>NC_092767.1:18424246-19624246 GCF_047496795.1 Chiloscyllium punctatum
GACAGAGAGAAAGCGAGAAAGACAGACAGACACACACACACACACACACACACAGAGGAACAGAGAGAGAGACAGAGAGAAATAGAGTGACAGAGAGAGACACACACAGAGACAGTCAGACAGGGACAGAGACAGAGATTAATTCAAGGAATCACACATACAACAGGAAAATCCCAAGAAAACCTCAGCAAATACCACACTCTCCATTCCCAGCCCTGTGTGTGTGTGTGTGTGCGTGTGTGTGTGTGTGTGTGTGTGTGTGTGTGTGTCTCAGGAAGCCGACCTACAGTCAGCCTCTGAGACGCTAGTGTGGGAGTAATCTTTAATCTTTTCAAACTGCACTGACACAACTAACAATGCTAAAAAAAAAGTGTTGTAGCAACTGGGAAGGTTGACACTTTGTTTCTCGAGAATGAACATTTCAGTGGGCAGCAAGATCCCACAAGGCTCCTGTCCTGGGAATTAACATGTCAATCAGACAGATCCCTCCCCAGGGAGGAGACTGACAGACGATGCAACGTGTCAGAGAGGGCAGGGGTGGGCTCCACTAACCCCTCACCCAGAATAAATGTGCGCAAGGAATTGGTCAGATTCATTCTCAAACCCTGATCTCTGTATGGAGAGGGAACAGCCCTCCCTGTCTGGTTGAGACAGTGTGTGTGTGTGTGTGTGTGTGTGTGTGTTTAATAATGTTTCCAGCCTCTGGTTAATTGCTTTCTTATGATTTGTTTGTATTTTGATGTTACTGTGAGGTTATGAAATGCATTGGGGATGGGGGAAGGGAGTGGTGGGATTGTGTTTAAACTGGGATCTTGCTGTGTAATTTTGCATCACACTGCTCTCGCTCCCCTGTTCCTCCATCAACTCATCTCTTCTCTCTTTTATCCCGAGGAACTTTTGTTGGGAAAGCAGGAAAGTGAAGATCCAAAATGCCTGAGGGCCAGGAAAGCCTCGGACAAGAACAATCTCCGGGGGGGAGGACAGGCCTGAGGCCTGTTGGCCAGCCTGCAGCCTGTGGGGCCCAGGTGAGTGGGGGGCAGTTTATTTCCCCGAGGTTTCATCTCCTCTGGGGCAAGGGGGTGGGTTGGGTGTGGGAGCCTGGTTTGTCCGGGCCTCTGGTTAGCTGGGTCCTGTCAGATCACGGCCTTGTCGGTTTTAAAACGGGCTTGAAGCCTGGGGTTAAAGTAACCTGGGTATTGGTGACACAAACAGGTGAAACCCCCAGAATCTGGGAGACGGGAATCCCTCGTGAGGGAACTCTTAACCAAAATATCTGACCCTCTGGAAAGAATTGTCACACTATCAGAGGAAAGTGGGTCAAAGAGAGGGCAGGATGATCGAATTGGACACGGAGAGAAAGAGAGTGAGAGAAAGAAATGGTAAATGGTGAGAGCAAGAGAAACAGGAGAGAGAGAGGGGGGCAGTGTGAGATTGTGAAATAGCTGCAATATTTGATTCTAGGGTGACAGGAAATAATTAAACTGCAAATAAAAACGATCAGATTATCGAGCTTCTGCAGCACTGTCACTTGTGGGATCTTGCTGTGCGTCAATTGCCCTAATGCCATCGTTGCAGGCAGTGAGAGGTTGAATCAGCTAACCCATCATTTCAAAAACTCTTCAAAATGAAAACTCAACTCATCACCCGACGTGTTTATGTTTGGATGTTGCTGAGAAATTGTCTGTCTCACTGAGAGGGTATGACCTGGGATCTTGCTGTGCTATCTTACTGTGAAAGATTTTCCTGCTCAGCATTCCCACTAATGCTGCCTCTTTCTTCCCAAAGGAATCTTCCTGGCCACTTGAGAATTTGAAAAGAGTGTGGTTGGGAAGCATGAAACCATCAAACAAGAGCTTCCTCCAGAGGGGAAACGCAGTCCTGCGGCCTGTTTGACAGGCTGCAGCCTGTTGGGCCCAAGTGAGTTTTGTCTGTGTATTACCCCGACGTTTAATCTCCTCCCTCTGAGGAGGGGGGCTGGCTTTTACCGGGACCTCTGGTTAACCTGCGGCCTTGTTGTTTTTGAAAAGGCTTGAAGTCTGGGGCTAAGGTAACTGGGGCCTTGGGATTTGGCACAAATACGTCAACCCTTAACCAGCTCACCCACGATGTGTGCGGGTTAGATTGCTGCTTGTGGGATCTTGCTGTGCGTACGCGTTTATTAATGTTTCTAGCCTCTGGTCAAGTGCTATGCGGTGATGTCTGTGTATTTCAATGTCGCTGTGATGGTCAGCAATTCATTCATTCTGCAATAATTAAACTGAACTAGTGTCACAGGGTCACGTGGGAGATTGGGGAAGGCAGAGAGCTGTGGGATCTTGCTGTTCTTTTGGTGCCACTGTTGTATTTTATTTCAAATTGACTTGTTTTTATTTCTCGGTGTGTTTCCCTATACCCCACTCCACCTAACCCTGAGGGTGAGGAGGAGATTGGATCCAGGAGCTGAAGCATGGGACGATGCAGGGACAGAGAGAATTAAATAAATTCTGCCGTGAGGAATCATCAGACACAGAGAGAGAAAAATCAGAAACTGTCATGTCTGCTTGTTGTTGATTTGCACACACACACACATACATGCACACATACGCGCACACACACGCTCACCTACGCACATGCACATATCCACATGCACACACATGCACACGCACAAACATGCACATGCACACGCACACACACACATACGAACACACGCACACACACCCGTGCACACGCACGCGCACAAGCACACACACATATGCACACACGCACCCACACACGCACCCGCTCAGACCCGAATGCACACACGCACATGCACACACATGCACCCACACACGCACACACACTCATGCACACGCACTTGCACACACTCACGCACACACATACGCACACACAAGCACACATGCACCCACACATGCACGCTCACGCGCACACACACACATATGCACACACCACACACACACACTCACCCACACACTCTCACACACACACTCACACACACAGACACAAACGCACGCACACACACACACACATACACACACACAGGAAAAAAGAATTGTGGGGTTCAGGCTGTCTCTGGGATTTTTACTACAAGGGGGTGTGTTCTGGTCTGGACTGGGGGAGACAAAGGGGGGGAAATATGGAGAGGGAAGCTGCTGCACAGTCTGATCCCATATATGTCACTGCCTCCCTCTCTCACTCCAGCTCCAGGGACACAGAGAGGAATGGAGGGAGAATGGTGGTGGGATGGGGGCGGGAGGGACAGAGAGAAACAGAGAGAAGTGAAAGAGAGCGTTGACTGTCCCTTTGGAAGGTTTGTTGGTTTAAAATGGATTTGACAGCTGGGGATATAGGAAACGGGGCCTTGGGATTGTGACACAAACTGGTTATACACCCAGGATCTGTGAGGAATGACTCCTGGAGGAGGGAATTGATACCTTAACATGAGAAACTCTCTCCAAAGCCCCATTCTAATGTCAGAGTCATGTGCATAGGCCAGGGGGGAAAATGTGAGAAATCTGAGAGACACAGAGAAAGAACTTCCAGATGGAGACAGTGAGAGGGGTGAATACACCGGAAGAGATTTCAGAGACAGAGGGAGGAGGGGGGGGTGGGGCAGAGACATCTCGGAGATGGAGAGAGTAATAGGGGGAACAGAGAGAGGGAGGGAAGAGAGATCAGAGATGGAGACAGCGGGGGGGTGGGGGGGAACAGAGACAGACAGAGAGAACAGAGAGAGATCTCAGATGGAGAGAGCTCAAGACGGGGATCAGAGACTGCAGCGCACAGAGCAGGAAGGGGGAATATCTGGAATTTGTTCAACAGGAGGATTGCTCCCTCTTGTCCAGGAGACAGAATCAATCCCTTAACCAGCATCAGGGACACGCACGATCTGTCTGTGGTTACACTGCTGCTTGTTGGATCTTGCTGTGCGTGTTTCAAGCAAGCATCTGATTAAAATCTCAATAGTGCTCTTTATATTTCGATGATGGAGATGCTGGTGTTGGACTGGGACAACATCAGGTTATACTGTAACAGGATTCTCCGAAAGCTAGTGTTTCCGGGGAAACCTGCCGGGACTATAACCTGTGGTTGTGTGATATTTAATGTTATATATCGATATATACAGAGAGAGAGAGGGAGGTGAGGAGGGGCTTGTGTTTTTTGGGGGGTTTATGTGAGGGTCCTAATGTAGTTAGTTGTAGAAATAATGCTGCATTAAAAAAATCTTTTTCATGGGAGGTGGAAGGCGAGGGGGTGTGGAAGGCGAGGAGGGGTGGAAATTGAGGGGGGCTGGAAGGCGAGGGGCCGGAAGGTGAGGGGGGAGTGGAAGGCGGGTTGGCATAAGGCGAGGGGGCGGAAGGCGGGGAGGCGGAATGCGAGGGGGGGACGGAAGGTGGGGGGGACGGAAAGCGATGGGGGTGGAAGGCGAGGGGGGCGGAAGGCGAGGGGGTGGAAGGCGGGGTTGAAGGCGAGGGGGGTGCAGAAGGTCAGGGGGCAGAAGGTGAGGTGGGCAGATGGCAGGGGAGCGGAAGGTAAGGCTGGTGGAATGCGAGGGGGTGCAGAAGGCTGTGCGGCAGTAAGCGAGGGGGGCAAAAGGCGAGGGTGGCGGTCCAGCAGTTATAGAATGTTTGGTACAGAACGTTCCGGGGAATGTCAGTTATAGAATATTGGAGACAGAACGTTCCGGGGAATGTCAGTTATAGAATGTTGGGTACAGAACGTTCCGGGGAATGTAAGTTATAAAATGTTGGGGACAGAACGTTCCGGGGAATGTCAGTGATAGAATGTTGGTGACAGAATGTTCCTGGTAACCCCTTGACCTGTCCATCACCTTTCCCACCTACCCACCCCACCATCATGATGTAATGTGCCTGGACACACAGCAACATTAATGGGGTGAGAGACGGAGGGTCCAATCACAGGGATGGGAACTAAAGGCATTGCCAGATCAGCTGAAAGTGTTAGATATTCCACATTCTCAATCCACCTCACAGAACCAGCCCAGAAACCATACACCCAGAGGAGATATCTGTTCACCGTGGAACACTGTGCAGACCAGGCCACTGTCCTGCTCAGGACAACCCAGCAATCAGTCCAGATTCATCCATTACACTGGAAAATACAATTCAGCAATCTGTACAGAGTGGAACACTGTGCAGACCACAGCAGTGGATTAGACATCTGTCCAGCACCGAGAGCTGTGCAGACCACTGCAGTGCATTGATCTATAAACTCGGATTAGACATTTGTCCAGCACCGGGATCTGTGCAGACAACAGCAGTGCATTGATCTATAAAATCGGATTAGACATTTGTCCAGCACCGGGTGCTGTGCAGACCACAACAGTGTATTGATCTATAAACCTACACTTGATATCTGTCCAGCACGGGAAGCTGTGGAGACCACAGCAGGGCACGAATGTGTGAACCTCAAACAAATATCCATCCAGCATAAGGAGCTACACAAACCATATTATTACATTATCTATAAACCTCTACCAGAGAGTCTGACCAGCACAGTGACCTGTGCAGTGATCACCCATGAATTAATCTGTAGCCCAGGAGCAGTTACCCTCCCAGCATGTAGAGCTATTGTATACCACCCCACGGCATTTATCTGTAACTCAGGAGCAGTTACCCTCCCAGCATGTAGAGCTGTTGTATACCACCCCAGGGCATTGAACTGTAACCCAGGTGAAGTTGCCCTCCCAGCATGTAGAGCTGTTGTATACCACCCTAGGGCATTTATCTATAACTCAGGAGCAGTTACCCTCCCAGCATGTAGGGCTGTGTACACCACCCAAATGCATTGCTCAGTAACACTGTGTTAGATCACTGCCCAGTGTGGGGAAACTTGCAGCCCGGGCTGGGAGTGACAGGATGTACAGCTCACATCCATTTACAGCTCCATCTCTCCGTTGTACCATGACAAGGGGGTGCTGTGGCTATGAACATCACTGCCAGAGAGAGAGAGAAGGCGGGGGAGTCAGTTTAAATATCACCACATGGGAGGGATTTTTGAAATGGTGGGGGGGGGGGGGGGAGGTGGCGGGTGGAGACTGAGAGACAGTGTCATGGAAGGATGTATTCCCAGGTTTCAGAATGCTGAAATGTAGGCACTTCGAATACATCCTGTAACATGAGCCTGACTTCCCTGGAAAGATGGGAAAAAGGGATATTGGTGTGAGGTCAGATGATCATTTGTTCTGCATCTTTGTTACTGGAATTAGTTTCAATAGAATCTACGCCTCATTGGCAGATTCCAACAATAATTTATCTTTGTTTGATTTTCCTTGAGTGTGACAGAGGGATTGTCCACACGAGGCTGAGCTCATTTCCTAGTGCTATCGAACTCACCTCATTAACTACCCAGCCCACCCCATTCAATACCAGCCCGATTATCCCACTCATCATGGCTGGAGGTACTCACCATCGCCCGGTTGCCCCTGGATATTCAGTGATACCAGGCATTGGTGCCATCTTTAAAAGGCCAATTGGCACATGTTTGAGCTTTCTCCGTTTGGAGCTGCCCTGCACAGTTTAGCCCGAGCCTGGCAGATAAGGGGCAATTACACCATGGTTTGTCAACAGGGGTACGGAGGTCCTGGTGAATGGGCTGGTACAGAGGGGGACCATTCTCTTCCCAGAGGGGGCGACTCCACAAGACCCACTGAGCATGGTCTGAGCTCACCACCCAACTCAGTGCAGTATCTGAGGTCTGAAGAAATGTCCAGCAATACAGGACAAGCTTCAATAACCTTCCCCGCTCTCTCAGGATAAGGGTCACCGTATTCTCTCTGCTCCCTCACACTCACTGTATATCTGTTATAGCACTGACCCCCGAACAAGGCTCATGGTCCAACACTCTCACTGTCGTATGCTGCACCTTCTCTCTCTGTCTCTGTCTTTCTGTCTCTCTCAGTCTCTGTCTCTCTCTCTCCCCCATCCCTCCACTTCATCCCTACACTAATAACACTGCATGGATACAACATGCAGTGGACTGACTCCCTCCGGACACCTCACCATGACCCCCACCCCACCTACACTAACACTAACAGTAGGACCACACCCATTCCCTCCCTCACTCCCTCCCTCTCTTCCTCCCATTCCAGGAGAAACAGCCTGGAATAGGACAGAAAATGCCAAGCCGTTTGGTGGAGTGCCCGATATCCGTTCCCTCACCCCCCTCCACCCACCATGTGGGGAGGACCCTGGTAGGAGCCGGGGAGGACCCTGGTTGGAGCCGGAGAGGACGGGGACGCCCCGTGTGGAGATTCTGAAACATCTACGTCCCACCGACCGAGTAAGGAGCAATGTACAGTGAAGGGCAATTCTCACTTTAAACCCACTGGCAGCTCCGTTTCCCCCCGGCACAACTTCGAAGCCGTGGCCCTGATGCCATCTCCCTTTTGTGTCGAGCTGGTACAAATGGAATCCCCACGGTCTCGGTGGGCAGGAGGGTGGGCTCACAACACATCGTCATCACCACCTCCCAGGAAGGGAGCACCGAGACTCCCTCCTACACCTCCCCCTGTAAACACGTCAGATACTGAACCTAATCTGTGATAGTTACTGCTCTCCCCACTTGTCCTGATATCTTCAACAATCTGTGCTCATATACACCCAGAGCCTTCTGTTTCTGCAGCCCCTTTATAATGGTACAGCCTATTTTATATTGTCCTTCATTGTCTTTCCTATCAAAGTGCATCACTTCACACAGCTCTGCACTGATCCCCATCTGAAATCAACCTGAACACAACACCTTCGTGTCAGTGTCGTGTTAAAGTTCCACACTGTCCTCCATAGACTTCAGAGTTTTCCAGGTTTGGTGCCATCTACAAACATTGAGATTGTCATAGCATCACAGTCCCCATGAAACAACTGAAATCCTGCCCCACTCACTAGTGTGAACAAGTGAAATACTGATATATTCCCACGGACAGAGTCGAATAATGACATGCTGTCAATGGAGCAACAAAAGCCCCGACATGTACTAGGCAGAGTAGATGAAATCAGGGTATCATGTGATGAAGTTGAAAGCGTATACTGTAACTTTAAGAGAGGGTGAATGCCACTCAGAACTGAGAGTTTGCAATCACCTGAGATATGAGAGGATGGCAGACCCAAAAACAGTATATTACTATCGAGCTGGAGTCGGGTAATAAGCAGTTAAGAGAAAGGGCGTCCCAGAGTTGTGAATAGTTGATGTAAAATGTTCATTTTCATAGTGAAAAAAATAAATTGATGTTTTTATTTAAGCAGTGGAATTTGGCAGATCTGTCCCTCATATTTTGACAGTTTACGAGACGAATTGAGAATTTCTTTATGTTTCATTTAATTTACCAGATGAGCTTCACGCCGTGTCCTAACAATTGCTGTGTGTATCTGTGTGTCTCTGTGTGGGGCAGGTCTGGCAGTCTCTGTGGTGCTTAAAGTGATGCAATGCACCCTCTGCTGGCCTCCCCACGCCACTATACAGGCATGGACAGAGGGTGAAATTAACTATGAACATCTCTAATCGCAATTATCTGTAGTCTGCAACATTAAGGAAAGAAATCCTGAAGACACAGTCTGCCCAATGAAAGGTCTCAAAGAGATATTTATTACCCAGCACCAGTGACGGAGAAAGAGCATAATTTCTAGTTCCAAAACACCTGGCACTCTCACCCTAATTGTATTGGACTGTGTCTGAAATTGCAGAGATTTTCTTTATCGTTATGTGTATATGTGCGCGTGTGTGTGTCTGTGTGTGTGCCTGTGTCTGTGTGTGTGTGTGTCTGTGTCTGTGTGTGTCTGTGTCTGTGTGTGTGAGTTTGTGAGTGTGTCTGTGCGTGTGTGTGACTGTGTATGTATTTGTGTGTGTGTGTCTGTGTGTGTGTACGTGTGGGTGTGGGTGTGCGTCTGTGTGTGTGGCTGTGTGTGTGAGAGTATGTGTGTGGCTGTGTAGTGTCTGTGTGTGTGTTTGTGTGTGTGTGTCTGTGTGCATGTGAGTGTGTGTGTGGCTGTGTGTGTGAGTGTGTGTGTGTGTGTGTGTCAGTCAGTGATTTTAGAAATGGAAATAACGATTCTATATTTGCAATATCCAGTTTGCCAATCATCTTTCCAACATTGTTTTAGTAACATTGCTCAGGTTCATAAAGGTGATGTTTTAGCATTTTAAAGAAACTAGCCTGACTTGTTCCTAAAACTGACCCAGACACAGTCTGAGACGGATATCAATGGCCATATCACCGACCTGATTGCATTTAACATTTGTTGTGAGCAGTGAAGGAGTGGGACTAGAAAAGGAAACAGTGACCCAAAACGCCAGGGAACTATAAACCGGTGAGCCTGATGTCAGTGGTGGGTAAGTTGTTGGAGGGGATTCTGAGGGATAGCATTTACATTCATTTGGAAAGGCAAGGGCTGATCGGGATAGACAACGTGGCTTTCTGCATGGGAAATCGTTTCGCATTAATTTGATTGAATTTTTTGAAGAGGTGACAAAGAAGATTGATGAAGGCAGTTTGGTAGACATTGTAAATATGGACTTCAGCACGGTGTTCATGACATTCCGATTGATGCACAGATCAGTAAGTTTCGGTCACATGGGATACAGTGGAAGCTAGTCACAATTGTCTTAAAGGAAGAGGGTTTTTTTTCAGACTGGAGGCTTGTGAGCAGCAGTGTGCTGAATGAATCAGTACTGAGTTCACTGTGTTTCATCATTTATGTAAAGGATTTAGATGTGAATATCGGGACCAAAGTAAGTAAGTAGGAGAAAGTGAAGATGGCAGATGCTGGAGATCAGAGCTTAAAAATGTGTTGCTGGAAAAGTGCAGGATTCCTGAAGAAGGGCTTATGCCCGAAACGATGATTCTCCTGCTCCTTTGATGCTGCCTGACCTGCTACACTTTTCCAGCAACCCATTTTTAAGTAGAGTTAGTAAATTTACAGATTACATCAGAAATGTGGTGTAGTTGATTATCTCAGAGTACAACGAGACCAAAATTAGATGGGACAAAGAGGCAATGAGTGACGTTTGAAGTTTAATTTAGATAAATACGAGGTTTTGCATTTTCAGAAGTCAAATAGTGGAGAAAATATTCACTTGATGGTAAGGTCCTGGGAAGTGTTGTGGAACAAAGGGAACATAGTTCCTTGAAAGTGAAGTCGCAGGTCGACAGAGTGGAGCTGAACACTTTGGCACATTTGCCTTCATCAGTCAGAGCATTGAGTATAGGAGTTGGGGTGGGATGTTGCATCAGTGCAAGATGTTGGTGAGGCCACTTTAAGAATACTGTGTACATCTCGGTTGTCTGCAGAAAACACGGACACGGTTGTTCCAGGAGTGGAGGTTTGACCTTCAGGGAGAGGTTGTTTAGCTTGAGGTGTTTCCCTCTGGAGTGCCGAGGCTGAGGTGTGACATTATAGAAGTGTATAAAACCATCAGGGGCATGGATATTCTGAACAGCCACGTTCTGCTCCCCAGTGTAGGGGAGTCCAGAACAATAGGGAATAGGCAGAAAGCGAGAGGGCGAATGCTTAGTATGGACCTGAAGATAAATGTTTCACGCAGAGAGTGGTGTGTGTACATAAATTGCTGTCAGAGGAAGTGGTGAAGGTGGTTATAATCGCACATTTAAAAAGGAGGGATATTGGCCAAATGCTGGTAAATAGGACGAGATCAGATTTGATATCTGATCGGAGTGAACAGGTTGGACTAACGGGTCTGTTTCCGTTCTGTATGACTCCCTGATTCGATAAGAGGGATGACGAAAAATTCTGAAAGGACCTTTTAAGTGGGAATTCTCTTCACTGGAAGTTTATCGTGCCTCAATGTTCACATTGATTGAAAGCTGTGTTAGTTAAATATTTGACAGGGAAGTGAATCACGGATAATGGGACACAGACAGGAAAGTGGGGCTGAGGCAAAGCCTGATCAGCCACAATCTAAGTGCCTGGAGGAGAAGGCTCAAAGTGTCCAATGACCAAGTCCTTTCTCCTCAGTCCCATGTTTCTGTGTTCCATTCAGCCCCTCAAATCTGCTAGGCAGAAGCAGTTGGAGGTTACTTACTGCTGTAAACTGGTGCATAGGAACAGAGTAGACCATTCAGCCCCTCAAGACTGTCACACACGCTTTGAGGTTATTTGAGAAATGTAATTGGAAAATCCAGGCACGGGTATGAAAGAGGCCCCTCCTCTCTCTTTACAGAGCTTCCCCTCCCTGAAACTTGTGCCTCTGACAGGACAATATCCATCTACCTCCTCTTCAAATACTTTCAGACATCTAGCTTTCCAAACACTCTTGAGAAGAGAAATCCTGACTTTCATTGCCATCTGTTTGAAGAAAACACGTGCTGCTCCTCTATCATGGCCCATGGATCTGAACAAAAGAGGTTGAGACAAGGGTTCAGGTAAAAATGACTGGCCCCGATATCAAGGCAGTGGTTCCCTTCTGTTGACATCAAGGAGCTGGACTTAATGGGAATCAGAGTAACCTCTCCAGTGTTTGGGGTCAAACATGGCACAAAGGAAGATGGTCATCATCTCAGTCCTGGGTCACCTCTGTGGGAGATCCTCAGGGTAGCTTCCCCTTCACAAACATCTTCAGCTGCTTCATCAATGTCTCCCCGCCCCCTCCCTCCACAACATAAGATCAGAATGTGGGAACGGTCACTGAAAATTTTACAGTGTTGAGAACATTTTGTCCTCTGTCAGCTCCTGAACTGTTCTGTGTCCATGTGCAACAAGACCCAGACTCTATTGAGATTTGTGCTGTTAAAGTGTCCATAACATTCATGTAACAGCACTGCCTGACACTGCACATTGCCACAGTAAAACAAGAGTTCATTCAGCATCTCACGCTCTTTTCACAGGAATATGAGGAAGTCATTCAGCCCATTGACACTATTGGAGAAAAACAGGGACAGCCTATTTAGTGTCTCCAGCATATTACTCAGGAAGAGAAGGAGTCTAGTGTGATGGACCACACTAGAGCCCCTAGAAAATATTTGAAGGCGGTAGTGTAGATTCTAATGTTTTCTTATTTTAATGGAAAAATAAATTGTCTGTCCCAGATCCAATCTGACTGGTCAGACGACTCGGTGTGAAGCATAACACCATTTATTTAAACATGATATATGAAATAAAACCAAAGAAAGAGGAATATAGAATAACGTAATTCGATTGGACAAGTTAACAGATTAATAGATCTAGGAACTATTACAAATGAACTGTTCCAATATAGGAAAATTCTATAAACACAGCCCTTGGCAAAAAGGAATATTCAGACACAGAATGTCACAAAAAATTTCTCCAATCCAGGAATTAAAAACAGCATCCAAAGAAAATTCAGACAGAGTAGCAGCCTGGATATATCCAGTGAAGCTTCCAACTCTGTGGATACCCCAATAGTGAGAAACCAAAACCCAGAGATCCTAATCTGTGAGAGCTGGCCACACCCATTCAGGCTGCATTACAATAAACCCAAGGCCTCCCTCGCTGTTTACTCAAGTGATCTTAACTATCCATCTTGGGAATGATCATTCAATCTCTCTCTGAAAAGAAACCAGGACAAAATAATCTCTTAAAGCTGCAGCATCATCACACACTTGTCAGTACAGCGAGCTGCCAAACAGGAACCAGGGGTAACCCAGTCAGGCCTTTGGCCCTGTCCAATCGGATGAGGAAGAAGCCATTCAGTGCCTTGAGTCACTTACACAGGAACAGGAGGAGGCCATTCAGCCCCTTGAGTCTCTTACACAGGTACAGGATGAGGCCATTCAGTCCCTTAAGTCACTTCCACAGGAACAGGAGGAGGCCATTCAGCCCCTTAAGTCACTTATATAGGACAGGACGAGGCCATTTCCCCTTCTACGCACTTACAAAGGGACAGAATGAGGTAAATGATGCTGATTCCTGATGAATGGCTGATGCCCAAAATGTGAATTCTCCTGCTCCTCAGATGCTGCTTGACCTGCTGGGTTTTTCCAGCAATCCACTCTCGACTCCAATCTACACCATCGGCAGTCCTCACTGTCTCCTAATTGATGCTCTGACACGATGAACAAGTGGAGCAGAGGGTACTTAGACAGACTGCTCCACGTTGTTCCTCCTGGCTCTGTTGCTCATGATACACACATGGGACTTTAGCGTGGTTATCTAGCGGTGAGCAGGGAAGCCATATGTCTTATGTGAAGTCTCAAGAAGGCACCTTCCATCTCTGAGAAGCCAGCCTGGTGTTCTCTATGTAGGGCGGAAGCTGGTGGGAATGGCTACCTGTTTCAGATGGAAGGTATTGTGTCTGCTGTTGGGGATTGTGAGCAACATGATGTTCAGTACAGGGTTCACACGCCGACTGCACAATAACATGGGAAGAGTTAATTTAGGCATATAAACTTTTAGGATAGTCACATTAGACTGATGAATGGACTTTCTAAGTTCAAATAATGGTGATCTTGTTCATGTTGATCTTGTCTAGTGCACGCCCTGTTCAGTGTAACCTGTATGCCTTACTCTATCCAAGTCTATTTCCACCCTATGATCTGTCTGGCCATGCTTACTATGATCTGTCTCCACTGCTCATAAACAAAGTGTTTCCCTGTACTGAGGTACACGTGACAATAAATCAAACCAATCAATCCTGGGTAAAGCATGGAATTTCACACCCTGTCAATAAGTGATCGCTGCCACTCCTCGTGTTTCAGCATCACCATTTCTTCGTCTCTCAGCTTGACACATTAAAAACTCAGCTTCTTTACTCTATCCTCATGTTACCATCACCCGTGTCTGTGGTAAGGAGATCATTCCTTACAAAGGAGATCAAATCTGTGCAAATCAAATACTCTCTTAGCAAGGCTCTACAACAGCAGGAAGATGGCTTTACTTATGTACTCCGATCATCTTACAATGAAGGACAGCATACTATTGACTGCACCCATCACTTACACAGGGTTTGATTCAGAGCCGTCAGCATAGACTTGTGAGTGGGAGATCATGCTTCCCAAATTCGTTAGCTTTCTTTGATTAAGTGACCAAGAAGGTTGATGAGGACAGAGCGGTAGATGCAGTCTCCATGGATTTCAGTAAGGTCTTTGATAAGGTTCCACACGGCAGGCTGCTCTGGAAGGTTCAATCACGTGGAATGCTGGGGTAACTTGCCAATACAGTTGGCTTGACTGTAGGAAGCAGAGGGTTTACTGGAAGGATGCTTGTCAGACTGGAGGCTGGGTCCATGGCTGTTTGTTATCTATGATTGGGTTGAGAATGTACAAGGTATGATGAGTAAGTTTGCAGATGACACTAAAATAAGTGGTATCGTGATTAGTGATGATGTTTATCAAAAATTGCAGCAGGACCATTATCAGGTGGGGATGTAGGTTGAGAAATGGCAAATGGAGTTGAATATAGATGCATGAGGTCTTGCATTGTGGAAACTCAAATCAAGGTAGCAGTTTCACTGTATACGGGAAGGCCTTAAGAGGAGTAGTGGGCCGAACGACCTTAGCATTCAGGTGCACGGTTCTCTGAGAGTGAAGTCACAGGTAGACAGGGCAACAGGGCAGTGAAGAAGGCTTTTGGCGCACTGACCTTCATCAGGCAGGATATTGAGTGTAGAAGTTGGGAAATTATGTTGCAGTTACACAGGACTTTGTTAAGGCCGCATTTGGAGTATTGTGCTCAGTTTTTGTCACCTTGTTATGGGGAGGGTATTATGAAATTAGAAAGAATGCAGAAGACATTGGCAAGGACGTTGCCAGGACACAACGGTCTGAGTTATAGGCAGAGGTTGGACAAGCTAGGACCTTTTCTTTAGAGTGTAGGAGACTGAGGGGGGGGGGGGGTGACCTTATAGAGCTGTCTAAGATTACGAGGGATATTGATAGGGTCAATGCTATGAGTCTTTTCCCAATGTTTAGATAACTGAGGATTTGAGGGGATCAGTTTAAGGTTCGAAGGGGAGGAATAAAAGGGAACCTGAGGGGCCACTTCTTTACACAGAGGGCTGGTACGTGGATGAACTGCCAGCAGATGAGGTTGAGGGGGGTACATTAACAATATTTCAAAAGCATTTGGATAAATATGTGGATAGGAAAGGACTGGAAGGATATGGGCCACCTGCAGGGAAATGTGGTTAGCGAGGATTTACTTTTACAAGGTGGAGTTGAACCCCTCTGTTAATTAAACCCAAATACCCAGAAAAGCTCGCCTCACCTTGTAATCTGTTAAGATACGAGTGACACACATCTCCTACATTCCACTATTTAAGCAAAAATTAGCAAGTTAGTTTCTTAACTTTAATAGTGAACACTAAACAACAACTATTCACAAATACAAGCTCCTCTTTTTTTAACTACTTACTATCTCACTCCAACTCTGTAAAAATATGCTGGTCTACCAACCCACATATTCAACATTACAATCTCAAGACCACACAGTCTCCATCTTCCCCGCTGTGTTCACTCTTCCAGCTACTTATATCCCTGGGTCATGCTTTGTTTACTGCAAGTAGGTTTGACATGCACATATATCTTTGATAGAGAGTGTTTGAGATGGCCAGTTAGCACTTCTGCTCTACAGCAGTTACTCTGTTGTTGGATGGCAGTGGCTCTCCCTCTAGTGTTCAAAATGCTGGGTTTATAAACTCCCCATGATACAATATTTCTCAAACTGGATTGCTTTCCAAGTGTGCAAACAATAATATTCAAATCCCGTTGGCTTCTGGTATCCTGAACGTTATTTAAACTCTGTGGTTGCATTTGAATTGCTGTCAAAACAGCAACCAAAACCCAGGAACCATTTCCCAGCTAATGGTGACATGTGAAACAGCCTGACATTTCGCTGGCATTTGTGGCTGCACTTTCTATTCAGCAAGACCCGTTCTGTCTTAAAGTGTCCAGACATGCTTTCGTCTTCATAACACCTCCCCACTTCGGAAAAGAAAATGAACCATCCGAATGAAAAGATGTCAGCAATCCTTTTCCTCTAATTATTAATCCCATTATTATGAAATATAAAAGTATTAATCTCAGTTACACATTTCATATTAAAGTTTGGGAGAAGATTTGTGCTTGGGTGCTCGTTGTTGTGGTTCTGTTCGCCGAGCTGAGAATTTGTGTTGCAGAGGTTTCGTCCCCTGTCTAGGTGACATCCTCAGTGCTTGGGAGCATCCTGTGAAGCGCTTCTGTGAGCTTTCCTCCGGCATTTGTTGTGGTTTGAATCTGCCGCTTCCAGTTGTCAGTTCCAGCTGTCAGCTGCAGTGGTCAGTATATTGGGTCCAGGTCGATGTGCATATTGATTGAATCTGTGGATGAGTGCCACGCCTCAAGGAATTCCCTGGCTGTTCTCTGTTTGGCTTGTTCTATACTATTAGTAGTGTTGTCCCAGTCGAATTCATGTTGCTTGTCATCTGCGTGTGTGGCTACTAAGGATAGCTAGTCGTGTCGTTTCATGGCTAGTTGGTGTTCATGGATGCGGATCGTTAGCTGTCTTCCTGTTTGTCCAACGTAGTGTTTTGTGCAGTCCTAGCAAAATCCCATCTCCGACCACTGTATCCCGAGCATCAAACACAATTTTCAAAGGGTTTCAAAATATTTGGTGCAGCTAAAACTGATGCAGTGATTCATCCTGTTTTTAAATTCTCAAATAACTCCTGGCATTGTTCTGTCCACCACAATTCTATGTTCTTCTTCAGTAAATCCAGCAGTGGTGCCAATACACTACTGAAGTTTGCAACAAGCTTCCGATAGAATCCACTCAGTTCTAAAAATCGATGCACCTCTTTCTTCGAGGATGGCCGTCGAAATTCCTCAAAGCCCTTCATCTTTGTGTTCCATGTGGTCAACCTTCCATGGCCAATGTAATGTCCCAAGAACATCACCTCTGCCTTCGCGAATTCTATTTCCTTTAAGTTTATTATCAAGTTTGCTTCTTGTAATCGTTCAACATGCTCTGTCAACTGTAACATGTGAGCTTTCAATCACTTGCTAAAGATCACTACATCATACAATTTGTTCATCTGGCCACAACTCTGTTCCTGAGTGCTAATTGTGGATGGTGCATTATTCATTCACAAAACATGCTCCACAACGTTTTTATCATGTCCAGTATCTTTAACAGGAAGTTTAACTGACTCAGCATTTTGTTTTTAATTTGAAAGGGGCCACTAAATCTGGCTTTGAAGGGATTTCCTACCACTGGTGGCAATACTAATACGTCATCCCCACGGGAATTCGTCAAAGTTTCAGGTTTTATCTGCCACCTGCTTCACTCTGGGCTGTGCCCTCTTCAGGTGCTGTTTAGCTAACTCACCAACTCGGTCTAATCTCTCCCTCACCTCATATAATCCAAGTGTGAGATCGCCGACTTCGGTCTTGGTGCTTTATATTGAATTAATTTCAAAGGACGTCTCACTTCATGTACGAATGCTAATTCAAAGGAAGTAAACTGAGTTGATTTATTTGGGACATCTCCAATGGCAAACAATTTAATGGGACACCTTTATCCCAATCATTCGGGTAATCCTGACAGTACACTGTTAACATGGTCCTCGGTGTCTGATGCTGAATTTCCAAGGCTCCCTGGGATTCAGGATGGGAAGCACTTGATTTGAAGCGCTGAATACCTAAACTATCCATGACTTCCTTGAATAGTTGAGCGTTAAAATAAGACCCCTGGTCTGACTGAATCTCACTGCTTAGCCCACAGCGAGTAAAGAAAGCTACCAACCCCTCCACCTCCCTTCTTGCCTTAACACTCTGTAATGGAATTGCCTCTGGCAATCTGGTAGACACATCCATTATGGTCAGCAAATATTAGTTTCCACTTTTACTTTAGAAATGTATTCTCCACAATTAATCAGAACCCACGTAAAAGGTTCTTCAAATGCAGGAATTGGTGACAAAAGTGCTGGTTTTGTTATTGCCTGTGCCTTACCTACCATTTGGCACGTATGACATGTACAATAAAGATTAACCATGTCCTTGAGCATTCCAGGCCACTAGAAATGCTTCTGTACTTTAGCCTGAGTCTTCTGTACACCTCGGCGACCGCCTACAGTTAGTTCATGTGCTACGCATAACACTGTCTGCTACCGGTAACACAATGCGGTGTAACTCAGCCCATTTCCCTTCGACACTAACCTGTCGTGGGCTCCATTTTAATTTTTTTGGATTCTATCTTTAAATTAATAACTTTCGACAATATATTTAAATTCATTTTCTCTCTCTCTTTCTCTCTCTCTGTGTGTGTGTGTGTGTGTGTGTGTGTGTGTGTGTGTGTGTGTGTGTGTGTGTGTGTGTGTGTGTGCCTGTTCAAAGTCCATTAGCATTTTGGGACTAAACACCTCTGCCTGATCCTCTGCCTGTTCAGGTTTTGTTTCCTGTACCGTTACATCAAACAGAGTGTCAGGTACCTGAACATCAACTCCTTTGTCTCTTTTTTCGTTTTTCCTTCCTGCTGTAACTTATTATAGTGGGATCTTGTTACTACACTGTCTGGAAAAAATCCGGGGTGGTTTTTCATTTAACTCCCCAATTCCCTAGTCTTCCTTTGTCTTCTCCACCACAAGGTGTGCCTCTCCCATCTTGGTTCCCAACTACAAGATCAAACTGTATTCCTGGAACGGACACTCTGTCGTTCACTCTCACTGTTACTTCCTCAACCTTGATTTGGCACTCCAACCTGATGTTACACAAGGGAATGCTTAATTTCAGTCTCCATTCCACAAATTATCACGCTCTTGAATAACATGTCAGAAAGAGTGAAAATACTTCCATCTCTTACTATTGGAGGCCAAGAGAAAATGAGGACTGCAGACGCTGGAGATCAGAGTTGAAAAGTGTGGGGCTAGAAAAACACAGTAGGTCAGGCAGCATCCGAGAGGTAGGAGAGTTGACGTTTCAGAAAACAAATCGTTCATCAGGAAAGTGGGGAGGGGGGTCAGGGGGCTGGGGGAAAGGGGGCTGAGAAATAAATAGGGGGGTGGGGTTGGAGTTTGATGACGGGAGCTTGAAAGGCGATAGTAGATGCAGGTGGAGTGTGATGATGATAGATGGGAGAGGAGGGTGAAGTGGATAGTTGGTAGGATAGCTGGAACCCTCAAACTATACAGTATCAACATCAACTTTACCAATTTCCAAATCTCCCCTCCCCAAACCTCATCACAGATCCAACCATTTAACTTAGCACTGCTCTCTTGATCTTTCTTATTTGTCCATCTTCCTTCCTACCTATACACTCCACCCTCCCCTCCGATATATCACTCTGACTCCCAACTACATCTTCTTATCGCCCTCCCAGTGACCCTCGCACCAGCCCAGCTCCTACCATCCTATCTATCGTTCAGCCCCCCTTTCTCTCCACCACATTCCTGATGATGGAATTATACCTGATATTTCGACTGTCCTGCTCTTAGGATTCTGCCTGATCTATTGTGCTCTTCTGGCACCTCACTTCCCAACTATTAGACACTGAGCAGATCACGTATCTCACAAATAATAACTTGTTGTCCTCCCCTCCCCCCAACCTTCTGATTAAACTTTATCCACAGAGGCGAATTCTTTATAGAGACCAGGCACTGACTCTATACTTAGGCTGTGAACTCTCCTGCAGCTCCTTGGAGACTTGGGTTCTTCTTTACCAGGTTCACTAATGCCACTGGCTTAACCTCTTTTACCACATCTTTTCCCAAAGTGTCTTCCTTCAATGCCCAGCACTGTGTGTCCCAGCTTACTGCAGTGAAAACACCTTTTCCCAGTGCCCTTCTTACACCATCGGCACTGTAATTCTATGTGTTCCACTCCCTTATAGTGAGAACACATGAGGCCTTTCACCACTTTGCAACCTGCTTGAGCTTATTTTTCACCTATGGTAAAGTATTGCCAGTGTGCTTTACTCTATGTTTTGCAGTGTAGGATCTCACCTTCTCCCAATTTCTATCCCTCACAAGATGAAAATCCTCCCAGAAACTAATGCATATTTACCTGCCATTTCTGCCACGCTTCTAACTTCTTGAACTTTCTGTTCATTCACACGAACTGTTACCATCTCTGAAGTGAGTCTTTAAACTCCTCCAGCCTTAGAGGTATTATCCATTTTTTATGGCCCACACCCATCTATCAAAACGACTGTGCTTAATTCTTTCAAACACAAAATAAGCCCCACCTGGTTCTTTCTCTATTTTTCTGACCCTCTGTCTATATTCTACTAGTACCAATGCATAACCACTCAAAATATTTAGATTCACATTTGCATAATCTCTTGAGCCGTCATCTGACAGCGCTGCATATACCTCACTAACTGTACCCACCAGTTTAGTCAAAACTAGCATTACCCACAAGTTCACTGCACACGCCATCTACTGAGCCATTTATTCAAACAAAATAAAAGACGTTTTGATACTTTTCACCGAAATATGGCAAGGTATTAACATAGTTGTATATATCCCTACATACCCCATCCTGTTAATTTAACTTTCTTGTTTAATTCCCAGCTTCTGAATTTCAAGTTCTCTCTCTCTTTCTTTATCCTCTCTTTCTCTATCTTCTCTCACTGTTTCCATCTTTTTCTTTATTTTCAAACTTCAAATGCCATATTTGCAATTTAAGTTTTTTCTAACTCTACTGCACTTGTCTGTTTCTCTGACACACCAAAGTGCTTGACCAACTCCATTATAATTTCAGATTTCCTTTTGTCTCTGGTTAAACCCAATTACAACCTATTTTCTAATTCTAAAAAAAGTCCTTCTGTCTTTCTAAACTTCCTTGGCAAATGTGGGATCCTCTTTATTAATGTTAAAAGACTTTTCTCTCACTTGTAATTTAACCAAGCACAGGTAAACAAAATTAAACGAATTTTCCCACTGGTTTTATTTGAAGATCTAGGTCACTAATTGCCACGTGTTGGAAACTGCTGGGACCTTTTGTATCCAAAATCTGTCCAAATCCCATACGGCAAGGCCCCAAACTGTTATGACATCAATGTCGAACTCCTCTGTTAATTAAAACCACACACCCAGAAAGGCTCACATCACATCATTATCTGTTAAAACATGAGAATTCCCAAATTCCACTAATAAAAGTAAAATAAGTTTATATGTATGCATGTTAGCTCGTTATGCTTAAAGGTTTCTTTTCAGATGTTTCGACACAATGACTCGGTAACATCATCAATGAGAGTCTGCGCTGAAGCGATGGTGGCATGCCCCGCCTCTATTTATAGATCTTGGTTTTTTTAAGGTGGGTGGGTCATTTCCAATTCTTATGATTTACAAGAGAAGGTAGATACGATCTACATTAATGTGTTTATTGATGGACGTCTAATTAGAATGCCATTCCTCTAAGAATTTCCGTGTGTGTGTGTGTGTGTGTGTGTGTGTGTGTGTGTGTGTGTGTGTGTGTGTGTGTGTGTGTGTGTGTGTGTGTGTGCGCTGTCCCAACCAAAGTGGGTCTTTCTTTGTCTGTATGTATGGAACATAGTGGTAATGGGTCGTGTCTTTTGGTGGCCAGTTGGTGTGCATGTATCCGGGTAATACGACAACAGGACCATTTCAATGGCAGTAAAATGATTTTAATACACTGTTTAATCAATGTGTGTGTGCAGATAAGTAACATTTTTCATATGTGCACAACACTTTCTAAATGAACAACGGAGACACGGTTAATGAAAAATGATGCACATGACGTATAAAATTTATAAAGCATTTAAACATTATTTGATCCTCATCTAAAGTTATATGTTCCACTTCTCTCAATGTTCCCTCCTTTTCTGGAATTCTCTACTCTAATCTCTCATTCTTATCAAGATGTGTATTATAAATTCTTGCTTCTGGTATCCCAACTTATTTCAGTTAATCCCTTTCTACCGGGACTTCAATATATTCGCCTGCTGGGTTCTTTCCAAAGTTAGTGTTTGTCATATCAATGGAGATAAAAACTCTACCATCAGGCCCAGCATTTGAACACATTGCTCTGTTGTACATGCACTATACAAAGGACCACAGCACACAGGCATTGCCAAAGCATTGATGGTTGTACATCAAATCTTTAATAATCGAGTTTTCTCATTTTTCACATTTCCTCAACTATATCCTCTCGCTCGTTCTCTATTTGTATCTAGTTAAGAAATTTACCAATTATTCGTCACACCCCTTCTCTCAAAACTCCTACTTTTGGTTTATTTCAATTGCTGTCTTCTTGATGTAATGTGATTAGAATTGAGCAATATAACTACAATGACATGTGGGAGGAGCTGGCCAGAGTTAATTGGTAGGGAGTTGAGCAGGAAAGACCATGGAGCAGCAGTGGCAGGGGTGTCTGGGGATAATTAGGAGGATATCAGAAATTCATCCCAAAAGGAGACGAACCATACTCATGGGAGGACAAGGCAGCCACGAGTGATAAGGCATCAAACCAAAAGAGAAAACACACAATGTGGTGAAGATGATTGGGAATCCAGAGAATTCATTGGCTCTGAAACTACGAAAGGCTGGCATCACTGACACTGCAGAGATCTTAATCATGGTCAGGGAGAGAAACAGAGGGAAAGACTTTCATTTTAAACACAAAAAAATGTTATTATTCAAAGGAAAAAAAATTCAGATTAATTAAACAGTTGAATTAAAATTAGTCAATTGGTTTTGAAGAATGTGTCAGATTGGAAGCATGACCTGGGGGGAGACCCTCAGCAGAATGAGAGTATGAAAACGTATGTGTTACCACATCAGAACCTAGAGTAGGTCACTGAGTGCAGGGTTGATGGGTGAATGGGTCTCGATGTGAACTAAGGAACAGACAGCAGAATTGCATTGCAGATATTGCAGTCAAAACTGTGTATTTATGTAGTGCTGTAGACCACAGCAGCAGAAGAAGCAGAACAGTATTCAATCACAATCTGTAACATTTTTGCCCAGGGATAATCTCCTCAGTCAGCCATTACCATCAACCTATGTTTCAGTAATGTTTGTGGGTGAACATGTCAGGGTCGGAACCATGTGAACCTGAACGTGATGCTAACACATTAAAGCTACCAACAAGTCTGATCGAAGCTCCGCAGTCCTGCTATATTTAGTCACAAATGGTGATGGACGATTAAACAAATGACTGGAAGACAGGATTCCATAAATATCCCCATTGTGCCTAACAGAAATGTCCTGTACACCAGCGTAAAACACAAGGATTTAGTATCTGCAGCATTCTCAGCCAGAAGTGTTGCGTTGATGATCCACGTCACTGTCGTCATGATGCCCACAGAATTACAGATGCCAGCCTTCAACCTATTCGATTTTCTGCCCGTGACATGAAGAAACAGCCGAACACTGTAGATACGATAAAGACAATGGGCCCTGACACTATTCCTGCAACAGGACTGAAGACTTGTGCTGCATAACAAGCCGTATCCTTGGGAAGCTGTTTCGTTCCAGCTCCATCTCCCTGACAATGTGGAAAATTACTCAACTATATTCAGTCCCCATAGAGGAGAATAATTACAATCTGACCAATTACCACACCCTCAGTCCAATCACGATAGTCACATTGGTGGGAGTTCTTGTTGACAGAGCTGTCAAGCAACACAGAAATATCCTTCTCAGTGTGGTTCCCGAAAGGTCCCCATTTGGAGATGGTGCTGAAAATGTCACTGGATTACTAACCCAGACTAGGATAATGCTCTGGCAGCTGGTGGAAGTTAAAAACAATTGATCAAATTGAAGATGTATAATCTGACGTCAGTAACAGTGACCTTGAAGGCAATGTCGATTGTAAACACCAATCTCCTTCCCCAATGTACTTTCAGGAAGTGAGTCTCCCGTGCTTTCCTGGTCTGGCTAAACGTGACTCCAGACACACAAACGTGTGATAAACTCTTCAATGGTCTCTGAATCGGCCAAGCAAGACACTATTGTATCAAACTGCTTGGAGGTCTTAAAGGATAAACCTCGACAGAACACCCGGCCCCAGCCGGTATCGGAAAAGGGAACAGGAACACAGTCCTGTTGACCCTGCAGAGACCTCCTTCCTAACATCTGACAGTTTGTGACAACATTTACAGAGCTTTCCCACAGACTGCACAGAAACATCAGGAAAGGACACATTGAGCCTTCCTCATTGTCTGTCATTTTCAAACATCTCCACAATGCACTTATCACCTTGGGAAGATATAAAATAGGAAATGCAGTAGTTCCTTTGGTCCCTCGAGTTTGCTACCCAATTCAATATAATGATGGCTGGCCCTTAATTTCCACACCATATTCCTGCTCTCTCCTCATCCCTTTACTGTATCTAAATCCTTATTTATATTCAGTGTCTTGGTTTCCAGCTTCAAGCGCATTCTCCAGGTTCACCAGTCTCTGAATGCAGACATATATTCTCATATCAATGCAGAGTGGCCCGGCAGTATATAATACTGTGACGCCTTGTTTTAGACACCACAACCTGGGAAATGATCATCCCTGCTTCCAATTTATCTCACCCTGTCAGTGTCATATATATCACTGAGATCTCCCCCCCATTTTCCTAAACCGCATGGAATACAGTCCCAGTCGCCCCAAATACTGGTCCCACAACAAGACTGTCATCCCAGATATCAATCTGGTCATTCTTCGCTGCTCTCCCTTAATGTCAGGTTTGTCCTTTATTAGGTAAGAAGACCAAAACTGCACACAATACTGCACAATGTTCGAGATGGGGTCTCAACAAGGCCCTGTACAGTTGCAGAAAGACACCCTTGCTCCTGGATTCAAATCACCCTGAAATGAAGGTCAGCACATCATTGATCTTCCTAACTGCTTTCTGTTCCTGCAGTATCGCTTTTAGTGAATGGTGTGCAGGGCGATCCAGATCCTTTGCAATGTTACAGCTCCCCACCTGAAGTCCATTCCCAGTATTGACTTCTGGGTTCAGGTCTCACTGCGCTGCAGGGACGTCGGAGGGCTGCCCAGAAGGAAACAACAAAAAGGAGCATGCGCCCCTTTGTACATCAACATTTTTCAAATAATCCCTTTTCAAACGATAGGCTGCCAATCTCTTGTTCCCACCAAAGGGCACCGCATCAGCTCTACCCACCTTGCTCTCCATCTGCCACGTATTTGCCCATTCAGTCCACTTGTCTGTCACCTTGGAGATTTTTTACAACCTCCTCACCCACTCACAATCCAACATCCTTTAGTGCTATCAGCAGGTTGGGATATATTGTATTTGTTTCCCGCAACCAAATGTTTAATGGATATTGTGAACAGCTGGGACCTGAGCACCGAGCCCTGTGATACCTCAGCAACTTTCCTCCTTTGAAAGGAATGCTGTTTTTCAATTCATTTATGTCGTGAATCTGGGTGTGACTGGCTGGGCCAGCACTTATTGCCTGTCCCTGGAAGCCCCTTGAGAAGGTGGTGGTGAGCTGCCTTGTTGAACCGCTGCAGGCCACTGTGGATTCAGTGATAGTAACACCATTGAATGCCAAGGAGCAGTGGTTAGATTGCATTTTAGTGGTGATTGTCAGTGTCTGGCATTTGTGTGACGTGAATAGTACTTGCCACTTGTCAGCCTGGATACTGTCCAGATCTTGTCGCATTTGGACATGGACTGTTTTAGTATCTGAGGAGCCACAAATATTGCTGAACATGGTGCAATCATTGGCGATCATCCCCATTTCTGACCTTAAAATGGAGGGAAGGCCATTGATGAAGCAGCCCTGAAGATGATTGGGCCTAGGCCACTGCCCGAGGGACTCCTACAGGCTTGTCCTGGAGCTGAGTTTACTAACGTTTAACAAAAATGACCATCTTTCTTCGTGTTAGGTATGATTCTAACCAGCGGGGTGTTTGCCCCTGATACCCATTGAATCCAGTTTTGCTCAGGCCCCTTGATACCACATTGGTCGAAGGCAGCCTTGTTTAAAAGGGCTGTCACTCTCACCACACCTGTGGAATTCAGCTCTTTTATCCATGTTTGAACCAAGCTAATGAGATCAGGAGCTGAGTGGCCCTGGTGGAGCCCAAAACTGAGCAACATTGACCAGGGTATTGCTGAGCAGGTGCTGCCTAAAAGCACTGAAACCTTCCATCACTTTACTGATGGGTTGGTATTTGGCCGGTTTGGATTTGTTCTGATTTTTCTGTGTAGGAGATACTTGGGTAATTTTCCACGTAGTCTGAAAAATGTCGTTGTTGTAATGATATTGGTACAGCTCAGTTAAGGCAGTGACAAGTTCTGCAGTACACGTTTTCAGTGCTATTGCCAGAGTGTTGTCAGTGTATGTACCCTCTGGGGTATAGTGTCTCCAAATGAATCTGGATATTGCGTGGGCTGAATCAAATTGGCTGATGACTTGTAACCGAATTGCTGAGGACGACTGGAGGAGGCTGAGGTGGATCATCCACTCAGCACTTCCGACTGACGGTTGTTACAAATGCATCAACCTTATCTTTTGCACTGAAGTGCTGGACTCTTCCATCATTAAGGATGGGAATACTTGTGGAATCTCCTTCTCCAATGTCTAATTGTCCATAAATATTCTCAACTAGAAGTGGAAGGTCTGCAGAGCTTAGATCTGAACCGTTGCTTGTGGAATCACTTAGCGCTGTCTATCACTTATTTCTTATGCCAATTGGAACGCGAGTAGTCCTATTTGGTGGCTTCACCAGGCTGACACCTCATTTTCCGGTATGCCTGGTGCTGCTTCTGCCCTCCTGCACACTCCATTGAACCAAGGTTAATTCTCTGGCTTGATGTTAATTGTTATGGGGGGAATATACCAGGTAATGAGGTGATGCTGGAGTACAATTCTGCTGCTAATAATGACCCACAGCACCTTATGTACACCCAGATTTGAGCTGCTAGATCTGTTAAGTCTGTCTTACTTAGCACGGTGATAGTGCCACCCAAATGATGGAGGTTATTCTTAAAGTGAAGGCGTGGCTTTGTTTGCACAATGACTATACGGTGATCACTCGTACCGATACTGTCATGGACAGATACTTCTGCAACTGGCAGATTAGTAAGGATGTAGACTAGTATGTATTTTCCTCTTGTTCGTTCCTTCACCACCTGCCGTAGACCCAGTATAGCAGTTAATTCCTTTAGGACCCGATCAGCTTGATCAGTAATGCTGCTGCAGAGTCACTCTCGGTGGTGGACATTAAAATGCCCCACCCAGAGTACATTTTGCGCCCTTGCCGACCTTAGTGCTTCATCCAAGTGTTGGTCAGCATGGAGAATTGCTAATTCATCAGATGAGGGAGGCTGGCACATGGTAATCAGCAGGAGGTTTCCTTTCCCATGTGCAAACTAATGCCATGAGACTTCCTGGGATACGACGTCACTGTTGAGGATCCCCAGAGCAATTCCCTTACAACTGAATCCCACTGTGCCGCCACTTCTGCTGTGTCTGTCCTGCTGATGAGACAGGAGATATCTGGGGAAGGTGATAGGGGGTGTCTGGGACATAGTCATGCTGACAGAATCATACCTTACAGGCAATGTCAGGCTGTTACTTGACGAGTCTGTTTATTTCTATTCACTGTTTCCTGCCAGCTGTCCCATTCTAGGAACATGGCCATATATTTGCCCCAATCCACTCAGATTTGATTTTGCAAACTAGACTTGGGAGTTTTACAAAATTCTTTTCTGAAAGTCCACATGTTTTACATCCATTGATTCTCTTTCATTTGTCTCCCAGTCTGTTTCTCAAACACAATTCGTAAATCCATGTTAGTGTTGTCTATGACCGTTACATTCAGTCCCAATAATTTCTCCTAAACTATTTACTTACTATGTTCTAAGTTCTATGTACTGTATCCTTTTTCCACACCAGACTTGGTTTACTTAATATTGTTTGAATGTTCTGTAAAGACAGAACTGAAGTAGCAACTTCATAGTTCTGCCATTTCCGTTCCCCATTATCCATTCTCTGGTTTCAGATTGTAAGCAAGCTGCACTTGTTTTCTCATGCATTTCACTTTGACATAATTTGACAAGCTATTACCGTTCACTTTTATTACCCTTGTGAATATACTCTTCGGAAACCCATCAATCCTGCCTTAGGCTGCTCAATTATTGACCTTGCACAGCCATACACTCACAGGAGCATAGTTTCTACACTATCAGAAACACAGCACGATCTACACCAGGCCCATAGCCTGGAAAGTTATGACACTTCTACGTGCTCATCAAGGCTCTTTTTAATGGTTGTGAGGATACTCGTGACAATTCCCCTCTCGGGAAGTCAATTCCTGACACCAACATCCTCTGGGTGAAAGAAATACTAGCTTTAAATCCTCACTAAACCTCAAACCCCTCACTTTAAAAGTGTGCTCCCTTGTGTTTGACCCTCTGACTAAAAGGAACAGCTGCTGTCTGTCCACCCTGTCTATGTCGTCATAAACGTATTCCTTATGAATCACATCCTTCTCAATCTTCTCTCCTCCAAACTAATCAACCCGAACTTTTCCAGCCTCTCTCCACAGCTGATATGCTCCATCCCAAGGAACATTCTGGTGAATCTCCTCCGCACACCCTCCAGTACAATCACATCCTTCCAGTAATGTGGCTCCCAGAACTCCACACAGCATTCCATCTTGGCCTAACCAAAGCCCTGTATAGCTCTTATAATCGACACCCCGATTAATAAATGCTACACCTAAGGTGCACTTCTTAACTAACCTATGACCCTATCCAGTCCCATCCAGGGATGTGTGGAGAAGCAGCCTTTGAGCTTCCTAGTCTGCTGCCATTCATTGAGTCCTCCCCTGTCTGGTTCCTTCTTCCAAAGCTCATCGCATCATATTTATCAGGTTTACATTCCATCTGCCATTGATCTGCCCAGCTGACCATTCCACCTGTATCTTTCTGTAGCATAAGACCTTCCTCCTCACTGCCAACCAACCAGATAATCACAAACGTACTTACCACAACCCCCACCCCTTCACCTACCCCGCTCCATTCACATCTGCACCATTTATGAATACCACAAATAATAAGGGAGAAGCACTGATCCCTGTGGTACACCAGGGGGCACTGGTCTCCAGTCACACAAACAGCCTTCTCCCACCACCCTCTGTCTCCTGATAATAAGACAATTTTCGTTGTAAATTGTCAAATCATCCTTGGCTCCATGAGATTTTACTTCATTTTTCACTTTCACATGTGGAACTTTGTCAAAGTCCATGCTGCAAAACGAATTCAGCGACCTCCTCAAACTAATTCACGTTCGGTAGGAGTGACGTTCTTCTGATAAAGTCATGATGATTATCCCCGATTAAGCCTTGCTATTCTGATTGAAGTTCAATGTTCTCCTTCCCTATTTTCTGCAGTAGTTTCCCTAACAGTGATGTAATACTTGCTTGTCTTTAGTTCTCGGTCTATCTCTACCATCCTTACTGTAAAGTGGAATCGCATTAGCTGTTCTCCAGTCCTCTGGCACCTACCCTATGGTCGTAATTTAATTATTTTATTCTGTCAGGTTCTTTCCTCCCTTGCCTCCAAACGCCGCCTGTGGTACAACACATTCAAACCTGGCAATCCGTTCAATTTTATACCAGACAAAGCCTCAAATCCCTGCTCGCATTTTACATCAATCTGTTCAAGAGCTTCTCCATCCATCTTCTCGAATTGTGTATGTGTCCCCTCCTTCTCCCAAGTAACGCAGATGTGAAGTTCTCATCTAACAATCTCTCAAAGTTCTCCAGCTTCACACACAGATTGCCCCCTCGGTTTCACATGGTCACTATCTGTTCGCTGATTATTCTGTTCTACTTGTCCGTGTAGAATATCGCGGAATTCCCCCTAATCTCGCCTGCTTGCACTTCTCTATGTCCGTCTCTTATTCAGCACCCTCTATGTTTCTAAGTTTCTAAGATTCACTATGATCACCTCTTATTATTTGAAACTCGAGATCACATGCTGAGTTTCCCCATCAGACAATCTTGCCATTTTCGGGATTAATCTAGAGATTGCCTTTTGCCGTTACTCTGTATTCAATATATTCTTTCTTAGATGGAGACTCCAAAATAGTACACAATACTTTAACTTTAGTCCCACCAACCCTCGATGCAACTGGTGCACTAAATCATCTATATTCAATTACATTCACATGAATGTAAACCTAATTTTAACTATCTCATTTGCGTATGTTCTTCCTAATACCTTTCGCTTTAACTTTTCTTATGGTATTAGTGTGTGAGTTCTTAAAACAATCTTCCTGTATATCCAACTCTACGTTATCCATTGGCTCCTCATTGCCGATGTCTACAAGTATCATCTTCAAACCATTCCCAAAAATTGTTTCCTATTTATGGTTTTCCTTTCATCGATGCATTATCATACTCCCCCAGTTTTCCCATTACCTTCTATATATCTAGTAGCATGATCTTTGTAATCGAGTCCAACAGACACCCGACTGCAGATGACAAGTTACTGGTCCGTAGTTCACCATTCTCCATCTTCATCCTTACTTAAACTGGCGGATAATATTTATAACCGTCCCTTATCCCGAGTGGCTAACTGCCTTTCGGGAATATGTCGCAAAATAATGTGAAAATCCGTAATGCAACCAATATGACTATTTCTGCTTCCACTGAAAATTTTGTACGAAGTAAATCTGGTCGGTCAGAATTATCAACCCTAAATCCAGCTGTCTATTCAAATATTACCTCATCACAGATATGAATGATCTTAGACTTTACTCACACAAGTCACATCGTCACTTGGTATTTTTGGGAGAATTTCTGGATATTCTTCCATGAAGACAGGCATAAATAAACTCTTTCTTTTGCCTGTAATGTCTCTGTTCTCTACAATAAATTATCCTGTCTACAAACTCACTGTTCCACATTAAACCTTGCTTTTATTATTGTTTCACAGAAGCTTTTTACCAGTTTTTACGTTGGTTTTTGCTTGCATGCTTTTTCTCTTTTTTATTTTTTTCTCAGTTTATTTGTCCTCCTTTGCTGGGTCCGACATTACTCTGAATCCACTGGCCTACTACAATACTTGGCATTTTTTCTAACCTGCTTCCTTTGATCTAATAAGTAAATGGTGGGGGGGGGGGGGGGGGGGGGGGTTGTGAAAGTGATAGGTCGAGAGGAATGTCGAGTGGATAGTGGGAAAGGAAGACGGACACAAAAGATCATTTAAGAGGGCAGTGCCTAGTTAGAAGATTGGACTGGGATAAGGTGGGAGGAGGGGAAATGGGGAAAACTGGTGAAATCCACATTGATTACCTATGGTTGGAGGGTCACATGGAGGAAGATGAGGGGTACTTCCTCCATGCGTCAGGTGGTGAGGGTTTGGCGATGGAGGAGGTCCAGGACCTGCATGTCCTTTGTGGAGTGGTAGGGGGAATTAACGCATTACAGCGGTGGAAAGGAAGATGGACGAAGATTTGCCATCTGAGGTAGTTTGGGTTGAGGTTAGGAATAGGAGAGGTGAGGTTACCCTGTTAGGAGTCTTTTACAGGCCTCCTAATAGTTCTGGAATCGTTGAAGAAAGGTTTGCGAAGATGATTCAGGAGAAGAGTGACAGTAATAGGGTGATTGTTATGGGAGACTTTAACTTTCCTGATATTGATTGGGAAAGCTATAGCTCAAGTTCGTTAGATGGGTCAGTGTTTGTCCAATGTGTGCAGGAGAGTTTCCTGACACAATATGGAGATAAGCCAACAAGAGGTGAGGCCATACTGGATTTGGTTCTGGGTAATGAACCACGCCAGGTATTAGAACTAGAGGTAGGTGAGCACTTTGGGGACAGTGACCACAATTCGGTGATTTTTACCCTAGTGATGGAGAGGGATAAGTGTGTACTATAGGGTAAGAGTTATAGCTGGGGGCAGGGAAATTATGATGCATTGAGGCATGACTTAGGATGTGTGGATTGGAAAAGTAGATTCCAAGGCAAGAGCGTAATTGATATGTGGAACTTGTTCAAGGAGCAACTATTGAGTGTCCTTGATAAGTACGTACCTATCAGGCAGGGAGGAAAGGGACGTGTGAGGGAGTCGTGGTTTAATATGGAGTTGGAATTCCTTGTTAAATGGAAGAGGGCGGCCTTTGTAAAGATGAGGCGTGAAGGTTCAATAGGGGCGATTGAGAGTTATAAGGTAGCCCGGAAGGACCTGAAGAGAGAGCTAAGAGCAGCAAGGAGGGGACATGAAAGGTCCTTAGTTGGTAGGATTAGGGAAAACCCTAAGGCTTTCTATAGGTATGTTAGGAATAAAAGAATGACTAGGGAAGGAATAGGTCCAATCAAGGATAGTAATGGGAAGTTGCGTGTGGAGGCTGAAGAGATTGGGGAGGCACTGAATGAATACTTTTCGTCAGTATTCACTCAGGAACAGGACATTGTTGTCGATATGAATACTGAGGCACGAATAATTAGAATGGATAGCTTTGAGATATGTAGAGAAGAGGTGTTGGAAATTCTGGCAAGGGTGAAAATAGATAAGTCCCCTGGGCCTGATGGCATTTATCCTAGGATTCTCTGGGAAGCAAGGGAGGAGATTGCAGAGCCATTGGCCTTGATTTTTGTGTCCTCTTTGTCTACAGGAGTAGTGCCAGAGGACTGGAGGCTCGCAAACGTGGTTCCCTTGTTCAAGAAGGGGAGTAGGGATAATCCTAGTAACTATAGGCCAGTGAGTCTCACTTCTGTTGTGGGCAAAGTCTTAGAGAGAATTGTAAGGGATAGGATTTATGCACATCTGGATAAGAATAATGTGATCAAGGATAGTCAGCATGGTTTTGTGAAGGGCAGGTCGTGCCTCACAAACCTTATTGAATTCTTTGAGAAGGTGACTAAGGAGGTAGATTAGGGGAAAGCGGTAGATGTGGTATATATGGATTTTAGTAAGGCGTTTGATAAGGTCCCCCATGGTAGGCTACTGCAGAAAATACAGAGATATGGCATTGAGGGTGAGTTGGAGGTTTGGATTAGGAATTGGCTGGCTGGAAGAAGACAGAGGGTAGTAGTTGATGGCAAAGGTTCATCTTGGAGTGCCGTCACTAGCGGTGTTCCGCAAGGATCTGTTTTGGGACCATTGCTGTTTGTCATTTTTATAAATGACCTGGAGGAAGGGTTAGAAGGTTGGGTGAGCAAGTTTGCGGATGATACGAAAGTCGGAGGAGTTGTAGACAGTGAGGAAGGATATGGCAGGTTACAGCGGGATATAGAGAAGCTGCAGAGCTGGGCAGAAAGGTGGCAAATGGAGTTCAATGTAGCTAAGTGTGAGGTGATTCACTTTGGTAAGAGTAATAAAAAGATGGGGTACTGGGCTAATGGTCGGATACTTGGTGGTGTGGAAGAGCAGAGGGATCTTGGTGTCCATGTACACAGATCTCTGAAAGTTGCCACCCAGGTAAATAATGCAGTGAAGAAGGCATATGGCGCACTGGCTATTATTGGTAGAGGAATTGAGTTCCGGAGTCCTGAGGTCATGCTGCAGTTGTATAAGACTCTGGTGCGGCCGCATCTGGAATATTGTGTGCAGTTTTGGTCGCCATACTATAGGAAGGATGTGGAGGCACTGGAACGGGTGCAGAGGAAGTTTACCAGGATGTGCCTGGTATGGTAGGAAGATCCTATGAGGAAAGGCTGAGGCACTTGGGGTTGTTTTCATTGGAGAAAAGAAGGTTTAGGGGTGACTTGATAGAGGTGTACAAGATGATTAGGGGGTTAGATAGGGTTGACAGTGAGAACCTTTTTCCACGTATGGAGTCAGCTATTACAAGGGGGCATAGCTTTAAATTAATGGGGGGTAGATATAGGACTGATGTTAGGGGTAGGTTCTTCACTCAGCGAGTCGTAAGTTCATGGAATGCCCTGCCAGTAGCAGTAGTGGACTCTCCCTCTTTATGGGTATTTAAGCGGGCATTGGATAGGTATATGGACGATAGTGGGTGAGTGTAGGTTAGGTGGGCTTTGATCGGCGCAACATCGAGGGCCGAAGGGCCTGTACTGCGCTGTATTCTTCTATGTTCTATGTTCTAACTACAAGGTGGTTAAGTTGGTCAGTGTGGCTGTACCAGAGATAGTCTCTGAAACGATCAAGAAGTTGACGTCCTGTCTCGCCGATGTTGAGGAGACCACATCGGGCTGAATGGATGAAGTAGATAAGGCGTTATATCTCCCTTCATCACCTATTACTTTCAACCCCTCCTTTATCTACCTGTCACATTCCTGGCTACGTCCCCCCACCACACCTCCCACTCATTTATACCTCAGCCCCCTTGGACCACAAGCCTCATTCCTGATGAAGGGCTCCAGCCCAAAACGTTGATTCTCATGTTAAAAACAGGCTGGCTGACCGGCTGTGCTTTTCCAGCACCACATACTTCGACTCTGATCTCCAACATCTGCAGTCCCCACATTCTCCTCACATCTTCATGGCTTGCATGAATCAGATTCATAACCGTTACTTGAAATCAAACAAAAACTGTCGTGTACTCAAACAGCATAAAAGAAAACCAATAGAGGCAGCACCGTGTCTCATTGTCTAGCACTGCCGCCCTCACAACAACAGGGACCCCTGTCTGATTCGAGCCACGGGCGACTGTCTGTGTGGAGTTTGTGCATTCTCCCTGTGTCTGCTTGGGTTTCCTCCAGGTGCTCCAGTTTCCTCCCACAGTCCAAAGATGTGCAGGCCAGGTGAATTGGCCAAATTAAACTGCCCATAGCGGTAGGTGCATTAATCAGAGGGAAACGGATCTGGGTGGGTAACTCTTTGGTGGGTAGATGTCGATTTTATGGTCCGAAGGGCCTGTTTCCATACTGTGGGAATCGAATCTCAAATAATAAGTTGCGGTCACTGTTCCCAAAAGGTCGTTTACAGCAAAGTTTTCAATTAGCTCTTCTGATCATCCAACACCAATTCCTAAATAATCTGATCTCGAACTCGGTGCTCGACATAATGTTAATGCAAGCCATCTCACACGTGCTCATGAAATCCATTTTTCCCAGCATTAGCATTCAGTTGGGTTAGCACAGCTTTGATATAACTTAAACAGTACATTATTATTGCAGTACACAGATACATATATATCACATTTCCTCTTTTATAACACGCCCAATGTATGTATTGCAGCTTTCACTTTGGTATATAACTCCCATCAATGTTTGCTCCTCCTTGCTGTTTCTGAGCTCCACCTTATATGATTCAGTTAAATCTCAGTGAAGTCGATTCTGGGGAGATTAATCGTAGAAATCATCTCACCACATCACTTATGCTCTTCTCCACCTTTATTGTGAGATTTTCTCTCGATCTCCCGTTATGCTGATGGAGTAGAGAAAGACAATGAGCTTTAAACAATGCTGTGTATTCCCTGCGTTTTGACCAGAGTTGTGCTTGAAAAGGACAGCAGATCAGACAGCATCCGAGGGGCAGTAAAATCGATGTTTCGGACAAAAGCCTTTCATCATCAATTCTTGATAAACGGCTTTTTCCCGAAACATTGACTTTCCTGCTTTTCTGATGCTGCCAGACCTGCTGTGCATTTCCAGCACCACTCTGATCTAAACTCAAGATTCCAGCATCTGCAGTCCTCACTTTTGTCCTGTGTATCCAAGAGACAGCTGAGCCTGCTGAAACCTCGGTGGGAACCTTCCAGTAGGCTGGTGAAGCATTGCTTCTTCTGTACAGGATCTTAGTGAGATCACATCTGGAGTAATGTGTACAGATTTAAACTCACCGAGGAAAGGAAATTGTTACATTGGAAGCAGCTCAGAGACGGTTCCCTCAACTGATTCGTGTAATGAAGGTGCTAGTTTATAAGGAAAGAATGGTCACGTTGATCCAATACACATCGGACTTTACAAGAATGAAAGATGATCTTATTTCAACATAGATGACCAGAAGGAGTCAGCCACAGAAGCCAATTACACACATAATGGAGAAATCCATGTCATTCTCCAGCCTGTTACACAGGGACAACAGAAGTATATTCAGGCCTTCAACACTGTTGCACCAGAACAGGACCAGGATGTTCAGCCCCTGTGTCCTCACATACAGTTACAGAGAGCGGCTAATCAGCCCCTCAAGCCTATAACCATGGACCCAGAGTAGGCCATAACGGATCAGTATCCTATTACACAGCAACAGGATCAGTCCATTCAGCCCCGTCAAGTCTGTTATTCAGGAATTGGAAGAGGCCACACAGTGACTGGAGATTTTTATGTTGGGATAACAGGAGGCCATTCACTTCCACTGAGCATATTGGAAGTGAATTGGATAAGGATATAAACCATCTGAGCCTTTTGTTTCATGAGAAAGGAGGAGGTAATTCAGACACATGTCTGTCGTAAGGGAACATCACTCCCTCCTTCCCATCTCAGGGATGCATGAGGAGACCGTTCAGTATTTCCAGCCTATGATGCAGGATTATGAGAAGGCCCATCAGCCCCTCGAGCGGTTACACAGCAACAGGAAGATTCCATAATCCCCAACCCTCTAACACATCAACAGGAGGAGGTCATTCTGTCCTTGGAGACGACAACATGGGAACACCAGAAAGACGTCAGCCCATCGAGTTTGTACACCAGCAGGATGATGAGTCCATACAGCCACATATGCCTCTTACACAGCAATTGGAGCACATCTCTTAAAAACGTGTGTCCATTAAACAGGAACTAAAAGAAAACGTAAATGTTTTTGAAAGGGAAGAACTTATAATAATAGTATACATTTGCGTCTTAAGTGTAACAATAAACTATTGTAATTTAATGCAAATTGTTAGAGTCCATTGTTCAGGACATTTGCAAAGTTAAACCACAATCCGTCAGAGTCAACATGGTTTTACGTGTTTGAATTGTTTGCTTGAGTTACTTAAAGATGTCACAAACATGGTGGATTGTGGGAATCCTGGAGATGGAATATATCTGGTCTTCCTGAAAGCATTGGATATGTCGCTTCTCCAAAGAGTAAGTGGTAAGATCAGACAACATGGGTTTGGGAGTAAGTTATTAACTTGGATGGAGGATTAGTGAACCAACTAAATGCAGTCAGATCGAATAAATGTGTCATTTTCTTCTGGCAAATATACCTTGTGGCGTGCCACAGATTTCAGTGCTCATGCCCTAACTATTTTTCATCAATATTATTACTCGGTTGACAGGATGACACTAACATCGGTGGGAAATTACTTCGGAATGAAAATTTGAGAGGTTTAAAAATGAATATGGATAGCCTGGGTGAATGGGCTAACACTTGGCAATGAAAATTAAAGTGGATAACTGTGAGATTATTCAATTTGGTCAGCGAAATAGAAAGGCAAATTATTATCTAAATGGAGAGAAACTTCAAAGTGCTCAGGTGCAGAGGGGTCAGTGTGTTCATGTGCAATTCACAGAAAACCTGCATGCAGCTACAGCTAATAATGGGAAAGTCAAGTGTAGGTTCAGTTTTTTATTTGTAAATGGATAGAGTAGAAAGGTAGGGAGTGTTGATGTAGCCACGCAAACATGAGTGATGCTGCAAATGGAGTAGAGTTTGGGTGCCCTGACTTGTGGAAGGATGCATTTGCATTGGAGGCAATTCAGAAGGGGTTCATTAGATTGATTCCAGAGATGTGCGGTTTGTTTTATGAAGAGAGATTGAGCAGTTCAGGTCTATAGTCTCAAGTTTATTATAATGAAAGGAGATGTCATTGAGGTCTGTAAAATGCTAAAAGTAATTGACAGTGTAGATGTGGAGTAGATATTTGATCATGTGCAGCAATCTACAGCAAGAGACCAGAGTTTCAGGATGGAGAGATGGCAGGAATGTGGAACAGAGGACGTGATGACATCAGCCATGATTGTACTCAGTGGTGGAGCAGGCTGGAGCAGCTAAATTACTGACTGATGTTCCTTGTTCTTATTTAACTCTTTGAATATGTTCCACAGGAATGGGGAAGGAGTGGTTATTCAAACAGGAAGCGGGCACTCCGGATATATCAGTTTCACAAAACGTCACCAGTGGATTCACACAATGACCAGTGCTTGGTCCTCAACTATTTGCAATCTATATCAATGATCAGGAGTATGGAACAGATGTACTGTAATTACAGTTGGTTATGACTCTGTGCTAAGCAAGACATTAAATTGTCAAGTGAGGCAGTGGAATATAACATGATATAACTTGTCATTTTATTTACAGGAAGAATGGAAGGGAGTATGTTACTGAAATGGAGCGCGACGAATGGGGAATAGTAATACTGTGCATTGGGGAGTTCTCTCAGACCCATTCAGACATGGGAAGTATTGCTCCAGCTCTCTGATGGTCTGCTCCATGACATTCCCAGGGGCCCAGTTGCTCTCAGTACGTACCGGATATTTTGATGTTGTTTGTTGGCAATGGGGATAGTGTTCTGAATCGTGTAGCAAGGGGACCGCCTTTAAGATACATTCATTCCTTTCTACATGGAGACCGATGATGAAGGGATGGTCTGACTGCTTCTGAACGAAGAGGCTGTGGCTGCTGCGAGGACAGTGAGTATTCACCAACGTTATGTTCTGTGCATTGGTGCAGTGTAACATTAATGGAGTGAGATTTCCTGCAGTTCCCCTCCATGACCGCAATGACATGGGGATCTGCAGAGCCAAGTACATCATTGGAAAAATTACTGGGAAATGAAGGATACACTCTGCAGATCTCTGCTGAGGGAGAAAACATTGCATTCACCTCATCCACCATATATCTCAGTTTTCCTCCAACAACCCAAAAATGTGCAGGTTAGGTGAATTGCACATGGTAAATTGTCCATAATGTTCAGGGATGTGTAGATTAGGTACATTAGTGAGGGGTAAATATGGAATAATATGATAGGGGAATGGGTCTGGGTGGGTTACTCTTCAATGGATTGGTGTGGACTTGTTGGGCCAAATGACCTGTTTCCACACTGTAGGGATTCTGACCCTGAACCAAATTTGGAATTATCGAATTCGAAACAGACAAGAGTCCCCTCTTTGCTATGGACCAGAGCAGACTGCCTTAAAATGCTTTAAGATGGCAGCCTGGATGCCAACTTTGTCTTGTAGTAAAGACAGATGTGAAATGGGTGTTCCAGATGTGATGCAGCTGTTCAAACAACTCAACTTAAAACAAAACACAATTTATTTAAACACTCTATTAAAAATATATACAAAAAGAAGAGGAATGTAGAATAACTTAACTGCTGGAAATCTTAATAGAATAATGGACGTAGTACCTTCCACTAATAAGGTATTCCAATGTACGATCATCGTCCCTTAGCAAAAAGACACATCCAGGGTCAATCAGTCATGCATGCAGTTCTCCAATCCAGGAGGAAACAGCATCAACACAGATTTCAGAGAGAATAGCAGCTTGGGATCATTTACTGAAGGATCCCTGATCCCAGGAACCTGGTGATTGTTACAGCTCAGAAAAACCAGAAAGCCTGGTCTGTGCGAACTGACCATTGTTATCACTATTAATTAAAAAAACCGAAAAGACTCCTGTGTTAATTACTTCAGCCGTTTGCCATAGGTAGTTCGGCCGTTAAGATCTCTCTTTAAAGAAAAGGAGCAAATAACCTTTTTTAAAGTGATACCATTGTCAGAGATGTTAGGTACCTGGTCCTTTACAATAATACTGAAAGGGCTTCTTTGTGTTACTGGCCACACGATCAGCTAAAAGGGACAAACAAAGAAGTCAGCCGTTCAGTGAATATGCACAGATCAAGCTTAAAAGAAGTGAGTCAAAGCTGCTGAAAACCCTATCCAATATGGAGCACCACACAGGACAAGCCAGGAAGTGAACAACAGTCCGACACACACTCCCCTGAACATGGAGCACCACATGAATCACACCGGGAAGTGAACAACAGACTGACACATACCCCCACCCCCGACATGGAGCACCACATGGGACACACCGGGTAGTGAACAACAGCCTGTCACACCCAGCCATTCCCGAACATGGAGCACCATATGGGACACACCGGGAATTGAACAACAGCCCGACACACACTCCCCTGAACACGGAACACCACATGAATCACACCGCAAAGTGAACAACAGACTGACACACACTCCCACCCTCGACATGGAGCACCACATGGGACACACTGGGAATTGAACAACAGCCCAACACACATCATTTCACTGTTTCTGAACTTCACAATGCCAGCACTCGATACATTCGGGAACCAAACACCAAGGCCAGGGAAAGATGCAGAGGGATTGAAAGATTCACATTAAAGACAGAAAAAAAGACAGTTCATTAACTGAGATCGTGTTGTGGAAATATATAGAAAAAGACTGGGTAGATGGGATTAACTGTTGGATTGAACCCTTAGAGAGCAAAATTACGAGCATGAGAACATTGAATAAAGGTATTTTCAGATCAGCTGAAATGGTTTGTTTCATCAAATTCTGAATCGGCTCCACGGAATACTTCAAGTAGCAGAAACAGGGATAAGATGACAGACCAACATGGAAAGTTGTGCAGACTATATTAGTGCATTGCTCAGTAACCTGGAGTATCTGAGGTGTGTTTGTGTGTGGTGGTGGGGGTGTGTGCATCTGGGTGGTTGAGTGTGAAAAATCATTGCTTGAGAGAAAAGTGCACTTGAAGGAAACCAGGTTAACTGATGGGGATTTGGATAATCGACACAAAGAGATTGAGTGAAGTTTCATGGACAGATGAGTTAACGTGCTAAAGAATATTAAAATAAAGGCATTGCCAGATACAATAGCGATATAGATCAGCGTGCACAGGAATGTCAGATGGATGGGATTTTGGTCTGAGTTTGAATCAGGTTTGTTTCTACAGGTTTCAACCCGAGAGTGTCAGCAGCAGATTGTTGTCATCATTAAGTCTGCATTTCGCAGCTCAAGGGTCAAACAGCAGATGGGTTAAGCCAGTGAAGTATGTTCTGGAGCAGTGAGTAGTTAAAGTTAATAATGGTCAGGGCCTGGTGTCAGGAATCCGCTCATGTCCAAAGCGATCATCAAAGTTGTGATTCGTCTGTTTCAAACACCGCCTGCATGTATCACCTCCCACTGCGCCCCCACATGCCCCTGCCCTAAGCCACTCACAACCCTGATTTGGAAATATTCTGCTGATCCTTCACAGTCGTTGGGTCAATATCCTGGTATTCCCTCCCTACCGGCATTGTGGGTCAACCAAAAGCAAGTGGACTGCACGATTCAAGAAGGCAGCTCAACCTCACCTTCTCAAGGGCAAATAGAGATGGTCTATCATATTGGCTAGCCAGCAACACCCAAGTCCTACAAATGAATGAAAACAGAATATATTGGCCAGTGATGGGATGGAGTCCCAGGAAGGAAATGGAGTTTGTAAACATAATAGATGACAATGACTTCCACGCCCCGAACATTTAAATAACAAGGGCAGAGAGACAATGGTTCACATCTGCAACAGAGTAGGTCAACGTGGAGACTCATGAGTAAAACTGTCAGCAGCAAGGAAGGAGACATGAATTGAGCTTGATTCAAATATCACCAGGGACACTATTGGTGGGAAGAATTGTCGACTATATGAAAGAACAGAAATGCAGTCATAACTGATTTACAGAAAAAATATCTGGACAGTGATATTTACCAGGGACACCAACGATAGACAGTTGTGGATAATAAATATATTGAATAATGTGAAGAGCACAATAGATCCGCCATGATAACGACAACCAATCATAATATGTAGAAAGATACCAAACAGAATTGGAAAGCACAGCCCTTCAGGCAGCATCCGAAGAGCAGAAGAATCCACATTTCATGTGTTAGCCCTTCATCAGGAATGAGGCTTGTCGCCCAATGGTGCTGAGCGATAAATGGGGAGGGGATGGGAATGGGGGAAGGTAGCTGAGAATGTCATATGTAGATAAAGTTGGGGATGGAAGTGATATGTCGGAAAGGAGGGTGGAGCAGAAAGGTGCGAAGGAAGATGGGCAGATAGGACAGATCATGGGGGCGATTCTGAGTTGGAAGGTTAACGAGTGGGAAAGGAAAATGAGGAAACTAGTGATCCCGATGGTTACAGGGTCCCAAGGTGGAAGATCAGTCTTTCTCCCCCAAGGCATCAGGTGATTAAAGGGTGGTGGTGGAGGAGGCCCGTGACTTTTGGCGGAGTTGGAGGGTGTGCTGAAATATTCGTCCATGGGGCAGTGGGGTTGGTTGGTGCGGGTGTCCTGTAGATGTTCTCTGAACTGTGCCGCAAGTTAGCGTCCTATCTCCCCAATGTGGAGGAGACAACATCGGGTGCAACAGACACAGTAGGCGTTATGTATGGAAGTGCAGGTAAAACTCCGATGGATGTGGAAATACCTTTTGATGCCTTGTGCAGAGATGAGGGCGGAGTTGAGGACGCAGGTTTTGCAATTCCTGCGGTGGCAGGGGAAGGAGCTGCGAGGGGAGAGTGCTTTGGTGGGCGGTATTGACCTGATGAGGTAGTCAAAGAGAGAATTGTCTTTATTGAATGAGAATAGGGGTGAGGAGGGAAGTATATCTCTGCTGGTGGGGGTCTGTTGGTAGGTGGCACAAATGGAGGAGGAAAATGCATTGTATCTGGAGATTTGGTGGAGTGGTTTGTGAGGAACAAGAATGCTATTTTCCTGCTGCATTAGGAGGGGTGAGATTCAAAGGCAGAGGTGTAGGAAGTGGATATGATATGCTGCAGGGCTTCGTCGACCATGTGGGAGGGGAAATTGCGGTTTTTGAAGAAGGAGGTCATGTGAGATATACACTGGGATCAGTGTGGGGCTAAAAATGAAGACAAGATCAGACAGCATCCGAGGAGCAGGAAAATCGATGTTTTGGGCAAAAGCCCTTCAAAAGGAACTGGGCTTTTGCCCAAAACATTGACTTTCCTGCTCATTGGATGCTCCCTGACATGATGTGCTTTTCCAGACAACACTCTCAACTCTAATCTCCAGCACCTGCAGTACTCACTTTGGCCTACTTACTAGGTTCAGCCACTTCTGTAATACTGTCTTGAATTTTGTTCTCCCTGGTATAGAAAAGATGTTGTTAAACTTGAAAGGGTGCAGTAAAGATTTGCAAGTAGGTTGCTGATGATGAGGTAGCGAGCGATGTTGAGCTATTTGGAGAGCTGGGGCTATGTTCCCTTGAGCGTAGAGTCTGAGGAGTGACCTCACTGAGATTTATCACGGTGAATCCTGATGATCCAGGGTGAACAATGACAAAGACCAGGGAAAGAGACAGGATAGTTATTCACATTATAACTAGTCAATTACTCATGGGACAAGTTGCCAAAATATGCAAGTAGACTGAAGAATGGGACTGGCCAGAGAATTCAGAATTTGGAGGATCCAATCAGAAGAATGAGAACAAAAATAAAGGCATGGCTTTTTCGACTGAAATGATTAGTTATATCACATTCTCAATCCACTTCAAAGAACCAGCCCTGACACCATAGATCCGGAGGAGATATTTGTTGAGCATGAAGAACTGTGCAGACCAGGCTCGGGTAATGCTGAACACAACCCTGCAATTGTTCCAAAAGGAAGACTGGGCAGACCATAGCAGTGCATGGACCTATAAACCCAGATCAGAAATGTTTTCAGCATGGAGCACTGTGCAGACCGGGCTGATGTACTGTGCAATGAAAGCCACAATCTACCCAGAGTGGAAAGGTATGCAGACCACAGCAGTTCACTGATCTATAAACCCAGGTAAGACATGTGACCAGGGTGTGGAACTATGTTCACCACCCCAGTACATTGCTGAGTAACACTGTGTTAGATCACTGTCCAGAGTGAGGAAACTTGCAGCCCATGCTGTGAAAGACAGAATGTGCATCTCCCATCCATTTACAACTCAATATCTAAACTGTGTTATTATAAGGGGTACTCTGGGTATGAACATGACTGCCAGAGAGTGATCGTCTGGGAATCAGTTTAAATATCAACAAATGGGAGGAGTTTGCGTTCAGACAGAGTGGGCGAAACTGAGAGACAATGCCATGGATGGATGTGTTCCCAGGTTCCAGAATGTTGAAATGTAAACTTTTCAACAGAGTCCTGCAACATAAGCCAGTGTTTCCAGGAATGATGGGTGAACGGGATGTTGCTAAGAGGTCAGATGATTGAGAGTTTTGGATGAGCAATTGTTCTGCAGCTTTGTAACTTGTAGAAGGGTCAGCACAGACTTCGATTCATTGAGCTGAATCTAACAATATCTTGTCTCGGTGACATTTTCCTTGAGTGTGACAGACGGATTGTCTGCGCGAGGTCGTGTTAGTTTCCTGGTGCTATCTTATTGAACTCACCTCATTAACTACTCACCCCAGACCATGGTGTCACTCTCAATCAATGCCAGCCCGATTCTCCCACCCATCATGGCTGGTTATGCTCAGCATCGCCCGGATGTCCCTGCAGAATATATGATCCCTGGCACTGATGCCACCTTTAAAAGGCCAAACGCCACACGGTTCAGCTTTCTCAGTTCAGAGCTGTTCTGCACAGTTTACCCTGAGAATGGCAGCTAAAGGGCAAATATACGACTGTTTGTCGACAGGGGTAAGGAGGACCTGGTTGGTGGGCTAGTACAGAGGGGGACCATTCTCTTCCCAGAGGGGGACACACCACCAGACCCACCGAGCAAAGTCTGAGCTCACACCCAGCTCAGTGCAGTATCTGTGGTCTGAGGAAATGTCCAGCAATACAAGACAAGCATCAGTAACCTTCACCCCTCTGTCAGGATAAAGGTCACTGTATTCTCTCTGCTTCCTCACACTCACTGTATATCTGTTAATGCAGCAACTCCCGAACAATGCTCATGTTCCACCACTCTCACTGCATCACCTTCTCTGTTTCCCCCCCTCTCGCTCTCTCTCTGTCTGTCTTTCTGTCTCTCTGTCTCCCTCTCTCTCTCCCTCCACTACACACCCTACACTAACAACATTGCATGATACATCACTGTGGACTGACTCCCTCCGGGCACCTCAGGATGTCCGCCCTCCCCATCTGCACCAGCATTACGAGCAAGGCCACCCACTCCCATCCTCCCTCCCTCCTATTCCAGGAGAAACAGCCTGAAAATAGGACATAAAGGGCCAAGCTCGTTGGTGGAGTGCCCGATATCCGTTCCCTTAACCCCCTCCCCCCGCCATGTGGAGAGAAACCTGGTACGTTTTGGAGAGGACCGGGACGCATCGTATGGAGATTCTGAATCATCCACGTCTCACCAACTGAGTAAGTAGCAATGTTCTATGAAGGGCAATTCGCACTTTAAACCCACTGGCAGTTCCGTTCTCCCCCACACCCGTCACAACTTAGAAGCCATGGCCCTGATGCCATCTCCATTTTGTGTCGAGCTGCTACAAATGGAACCCCCACGGTCTCGGTACGGAGGAGGGTGGACTAACAACACATAATCGCCTCCACCTCCCAGGAAGGGAGCATGGAGACTCTCTCCTCCTGTAAACAGCTCAGATACTGAAACTAATCTGTGATAGTTAATGCTCTCCCCACTTGTCCTGATATCTTCAATAATCTGTGCTCATGTACACCCAGAGCCTTCTGTTCCTGCACCACTTTTATAACCGTACAGCATGTTTTATATTGTATTTCAATGTTCTTCCTACCGAAGTGCATCACCTCACACTGCTCTGCATTGAACTTCGTCTGCCATAAACCTGAAAACTACACCAACGTGTGATTGTCCTGTTGGATTTCCACACTGTCCATCACAAATTTTATAATTCTTCCAGGTTTGGTTTCTGCAAACATTGAAATTGTCCTACAGTCACACGCCACACAGAAATACCGACTCACTCATTATTGTGAGCAAGTGCAATACTAACGAACTCCCTGAGGACAGAATTAAATACTGACACACACCAGACAGTGTAAGTGAAATATGGACAAGAAAAACATGGAGCAAGAGAATTACTGACTGACACTCCATGTCTGTTAGTTTCCACATATTAGTGAGTGTCTCTATGTCTCTGCGTTAATGCTGTGTATATCAATGTGTAACAGTGTGTATCAGTGTAGGGCGAGTCTGGCAGTCTCTATGGTGCTTAGTGATGTAATATCCCCCTGACACGAGTTCTGAGGAAGGGCCACTCTACCCGAATCTTTAACTCTCATTTCTATTCACAGATGCTGTCGGACTTGCTGTCAGTCTCTGCTTCCCTCTCCACACCACTGTAAAAGTGGGAGTGGAGGATGAAAATCATCAGGGATTCTCTTTGGGAGGGATCGAGGGAAGGCAGCAGCTCATAGCACCATCAACACACACACATACATATACACATAGAAACAGAACATAACAGAGAGATAGATACACTCAGGGGGCACACAGAGACACATATAGACACACAAAAATAGACAAGCGCGGAAGGAAATATGCAGATACATATTTGGACATACAAACACACATGGAGTCATAGAGTTACCCTGGGTGTTTGGAAACACACCTATTGGCTCATATAGTCCATGCTGATGATAATCTCAAACTAATCCAGTCCTACCTGCATGTGCTTGGACCATATTTTCCCAAACCTTCTCTTATCAAATGTCTTTTAAACGTTGTAACGTTACCCCCATCCAACACTTCTCAGGACGTTCATCCATACATGAACCAAATGATGTGTAATGAAAATGCACTTCATGGGTACTGATCAGGTATACATGAGAACTCGGGAAATGAGTTCTGGGAATCTTAATGGCATGTTCTTATCATCAATGTGCAAAGGTGAGGTGCTGGAAGACATGAGGCTGACTAACGTGTTGCCATCATTAAACAAACTGGGAAGGAAAAGCCTAAGAACTATAGATCAATGATCCTGACATCGGTGGTGGGCAAGTTGTTGGAGGGAATCCTGAGCGACAGTATATGCATTTATTTGGAAAGGCAAGGACCGATTAGGGATAGTCAACATGTCTTTGTGCATGGGAAATCATGTCTCACAAACACGATTATTTTAGCTTGAAGAAGTAATGAAAATGATTGATGAGGGCAGTGCAGTGCACGTGATCTATGTGGACTTCAGTATGGCGTTCGACAAATTTCCTCATGGAATACTGGTTAGCTCATGGAATACAGGGAGAACTAGCCATTTGGATACAGAACTGGCTCAAAGGTAGAAGACAGAGAGGGGTGCTGGTGGGTTGCTTTTCATACCGGAGGCCTGTGACCAGTGAGGTGCCACAAAGTTCAGTGCTGGTTCTATTGCTATTTGTCATTCATATAAATTATTTGGATATGAACATAGGAGGCATGATTAGTACGTTTATAGATGACACAAAAGTTGGATGTGCAGTGGACAGAGAAAAAAGGTTATCTCAGAGTATACCGGATCTTAATCAGATGAACCAATGGGCTGAGGAGGGACAGATGAAATTTAATTTACATAAATGCGAAATACTGCATTTCCTTAAGGAAAATCAAGGCTTGGCTTATTCATTTAAAGTTAAGTTCCTGCGGAGTATTTCTCAACAAAGAGATCTTGGGGTACAGGTCCATAGTATTTGGAAAGTGTAATCACAGGTATATCGCATAGTGAAGAAGGTGTGTGATATGCTTGCCATTTTTGGTCAGTGCATTGAGTATAAGAGTTGAGAAGTCATATTGCGGCTGGACAGAACATTGGTTAGGCCACTTTTAAATACTTCGTGCAATTACGGTTTCGATCATAGAGGAAGGATGGGTGAAACATGAAAAGATTCAGAAAAGATTTACAAAGATACTGCCAGGATTGCGGGTTCTGAGATTTATGGAGAGGCTGAGGAGGCCGGGATTATTTTACCTGGAGCCCAGGCGATTCAGAGGTCATCTCAGAGGTTCCAAAGTCACAAGTGGAATGCATAGCGTGAATAGCGAAGATCTTATCCCCAAGGTAGCACGTTTCAAAGCTAGAGGGCATAGGTTGAAGGTGAGAGAGGAAATACTTAAAACGTATCTAAGGAGCCACCGTCTCAATTAGAGGGTGCGGTGTATGTAACGAATTGCCAGAGGAACTTGTGGGGGCTGGTACAATTACAACATTTAAAAGGCATCTGTATGAGCACCTGAAAAGGTAGCGTTTTGTGGATATGGGCCAAATGCTAGCAAATGGAACTACTTTAATGAAGGACATCTGGTCAGTCGGGACGAGTTGGATGGAAAGGTCTGTTTACATGCTGGAGAGCTCTATGACAGTATGTCCTCTGTTAAACTTTCTCCTGTCATCTTAAAATTACTCCCTAGTCTTGAAATCCACCATCCTAAGGAAAGGTCACCTGCCATTCAACATTATCTATACCCCTCATTGTTTCATAAACTTCTATAAGATTGATAAGGTCTCAACCTTCTACCCTGCAGTGGAAAAGGTCCCAGTCTATCGAGGCTGTCGTCATAACTTAAACACTCCATTCCCAGCAACATCCTGGTAATTTTTTTCTGAACCGTCTTCAGTTTAATAATATCCTCAATGTGACTGGGTGACCAGAACTGCACACAGTACTCCAGGAGAGCCCTCACGAATGTCCAGCACAACCTGAAGATAATGTTCCAGCTCCTGTACTCAAAGGTCTGAGCAATGAAGGCCAGCACGTCAAACGCCTTCATACCCACCCTGCCTACACATGATGCAAACTTCAAAGGAATATACCAGAAACACTAGATCTCTCTGTTCCATAACACTACCAATGACTTGACATTGAATTGTATATATCCTCTCGTTGTTTGTTTTACCAAATTCTGATAGCTTGTAATTATCGAAACTAAACTCCATCTGCCACTCCTCAGCCCAGTGAGTGATAGTACGGGGTAGAAAGGCTTGCAAGTAGTTCGCTGCCTTGGATCATTTCGTGGTTTTCAGAAGAGGGCCGTCGCACGTTACAGGCGGGAAAGAGTGATTGGTGTTTTGGATCCAAAAAGTATGCTCTTTCTACATCTCTGGTGTTCAATGATAAGTATCTATTCCAGATCCTTTATAGTGCAGAGTGTGTCTGCAGGATTTCTTTCCCTCATATTGCAGATGTCAGATAATAGCCAATTAAGGTGGAAATCATAGCCAAACAATTAAAGACCTTCATAATTTATCTCGAAGGCAGACCGCATAAACTCAACATCCTATATTTGAGGTGAGTACCGTTCATCTGTTAAACAATGTAATTCTTTTAACGGTGTAATTCAGTTAAAGTGAACCAAATTTTAATGAATCCACAACAAGCTGAAAGCTGACATTTAAAATGTGACCCAAAATCTGGGCATGTTTTAAGTCTTGTGTAGTGGGTAACGCCCATGCCTCTGAGCCAGAGCTCTGGGTTAGATTCCAATACCTGAACTTGCGTGGTAGTGCCTCTCACTCTGGACCAGAAGGTCTAGATTCAAGTTCTGCCTGTCACGGAGGTATGTCACAGTATTTAACAAGAGTCTGATGAACAAACATACAGGACACTAATGTTGCAGCTTTAGGGATTGTTGCCAAGTGGTTGTGTTATCCCGACATCTGAGCCCAATAGTCTCGACTCAAATCCCACAGAGGTGTTTCAAAATGTGGCTGAACAAGTTGATTAAAATGGTTTAAGAACAGTGACTTGATGCAGAAGGAAGAGGTATTGAATTTCAAAACTTAGGCCCGGAATGACTGAAAACACAGCCGTTCGTGTTGATTGGAGTCACATTTACACATTCTAGTGGTTTATAAAATCATGAAGACCATGGATAGTGTGAATAGTCAGGGTCTTTATCCCAGGGTAGCAAACTCCACAACTCGAGGACGTAGATTTAAGGTGAGATGGACAGAGGGTGGTGCATGTATGCAATGAGATGCCAGAACAAGTGGTGGAGGCTGGTGAAATTACAACATTTAAAAGGCATCTGGATAGGGACATAATTTAGAAGGGTGTAGAGGGATATGGAACGACGGCGTGAAAATGAAACAAAGTTAATTTATGATATCTGGTTGGCACGAATGAGTTGGACATAACGGTGTGCTGTACAACTCTATGATTCATTGATGCAATTAATTATGATCTCTTTATAATCTAACGTGAACTTCTTCACCTTCCACGATATAACTAATCCTGGTGTCATCCATAAATGTGCTCATGAAACCTTCTATTATTTACATCTAAATTACTGATATAAATGACAACCAAAAGTGGATCCATCACCAATCCCTGTGGCGCGCCGCTGGTCTCCAGCCTCCAGTCCAAAAGACAACCCTCCTCAACTACCCTCTGTCACCTGCCAATAAACAGAAACACACACACAGACATACGATGACATAGACACAGTTATGTCTTAAAGGCAGAGATAGATATTCAAAGTTTGGGAGAAGATATATACCGGCCACTACAGCGGACAGCTCGAACTGACAACCGGAAGCGGCAGAGACAGGCCACTATAAATGCAGGAAGAAACAGCACAGAAGCGCTTCACAGGAGGCTCCCAAGCACTGAGGATGTCACCTAGACAGGGTACGAAACGTCTGCAAGACAAATTCCCAGCTCGGCGAACAGAACCACAACAACAGAGATAGATATGTTTCGATTGATAAGGGGATCAAGCATTACAGTGTGAAGGCGGAAGAATTTTGTTGTGAAACATGTCAGCCATGATCGAACAGCTGATTCGACTTGATGGACCAAACACTCTAGTCCTGCACCAGTTTCGGACGCTTTGTGGTTTACGCAGTCTGAAATGTGTGTCTAAGAGATCAGTGAGGCTGAGCTTGAGAAATACTTTACTGAACAGAGTCAATGGGAATGTGGGATAGGTTTGAGGGGCTGAATGGTCCTTTTCTTTCCGATTCGTTGTTCCCTCATATCTAAAAAAAAAAGTGGTGACTTGCTGTAAAGTTCATACACTTTTAAATTTAGAGGTTCTCTCATTGAAGATTGAGATAAGGATGTTCTTATCTCTTCAGGGTTGTGCTGTCTGTGGTATTCTCATCCCCAGGGTGTAGTGAAGACTGGGCCATTGAAGATATTCAAGGCTGACCTTGACTGACCTTTGCTGGACAGGAGAGTCCGTGCTTATTGAGAATAGACAGGAAAAGAGTTTTCAGCCACAATTAGACCAGCCATGATCTTCATAAACTGAGAAGTCGGCTGCAGCTCCTAACCCATATGTTGTTCGCTCACTGCACCCCTTGAGCTGTTACAGAGTGAGAGGAATACTCCATTCAGCCAGTCAGTATCACTGCAATGATTTGGGGGGCTTTCTGTCCCTCTAAGGAGATACACAGGAATAGAATGAAGGATTCCGTCATTGTGTATTAGAGATATGCATCAGGGAAACAGACACTTTCATCCAACTCGTCCGTTCCAACCAGATGTCCTACAGTAATTTAGTATCATTTACCAGCATTTTGCCCATTTCCCTCTGAATCATTCCTTTCCAGATACCCATCTGGATGACGTTAAATATTGTAATCACACCATCCTCCATCACTCTCTCTAGCAGCTCATTCCATACACACACCATACTCTGTGTGAACAAGTTGTCCGTTAGATCCCTTTGATATCTTTCCCCTCTCACCTTAAACCTATGCCTCCTAGTTCTGCACTCCCTTACCCTAGGAAAAATACATTGCCTCTTTACCCTATCCATGCCCCTCATAATTTTGAAAACATGTATAAGATCACCTCTCAAAGACAATATTTATTTTAATGTGTAGAGACTGCGACAATTTGTCACCACAGCACCAACAGCCAAAAATGAAATTAATGATTAAGATTATTGGTTGTATTGTTAAGGGGATGCATGTTAATCAGGCTAATAGAAATCTCCCCTCTTCCTCAGTGTCTGTCTGGTGAAAATTGAGCGCATGACTGATATTGCAGAATGGTTCTATTGCTGCATCTGAAAGACCGCATTTCTGACCAGGTAGCAGTCCCCCCAAATCTTAGTCTATATTCTGTGCTCATTTTTAAACTCTCCGGGATCAGGATCATTGATGGTACAAACTATGTGTGATCATCTGACAACAAATGGCCGTAAGGAGGATCACTGAGATCAGAAACAAATCGACACTCAGCTACACAGCAAAGCAGGAGACCATGCAACCTTTCTGGCCACGTAAACAGGAACAGGAGAGCCCTGGTCAGCTACTAGGAAATACAGAGTAGAGATTATTATTTATTTTCATGTTGGAAAGCTGCCACAATTGGAATTCCTCAGGGATCAGTGTGGGTTCATCAACAGTTTATAATCCAGATTATTGATTTGGATGAAGGGGCTGAATGGACTTGAGTTCAACTTGCTCAGACATCAGAATATTCATTCCATAAGATGTCAAGTGTTGACACTGTCTGCAATGGGATACAGACAGGGTAGGGTCGTGAGCAAACCTTCAGCAACAAAAAATTCACAAAGTCAGTGACGGGACGTTTGTGTTTTGGAGGAAGCATAAACCCACCAACACTCTCAAACAAGAACTAACAAACTTAAGAGACCTAGTAAAACCCATGGACAAAATTAACGTCGTCTACAAAATTCCATGCAAGGACTGCCACAAAAACTTCTTAGGACAAACAGGGAGAAAGTTAGCCACCAGGATACATGAGCACCAGCTAGCCATGAAATGACATGACTCTCTCACCCTCGTAGCCCTACACATGGAGAAAAAACAACACCATTTCGACTGGGACAATACATCTATCCTGGGACAGGCTAAGGAAAGACATGCCAGTGAACTCCTAGAGGCCTGGCACTTCAACCACAACGCCTTAAACAAACACACAGATCTACATACCATCAATCAACCCCACAGAAAACCAACAGGAAATGACATCACCACAAACCCCAGGAACCCCATCCAGAACAAACATCAAAATTAAAAGCAGGAGATAATAGCTTCGCTTCACTTGGAGGTCGCCACTGATGATGTTACGTAGCCAGGTAATGAAACGTCTGGATATCAAACCTACAGCTCAGCGAGCAAACCTGCACCCCTTAAAACAACAATAAACTATGTCACTGGAGACAGAATGCAGAACTCGGTGGTACAAAGGGATTCCTGTGTCCTAGTACGTAAATCACATCATGTTAGTCTGCAGATGCAGCACTTAATTTGGAAAATAAATGCAATGAATTTTTTTTCTTGCAAAGAGTATTGGGTCTGATCTTAACGATGTTTTACTGCATCTGTACAGGCCGTTGCTGAGACCACATCTGATGTACTGTGTGTGGTTGTAATTCCATTGAAGTGAAAATCAAAGTGTTTTTGAAACTGTTCAAAGAAGTTTCTCTTTACTCATTCTTGGGATGAAGGCATTATGTTATGTACAACTAGATGTTTAGGCCTGAGAATGAGAAATGTTCTTATTGACTATATAAGATATTAAGCTGGTGAAAACCTGATGAATATTTCATCTTGTATGGGAGAACAGACGGGGGAAGTACTTGAAGTTGAAGATTTATTCATTTAAATAAAGATATTATGAAGATATTAAACGTTGTATTTTAAAAGTATACAGGGACATGTAAACACATCTTCAAATCTAATGGGGCTATTTGTTACGAAAGTATTGGCTCTGCATACGACAGCAGCAATGATGTACCTACATGGAGAAGGGAATGCAATGGAGTCATACAGTTCAAATACTGTCCAAAGAGACCTCATTTGGTCCAGTTTGGGGCTGGTTAATGGTATTGTGTGATTCAACTCAGAGAGGCAGGAAATGTATGCTTCCTGAGAAGGAACAGCCTGTTGCACCCTCCCTCTCCGTGTTCCTCTTCCCAGCAATGTGTGTGAGCTGAAAACTCCTCAGTCATTTTTGCCACTCATGGAGGATTCCTGTTGTGGATTCACTGGGTTTGCCCCACTGCCTGAAGTAAAGGGAATTCAGAAAAATCACCTCTTCCAGGAAGTGATCCTATTACCAGTAGCTTCTAAGAGCATAATAGCTCCATAAGCTGAATGATATTTGGAACAATCACTAATGTTTCTTTTCATCATGAGTTCAATTAATATCTCGGCAAAGTTCTTTCATATTAACTCTCTGCCGATATTTTGTTGTTCTGTTGGTCATCAAACGTGTGCATGTGTCAGTACTTTTAGAAAGAGAAACATTGGTGCTCAGATTTGTAATATCCAAACTGTTTGTCATGTATCTTTCCAATGTAATTTGACTAACTTTGGGTGATAAATTTGTTAACTTTAGCTGATAAAAGGATCCTTCCTAATTTGTTCCTAAACCTGACCCAGTCTGAGACCTATATTGTTGGTCAAACCACCATCTGGTTACATTAGCGTTTGCAGTGAGCAGTGGAAGCATGGGACGAGGGAAATGAATAGTGACCTGAAGGATAGATCGGTGAGCCTGATGTAAATGGTGCACATGTTGTTGGAGAGGATTATGAGGGAAAGCATTTACATGCAATTGCAGATGCAACTACTGATTAGGTATAGTCAACATGGTTTTGTGCATGGGAAATCATTTCTAACAAAATTGATTGCGTTTTTTTGAAGAGGTGACAAACAAGTTTAATGAAGGTTCTGTTGTAGTCGCTGTCCATACAGCGTTCAGCAAGGCATTCGCATGACAGACAAATTTCTAAGTTTAGATCATAAATGGATCCAAGGTAAGCTAGCCAATACAGTGCAAATTTAGAGTGAAGGTAGGAGGCAGTGGTTGATAGAAGACTGTTTTTCAGACTGGAACCCTGTGACCAGTCGTGTACACAAGGTGCTGTGTCCACTGCCTTTGTCATTTATATAAGTGAATTGGATGTGAATATTTGCCTGTTTATTGGGTTTACAGATGATATCAAAATCGGAGGTGCAGTGGCCAGCAAGATCTACCTTGGAGTACAATGGGACTTTGGTCAGATGGGGCAATGGGCCAAGGAGTGACAGATGGAGTTAAATTTAGATAAATGTGAAGTGTTGCATTTTGGAAAGGTAAAATAGGGTAGGACATATCCAATTAATGGTGAGGTCCTGGGGAGTGTTGTTGAACAAAAGGGTGCAGGATCATTGTTCCTTCAAGGTGGAGTCGCAGGTAGACAGCGTGGTGAAAAAGGGGTTTGGTATGCTTGCCTTTATTGTTCAGTACGTTGATTATGTGAGTTAGGATATCATATTGCAACTGGGCGGGATGTTGGTGAGGTGACGTTTTGAATATTGTGTCTAATTTGGTTCACATTGCTATAGGAAAGATGTTGTAAAACCTGAGAGGGTGCAGAAAAAAATTGCAAGGATATTGCCAGGCATAGAGGGATTGAGCTACAGCGAGAGGCTGAACAGACTGGGGATTGTTTACTCTGGACCATCGGAGGCTGAGGCGTAACATTATAGAGGTTTATAAAATCATGAGGAACATGGATAAGCTGAATACCCAAGGTCTTCTTCCTAGGATCGGTGAGTCCAAAACTATCAGAGAAAGGCTTAAGTTGAAAGGAGAAAGACATTAATGGAACAACATTTTCATGTAGATTGTGGTGTGTGTATGGATTGAGCTGTCAGAGAAAGTGATGCAAGCTGCTAAAGTTACAACATTTCAAATGTGTCTGGATGTGCATATTAATTGGAATGATAGAAGGATATGGGCCTAATGTTGGCAAAGGAGTTGAGATCAGATTGGGATGTCTGGTTTACGTGGACAGGGTTCTCTGCTGTACGACACTGTAAGAGAGATGACACGTAATTCTACAAGGTGGGAATTCTCTTCCCGAGAGGTATGTGTTGTCTCTTTGTTCACATTTATTCAAACTGAGTTCATTAAATATTTTACAGAGATTGAGTTCATGGATAATGGGATACAGACAGGAAAGTGGGGCTGAGACCACAACCTGATCAGCCACAATCTTAGTGCCTGGTGGAGAAGGTTCATAATGTCGAACGACCTAACACTGCTCCTGAGTGCGATGCTCCATTGTTCCATTCAACCCCTCTAACCTGCTAGACAGGAGCAGTTGGAGGACACTTACTGTATCACCTGGAGCACAGAAACACGGAAGACCATTCAGAGATCTTTCAGTCATCTAGCTCCCCTGACTCTCCTGAATAGAGAATTTCTGACAATCACTACCCTCTGTTTGAAAAAACTATTTCCTGCTCATACACCATGATATATTGATATGAGTGATAGAAGTGAATACAAGGGCTTAGCTAAGAGTGACTGTTCATGATATCAAGGCAGTTTTTTACTGAGGATGACATCAAGGAGCCTGAGCAAAATCGCACTTCATAAGAATCCATTGCAAACTCGCCCGTGTTTGGAGTCATTCACAGCACAACGGAAGATGTTTATCATCAGTGGGCATTAGTAATCTCAGCTGTGTGACATCACCACAGGGGATCCTCAGTGGAGCTCCCCCAGTTCAGGCATCTCTCGTTTGTCAGCGGGGAATCCATGCAATGTGGAAGCAGGCCATTCAGCCCATTGAGATCTCACCAAACAGAAGTGGGGATATTCACTGTAGGTTACACAATGTTCAAACACTTCCCTCAGGTCCTAAAGCAGTCTGTGTTCATACGCAACAAGACCTGGACAGCATTCAAGTTAACGTGTCGGCAACATTCATGGAAAAACGCTGCCTGACACTGCACATTTCGACAGTAAACGAAGGAGTTCATTCTGTACCTCAATCTGGCTTCACAAGAATGTGGAAAAGTCATTCAGCCCATCAAAACTATTGTGCAAAGGAGGGGCAGCACATTCTGTCCCTCCTGGCTGTCACACAGGAAGACAAGCAGATGTCCAACATCACATGTCACTCACACAGGATCCGAAAGGGACCATTTCACACCTGGCGTCATTAAAAAGGAACAAGAAGAGATCATTCAGATTCTCAAGTCCCTAGCCCGGCACAGGAAGATGTCAGAGATGCCCCAACATCGCAAACAAATGGAGCTGTTTCTGCACAGATAAGACTGCTCCACCTTGTTCCCCGTGGTATCATTTCTCATAGTATATAGGTGTTAATTTAACATGATATCCTGGGAGTAGGAATGAAACCAATTTTTAACCAGTTTCAAAGGCATCTTCCATCGCTGAGAAAACAGACCCATGTTCTTTCTGGAAGTAAGCAGCCATGTTCTGTCTGGAAGTAAGCAGTTGGTGGGGAATGGCTAACTGTTTCAGAATGAAGGTATTATGGCTTCGGACAGGATTGAGTGAAATCTAACATTGAGTGCAGGGTCACACAGTAAGTGTGCATAAAACTGTTCAGAGTTCACTCAGAACCTGCACCTCTCCGTCAATCGGAATGAGGTCTATGCACAGGCATGTAAACTATCAGGAAACGAGCATCCTATGGAAAATATAGAATTTCTCACCTTATCAATGGCTGCTTGAGATATCATGAGGGTCCATCCATAACCATCAAACTTTAACTTCTTATTCTCTCACAACGCTGCAGAGTAAACACATAGTTACTGTCCTCTCTCCTTACGGTAACACCATGCGGGGGTTCAGTCTGGTGAAACTGCTTTGCACTGTCTCGGTGACATGGAGATCATTATTTATAAAGCAGACTCTGTCTGTACGCAGTACCCTAAATACTGGCTCAACAAAACAGTACCATTGAGTAAGATATATTTACTCTGGTACTTCAATAATTTTCCATGATGGACCACATATCCTTACAGTTAGTATTACTTCCTGCCCCATATGAATTCTGTTAGTGACTTATAACCAAGGACATCCAGGCCCTTTTCAACAACAGCCCTTCCCAACCTCTCAGCATAAACCTAAATGTGAATGATGGTATTTGTTGTTTACATCTGAATCATTTTTATATCTTGTGCATAGCTATTGCACAAGAGCTGATCCTTCTGAGACCCCACAAGCCTTCCGTCCAGAGAGAAAAAAAAGCTACTCTGTTCATTTTGCCCATTATCCAATTTTTAATCCATTCGGTGTATTCCACCCTTACCTACCCATGGACTCTAACATTCTCCACCCACCTGCATTTAAAAATGTCAAACTTCTTCTGAAAATTCAAATACGTCACTCCCGCTGGTTCTCAGTTGTCAATGATCCAATGGACAGAGTCCACAATCTCCTGCAGGTTTAGCAAAGATCATTTCCCTTTCCTGAATCTCGACCAAATCCATCAAATTATATCATTGTTCTCCAGGTGTTTAGTTGTCACATTTATTATAAAAGACTACAATGTTTTTTTTCTCACAGCTGACATCAAGCTATTTAGTTGAATGTTTTCACTCTCTGTCCTGTTTTAAATATTTATGTTTACAATATTTATGTCTTCCAGGCTACAGGATCCTTTCCAGACTCAAACCAGCTCTGAAGAATAATTAGTTATTCTTTCACTGGTTCTGTTGCCACCTCCTCAATACACAGGGATGGGACTCATCAGATGTAGCACCTTATCAACTTTTAATTCGAAAGGATTTTCAAAAACATATTCTTCATTAATTCGACTTGCACGCAGTTCCGCATGTTCACCAGTCCCCCTGTTCCCTTGTATATCTGGTAGTTTGCTTCTGTACCTTCCTCAAGGAGAGAGACCCAATGTCTTCCTCTCAGCTGGCAGATGGCTTCTGACAGCCAGTGAATATTTCGGAGGACTGCACTTCGGAGATGATGAATATGTTAAAAACTCCTGTCTGGAAAGTTCTAGAATTAATACATTTCATTTCACGGTGACGGGCAGCACAGTCCTGTTTCTGGTGTGAGTTTATAGGTTATACTGACGGAAGGGACAGAGCTCAGTGACCACCTCATTTTTGAAATGTTCACATTTTACGTTTGGAATTGGTTCAGCTAAGAAAACTATTCCTGGAGATCCCAGGGAGGATAGTACAGTACCCAGCCCTTCCCTGTGTACAGAGCCTCCCTTCCAAATAATCGCGGGTCTATTTGTTTCCAAAAACACCCTATAAATGCAGTGTCCAGAGTGGGGTAACCAGAACCTCAGGTCTCTCTGAATACATGCAGCAGCTGACAATACACAAACCCGACGAAAGCACCCACTGAAACTCCGCTTACTCTCTAATGATAGGCGCAAGTCAAAACCTCTCACACACACAGTGTACTCATTCCGTCTTGAAAATGCTTCTCTTCCTGGCTGAAAAAGCCATTACATCTCTGCGCCGTCCTACAGTAACAGTCCCTTTTTCTGAAGAAGCAGTTGACAATGTCACATTACGTTTCTCTGTATCCCACCAACTATGAGGACAGCATCAGTATTGCCAATGGAGTTGATCATCACACCCAGAGAAGAGCGGTGGAGGGATTATAACTAACTGGAGGCATATCTAGATTGACGTGATATTCCGGAATAAGGGAAAAATGAGTTATGTTAGAAGAAGCTCTCTTTTTATTTTCCTTCTACCTCGTCATCAGCAGTCCCTATTTTGCTTTTCATTTCATTCCCTGTCTGTCTGTCTCTCTCTCTCTCTCTCTCTCTCTCTCTCTCTCTCTTTCTCTCTCTTGCTGGACATTTCTCCATCCATTCAACTAACTTCCCCTTCACCATCCAGCCATCCCTGATAGAAATAATATTATTTCTCAGTTGCTTTCAGTGTTGATGTCGGGTCACTAAACTTGCAACTTTATCTGTCTTTCTCCTGACAGAGTCTGCCATACTTGCTGAGCTTCTCCAAAATCTTCAGACGCTGGAGAATTGTATTTCAAATCTTCAACATCCATAGTTCCTTTGTTAATTTCACCTTTAATGTTGTTGTTTCACAGGATGTCAGCATCACTAGCAATGGCAGCATTTGTTGTTCATCACTAACTGCCCTTGACTGTGAGGCCATTTGTCAAGACAATATGGAGCCACCATGTGGTCGTATGTCTGAGGTCACGCTTTGTTTCTTTACCAAAGGCTATAAGTGAAATAATGAAAGAAATCCTGAAGGTTTATGGTTGCCATTAGTAAAATGAGATTTCATTCTAATTTTTGTCATTCGAATTTAAGTTCCGTCATTGGATGTGATAGGATTTGAAACAATCCCTTTAAGGTTATAACCTATGCCTCTCAATTACCCGTCCAGTGACATTGTTACTCTGATATGGGGTCCCTATTATGAAATAGCTGGGAGGCAAGGAAAAGTATGTATTCAAAATATTTGCAATTTGAGGAGAGGACAGAAGAGAACTGGAGCCGTAAATCTGAAGTTAACAAGGGGACAGATGACGGCTACTTCAACAACAGCACTGAAGCAGAGCTGGAGACTGGGGAGCTGGGTGTGGGCAGGTTTGATGGCAGACGAAATACAGAGAAACAGTTGAGGGTGAAATGAAGACTAAATGTTCTAAACAATTTTGTTCCTTCTTAGATATTTATGAGTGAGGAGTGTGAGATTTGTGGAAATGAAGTGGAGCTTGTGACTGAACTGAAGATAACAGTTTATGCATTTGTTAAATATTAATAACTGAAATAGTAATAACCATCACCCCAGTTTATAGAAATGACAAAGTTAGGTTTACCAGGAACACCAATAATAACGAGGATGGGATAGTAACCTGCTTGAATAATTTCAGTACGGCTTGTATCCGCAACTCTAACCATGCCCAATCCAGTGAAAGATAGTAAAGACCATCAGATAAACTCCTGTCCATTGTTGGAACATTCCAGTCTATTGTTCTCAGACTCTGATCCATTATTGGAACATATCAGTCTAAGGTTCTAAGACACTCTTCTTCGCCCTCTCTCTGTAGCTGCTGATCCCAATCATCTTGAGGATGATGCTGCCGCTGATACTGTGAGAACACAGGTTGAAGGAATCCCCTTATTAAGAGAAGAGGAAACCCTCCAGTGACACAGTTAAGATCCAAGGAGACTGACATCAATCACAGTCACTGTACAAACAGCCCTAGTTAACCCCTTTCACAACAACCCTGATATATGACAATAATACTTGGTCTTCCTGAGATGTTGACATCGCTGACTATTGGGCTAATGGCACATCTCCAAATGGAAAGTTAGAGGTGAGGCAGAGAGATGATGCTATCTCTTCACAAACTTGATGATTCTCCTGCGTTTTGGCAGGGTCGGAATTGCTGTGCTCCAAAGGCCATCTGTGTCTGATCACCAGGCCTGTGCATCCTTTGGCTTTATTTATTTATGGTTAATTTTGACATTTATCTGATCAACATTGCACGGCTCAGCTGGGGTTAGGCATTTTTGAGAGGCTCCTGCAGTGGCATAAGCGGTGTAGATACAGTCCATTACTTGTGGTCCTTCCAGCCGCAGCCTGGTCCAGTGAAGTGATGGCCAAACTCTCCCAGAACCAGGATTTTCAGGTTTCCCTTTCGCCAGTTTTTGCTGGGGTCTCAGCAGAGTTGGAAGGCAGTAAATCTTTCCTGGCTGCGACACAATCTGAGATTTCTCTCAGATTTGGCTTCTGATGTTCATTCCTCCTGGATTGGAGAACTGCATGTGAAACAATATGTTTCTTGAGTTTGTTTTTTGACAAGTGTGTGTTTCAAGGATGTTACCATGTTGGAGCAGTTACTGTTTAGTAATTAAATAACCGTCACGTTTTCCAATAAATTAAGCTATTCCAAGTTCCTCTTATTTTTATTGTGTTTTGACTACAATGTTTGAATAAATTGGATTTTGCTTAATGTCGAATATTTTGACAAAACGAATTGCATCTGAAACACAGCACCTGACAATTACCTTTAAAATAAGAAAATGCTCGGGTCGAGACTACCTTCTGCATATATTTAGAGGAGTATTTGCTCGCCTCCATAGCAAGAAGGACAGGTATTCATGTTGTAATTGGATAATTACTTAATGGATAATAGGTTGCAGAAACTGGGGGTTTGAGAACTGAATGCGCCGAGCTGGACCAGTGATAACTTTGTCAGGAATTATATCAGATACACAATCCACCTCACAGAACCAGCCCAGACAAGTATGAGACCAGATGAGTATCTGTTCAGTACGGAGCACTGTGCAGACCAAGCTCAGTACAACTCAGCAATCTGTCCAGGGTGGAATACTATGCAGCTCTCACTAATCCATCTGTCCAACATGGAGAACAGTTCAGAGCACAACAATGCATTGATTCAGAAACCTCAACGAAACGGTCTGTCCAGCATGGGGTGATATGCAGCCAACACCAATGTCTTGCACTATAAACTTTGACAGTAAATCTGTTCAGTGTGGGGAGCTGCACTGTGAATAGCATTGCATTGATCTGTAAACCAGAAGCAGTTACCCTCCCAGCATGTAGAGCTGTATACACCACCCCAGTACATTACTCAGTAGCACGGTGTTAGATCGCAGCCGTGCTTGGGGAAACGTGCAGCCCATGCTGGAAGTGACAGGATGTGCAGCCCACATCCATTTACAGTTCCATATCTCCATTGAAACATGACAAGGGCTGCTGTGGGTGTAAAACTCACTGCCAGAGAGAGATGCCAGGGAAATCAGTTTAAATACCAAAAATCAAAAGAGATTTGCGAAAAGGAGGAAGGGAGATTGAGAGACAATTTCATGGAAGATCACAGGTTTCCAAATGCTGAAGTGAAGATGTTTCAATGGAATTTTGCAACGTGAGCCAGTATTCCCAGGAATGATTGGGTTAACGGGATATCGGTGTGAGCACAGATGATGGAGAGTTTTGCATGCGGATTTGTTCGTCAGCTTTGTAACTGGGAGTGGGGTCAGAAGAGTCTTTGACTCATTGGGCTCAATCTAATAATAATTTGTCTCAGTGCCATTTTCATTGACTGAGACAGAGGGATTGCCTGCATGAGTCCGTGCTAATTTCCTGGTGGTATCTTATCGAATGCACCTCATTAACTACCCACCCCACCCCATGGTGTCCCTCTCATACAATGCCAGCCCGATTCTCCCACCCAACATGGCTGGTGGTAATCACCATCGCCCGGATGCCCCTGGATATTCCATGATCCCTGGCACTGGTGTAACCTTTAAAAGGCCAATGGGCAGACGTTTGAGATTTCTCAATACGGAGCTGCCCTGCACAGTTTACTCATAGCATGGCAGATAAGGGACAATTACACCACGGTTTGTTGACAGGAGCACAGAGGGCCTGGTGTATGGGCTAGTACAGAGGGGGACCATTCTCTTCCCAGAGGGGGTGAAACCACCGGACCCACCGAGCATGGTCTGAGCTCGCCATCCAGCTCAGTGCATTTATGGTCTGACGAAATGTCCAGCTTGACAGGACAAGCATCAATAACCTTCCCCGTTCTGTCAGGATAAGGGTCACCATATTCTCTCTGCGACCTCACACTCACTGTATATCGGTAACAGCATCTACCCCGAAACAAGGCTCATGCTCCACCATTCTCACTGCCGCATGAAGCAGCTTCCCTCTCTGCCTCTCCCCCTCTCTCTCGCTTTTTCAATACCACAAGTCAATAGAATGTTCAGGAGAATGCTGATTATGGAATGTTCCAGGTAATGCTCCAAATAATTCCAGTTTTCAGGAAAATGTCAGTGCCCCAGTATGAAACTCATAAGGGGAAGGAGTCGAGATGTAAGTTTTTGTAAATCACCTATTATGCAAATCCATCATGAGGCCATTCAACCCTTCAAATGTGCTCTACCATTTACTAAGATCGCGGTTGATCTGATGCTTTTCGCAACTCCATGTTACAGGAACTTTCAGTCATTTAACCCCCTGGCTTTCTGTCACTGACCAGACAACACTCAGGCACTTTTACCCCGGTTTTCTTCAAGCACCTGTTCGAGGGCATTTCCCATGTAGATGGACTCTGCAACAATATATTCTATCACCTTTATAATTTTATGTAATACTTTTATACATTTTATACATTTTAGATAGAGCAATCAAAAATATACACTTATTTGTGGAGATCGATTTCAAATGTAAATTAATAATTCTGATTATTTAACTTGTCTCACCGTATTTTATTCAGCCTAAGACAGCTTCGAAACACTTGTCTTGTTATAATGTACTATTTATAGCAGAGAACGATTTTATCCTCAGCTGTTATCTTGACCGTTATCTAAAGTGTACCTTTTTCCTTGTTATGAAAGTTTCTCTTGCCATTTTCCTGTGCCTGTTTCTGTCTGGAACAGTTACACAGTCTCTCAATCAGTTGGCCGGATGTCTGGTTTGTGATGAATAGGTAGGTCAACAGCATAGGTTCAATTCCCCAAACTAACGGAGGTTACCATGAAGAGGACGCTCTTTCACCCTCACCCCATCACCCGAAGCCTGGTGACCCTCACGTTAAACCTGCTCGAGTGGTCTCTCTCTTATGACAGAGCAGTCCCATGGCCCTTTCAAACTGTCATCTATGACTGCTACATTTTAATATTTTTGCTATTTTATAATTTTGTTTTGCATTATATTTCTGTATAATTTGAATCTGTGTCATTTGGTAACACTGTCAGTATTTCCCTCACACTGAATATTCCTGCCTAATAATCCTTGACTTCATTGTTATTTATGAACCTTCCTTCTGTGCCTCAAAAAAAAGAATTCAATATCTCTGTCTCCAATGCTGTGCGGGGAAGAGAGTTGCAAAGATTCATAACACTGAGAAAAGAAACATACAAATCATCTGAAGTTATTTTCTGTATCCTTACCTGAGTAACGATATAATGACATTGGAAGCAGATTAGATATGTTACGCTTCACATATTGCAAAGATGAAGGGCTTATATTATGAAGGCTTTAAAAGGTTACTCTTGGAATGAGAGCTGATCTTATTGATACATACAAAACCTTGAGGAGGACGGACCAGCAAGATGCCCGTTGGATGTTTGTATAGTCCAAATTGTTGTCATTGTCATAGAATCTCTACAGTGTGGAAGCAGGACAGTCTGCCCATCGAATCCACATAAACTAACCAAGCAGCATCGCACACAAACCTGCCCCCCATGTAACCCTATATTTCTCATGACTAAACCACCTAACCTATACATCCCTGGGCACTATGGGCAATCTAACATGGCCAATCCACTCTAAGCTGCATATCTTTGGTCAGTGGTAGGAAATTGGGGCACTGGGAGGAAATCCCCACAGACAGGTGGAGAATGTTCAAACTCCACATAGAGGTTCGCTCGAGGTTGCAATTGAACTCTTCCATTTCTGATGAAGAGCTTTTGTCCGAAATGACGATTTTACTGCACCTCGGATGCTGCCTGACCAGCGGTACTTTTCCAGCACCAGTCTAACCTAGACGTTGGAATTGAAATCAGCCGTGCTATCCACAGATCCACCATGCCCCTTTGTTAGATGTATATGTTACCTGTGTCTGACTAAAGAAATCTGCCTGACTTCTTCTTATCACTGAACCTGACCCAGTCTGACACCTTTATCATCAGCCATTTCACCAATCTGGTTACATTTAAAATTTGTTGTGAGCAGTGGAGGAGTGGGACTAGAAAAGGAATTAGTGATAACCTCGAAGCTCGGTCAGAACCGGAGTGAAAAGTAACTCACAAAGTGAGGATTCATTCAAGTGGGAATTCTCTTTCCCAGAAGTTTGGGATGGTTGAACCTTTATATTATATCAAGGCTGGCTTCGTCTGATTTTCCATAGACAGTTGAATCAGGGATAATGGTGCATAGAGAGATAATTGAAGCTGGGACCACAATGAGATGCGTCATGACCTTATTGAATGGTGGAGTAGTGTCAAAGGGCCGAATGGCCCCCTCATGTCCCTCAGCCCTGTGTTCTGATGTTCCATTCAGCACTTTGGACCTGCTACACAGGAGCAGATCGAGGCCACTCCGATGGTTGGGTGTAATTTCGGAAATGTTCTCGGAAAATCCAAGCTGGATCAGGAAGTGACCCTCAGGCTCCCCAATCCCTCTTTCCAGGCTTCCCCGCTCTGTAAATTCTGCTCGAAATGTGGGTCCTGTTACAGACTCAGATTCGCTGCGAATACAGCACCCTACCGAACCCAGTGTGAACTCAAACAAATCATCTGTTCTCCCTGAATGCAACATTCTACAGCACGACTTCTAGGAAAATGACCACTTTTCAGCAGCATAACTTTAGAATGTTGCAAATGGGTAGGCCATTTTGCCCCTCAAGCCTGCATTGTCCGTTAGTAAGAACGTGGCTGATCTACTGCAGGGCTCAACTCCACTTTCCTGCTAACCGCTTGTATCCCTCAACTCTCTGAAGTGTCAAACACCAATCCACCCCATCGGTAAATACATTCAGTGACCCAACCCCCACAACTCACTGAGTGAGGGAAATCCGTATATTCAAAATCTTCCTGAGGAGACATTTATTTACATCTCAGTTTGAAGTAGATATCCCTAATGCTGCCCCTATATCCCTGATTTCGAGACTCTGCCCAGGAATGGAACCACATCTCAACATCTACCTTGTCAATACCCCTCTGTATCTTGTACATTTCAGTAATATCACCCTCATTAATTTCAAACACAATGCTTAAAGGCCTCACCATTTTAGATGTACTCAATAATTGAACCCTTTTATCACAGGAACCCGCCTAATGAATTACACTAGTTACTTGCTGCATCAGCATGTTGACTATATGGTTCGTTCACATTAAACCCCCATTCCTTTGTTCTGCTCTTCAGTTTGGGAGTCTTCTTTATTAATTAAAAACCTGCGTTTTGGTTCTCAATGTCATCCCCAAACTCGGATGTATGTTGCACTCAGCTCCCGCCATCAGGCTATCAGTGTGGATTGTAAATAACTGAAGTTACCGGCCTGATATTTGTGGTACTCCAGTAGATACGTCTTTGTCAGAAAGATTGATTAATCCTGACTCTCCGATTTCTATATGTTAACCAACCGTCATCCAATACTAATACTATGAGCTTCTGTCTTGTGTAAGAACCTTACTTTTGTGATACCATGTGGAAAAACTCTGGAAAGCCTCATGTCTACAAGTGCCCCTTCATGACGTCCACATTGAAGTTTCTCCAGTTTCACTGGAACACTCCTGTAATCCAGAGAGTGATGGAATATTTCATACAGTGCCACCAGTCACTCTGTAACCACTTCTATTAAAACCAGCTATGAATTACTGCTGACCTGCCTACCGGTAGTCTTATCTGTTTGTTAAAAAACATTGTTCCTATTGGTTAGCGACAGTTCAAGAACTCCCCTCCTATTACCATTTTGTTTATATCATTGAAATGCTTACAATGCCTTCCCCTGTCAGAAATGAATGTAAAATACTGGTGTAACCTATCTGCCTGTTCCCAGTAGCCAGGTCCCCAGTCACACCTTGCAAATGTCCTCAATATACTTTCCCAACTTTATTTCTACCAAAGGTCACACACTCACCTTGAACATGTTTACATATACACAGAAAAGTTCGAAAAGCTTGCTTTTATATTTATTGCCAATTTAATTACATCATGTCTTTTCTTCTTTTCCTCTCGCTTTCTCGACTCATACAGTCGTATCGCACACAAACAGACCTTTTTGTCCAACATGTCCATGCTGGCCAGGTTTTCCAAAACAAACTAGTCCCATCTGCTTGCACGCGTCCTGTATGCCTCTAAACATTTGCTATTCATATGATTGTCCAAATGTTTCTGTTTGTCTAAATTTGTCCATATGTTTGTCCAAATCTAAAGGGGATGATGATGTCTAAGTGAAAACGTTTATCTGGCTAGATCTTTGTGAGAAACGGAATGATGATACCAGACGGACAGGATGCAGTTGCTTTTACCAGAATGAGATGAAGGCTGAATAAACTTTTGGAAATTTGGTAAACTGTGAATTCAGTGCAAAGGGGGAGAGGTGTTTTCAATTAGGTTTATTCCAAGAAGAAAATTTTACGGAATGAGATGTGAGTGGGGGGTGTAAAACAGCAAGAATGCAGAGGCCAAGCCACGCTGAGACCAGAGGCAAAGTGGCAGCACAGGACACAGATTGATGCGAGTGCAGGGAAGGTAGACTTGATCAAAGAGTTTCAGGTGAAGTGCGTAGGGTCCATAATTTCTGAGTATTATAGGATATCTGCTTGAATGTGTGCCCATGCACACCCACAGACCTTCCTCTGGGTCTACTTCCACATCCCGCTTCAGAGCAGGTGTGAGAGAGAAATCCTCAATTTAGATGTCTAGTTATTTTCAATCATTCGGGGGGACTTCTGCATGTGGTTAAACACATGATCAGTGGACGCTGACTCCATTCTCCCAGTTTCCCGGTCTCTGTTGTTTCTGGTTGATGATGTCATTGGAATGAACAGCCTGTGACGTGACATCCTTTTCCTTCAAACCAGAGCCTCCAAATTCCGGTGCACAGGGTCTTCAGCTATCACTGGCCCATCTCCCTCACTTCTGCCCTCACTCCATCCCATCCTTCCCAGAGCAATGATATATCTCACCTTGTCCTCACTTTCTACTGCACTCGATTCCACATTCACAGAATCATCCTCCACCACTTCCACCACCTCCAGCAGGACACCACCATCAAACACATCTTCCCCTCCCATCCACTGTCAGCATTTTACAGGGACTGTTCCTCTGTGACACCATCCATCACCCCGAACACTTCCCCTCTCCCTCGATGGCACCTTACTATGCATTTGCAGAAGATGCAACACATGCTCATTCACCTCTTCCCTCCTCATTGTCAAAGGCCCCAATCATATTTCTCAGGTGACGCAGCATTTCACTTGTAATCTTTCAATCCATTCTCCTGTCATTGCTGCTCACAATAGTCTCCTTTACACGAGGGAGACCAAACAGAGACTGCATTGAGGAACAATCTCACTCTGTCAGTCGGAATAACCATGACACTCTCATTGCTTCCCATTTCAATAACCTACCTTGCTCTCATGCTAACGTATCGGTCCTGGGCTTCTGCAATGTTCAAATGAAGCACAACCCTAGCTCGAGTAACGCCTCACTTTACACTTTGGTCCGTTTACAGCTAGAGGAGTAAATATTAAATTGCATAACTACACAGCCTGAACCCATTATGGCTGTTCTCTATTCTTCATGCATTCTGCTTCCTGGTTCACCATCTTCCTGGTCTCCCAATGATCTTGTTTATCTTACGCACAATACAAACAACCCACTTCTACCATTGACACTTTAATTTAAACCCATTTTACGTCAGTTTCTCTTTCACCACAATCAAAAGCCCCTCCTCTGTTGCATTGCACCTCCACATGCTCTGTTTCCCATCATCCTTTGTCCACTTTTGTTCGGTAATGTGGTCATGCTGGACTTGAAACATTATCTCTGTTTCTCTGTCTCCACAGATGCAGCTAGATCGGCTGAGTTTCTCCACCAATTTCTGATTTTGAAAACGTTTCAAATACCTGTGTCAAAGCTGCTCAAACGCCCTATCCAATATGTAGCGCCATAAACTAGGAAGGGAACAATAATGCAAGATGCACAAATTCAGTACTAGACTGAGGAAGACACCAAGGATCCTGACCAAAAAACGCACTTAATGAAAATCGATTGTGATCGCTCCACTATCTGGAGTCATTCACAGAACAAGATAAGATGTTTCTTATCAGAGGGCATCAATCATCTCAGCCATGGGACATCACTGCAGGAGGTCCTCAGTGTCGCTCCTATAGACCAGGCATTCCAATGTATCATCAAACAATCCCTGCAGTGTGGAATGAGGCCATTCCACCGATAGAATACAAACTGCACAGAAGTGGGGATATCGCTGAAGTTTGCATAATGTTCAGAACAAATTGTCCCCCTTCAGCTCCAGAAGCAATCTGTGTTCATATGCAACAAAACCTGGACAACAATCAATATCGTGTTGTTAAAGTCTGGGTAACATTCATATAATTGCACTGTACATTTCCACAGTAAAAGGAGGAACTCATTCAGCACCTCAATCTGGGTTCACAGGAATATGGGGAAGTCTTTCATCCAAACAAAAGGACTCAGCAAGACGTATGATAGCTCATTCAGTCCCTCCTCCAGTTACACAGGAAGAGAAGGAGTATGCTCACTCCCACATGTCACTTTCACGGGATCAGAAAGAGACCATTTCACACTTGGAATTACTTATAAAGGAACAGGAAGAGGTCATTCAGCTTCTCAAGCCAGTAACACTGGAATATCTGAGAGATGCTCCAACATCATAAACAAATAGTGCAATGGTTTATCAATGACAATCAATGCAGTGACACGCAGTAACTGTGCATTAAAGTGTTCAGAGTTCATTCAGAGCCTGCACCTCTCTGTCAATCGACATGGGAGCTCTGCAGATGCATGTAAACTATCGGGAATCAAACATCCAAAAAAAAGTTTGGAATTTTCACCCTATTAAGCTGATTGAGACATAATGAGTGTCCGTTCATAACCATCAAGTTTTAAATTCTTATTCTCTCACAGCGCTACAGATTAAACACACAGTTACTGCACTCTCTCCTGATGGTATTATCATGCCAGGGTTTAGTCTGGTGAAACTCCTTTGCATTGTCTCCGTGACAAAGTGATCATTATTTATAGAGCAGAACAAATATGTACACAATGCAGCAAATACTCCCTGAACAAAACACTACCATTGGGAAAGATATACTTACTCTGGTACTTCAATCATTTTGCATGAAGAGCCACGTATCATCTACTTCCTGCCCAGTAAGAATTCTGTTTGTGACTTATGACCAAGGACATCCAGGTCATTTTCAATAACAGCTCTACCCAATCTCACACCATTTAATAAATATAAATGTGAGTAATGATACTTGTTGTTCAGATCTGAATCATTTTTATACCATGTGAACAGCTATTGTCCAAACAGTGATCCATCTGATAACAAACAAGACTTCAGTCCAGAGAAAAATACTATACTTCTCGTATGTCCATTACCTAATTTTTAATCCATATGGCATATATTCCACCCCTACCTACCCATGGACTCGAACATTCCCCACTCACCTGTATTCATCCATGTCAAACGTCTGCTGAAAATTCGAATTCTCCACTCCCATTGGGTTCTCAACTGTTAATGTCACAACGGACAATCTCCACAAACCCGAGCAGGTTTATCAAATATCATTTCCCTTTCCTGAATCTAGGCTGACTCTACCAAATCATATAATTATCCTCCAAGTGTTAAATAGTCACATTCTTATAACATGCTTTTTTTCCCCTCACAGCTGACATCAAGCTTTCCAGTATCTAGTTTTCTGTTGTTTCTCTCCGATCTGTTTTAAATATTTAGTTTCACAATAGCTGCTTTCCAGTCTGCAGGATCATTTCCAGAATCCAAGCCGCTTTTAAAAATAATCAATAATTGTTGTGGTTCTGTTCGCCGAGCTGGGAATTTGTCTTGCAAACGTTTCGTTCCCTGTCTCGGTGACATCCTCAGTGCTTGGGAGCCTCCTGTGAAGCGCTTCTGTGCTGTTTCCTCCAGCATTTATAGTGGCCTGTCTCTGCCGCTTCCGGTTGTCAGTTCGAGCTGTCCGCTGTAGTGGTCGGTATATTGGGTCCAGGTCGATGCGTTTGTCATCCACAGACTCTATCAACAAACACATCGACCTGGACCCAATATACCGGCCACTACAGCGGACAGCTTGAACTGACAACCGGAAGCGGCAGAGACAGGCCACTATAAATGCCGGAGGAAACAGCACAGAAGCGCTTCACAGGAGGCTCCCAAGCACTGAGGATGTCACCTAGACAGGGGACGAAACGTTTGCAAGACAAATTCTCAGCTCGGCGAACAGAACCACAACAATGAGCACACGAGCTACAAATCTTCTACCAAACTTTGAATAATCAATAATTCTTTTACTAGCTCTGTTACTACCTCCACAATACTCTTGGAAGGAGCTCATCAGATGAATCACCTTACAAACGGTCAGTTCAATGAGACTTTCAAAGACATACGTTTATTACTTCTAATTTCCTGTAATTCACCTTTTATACCAGCCACTCTGTTTCGTAGTTTGATTCTGTAACTTCCTCTGTGGATTAGAACCAATACATTCCTCTCAGTTGGGCAGATGGCTTCTATCAGCGAGTGATATATCAAAGACTGCACGTCGGAGATAATGGATATGTCACACACTCCTGCCTGAACAGTTCCAGAATCAATCCAGTTCACTTCTTGTTGAGTGTCAATGCAGTCCTGTCCCTGATGTGAGGCTACAGGTTATACTGAAGGAGGGGACACAGTGACCACCTCATATTTTAAACAAACTGGTTTCACACTTTATACTTGGAATGAGACCAGCTTAGACAAATGTTCTTGGAAATATCAAGGAGGATAGTGCAGTGCCCTCCTCCTCCCTACTCACAGAGCTTCCCTTCTGTGCAGTCTCAGCCCCATTTGTTTACCAGGACCCAAACACTCTAAGTGCAGTAACCAGAGTGGGGTTACCAGACCCTCGGCTCTCTCTGAATGAACCCAGCAGTTGACAAAACAAACCCGGGAACACCATCCACAGAAACCCCGCTGACTTTACAATGACAGGAGCAAGTCAAATCCCCACACCAATGGTGCAACCATTCAGTGTTGAAAATGCCTCTCTCTCCTCAGTTTCTCTTCCTGGCTGGGAAAGCGGTTGCATCTCTGCGCCATCTCACAGTAACAGTTCCTCTGTCTAAAGCAGTTGACCATGGAACATTACGCTTCTCTATATCTCAACAACTATTAGGGCAGCACCAGTGTTCCCAATGGAGCTGAACATCACAATCAGAGAACGGAGTCAGTGGGAACATGACTCACTTCAAACAGGGTGATACTTAAATGTACGTGATATTCAGGAATTTGGGAAAAGGGACATGTGAGCATAACTTGCTATTTTATTTTCCTTTCAGTTCATCATCAGCAATGCCTTTGCTCGCTTTTATTTCCTCTCTTTGGCCATTTCTCCATTAAATCAATTCAAACCTTGCTCCTACCTCTCCCTCCAACTCAACCACCCAGGATAAATAATATTATTTCCCAGTTGCTTTCCGTTGTGAAGCAGGGTCACTGGACTCGAAAGGTTATCTGTGTTTATCCTCACAGAACATGACATACCTGTTGAGATTCTCAATACTTTCAGACGCTGCAGAATTTTATTTCAGATCTCCAGCATCCTTACCACTCTGATACACAGTCCTTATTTGATAGTCCATATTTCCTATGCACTGCCAGAGGGAAATGGCGGGGGAATCACTTTACATACCAACAACCAAAAGGATTTTAGAAGAAAAAAAGAGAAAGGGAGATTGAGAAAAAAAATCCCACGTAAGATCACAGGTTTCAAAATGCTGAAATGAAGATAATTTGACAGTATCCTGCAACATGAGCCAGTATTCCCAGGAATGATAGATGATGGGAATGCTGGTGTATTTTCAAATGATGGAAAGTATTGGCTGAGCATTTGTTCTGAAGCTTTGTAACTGGGAGTGGGTTCAACAGAGTCTTCGACTCATTGGGCTGAATCTAACAATAATTTGTCTCAGTGACATTTTCCTTGAGTGTGACATAGGGATTGTCTGGCCGAGGCTGAGCTAGTTTCCTGGTGCTATCTTATCGAACTCACCTCATTAACGATCCACCCCACCCCATGGTATCCCTTTCATTCAATACCAGGCGATTCTCCCACCCGTCATGGCTGAAGGTATTCACCGTCGCATTGATGCCCCCGAAACTCGATGACCCCTGGCACTGGTGCCATCTTTAAAAGGCCAATGGACACACAGTTGAGCTTTGTCAGTTCGGAGCTACACCGAGCAGGGCAGAAAATGGACAATTGCACCATGATCGTTCACAGGAATACGGAGCTCCTGGTGGATGGGCGAGCACAGAGAAAGACCATTCTCTTCCCAGAGGAGGCGGCACCAACAGACCCACTGAGTATAATCTGAGCTCAGTGCAGTATCTGTACTCTGAGAAAATGCCCAGCAATACAGAACAAGCATCAATAACCTTCCCGCTCTGTCAGGATAAGGGTCACTGTATTCTCTCTGCTCCCTCACACTCACAGTATATCAGTTATAGCACCCACCCCCCAACAAGGCTCACGCTCCACCTGTCTCAATACGGCAGGCAGCAGCTTCCTTCTCTCTCTCTCTCTCTCTCTCTCTCTCTCTCTGTTGCCTTTGCAATACCGCCACATGTTGACAGAGTGCCAAATATGGAATACTCCAGATAATGTTCCAAATAATTCCCATTTTCAGGAAAATGTCGATGACCGTGTAGGTACCTTAGAATTGGAAGGGGTAGAGATGTAAACTTCTCAAATCACATAAAGTTCAAATCCATCTTGAGGCCATTCAGCCCTTCAAACGTGCTCTAGATGAACTTATGGTTTTCTCAGTTCCATGTTAGAGGAACTTTCAGTCAATCAACCCCCTGGGTTCCTGTCACTGAGCAGACGACACTCAGGTACTTTTACTTCGGTTTTCTTCAACTGCCTGTTCGAGGGCATTTCCCATGTGGACAGAAACTCCAAACAATATATTGCATCAGCTTTATACATCTACGTAATGATAAGTATATTTTACACAGAACAATCAATATATACACTTATTTTATGGTTATTGATATCTAATCACATCTAGTACTACTGGGTTTTTCCCTTGTATCACCTTATTATATTTAGGCAAAGATAGCTTCGAAAAATTTCTCTCGTTATAAAATACAATTTCTAGCAGAGAACGGTTTTATCCTCAGCCATTACCTTGACCTTTAACTTAATTGTACCTTTTTTCCTTGTTATGAAAGTTTCTCTTGCTCTGTCTCTGTGACTCTTTCTGTCTGTAACAGTTACACAGTCTCCCACTCATTTGGCCGGACGGCTGGTTTATGATGCAGAGGGAGGCCAATTGCGCAGGTTCAATTCCCCACACTGACAGAGGTTACCATGAAGGGGAGGTTCTCTCATCCTCACCCCATCATCCGAGGTATGGCGACCCTCAGCTTAAACTACCACGGGTGATCTTCCAGTAATGACAGAGCAGCCCCATGGTTTTTGAAACTCTATTCTATCAGAGTCAGCATTTTAAATTTTTACCTATGTTATAATTCTGTTTTGCATAATATACCTGGATGTTCTGGAGCAATGTGGTTTTGTACCACTGCCAGCGTTTCCCCGACACTGCCCATTCCCGTCCATTCCCCGATAATCCTTGACTCCATTTTTATTTATGAATCTTCTGCCTGTACCTCAGAAATATTCAATATCTCTGCCTCCAATGCTCTGCGGGGAAGAGAGTAACAAAGACTCACAACACTGAGAAAACAAACATAAAAGTCGTCTATGTGTGAGATTTGCTTTTGTCTCCTTACTGAAAAACAATATAATTACGTTAGAAGCAGTTCAGAGATGTTTGACTTCAAGTATTCCAGGGATGAAAGACTTATATTACGGAGGTTTTAACAGGTTACTCTTGGAATGAGAGGCGATCTGATTGAAACCTACAAGACCTTGAGGAGAGTGGATCAGGTGGATACCCCCTGGGTGTTTGTATAATCCAAACTTGTTATCATTGTCATAGAATCTGTACAGTGTGGAAGCAGGACAGTCTGCCCATCGAGTCCACACCAACTCACCAATCAGCATCGAACCCAGACCTGCCCCCCCCCCCCCCCCCCCCCTCCATGTAACCCTGCATTTCCCATGACAAACCCACCTAAGCTATATATCCCTGGGTACTATGGGCAATCTAGCATGGCCAATCCACTCTAGGCTGCACATCTTTGGACTGTGGGAGGGAAATGGGGCACTGAGAGGAAACCCACACAGACACAGGGAGAGTGTTCAAACTCCACATAGAGTTTCACCCGAGTTTGAAATTGAACCCAGCTCATTGGTGGTGTAAGGCAACAGTACTAACCACAAACCCATTATCCTCCTCCGTTAGTTCTATTAGTTACTTGCGTCTGACTAAAGAAATCTGCCTGACTTGTTCCTATCACTGAACCTGACCCAGTCTAAGACCTTTATCATCTGCCATATCACCAACCTGGTTGCATTTAAAATTTGTTGTGAGCAGTGGATGAGTGGGACTAGAAAATGAAACAGTGACAGTCTTCAACCTCAGTCAGAACAGGAGTGAGAAGAAATTCACAAAGTGAGAATTTATTCACATGGGAATTCTCCTTCCCTGAATTTAAAGATGGCTTAACCTTTACATTATATCTAGGCTGGCTTCAGCTGATTGTCCATAGACAGGTGAATCAGGGATAATGGTGCAGCTGGGACCACCATGAAATGAGCCACGACTTTATTTACTGATGGAGTAGTGTCAAAGTGCCGGATGGCCATCTCGCGTCCCTAAGCCCTGTGTTATGATGTTCCATTGAGCCCATCGGACCTGCTACACAAGGATAGATCGAGGCCACTGCGATGGTTCAGTGTAGTTTTGGAAATGTACCTGCAAAATCCAGGTTGGGTCAGGAAATGACTCCCACCCACAATCCCTCTTTCCCAGGCTTCCCCTCTTTGTAACTGCTGCTCAAGATGTGGGTCATGTTACAGACCCAGATTCGCTGTGAATATAGCCCCTTACCCAACCCAGGGTTAACTCAAACAAGTCCTCTGCTCTCCCTAGATACAACATTGTACAACATAACTTCTAGGAAAATAAACAGTGACTTTCTAAAAGCAAAAGAACGCAAGAAATGGGAACAGGAGTAGGCCGTTCGGCTCCTCAAACCTGCACTGTTATTCAATAAGAAAATGGTTGATCTCGTCCACGGTTCAACTCCACTTTCCCGCTAACCCCTTGTATCCCTCGACTCGCTGATATGTCAAAAGCCATCCACCCCTTCGGTAAATCCATTTAGTGTCCCAGCCCCAGCAACTCTCTAGGTTAGGGAATTCCAGATATTCACTACTTTTGGAGAGGAAATATTTCTTTACATCCCAGTTTGAAATCGATATCCCTTATTCTATGTCCCCCAGTTCGAGCCTCTGCCCAGGTGTGGAGCCACGTTCTCAAAATCTACCTCGTCAAACCCCATCTGTATCCTGTACGTTTCAGTAACGTCACCTTCATTCATTTCAAAGACAATGAATAATCGCCTCACCATTTTAGATGCACTCAACAATTCAACCCTTCAACCCCTAATGAGCCAACCTAGTTACTTGGTGCATCAGCATGCTGACGTTATGTTCATACAGAAGAACATTCCAATTCCTTTGTACTGCTCTTTAGTTTTGGGAGTCCTCTTTATTAAGTAAAAATCTGCTTATTGATCCTCAGTGTCATCTTCAAACTCGGCTGTATGTTGCACTGAGCTCCCGCCAACAGGCTGTCAGTGTAGATTGTAAATAACTGAATCTATCGGAATGATATTTGTGGTACTCCAGTAGATACATCTTTATCATAAAGATCGATAAATCCTGACTCTCCGATTTCTATGTGTTCACCAATCGTCATTCCATGGTAATACATTATCCGTCATGGTATGACCCGCTGTTTTGTGTAAGAACCTTTATTTTTTAATATCTTGTGGAACATCTCTGGAAAGCCTTGTGTCTACCAGTTCGCCGTTAACAAGTCCGATTGTGACATCTTTGTGTGATTTTACAGGGCAAAATAAAGTTTCCGTTTCACAAAAATACGCTGACTCTGCGTGAAAATTTTCTAAATGCCTTGCAATTTCTTCCTTAAGAACAGACCCCATCAGATCCCCAGCAATAATGTTGAGGCTAAATGGTTCCTGCTTTCTGTCTCGCTCCTTTCTTGAAGACAGGTGCCACATTGGAGGTTCTCCAGTTTCGCTGGAACATTCCTGTAATCCATAGATTTATGGAATATTTCACACAATGCCGCCTGTCACTCTGTGACCTCTTCTTTTAAACCTACTACGGATTACTGCTGACCTGTCTACCCTTAGTCGTATCTGTTTGTTTAAAGCCTTGATTTTTTTGATAAAAACAGTTTATGAACTTCCCTCCTCGTACCATTTTGATTATGCCATTGAAATAGTCACAGTACCTTCCCTTTGAGGAACGATGTCAGATACTGGTGTAAAATATCTGCCTGTTCCCTCTAGCCAATTCCCCAATCACACCCTCCAAATGGCCTCAATATACTTTCCTGACTTCATTTCTACCTAAGGTCACACACTCGTCTTGAACTTTATTTTTATATGCACCAAAAAACTCGAGATGTTTTTTTTTATATTTCTTGCCAATTTGCCGACATCATATCTTTTATTCGTTTTCTCTCGCTTTCTAGATGAATACAGTTATGTAACGCACAAACAGACCCTTTAATCCAACTTGTCCATGCTGGCCAGTTTTTCCAAACTAAACTAGTCCCATCTGCTTGCATTTGGCCCAGATGCCGCAAAACATTTACCATTCATCCGTTTGTTCAAATGTCTTTGAAATGTTGTAGCTGTGCATGCATTCACCACTCAGGTATGGCAGCTGATTCCATACACACATCCACCCTCTCCGTGAAAAGGTTGCCCCTTTGTCTCTTTTATATTTTCCCCCTCCACCTTAAAGCTATGTCCTCTATGTTGAACTCCCCTACCCTGTGGAAACGCCCTTGTCTATTCACCCTATCCATGCCTCGCATGATTTTATACACTTCTGTAATGTCACCCCTCAACCTCCTGCAGCCAATCTGTTACTAGCTTCAAGAACAAGCATTTAAAGATAAACACTGCAAATGTGACACAGCATTAAAACGACAGGTAAACAACACTCAGCCCAAACTTAAAACGATGATTTGTTTTTCTCCATGGTACATTACTAAGGCAGCATGAAACTCTTACTGGTGCCAATAAGAATGTAATCACCTGAAACCCTTTGCCTGAAGGGGTGAAGATCTCGACAGTGAAAACGTATTTGTGGTCATGTCTGTGTAATATCACATGGTCCACATTCTCCCTCCTGGTATCCCTATGCCCTTGTGTAGTTGCCTCTTCTTTATCTTGCGCTCAATAGAGAGATCCTCTTTCCCCTACTCACACCTTAATTAAAGTCCAATTTATATTATTTTCTAGTTCACCACAGCTAAAAGCCCATTTACCTTTTGCCACACCGTCTTTTCCCTGTCATCCATCTCCCATCTCTGTCAACGGATTTAAAAATACCAGTTTCAAATCCTTTTCAATTCTGAAGAAGAGTCACACTGGAATTAAAACGTTAATTCTGCTTCTCTGTCTCTGCCGATGCATTCACAAATGTTGAGTGTTTCCAGAAATGAATAGGCACAACACAGATTTTCAATTAAACAAATAACTATGGATACTGGAAATGAAATCCAAACATTGTTGGAGAAACTGGGAGTATTGTGAAAGGGTTACTGGACCCGAAAGATTTACTCTGCTTTCACTTGACAAGATGCTGCTTAGTTCTTCAGCAATTTCTGTTTTGAACAAGTTCCAAACACATGGGTCAAAGCTGCTCAAATGTCTTGTCCAGCATGGAGCGTCTTACAACAGGAAGTGATCTATAATGCACGGTGCACAAATTCATTGGTTCTGAAACTGCATAAGGCTGGCATCACTGACACTACGGAGCTCATAATCATGGTCGGGGAGAAAACAAGTGGGATACAAATTCACATCAAACGCAGAAGATGACATTACAGGAAAGGAATCGATCCAGATGCATATGTTAAAGGTTTGAGTATTGTAACAAAATGGAGGCGTAATGCTAGGGAGAAACCCTCAGCAGAATGAGAATATGAAACTGTGACCACATCAGAAACCAGGTTAGGTCACTGTGTATGGAGCTGATGGGTGAAGGGGTCTCGGTGTGAAGTGGGGGACGGTCAGTAGAATTGAATTGAAGATTTTGTAGCTCATACTAGGTTATCATGTGATGCTGTCGACCACAGCAGCAGTACAAGCAGAACTGTATTCAACCACAATCTGTATTTATTCCCCGGATAATCCGTCAAGCTACCATTGCCATCAAGCTGATCCATGTTTCAGTGACGAGTGTGGGTGAACATAATAGAGTCCGAACATGTGTTCCTAAACCTGATGGCAATGTACGTACATTCCAAACAGCAGGATTAACATTGGATGGAGTGGGTGGGGCGAAATTATCTCAAGACTAACACGTCAGATCTAAGCTTTGCAGATCTGCCACAGCCAAGATAAATGTCATGGACTGTTAAAGAACTCATTGGAGGAGAGGTCTCCATAATATACCCATTCTAAGTAGTGGAACAGCACTCTACATCAGTGTCAAAGACAAGGTTGTGCTATCTGCACCATCGTCAGTCAGGATTGTCGAGTCGATTATCTACCTCACCCTCGCCATAATGCCCACAGAAGCACAGACGCAAGTCTTTAATAAACTCTATTCGCTGCACGTGACATGAAGAAACAGCTAGACACCATAAGTACGACAAAGGCAATGGGCATTGACACCATTCCTGCAATAGGACTTGTGTTGCATATAAAGCTGTGTCCTTTGGGAAAGCTGTTTCATTCTAGCTCCAACTTTGACATCTCCCTGGCAATGTGGAAAATTACTTACATATATCCAGTCCTTTAAGAGGAGAATAATTGCGATCTGAACAATTCCCACGTCCTCAGTCCCATCACGATAGTCACATTGATGGGAGTTCTTGTTGACAGAGCTGACAAGCAGCACCTGCTCCGTGTGGTTTCCGATGGGTCCCCATGTGGAAATGGTGCTGTTGTGGAACTGTCACTTCGATTACTAATCCACACCAGGTTAATGGTCCATCCACTGGTGGAAGTTAAACAACAATTAATAAAATATCGAGAAATGAAACCTGGTGTCAGTAATAGTGACCCGGAACCCATGTCGATTGTAAACACCAATTTCCTTCCGCAATGTACTTTCAGGAAGTGAATCTCCCGTGTTTTCCTGGTCTGGCCTAAAAGTGACTCCAGACACACAGACATGTGATCAACATCTTCAATGGTCTCTGAAACGGCCAAGCGAAACACTCTATTGTGTGAAATTGCTCCGAGTCTTAAAGAATAACCCAGACAGAACACCCAGCAACAAGCTTGGTTTCGGAAAAGGGAATGGAAAACACAGTGCTGTCAATTGGACAGATGTGCCTTCCTAATGTTTGAAAGCTTGTGACAACTGTTACGGAGCGTCACTGCAGACTGTACAGAAACATCAGGAAAGGTGAATTCCATTCGACGCATTGAGTCTTCCCCATTCTAGCTCATGGAGAAATCTTGTCAATTCAGCGTTCTCCACACAGTATTCATATCCCCTTGATATGTTTGAACATTGGTCAATCAATTTTGCTCCTCTATTCAATATACAAGCATTTCTCCAAAAACGCATGCTTATTAAACACGATTTGGCTGCAATGCGATTTGTGTAAAGCACAATTTTCATTTGAAAGCGAACTCCCGTTTACTGTGTCACGATTCCATCCCCAGCACCATCTGAACAGCAAAACCCAGCCTCAGGATCCTCTGTCTACAAAATACACCTTCAGTGTGTTCAGCTACAACAATAATGCAATCCGCTCTGCAAGCCTTGAACTTTAAACTGAAACTGCGAATTGTAGTCAACACTTCGAAGGAACTTTATTTCAAACCAGAGGGAGAATCTTGGAGAGAACTCGAATTCCATGCCAGCATTACGTGGTCAGTCGGTATGCGTGCTTTCTTGTCAAGAGCTTGGTGAAAGTTAGAGGGCTGTAGTTAGTGAGTATCGTGCGAAAGTGTTACATTTTCGGCACTATTTCATTACAATGCATGATTTAAAGATTTACTTAAACTGTACTAGTGTGTGTTTTAGACTAACTCATATCTGGTTTTTACTCATATCTGGGGGGTTCACACTTTACCCTCTTTTTCCCATAGATCTTATTATTAATATTGCACGATTTTCCACAACACAGTATTGCACAGGATCACAAACACCGCGTTATTGGAAAACAACCTGTATTGGTATCTGATACTTACCTTCATACCATATTCCTGCTCTCTCCCTTCCGTTTAGAGTTGAGAAAGCCTTATTCAGTGCTTTAGCTTCCACAGCTTAGTGTGGGAGAGAAGTCCCCAGGTTCACCAGTGTCTGAGTGCAGACATTTATTCCCATCTCAATGCAGAGTGACCTGCCTGTACCTAATAGTGTGTTTTAGACGACCTTGTTTTAGACGTCCTGGCCAAAGGAATTACGATCCCCGCTTCCAATCTCTCTCACCCTGTCAGCGTTTTAAATATTTCACTGTGATCGCCACTCATTTCCGAAAACCCATGGAATAAAGGCCCAGTTACCCCAAAATCTGCTCCCTCAACAAGCCTGTCGTCCCAGAGATCAGTATGATCATCCTTCACTGCTCTCCCTCAATGTCAGGTTTGTCCTTTATTAGGTAAGGAGACCAAAACTGCTCACAATACTGCACAATGTTCGAGATGGTGTCTCAACAAGGTCCTGTACAGGTCAGTAAGATACTCTTACCCCTGTACTCAAATCCCCCTGAAATGAAGGTGAATACAGCATTTATCTTCCAAACTGCTTTCTGTGCCTGCAATATTGCTTTCAGTGACTGGTGTACAGGGAGATCTCAGATCATTTTCAATGTTACAACAACCCATTTGGTGGGTCAATGGACACTGGTCAGAACGCGAATGCCATTCCCAGTATTTAATTATGGCTTCAGAACTCACTGCCCTGCATGGAACTCGGATGGCTGCACAAAAGGAAACATGAAAAAGGAGTATATATCCTTTTATATATCAACATTTTTCAGCCAATCCTTTTTGAAACGATCGGCTGTCATTCTACTGCTCCTACCAAAATGTACAAAGTCACATTTACCCACATTGTTCTCCATCTGCAATGTATTTGCCCATTCACTCCATTTGTCTCAATAAACCTTGAGCTTTTCTGCATCCTCCTCAAACAGTCACAATCCGACATGGTTAGTGCTCTCAGCAGACTTGGGGGTATTGCATTTGATCCCTTCTACCAACCATGTGATGTGCTTGGGGAATAGCTGTATCCCAAGCCCCGATCCTTGCATATCCTCAAAGCCTTCCTTTCTCAAAACAAAATTGTTTTATTCATACTCACTGTTTCCTGCCAGCTGTCCCATTCTAAAACCGTGACCATACACACAGTATCAATACTTTCTCTAAAACTGTTGAGTTGCTAATTTCATTCTATTCCCTTTTCCTGGTATCAGACTGTAAGAAAGCTGAATATTTTTTCCTTAATTTTGCCATTGGCATATGTTTAGAAGCTATTACCAGTTCACTCTTATAACCTTGTTGATATGCCCTTGTGAAACCAATCAATTCTTGTCATAAGCTGCTCAATGATTAACCTTCCACAGCCATATGCTCACAGGAGTATAGACACTTTACCATCAGAAATACAGCACAGTTTACATTAGCCCTATTTCACGATACGAGGTACACAGTCGGGAAAGTTATGGCACTTCAAATGCTCGTCCATCGACCTTTTGACAGTTGTGAGGTTACGTTAACAACTCCCCTCTCAGGAAGTGCATTCCAGATCCCAACACTCCCGAGTTAAAAAAAAGCAATCCTCAGATCCTCACGAAACTTCAATCCCTTCACCTTAAAAGTATGCTCTCCTGTTCTTGACCCTCTGACTAAAAGGAACAGCTGTTGTCTATCCATCCACTCCAGGCCCCTCGTAATCTCATCTTTCTGAATCACATCCCCCTCAGCCTTCTCTGCTCCAAAGTAAACAACCTGAGCTTATCCAGTCTCTCTTAATAGCTGATTTGCTCCTTCCCAGGGAACATCCTGGTGAGTCTCCCCTGTTCCCCCTCCAGTACAATCACGTCCTTACTGTAATGTCGCTACTAGAACTACACACAGTGGCCTAGGTCTTAAAATCTAAGCCTCGATGATCAAAGGCTAGGTTTATGGTGGCTATGCTTTGTCAACTTGTGTATTAATCGGTCCAGTCACATTCAGTGATGTGTGAGAAGCACCCTCTGACCTTCCTAGTGTGCTGCCATTCATTGAGTCCTTCCCTGTCTGGTTCCTTCTTCCAAAGTGCATCACCTCATATTTATCAGGGTTACATTCCATCTGCTATTTGACCATTCCTTCTATATATTCCTGCAATATAAGGCCTTCCTCCTCACTGGCAACCACCCGACAATATTTCTGTAAAACACAAACTTACTTATCACACTCCTCACCACCCTCCTCCATATTCGCATCTATATCATTTATGAATATCACAAATAATAAGGTTCAAATAATCACACAACATGTCAGCTTATCGTCTAACAGGCTTACTCAGAGGCACTAGATTTCGAAGAGCTGCTTCTTAATCAGTTGATTGTGCGCTTTGAAAGCTCGTGCCTCCGGATAAACATGCTGAACTGTAACCTGGTGTTGCTTGATTTTTAACTTTGTCCACACCAGTCCAACACCAGCACCTCCGAATTACGAATAAAAAGGGACACAGCATTGATCCCTGTGGTACACCATTGTACACTGGTCTCCAGCCACACAAACAGTCTTTTACCATCACCCTCTGTCACCTACCACTAAAGTTGATTTGGATGCAATTTGGTAAATGACTAATAAGTCCTACCTGTTCCCTGGCTATTCTGTTCCATTCGGCACGCTTGTTGATTACCTGGGGATTCTCCCTAATCTTGCCTTGCCAGCAGGTTTCCATGCCCCTATCTTAGTCAGTACTCACTAAGTGATGAACTTTCGTATTATTTCAGTCTTAAATGGCCTGTCCCAGATTCTCCCATTATTCGCCTTGAATGTGGACTTGACAGTCAGGGAAACATTCCACCTCGTCGTATGTTTAGTGAATTTTATAGGTTTCACTGCGACCCACCTCTCAGTCTTTGAAAATCTCGAGAACACAGGCTGAGTTTCTTCATCAGGCAATTTCGCCATCTGAGGATTTAATCTGGAGAATGTCCATTGCACTTCTTCTGTCGTCAGTATATTCTTTCTCAGGCTGGTTCACCAAAACATTACTCAATACTCGAGGTACGGTCTCATCAACACGCTGTTAAACTGTTTCAACATGTCTTTCCATCAATGTTCTGACTCCGGTTAAATGAAGGCAAACCAAGCTTTAACTTTCCACTGACATATATTCCTCCAAATACCCTTCACATTCATTACATTTACGAACTCATTGTTTGAGTTCTTATAGAAAGCCTTCTGAAAATCTAAAATGTGCCATTTCCACTGGTTCCCCATTATCACTGCTGTAAGAAATAACTTAAAACATTTCCGACGTTTATCAAATCTGATTTCTCTGTCAGAAATACATACTGATTCTTTGCAATGTTGCTGTTCATTTCTAAATATCCAAAATCACATCCTGTATAATAGATTCCAACAGTTTCCCTACTGATGTCACGTTAGTTGGTCTACAGTTCTCCACACAGTCTCTTCTTCCCCTTGTAGCTATTTGGATCCCTTCCATTCATTAACAGTTCTTCGATCACATTTACTACCTTCCATTTATCCACAATGTCTTCCAGCCTCTGCAGAATGTACAGGAAAATAAAACACAGTCATTGACAGCACAATTAATACTTCTATTGGTGATTTATTTCTGAAGATTTTGATAGGAAGTACATCTGGTTTGTCAGACTTAACAATGCTCAATCCAGCTACATGTTCATGTACTACCTTGTTACTGACATAAATTGACTTAATATATATTGTTCCACAAGTTCTAGTTGGTCACTTGGTATTTCTGGGTGATTTTCTGGATCTTCCCCCATGTAGATAGATGCAAAGTAATTAGTTACTTTCTTGGCCATTTCCCTATTCTCCACAATGACCTCTCCTCTCCCGATCACAAACTTCCACATTTAACTTTGCTTTTATTTTGTTTTCTTTGAAATACAGATTGTAGATATATGCAGTCATGGTGTTCCTGTTTGTTAGCTTGCATGTTCTCTTTTTGATCTCCTTATCAGTTTCCTGGCCCTCCTTTTCTGGATCGTCAATGTGTGAGAATTATCAGGATTCCACAATGTCTGGGATTCTTCTGAAGTCACTTCCTATGATTAATATAATCTTTAGTTTGTTATGTTGATCATCGTTAAGTCACTTTCTCACTCTTTGGTGTTTTTACGTGAAAGAAAGAGACGTATTTTTCAGACTTCGCAATATTTCTAGTAATCTCGTGGTCCTGACCAGTTATATTCACGAACACTGGAGGAGGACAGAGAAGAAATTGCGGGAGTGCTGGTTGGAACTTTTGAATCATCGTTGGTCAACGGGTGAGGTCCCGTAGGACTGTGAGGATAGCGAATGCTGTGCCCTTATTCAAGAAGGGCTACAACTAAAAACCTGGGAACTATAAACCAGTAAATCTAAAATTTGTCATCAGTAAGATACTTGAGAAGATTCTGAGAGATAAGATGTACATGCATTTGGAAAGGCAGGGTGTGATTAGGAGCAGTCAGCAAGGCTTTGCATATCAGAGAATATGGCTCACAAATTTGTTAGAGTTCTTTGATGAAGTGACTAGCGACGTAGCCGAAGGCAGTGTGTTAAAGGTAGTCCATACGGATTTCAGTAAGTCCTTCAACAAAGTTCAATAAGACGTTGCTCTGGAAGGTTAGGTCGTATGGAATTAGGAGGAACTGGCAAATTAGACCCAAATTGGGATTGATGGTAGGAAGCCGAGAGGAAGCATGCTTGTCAGACTGGAGTTATTTGACGAGTGGAATGCCTCGCAGGGTCCGAGCTGGGATCATAGATCATTGCAGCTTGTTTTATACATACACGTAATACTTATGTTTACATTTTACACATTTCAACGATTTAGATGAGGATGTGCAGGCATGATTTGTAAGTTTGAAAGTGACACTAAAATAGGTGGTATCGTGGACAGTGTGGAAGGTTCTCAGAAAGTACTGTCGGATGTTGATCAGCTGGGGAAGTGGGCCGAGAAATGGCAAATGGAAATTAATACATATAATTGTAAGTTCTTGCATTTTATAAACTCAAATCAAGGTATGAATTGCATGGTAAATGGCAGGGCTTTCATGAATGTAGTGGAGCAGAGAGACCTTGACGTTCAGGTGCACAGTTCTCTAAAGGTATAGTGAGAGGTACACAACACAGTGAAGAAGGCTTTTGGCGCACTGGCCTTCTTCAGCCAGAGCATTGAGTATCGAAGTCGATGAGTTATGTTGCAGTTATAAAGGTCACTAGTGAACCTTGTCAGCATCCTTGTAGCAATATGTTCAGTTTTGTCCATATTGCTATAGGAAGGATTTTATTAAACTGGAAAGGCTGCAGAAAATAAAACAAGGATTTTGCTAGGATTCAACAGTTTGAGGTACAAAGAGAGGTTGGACAAGCTAGGGCATTTTACTTTAGAGTGTATGAGACCGAGGTGGTATCTGACAGAAGTGTACAAGATCATGGGAGGCATAAATAGAGTGAATGCACTCATTCTTTTTTTCTAGGTATGGGCTATCTCGGACTAGGGACCATCAGTTTAAGGTTAGAGGAGAAAGAATAAAAGGGAACCTGAGGACATTTTTTTACACAGAGGGTGGAATGAGCTGCCAGCGGAAATGGTTGAGGCGGATACATGAACACCATTGAAAACGCATTTGGACAATGACATGGTTAGGAAAAAATTAAAAAGATACGGGGCAATGGCAGGGAAATGGGGTTAATGTGGATGGACATTTTGGTTGGAATGGGCCACTTTGGTTCGAAGGGCCTATCTCTGTGCTGTAAGACGCTATAACTCGAATAACTATCGCTTGTCTCCCACTGAATGTTATATTGCACTTAGCCAATTCACTGGAGTTAACTTGACCCTCTTGCCTCCAGGACTCCATGATGTTTGAGCAGAATGTTCAAATATTCAACACTGTATACAGATGCCGTGTAAAATGCAACATATTAATGTCACTATTCCTTAAAAGTTTCATCAGACCAAGGTTATTAATTAGACCTTCTGACCACACAACATTAATTCCAATTAACCTGCTCTCGAGTTTGGTTCACAACATACACTTCAACCCACCTCATATACACTTATGGAGTGTATTTTTCACAACCTTCTGGGAAGGTGAGTCTAACTGTTTAATAATCTTGCTTCAGGCGTTGGGATCTCCATTTACCGAGAGGTGCGAGGGAGGAGCGAAGGACTTCTGGGAAATCATATATTTGTGTGGTTGTGTTACCCTAAACACTACTCGGGTAGTGTCTCCCACCCATCCTCCTCCTCTAAGCAAAGAAATAGTTCTGTGCTCCAGATCATTAAGGTAACGAGTTTATTTTTTATTTCTTATTTTTCAACAGTCTATTTGGGAATTTAGAATAGTGGGAATGGAGGTTCGGGCAGTGGAATGTTCCTCCTGCAAAATGTGGGAGGTTAGGATCACGACTAGTGTCCCTGCTGACTACATCTGCGGGAAGTGCACCCATTCCAGCTCCTCGAAAACCGCGTTAGGGAACTGGAGCTAGAGCTGGATGAACTTGGGATCATTCGGGAGGCAGAGGAGGTTATTCGGAGGAGTTACAGGGAGCTAATAACTCTTCAGGTACAAGAAAAAAGCAGGTGGTTTACAGTCAGGGGACGGAAAGGGAACAGCAGGCAGTGCAGGGATCCCCTGTGGCATTTCTCCTCAACAAGAAGTATACCGTTTGGATACTGTTGGGGGGGACTACTTACCAGGGAAAAGCAGTGGGGCACAGGGCGCTGGCACAGCCACTGTCCCTGCTGCTTAGAAGGGAAGGGGAAAGTGGATCAGAGCAGTAGTCATTGACCCTCCATAGTTAGGGGGACAGATAGGAGGTTTTGTGGGGATGAGAGAGACTCACGGTTGGTGTGTTGCATCCCAGGTGCCAGGGTTCGTGATGTTTCTGATCATGTTTTTGGGATCCTTAAGGGGGAGGAGAAGCAGCCCCAAGTCGTGGTCAACATAGGCACCAATGACATAGGTAGGAAGAGAGATGGGGATTTTAGGCAGAAATTCAGGGAGCTAGAATGGAAGCTTCGAGCTAGGATGAACAGAGTTGTTGTCTCTAGTTTGTTGCTTGTGCCACGTGCTTGTGAGGTGAGGAATAGGGAGAGAGAGGAGTTGAACAGGTAGCTACAGGGATGGTGCAGGACGGACGGCTTTGGATTCTTGGATAAGTGGGGCTCTTTCTGGGGTAGGTGGACCTCTACAAGCAGGATTGTCTTCACCTGAACCAGAAGGGTACCAACATCCTAGGAAGAAATTTCGCTCCCGTATTGGGGTAGGTTTAAACTAATCCAGCAGGGGGATGGAAACCAAAATTGTAGTTCGAGTATAGAAATGGTTGAGCGCAAGGAGGTCCGAAATCAAGTTTCAGGGACGCAAGATGGCAGCAGCAAGCAAGAAGTTGGTTTGAAGTGTGTCTACCTCAACGTTAGGAGCATCCGGAATAAGGTGGGTGAACTTGCAGCATGGGTTTGTCAAACTGGGATTTAAAAGTTGTGGCCATTTCGGAGACATGGGTAGAGCAGAGACAGGAATGATTGTTGCAGGTTCCAGGATTTAGATGTTTCAGTAAGAACAGAGAAATTGGTAAAAGAGGGAGAGGTGTGTTTGGTATTGTTGGTCAAGGACAGGAGTACAGTTGCAGAAAGGGTGTTTGCGGACTCGTCAATGAGGTAGAATGAGCTGAGGTTAGAAACCGGAGAGGAGAGGTCACCCTGTTGGGAGTTTTCTACAGGCCTGTGAATAGTTCCAGAGATGTAAAGGAAAGGATAGCAAAGATAATTCTCGATAGGAGTGACAGAGACGGGGTAGTTGTCATGGGGGATTCAACTTTCCAAATATTGACTGGAACACTATAGTACAAGTACTATAGATGGGTCAGTTTTTTTCCAGTGTGAGTAGGAGGGCTTCCTGACACAGTATGTAGACAAGCCAACAAGGGGCGAAGCCACATTAGATTTGGTACGGGTAATGAGACTTGGTGTTCGATTTGGAAGTAGGTGAGCACTTTGGTGATAGCAATCACAATTCCGTTATGTTTACTTTAGTGGTAGAAAGGGATGGGTGTATACCACTGGGCAAGAGTTACAGCTGGGGGAAGGCAATTATGATGCCATTAGGCAAGATTTAGGAAGCACAGAATGAGGAAGGAAACCACAAGTGATGGGCACATTAGAAATGTGGAGCTTATTCAATGAAAATCTCATGTGTGTCCTAGGTAAGTATGTACCTGTCAGGCAGGGAGGAAGCTGTAGAGCGCGGGAGCCATGGTTTATGAAGGAAGTGGAATCTCTGGTCAACAGGAAGAAGAAGGCTTATGTCAGGATGAGCTGTGACGGTTCAGTTAGGTCGCTTGAGGGTGACAAGTTGGCCAGAAAAGACCTAAGGAGAGAGATCAGAATAGCCAGGTAGAGACATGAGAAATTATTGGCAGATAGGATCAGGGCAAACCCTAAGGCTTTCTACATGTTTTTAGGGAATAAAACAATGACGAGAGTAACATTAGGGCCAATCAAAGATAGTAGTGGGAAGTTGAGTGTGGAGTCAGAAGAGATAGGGGAAGCACTAAATGAATATTTTTCGACCATGTTTATTCTCGAAAACGACAATGTTGTCAAGGAGAATACTGGGATACAGGCTACTATACTAGGTGGGATTGAGGTTCACAAGGAAGAGGTAGTAGAGATTCTGCAAAGTGTGAAAATAGATAAGTCCCTGAGCCGGATCTGATTTATCCTAGGATCCTCTGGGAAGCCGGGGAGGAGATTGTCGTGCCTTTGGCATTGATCTTGAAATCGTCATTGTCGACAGGAATAGTGCCAGAAGACTGCAGGATAGCAAATGTGGTTCCCCTGTTCAAGAAGGGGAGTAGAGACAACCCTGATAATTATAGACCAGTGAGCCTTACTTTAGTTGTTGATAAAGTGTTGGAAAAGGTTATAAGAGACAGGATTTATAATCATCTAGAAAAGAATATTTTGATTAGGGATAGTCAGCATGGTTTTGTGAAGGGTAGGTCGTGCCTCACAAACCTTATTGAGTTCTTTGAGAAGGTGACCAAACAGGTCACAGATGAGAGTAAACCGGTTGATGTGGTGTATATGGATTTCAGCAAGGCTATTGTACAAAATGCAGAGGAATGCGATTGTGGGAGATATAACAATTTGGATCAGTAAGTAGCTAGCTGAAAGAAGACAGAGGGTGATGGTTGGTAGGAAATGTTTATCCTGGAATCCAGTTATTAGTGATGTACTGCAAGGGTCGGTGTTGGGTCCAGTGCTATTCGCCATTTTTGTAAACGTCCTGGATGAGGGCGTAGAAGGGTGGGTTAGTAAATTTGCAGACGGCACGATAGTCGGTGGAGTTGTGGATAGTGACGAAGCGTGTTGTAAGTTACAGAGAGACATAGATAAGCTGCAGAGCTGGGCTGAGAGCTGGCAAATGGAGTTTAATGCGGACAAGTGTGAGGTGATTCACTTTGGTCGGAGTAACCTGAATACTAAGTGCTGGGCTAATGGTAAGATTCTTGGTCGGGTAGACGCGCAGAGAGATCTCGGTGCCCAGGTACATAGATTCTTGAAAGCTGCCACCCATGTTGACAGGGTTGTTAAGAAGGCTTACAGTGTTTTAGCTTTTATTAATAGAGGGTTTGAGTTCCGGAACCACGAGGTTATGCTACAGCTGTACAAAACTCTGGTGCAGCCGCACTTGGAGAATTGTGAACAGTTCTGGTCACCGTATTATAAGAAGGATGTGGAAGCTTTGGAAAGGGTGTAGAGGAGAGTAACTGGAATGTTGGCTGGTATGGAGGGAAGGTCTTACGAGGAAAGGCTGAGGGACTTGAGGCTGTTTTCGTTGGAGAGAAGAAGGTTGAGAGGTGACTTAATAGAAACATATAAGATAATCAGAGGGTTAGATAGGGTGGACAGGGAGAGCCTTTTTCCAAGTATGGTGATGGCGAGCACAAGGGGGCATAGCTTTAAATTGAGGGGTGATAGATATAGGACAGGTGTCAGAGGTAGTTGCTTTACTCAGAGAGTAGTAAGGAATGTTTTCCTGCAGCGGTCTTACATTCACCAACTTTAAGTACATTTAAGTCGTCATTGGACAAGCATATGGACGTACATGGAGTAGTGTAGGTGGAATGCGCTTCAGATTGGTATGACAGGTCGGCACAACATCGAGCGCCAAAAGGCCTGTACTGCGCTGTAATGTTCTATGTTCTATGTTCTATGTTTCTTGTTCGGTGGTGTGGGTTTGCTGGGTCAAATGGCCTGTTTCCAGACTGTATAGCGATTCTAAACCTGAACTCAATTTAGAATTATTGTTTTTGAAACGGTCAAGAGTCCCCAGTTTGCTATGGAACAGACCAGATTGCCTTAAAATACTTTAAGTTGGTAGCCTTAACGCCATCCTTGTCTTATAATAAAGGTAGATGTGTAGTGTGTGTTCCAGATATGATATGGCTGGTCAAACCACTCAACTTTAGACAAAGCACAATGTATTCAAACTCTCTAATAAAAGACATACAAAAAGAAGAGGGGTTTAGAATAACTTAACTACTGCAAATCTTAACGGAATAATAGATACATTACCGTCTACTAACGAACTATTCTAATGTACTAACATCCCATAAACTCATCCTTTTGCAAAAGGCATATCCAAGGCCAATCAGTCACGAATGCAATTCTCCAAAACAGAAGGAAATATAATTAAGTAAGATTTCAGACAGAATAGCAGCGAGGGATCATTTACTTGAATGATTCAACCCTTCTCCCATGCCAGGCACCTGGTGGTTGTTACAGCTCAGAAAAACTGGAATGCCTGGTCTGAGTGAACTAACCATTGTTGTCACTATTTATAAAAAAAAAACTAAAAGCCACCTAAGATATTTAATTCAGCCGTTTGCAATCGGCAGTTTGGTCTTTAAGTTCTCTCTTTAAAGGAAAAGAGCAAATAACCTGTTTTAAAGTGACAGCATTGTCAGAGATGTTGGGTACCTGGTGCTTTACAATAATACTCAAGAGGATTCCTCATGTTGTTGACCACGTGATTAGTTCAAAGGGACAACCACAGATGTCAGATGTTTAGTGCACAGAAATAGACCAAGTTTCAAAGACGTGAGTCAAACCTGCTGAAGCCCCTATCTAACATGGAGCAGCACATGGGATACACTGGGAAGTGAACAACAGTCCGACGCACACACCCACCCCAGACATGGAACACTACATGGAACACACCGGGAAGTGAACGACAGCCCGACACACACTCCCTTAAACGTGGAACACCACATTGGACACACGGGGAAGTGAACAATAGACCAAGCTGCACCATTTCACTGTTTCTGAGGTTCACACTGTCAGCACTCGATACACTAGGGAGCCAAAAACAAAGGTGAGGGTTAGAAACAGAGGGACACAGAGATTCACATTAAAGACAGAAACAAACATTTAATTAACTGAAATTGTGTTGTGGAAATATGGAGAAAAAGACTGGATAGTGTGACTAACTGGAGAGCAAAATTTCAAGAATGAGATCATTGAATGAAGATATTTTCAGATCAGCTGAAATGGTTTGTTTCATCAAATTCTAAATTAGCTCACAGAACACTTCAAACAATAAAATGGGAGAAGATGACACACTAACATGGAGAGCTGTGCAGGCCATGCTCGTGCCCAGTAAACTGGATTATCTGCCTAGCATGGGGAGTATTACAAACCATTACTATCGCATGGGAACGATACACACATCAAATACACACAGAAGGGGAAGGTTTCTATTCCTATTGGACTGATTATAAGATGTGTGTGTATGTGCGCAGCGTGTGGTGCCGGGGGCGGGGGTGGTTGTGCACTTGGGGTGATTGAATGTCAAAATCATTGCTTCAGGGAAAATACACTTAAAGGAAACCAGGTAAAATATAAACAACTGGCAGGGATTTGGATAATCGACACAGAGAGACTGAGGGAAGTTTCACGGACAGATGATGTCACAAGGTATTAAGGGCTAATGCTGGTAAGTGGAGTTGAAATGCCCATCAGCCATTATTGAATGGTGGAGTGGACTCGATGGGCCGAATGGCCTTACTTCCACTCCTATGTCTTATGGTCTTATGAGTTAAAGTGCTCGATAACATTAAAGTAAAGGCATTGCTAGACACAACAGCGAGATGGATCAGCGTGCACGGGAATGTCAGATGAACGGGAGTTTGGTCTGAGTTCGAATCAGATTTGTTTCTGCAGGTTTCAACCAGAGAGTGGCAAAAGGAGATTGTTGTCATCATTAAGTCTGTATTTCACAGCTCAAGGTTCAACAGCAGATGAGTTAGGCCAGTGAAGTGCATTTTGGTGCAGTGAGAATCTAAAGTTAATAACGGTCAGGGCATGATGTCAGAAATCAGCTCATGGCCAAAGGGATCACCAAAGTTGTGATTCGTCTGTTTCAAACACCACCTGCAAGATCCCCTCCAAGCTAATCACTAACCTCACTTGGAAATAAATCGGTGTTACTTCATAGACGTTGGGTCAGGATCGTGGAATGCGATCCCTCATGGCATTGTGGGTCATCACACAACAAGTGGACTGCAGCAATTCAAGAAGGCAGCTCAATATCACCTTCTCTAGGGCAAATAGGAATGGGTTATTAATGCTTGCCAACCAGCGATGCCCAGGTTCCAGAAATGAATTAAAAATATATTTGCCAGGGATGGGATGGAGTCCCATGAAGGAAATGGAGTTCGTAAACATAATAGAGGACAATGACCTCCGCACTCACAATATTTAAATAACAAGGACAGTGAGGCAATTGTTTACATCTGAAACTGAGTAGCCAAACACAGAAACCCATGAGTATCACTGCCAGAAGCAAGGAGGGAAAGTGTAATTGATCAAGTTCCCTTATGCAAATAATAGTGGTCTGCAGAGTGAATATCTGGATTCAGAGTCTCAACATGAACAATAATAGAAGCAAGAAGTGAAGACTACTTGAAAGAACAGTAATGCAGCCATAACTGGTTTATAGAAAAACATATCTGGACGGTGAGAATTACCAGGGACACTAACGATAGACAGGAGAGGATAATAAAAATATAGAATAATCTGAAGGACATAATAGATCCGCGATGATAATGACAACCAATCATAATATGTAGAAAGAGGCCAAACATAATCGGATAAACTTCTGTCTATTGTTGGAACATTCCAGTCTAATGTTCCCAGATTCTGATCCATTTTTGGAACATTCCAGTCAATGTTCTCAGATTCTGATACATTGTTGGAACATTCCAGTCTAATGTTCTCAGATTATGATCTATTCTCCCTTTCTCCATCTGGAGCTGCTGATCTTTGTTAGTGCTATCGGTGATGTTCTCGCTCACACTTTGAGATAACACATTGAACAGCGCCCGTTTCTCATTGAAAGATGGGAACTCTCCACTGGTATAATTAGATTCCGTGGAGACTGACATTAATCACAGTCATGGAACAAACGGGCAGTTAACCCCTTCCTTACATAAGATTTCATGTCATAATAAAAGACAATATTCACTCAGTCTCGATGGAACGGATGAGGGTTACTGACGGACGGACTTTAAATCTTACCTTTTTTTACTTTGTCCTTGTATGTGGGAGTATTGTCAGAGCGCTGCAGAGCTGTATATGTCCCACTCTGTTTAGAGAGGAAACAGGGATAAAATAACAGACCAGCTGCATAAAATATGTGATGGGGAAATTTCTGGATACATTAACTCCAGGGAGAAAGTGAGGATTGCAGATGCTGGGGATCAGAGTCGAGAATGTGGTGTTGGAAAAACATAGCAAGTCAGGCACCATCGGAGGAGCATGTAAGCCCTTCATCAGGAATGTGGCTTGTGGCCCAAGGGTACTGAGAGATAAATGGGAAAGGGATGGGGTTGGGGAAGGTATCTGACAATGTGATAAGTAGATGAAGTTGGGGTGGGAGGAAATCTGTCAGGGAGGAGGGTGGAGCAGATAGATAGAAAGGAAGATGGAAAGGTAGGGCAGGTCATGGGGGCGGTGCAGATTTTGAAGTTTGGATCTGGGTTAAGGTGGTCTGAGGGGAAATGAGAAAACTTGTGAAATCCATATTGATCCCATGTGGTTGCAGGGTCTCAAGGCAGAAGATGAGTTTTTCTTCCTCCAGGTTAAGGTTGGGGGTGGAGGAAGTCCAGGACCTGCATGTCTATGGTGGAGTGGAAGGGGGTGTTAAAGTGTTCAGCTACGGGTTGGTGGGGTTCGTTGATGCGGGAGTTCCAGCGATGTACACTGAAGTGTACGCCACAGTGGATTCCTGTCTCCCCAATGTCGAGGATACATCAGGAGCAATGGATACTATAGGCAACGTGTGTGGAATTGAAGATAAAACTGCAAAGGATGTGGAAGGATCTTTCAGGGTCTTGGACGGAGGTGAGGGGAAGGTGAGGGTGCAGGTTTTCCAATTCTTGCCGTGGCAGGGGACGGTGGCAGGAGTGGAGGGAGGTTAGTGGGTGGCGTGGATCTGACAAAGGAGTCAGGCCGGGAATGTTCTTTATGGAATGCATTTCGGATACAGAGGGGAATATATCCCTGGTGATGGGGTCTGTTTATAGGTGGCGCAAATGGGGGAGGATACAGTGTTGTATGTGGAGGTTTGGTGGGATGTTAGGTGAGGAACAGGGTGTTATTTCCCTGTTGCGTTCGGAGGGTTGGAATTCAAAGGCGGAGGTTTGGGAAGTGGATGAGATTTTCTGGTTTGCATCGTCGACCATGTGGGAGGGGAAATTGCAGTCTTTGAAGAAGAAGGCCATTTCGCATATACGCTGGGTTCAGAGTGTGGTACTCGTAAAGTATCCTGTAACATTGGTTCTCCAGCTCCTCAGATGCTGCCTGACCTGCTGTGCTTTTCCAGCACCACACTCTTGACTCGAATCTCTCGCATCTGTTATACTCACTTTCGCCTACACTCCAGGTTCAGCCACTTCTGTAATATTGCCTTTAATTCTGTCTCACTGTTATAGAGAAGAGGTTGTTAAGCTTGAAAGCATGCAGAAAAGATTTCCAAATATATTTCCAGTGTTGGGTAGGGTGGTGGTGACGAGTGATGTTGAGCTACACGGAGAGTATGAATGGGCTGGGGCTATGTTCCACGTAGCATTGGCTCTGAGGAGTGACCTTACTGAGGTTTGTCATTGTGAACCTCGATGCTACAGGGTGAGCAAGGTCAAAGGCCTGGGAAATATACAGAACAGTTATTCACATTGAAACTTGACAATTACTAATGGGCCATCACGTTGTTGAACTATGAAGGTAATCTGAAGAATGGGACTGTCCGGAGGAGTCAGAATTTGGAGGGTCCAATCACATGATTGAGAACAAAAATAAAGGCATTGCCATATCAACTGAAAGGATCAGTTAAATCACATTCTCAAACCACCTCACAGAACCAGACCAGACACCATAACCCCAGAGGAGATATTAGTTCAGCATGGAGCACTGCACAGACCAGGCTAGTGTACTGCTCAACACCACCCTGCAATCGGCCCAGAGTGGAACACCGTGCATACCTCAGCAGTGCATTCACCTATAAACCATGATGAGTATGTGTTCAGCAGGGAGCACTGTGCAGACTGGACTGGTGTACTGTGAAATACAACCCACAATCTACCAAGAGTGGAAAGGTATGCAGACCACAGCAGTGCATTGATGTATAAACACAAATGAGATATGTGACCAGGGTGTGGAACTGTGTCCATCGGCCCAGTAAATTTCTCAGATCACTGCCCAGCGTGGGGAAACGTGCAGCCCATGCTGGAAGTGATAGGATGTGCAGCTCCCATCCATTTACCCATTTACCCATATCTCCATTGTGCCATGACACAGGGATGCTGTGGGTGGGAACATCAGTGCCAGAGACAGATGGCGGGGAAATCAGTTTAAGTATCAATAAATAAGAGGGGTTGGTTCAATAGACTGAGAGACAATGCCGTGGAAGGATGTGTTCCCAGGTTCCAGAATGGTGAAGTGAACACATTTCGACAGTGTCCTGCCATGTGAGCCAGTGTTTCCAGGAATGATGGGTGAATGACATATTGGTGTGCGTTTAGATGATGGAGAGTTTTGGATGAGCATTTGTTCTGCAACTTTGTGACTGGGAGTAGGGTCAGCAAAGTCTTCGACTCATTGCGTTGAATCTAACAATTTTTGGTCTCAGTGACATTTTCACTGTGTATGACAGAGGGGTTGTCTGTATGAGACTGAACTAGTTTGCTGGTGCTATCTTATCAAACTCACCTCATTAACTACCCACCTCATGCCATGGCGTCCCCCTCATTCAATTCCAGCTCTATTTTCCTTCATGGCTGGAGGAACTCACGAACGTCTGCATGGCCCTAGATATGCTGTGATCCCTGACACTGGTGCCATCTTCAAAAGCCAATAGGCATACGGTTGAGCTTTCTCAGTTCGGAGCTGTCCTACACATTTTCCCCCGAGAATGGCAGATAAATGGCAATTACACCACGGTTTGTCGACAGGGGCACGGTGGATGGGCTAGTACAGAGGGGAACCATTCTCTTCCCAGAGGGGACCACAACACCAGACCACCGAGCATGGTCTGAGCTCCTCACCCAGCTCAGTGCAGTATCTGTGGTCTGAACAAATGTCCAGCAATACTGGATAAGCATCAATAACCTTCCCTGCTGTGTCAGGATAAGGCTCACTGCATTGTCTCTGCTCTCCCACAGTCACTGTATATCTGTTATTGGGCCGACCACCAAACAAGGCTGATGCTCCAACATTCTCACTGCTGTTTGCAGTCTCTCTCTCTCACACACACACACACTCACACTCTCTCTCTCGCTCCACTTTTCCCCCCACATTTATAGCACTGCATGGATACAACTCTGTGGACTGACTCCCTCCAGACAAACAGCAGGGCCACTCACTCCCGCCCTTCCTCCCTCAGTTCCTTTCTCCCATTCCAGACGAAATAGCGTGGAATAGGACGGAAAGGGCCAAACCAGGTGGTGGGGTGCTCAATAACTGTTCCCTCACTCCCTTCCCCCGCCATGTGGGGAGGACCCTGGTCCGAGCCAGGGAGGACAGGGACGCCTCGTCTCGAGATTCTGAAACATCCACGACCCAATGACCGAGTAAGGAGCAATGTTCAGTGAAGGGCAATTCTCACTTTAAACCCACAGCAGCTCGGTTTCACCCCGACACAACTTAGAAGCAGTGGCCCTGATGCCATCTCCCTTTTGTGTCGAGCTGGTACAAATGGAATCCCCACGGTCTCGATGGGCAGGAGGGTGTGCTCACAACATATCGTCGCTACCACCTCCAGTAAGGGGACACGGAGACTCCCTCCTATACCTCCTCCTGTACACAGGTCATATATTGAAATTAATGAGTGATATTTACTGCTCTCTCCACTTGTCCTGACATCTTCAATAATATGTGCTCATATACACCTAGCGCCCTCTGTTCCTGCACTCCTTTATAATGGTACAGAATGTTTTATATTGACTTTCAGAGTTATTCCTGCCAAGATGCATCACCTCACACTGTCGGCATTGATGTGATCTGCTATAAACCTGAATACTACACCAAGGTGTTACTGTTCTGCTGGAGTACCACACTGTCCTCCATAAACCTTATAATTCTTCCAGGTTTGGAATCTGCAAACATTGAAAATTTTCTACAGTCACACTCCACAGAGAAATACTTGACTCAGTCACTATTGTGAGCAAGTGCAAAACGAACACACTCGCTGAGGACAGACTTAAATACTGGCAAACACTGAGGCAGAATAATTGAAATATTGAAAAGGTTACCATGGAGCAAGAGAAACACTGACAGACAATCCATGTCTGTATTATTTTCTGTGTATTAGTGAGTGTCTCTACGTGTCTGTATTAGTGTGTGTCTATCTGTGTGTATCAATGTGGAACGAGTCTGGCAGTCTCTATGGTGCTTAAAGTGATGTAATATGTCCCTGACACGAGATCCGAGGAAGGCTCCTTTCATTACTGTCCAAAGATACTGAGAGACCTGTTGAGCTTTCTATTGCTGCCAGTCTCTGCTGGTCTCGCCACATCACTGTACAGGTGGGAGTGGAGGGTGAAAATCGTCAGCAATTTAGTTTGGGAGGGACAGAGGGAGGGCAGCAGCTCACAGCACCATCAACACACACATAGACACACGCGCACACAATCACACACAAAAACACAGACACACACACACACACACACAAAGACACAGACACATAGACACAGACACACACACACTCACAGAAACAGGCACACATAGACGCAGACACACACACACAAACACACAGTCAGACACAGATACACACTGAAAGGAACAGACACACACACACAGATGTAGATACCCATACATAGTCAAACACATACGTTCACAGATGCACATACAGTCACAGAAACAGACACACACACATACTCACAGAAACCACACCCACACAGACACACCCACACAGACATGCCCACACATACACGCAGATGCAGAGAGACACACAGGCGCACAGACACGCAGAGACGTACACACTTCGACCGAAGCACGTGCGCACACACAGAATACACACAGCCACAGATTTCACCAGGTTCCTCACCTTCCCTCGCCCCCACCTTATTCCAGACCCAACCTTCCAACTTCACACCTGCTTCTTGAACTGTACTACCTGTTCATCTTCCTTCTCAATTATCCACTCGACCCTCGGCTCCGATCTATCACCTTCACCACACCTTCATTTAACAATCGCCTCCCCAGCTATCTTCCCCACAGCACCACCCCCTCCCATTCATTCCTTGGCCCACAAGTCTCATTCCTAATGACGTTTCGACTCTCCTGCTCCTTGGATGCTGCCTGAACGGTTTTGCTTTTTCAGCACCAAATGCTTCAAACACAGAAATACACACACGCACATACACAGTCACAGACACAGACAGACACACACACACACACACACACATACATACTGGCACCCGCATAAACACACAGACAGCCACACTCCCCATACACGCGCACATACGCTCTCACACAGGCACACAGAGACACACATACAGACAGACATACTCGAACAGTCACATACCCACCTGCACTCTCCACACATGTAATCATACGCTATCACCGACGCACACAAACAGATATATAAACTCAAACAGACACACGTTAACACAGACGCAGACACACGCAAAAAACATACATACACATACAGGCACACATATACACACAGACAGACATACACACACGGGCACACAGACAGAGGCACACACGCCTTGACGTATACCAAACAGAAAGCACACACATGCAAACCAACACGCAGGCACACACACACATACACTAACAGAAAGATGCCCACAACCACCAATACACAGACATCCACATTCCCCACACACATGCACACACATGCACACGGATATACACAGACACACAGTCACGCACGCACACAGAACAAGGACACACACTAAGACACAGACACACAGAGATGCACAAGTCATGCACACACACACAGACGCACATACATACACACAGCTGCGCACTCACAGACATACAAACACATAGACACACACATTGATACACGCAGACACGCACACACACGTATACACACATATCTTGTAAAATGCAATGTTTAGTGACTTAACCTTACAAATAATCTTACATGTAAGAAAGGAATGAAAAGTCCTAAAATACACCAGCTGAGCATGGCATATTATTACTTTCAGCAAAGGTGGGAGAGGGAGAGGGAGGAAGGGAGGCTTTGAACCCCATTCAATGTTTCAGCCGAAAACAAAACAGTTCCCATTGCACACAGATGCAGAGATAGAGATACAACCAGACGCACACACACTAATACAGGACACACAGAGAGATAGATATAAAGAGATACACATATAGACATACACAGATCTACAAGCAGGGACGTATAAAGTCACACGGAACCATAGCGTTATGCAGGGGAGTTGCAAACAGATCTGACAACCCATAAACTTAATACTAACGATAATCTCAAACTTGGACCATATTTTTCCAAACATTTTCTTATCCTTTTACTGAATAAAATGTCTTTTAAACATTGGAACTTTACCCAAATCCATCACTTCTGAGGACGCCATGCCATCAACGAAGCATATGATGTGTAATCACAATGCACATCATAGGTCCTAATCAGGTACACTCAAGAACTCTGTGGGAAGCTCGAGAAGTGACTGCTGGAAATATTGATGAGATTTTCTTATCATCAATAGCCAAATGTGAGTTGCTGGAAGCCACGAGGCTGACTAACGTGGTGCCATTATTAAACAAACAGGCAAGGAGAGGCCAGGGAACAAATGACCAGTGAGCCTGACATCGGTGGTGGCCAAGTTGTTGGAGAGAAGCCTAACGACAGGATTTAGATGTATTTGGAAAGACAAGGACTGATAAGGGATAGTCAGCAAGGCTTTGTGCTTGGGAGGTCATGTCTCACAAACTTGATTACTTTCTTCTTGAAGAAGTAACGAAAAGCATTGATGAGGGCAGGGCAATGGACGTTATCTATATTGACTTCAGTAATGCATTTGATAGACCAATTGGCAAGGTGAGATCTCATGGAATGCAAGGAGAACTAGCCATTTGGATAGAGAACTGGTTCAAGGGTGGAAGACAGAGGGTTGTGATGGGGGGTTGTTTTTCAGACTGGAGGCCTGTGACCCGTGGTGTGCCACAAAGATAGGTGCTGGTTCCATTGCTGTTCATTATTTACATAAATGATTTGGATGTGAACACAGAAGGTATGGTTAGTAAGTTCATATTTGACAACAAAATTGCAGTTGCAGTGAACAGAGAAAATGATTACCACAGATTAAACCGGGATCTTGATCAAATGGACCAATGGGCTGAGGAGTTGCAGATGGAGTTTAATTTAGATAAATGTGAAGTGCTGCATTTTGGAAAGGAAAATCAAGGCTTATACATTGAATATTAAGTGCCTGGGGAGTGTAGGTTCATAGTACTTTGAAAGTGGAGTGGCAGGTATATAGAATAGTGAAGAAGGTGATTGATATGCTTGTCGTTGTTTGACAGTGCATTGAATGTAAGAGTTAGAAGGTCATATTGCGGTTGTGCAGGACATTTGTTCGACCACTATTGAATACTTAGTGCAATTATGGTCTCGCACTTCGAGGAAGGATGTGTGAAACCTGAAAAGATTCAGAAAAAAACTACAAAGATATTGCCAGGGTTGGATGTTTTGACACTTATGTAGACGCTGAATATGCCACGGTTATTTTCCCTGGAGCATCAGCAGTTGAGAGGTCATCACAAGTAGAATGGATAGTGTCAATATCCAAGGTCTTTTCCCCAGGATAGCACGTTCCAAATCTAGAGTACAACTCTAGGATGAAGATCAGAGGGGAAAGACTTAAAAGGGATCTAAGGGGCAAAGTTTTCAAAGAGAGGGTGCTTTATATGCAACGAGCTGTCAGAGGAAGTTGTGCAGGCTGGGACAATTACAACATTTAAAAGGCATCTGGACGGGCACATGAATTGGAAGTGTTTGGGGGGATATTGGCCAAATGATGGCAAATGGAACGACATTAACGTAGGACATCTGTTTTCAGGTACAATTTTGGTAGAGCTTGGTAGCTCTATGACAATATGTCCTTCTGTATACCTTTCTGCTGTCATCTTAAAATTAGCCACTAGTCTCGAAATCCACCACCCTAAGGAAAGGACACCTGCCATTCAACATTATCTCTACCTCTCATTGTTTTATAAATCTCTATTAAGTTGATAAGGTCTCAACCTTCTACATTGCAGTGGAAAGGTCCTAGTCCATCGAGCCTGTCCTTATAACTTAAGCACTGCATTCCCAGCAACAGATTGGTAAATCTTTTCTGAATCCTCTCCGCTTTAATAATAATCTCAATGTAACTCGGTGACCAGAATTACACAGTACTTCAGGAGACACCTCACGAATGTCCAGCTCAACCTGAAGATAATGTTCCAGGTCCTGTACTCAAAGGTCTGAGAAATGAAGGCCAGCAAGTAAAACGCCTTCATAACCACCCTGCCTACACATGATGCAAACTTCAAAGAAATATCCCAGAACCCTAGATCTCTCTGTTCCACAACGCTACCAATGGCCCGACTTTTACACTTAGATATCCTCTCCTTGTTTGTTTTACCAAATTGTGATACATTGTATTTATTGAAATTAAACTACATCTGCCACTCCTCAGCCCAGTGAGTGATAGCACCCGAGAAGAAAGGCACGACAGTAATCAGCTGCCTTGGATTCCTTCGTGGTTTTAAGAATAGGGCAATCACACGTTAGAGGCAGGTAATAGTGATTGCTGTTTTTGATCCAGACTGTATACTCTTTGTTCATCTCTGGTGTTTAGTTATAAATATTTACTCCAGATCTATTATAGTGCAGACTGTGCCTGCAGGATGTTTTTCTCTCATAATGCAGACCACAGACAATAGCCACTTAAGGTGGAAATCATAGCCAAACAATTAAAGATCTTAACAGTTTATCTCGAATGCAGCACACATAAACTCAACATCCTAGAGTAGAGGTGAGTACCTTTCGCCTGTTTAACAATGTAATTCATTTAACTGTATAATTCAGTAAAGTTAACCAAAGTTTTATGAATCCACACCGAGCTGAAAGCTGACATTTAAAATGTGACCCAAAACCTGGGCATCGTTTAAGACTTGTGTAGTGGGTAACGCCCATGCCTCTGAGCCAGATCTCTGGGTTAAATTCCAATATCCGAAAATGCGTGGTAGTGTCTCTCCCTCTGAACCAGTCCTGCCTGTCAAGGAGGTATGTCACAGTATTTCAAACCAGGCTGATGTACAAACACACAGGAGAATAATGTTGCAGCGTGAGTGTGAAATGCCAAGTGGTCGTAGTGTGACTACCTCTGAGCCCAAAAGTCTAGATTCAAACCCCATAGTGGTGTTTCACAAAATCAGGGTGAACAAGTCGTTCAAATGACTTTAGAATTGTGATGTGATGAAAAAAGGAAGAGGAGTCAGTATTGATTTTCAGAATTTAGGCCCAGATTTACCGAAAACACAGCCATTTGAGTTGATTGTGGTCAAAGTTGTACATTCTATATGTTTATAAAACCATGAAGACCATGGATAGGGTGAATAGTCAGGGTCTTTACTCCAGGGTAGGGAATTCCAAAACTAGTGGACATAGAATTAAGGTGAGTTGGACAAGATATAAAAAGGCCCTAAGGGGACCATTTTCGCACAGAAGGTGGTAAGTGTATGCAACGAGCTGCAGACGAAGTGGAGGAGGATGGTACAATTACAACATTTAACCCGCATCTGGATGGGGCCATGAATTGGAAGGGTTAAGAGGGATATGGTACAAATGCTGGCAAATGAACCTAAGTTAATTTACGACATCAGATTGGCACGAATGAATTTGACCAAAGCATCCGTTTCTGTTCTGTACATTTCTATGATTCATTGATCCAAACAAACATGATCTCTTTGTAGCCTTCTTCACATTGCACTATATAACTAATCTTGGTGTCATCTGTAAACTTTCTCACCATACTTTGTATAATTCTCATCTAAATTATTGATATAAATGACAACCAAAGGTCGATCGAGCAGCAATCCCTGTGGAACGCTACTGGTCACAGGCCTCCAGTCCAAAAGTCAACCTTCCTCCACCAATCTCTGCCTCCTGCCAATAAGCTGAAACACATACACACATACAGGCATAGAGACACAGACACAGTTCTGTCTTTAAGACATAGATAGATACTTTTTAATTGATAAGAGGATCAAACTAACAGTGAGAAACATGTCAGCCATGACTGAACAGCAGATCAAATTTGATGAATCAAACAGTCTAGTTTTGCATCAATTTCGTATGCTCTATGGTTTACACTGTCTGAAATGTCTAACCAAGAGAGCAGTGGAGGTGGAGTTTGATAAATACTTTACTGAGTGGAGTAAATAGGAATGTGGGATAGGTTTGAGGGGCCGAATGGTCTATGTCTTTCCTATTGGTTGTGCCCTCATTTTTAAAAAGGAGAAGCTGACTTGCTGTGAGTTTCATACACTTTTAAATTTCAAGGGTTCCCCAGTTAGGATTGAGATAAGCATGTTCCTAACTCCTTAGGATTGTACTGTCTGTGGTATTCTCATCCCCAGGGAACAGTGAAGACTGGGCTATCGAGTCACAGAGTCCGAGAGATGTACAGCACAGAAAGAGACCTTTCGGTCCAAACTCATCCATGCTGACCACATGTCCCAACCCAAACTAGTCCCACAAGCCATATCCATCCAAAATCCCCTCCTCTTCATATACCCATACAGATGACTTTCAAATGTTGCAATTGTACCAGCCTCCACCACTTCCTCTGGTGAATCATTCCATACACATACCACCCTCTGCATGAAACAGTTGCCCCTTAGGTCTCTTTTATATATTTCTCCTCTCACCCTAAACCTATGCCCTCCAATTCTGGACTCACTTACCCCACGGAAAATACCTTGCCTTTTTAACCTATCCATGCCCCTCGTGTCTTTTTAAAATATAAACTCTATCAGGTCTCCTCTCAAAGACAATCGTATATTTTTTTGTGTAGTGACTGTGGCAAATTGTCAACACAACAGCTAAAAATGAAATTAATGATAAAGACTCTTGGTTATATTGTTAAGGGGACGCAAGTTCATCAGGCTAATAGGAATTCTCCTCCATTACTCAGTGTTTGAAGGTAAAAGTTGAGCACACGACTGATATTGCAGATGGTTCTATCGCTGCATCCAAAAGACAGCATTTTTGACTGTGTAGCGATCCCGCACATGTTAGTCCATCTTCTGTGTTCATCTTTTAAACTCTGAGGGATCAGTATCATTGACATTATGAACTCCACCTGATCATCTCGCAACAAATGCCCCGAATGGATGATCGCTGAGATCAGAAACAAATCGACAATCAGCTCCACGGTTTTTCAGGAGGCCATGCAACCTTTCTAGGCTGTTAAACAGGAACAGTAGAGCCCTGGTTCCCTACCAGGAAATGCAGAATCGAAATAATTACTTATTTTTCAGGTTGGAAAGCTATAACTAGTGGAATTCCTCAGGAATCAGTGTGAGGTCATCAACAGTTTACAATGATTTGGATGAAGGGGCTGAATGGATTCGAGCTCAGTTTGCTCATACAGCAGGATAGTCATTCAAGGAGATTTCAAGTGGAGGCAGAGCGTCTGCAATGTGTTCAGGCAGGGGAAGGCAGAGCGACTGCAAAGGGATATAGACAGGGGAGGGCAGTGAGTAAACCTTCACCAAGAAAATGTACAATGTGGGTGATTGGAAGTTTGTGTTTTGGAGGAAGCAATGCCGACCTTAATGTTACAAAGTGATTCGTGTGACCTGGTACATCAATCACGTCAAGTTAGTCTGTACAGGCAGCACGTGATTTGAAAATTAAATGAAATGATACTTATTCTTGCGAAAAGTATTGGGCCCGAACTTTAGGATGATTTACTGTAACTATACAGGCAGCTGTTGAGACGGCATCTGATGCACTGCGTGTGGCTGTAATTCCACTGAAATAAAAAACAAGTTGCTTTTCAAACTTTTCAACGATGTTTGTCTTGTTCTTGCGATGCAGGCAACATGTCATGTACGATTAGAAGTTTAGGCCTGAGAAAGAGAAATGTTCTTATTGAACATATACGATTTTGAGCCGGTGAATACCTGATGAATACTTTATCTTCTATGGGAGAATAAGACTGGGAAAGTAATTTAAGAATAAGATGCATTCATTGAAATTCAGATATTGTAAAGATATTACAAGGTGTAATTTAAAAGTGTACGGGAACATACAAACATATCTTCAAATCTAGTGGCGCTCTTTGTTCTGGAAGAAATGGTTGGACGCTCTGCAGAGATTTTATTTTTCAGGTTGCCATCAAATGTGTGCATACGTCAGTAGCTTTCGAAAGGGAAACATCGGAGCACTGATTTGCAATATCCAAACTGTCATTTAGCTTTCCTTCATAGTTTGAGTAACTTTGTTTGGTTCATAAACTTGTTAATTTTAGCTGATTAAGGAATCCTGCCTGACTTGTTCCTAACCCTGACCCAGTCTGAGACCTATATTATTGATCATATCACCAACCCGGTGACATTAACATTTGCACTGAGCAGCGGAAGCGTGGGGGGAGGAAAGGGAATAATGTCCCGAACTATAGATCAGTGAGCCTGACGTCAATGGTCGCCATGATGTTGGAGAGGATTGAGCGGGGCAGGATTTAGATGTATTTGCAAATGCAACAGCTGATGAAGGATAGTCGACATGACTTTGTGCATAGGAAATAAATTCTAACAAAGTTTATTGCGTTTTGTGAAGCGGTGACAAAGAAGATTGGTGATGACAGTGTGGTAGACGCTGTCCGTATAGACTTCAGCAAGGCAATCAACAGGATTCCGCATGGCAGACAAGTTAGTAAGGACAAGACATAGATACATCCAAGATAAGCTCGCCAAAAGACTACAAAATTAGAGGGAAGGTAGGAAACAGAGGGTGGTAGAGGATTGTTTTTCAGACTGGAGACCTATGACCAGTGATGTGCCACAAAAGGCAGTGCTGAATCCACTGCTTTTCATTATTTATATAAATAGTTTGAATGTGAATATTTGCCTGTTCATCATGTTCACAGATAACCTTAAAATTGGACGTGCAGTGGCCTGTAAAGTTTGCCTCAGAGTATAATGGAACCTTGATCAGATGGGCCAATGGGCCAAGGAGTGACAGATGAAGTTACATTTAGGTAAATGTGAAGTGTTGCATTTTAGGAAGGTAAAATATGACAGGACATACACAATTAATGGTGGGGTCCTGGGGAGTATTGTTGAACAAAACTGGGCAGGCTCATTGATCCTTGAAAGTGGAGTCACAGCTCGACAGGGTAGTGTTGGAGGGGTTTGGTGTGCTTGCCTTTATGGACACGTTTATTGAGTATGCGAGTTAGGAGATCATGTTGCGATTGGGCAGGATGTTGCTGAGACCAGATTTTGAATACTGTGTTTAATTCAGTTCGCTCTGCTACAGGTAGGATGTTGTTAAACTTGAGAGTGTGCAGAACAGACTTACAGGAATATTGCCGGGTATGGAGGGATTGAGCTACAGGGAGAGGTTGGACAGACTGAACCTTGTTTACTCTGGATCATCGGAGGCTGAGGCATGACAATATGGACGTTTCTAAAATCATGAGAGACATGGATAGTCTGAATTGCCAAGATCTTTATTTCCCAGGATATGGGAGTCCAAACGTATAGGACAAAGGATTAAGGTGAGAGGAGAAAGATAGTAAAGGGACAATATTTTCATCCAGACTGTGGATTTCATGTCATCCAAATTTTGATCCAACATTTAAAAGGCACTTGGCTGTGCATATTAATAGGACGGATTGACAGGGATATGTGCCTGATACTGACAAATGGGTTGAGATCAGATTGGGATGTCTGGTTTATGTGGACAGGGTTCCCTGCTGTATGACACTTTAAGAGAGATGAAGAGAAATTCTAAAAAAGCCATTTGAGTGTGAATTCTCTTCCCCAGGGTTATGTGGTGCCTCTTTGTTCACATTTTTCAAACTGAGTTCATTAATATTTGATCGAGATTGAGTCATGGATAATGGAATACAGACAGGAAAGTTTGACTGAGACCACAACCCGATATTCCCCAATCATAGGTCCCAGTGGAGCAGTTTCATAGTGTCGAATAATCTAATCATGTTCTTGAGTGCAATGGTCCATTGTTCCATTCAGCCCCTCCAACCTGCTAGACAGGAGCAGTTGAAAGCCGCTTACTGCTATAACGTGGTGCACAGAAAGAGGGAAGACCATTCAGAGATCTTTCAGAGATCTAACTCCCCAAATCTCCTGAATAGAGAATTCCTGGCATTCACTACCCTCTGTTTGAAGAAACCATTGCTCTGCTCATACACAATGACCTATTGATATGTACGATAGAGGTGAATACAAGGGCTTAACTAAGAGCGATTGGCCCTGGTATCAGGGCAGTATTTAACTGAGGATAACATCAAGGAGCCTGAGCAAAATCGCACTTCATCAGAATTCATTGCAAACTCTCCGCTGTTTGGAGTTATTCACACCACAATGGAAGATGTTTAACATCACTGGGCATCAATCATCTCAGCTGTGGGACATCACTGCAGGAGATCCACAGTGTAGATCGCTCAGTCCAGGCATCTCCAGTTTGTCAGCGGGGAATCCCTGCAGTCTTGAAGCAAGCCATTCAGCCCATTGAGTTCACACCGAACAGAAGTGGGGATATTCACTGTAAGTTACAAAATATTCAGAACCTTTCATCATCCCTCAGGTCCTAAAGCAGTCTGTGTCCTTGTGCAACAAGACCTGGACAGCATTCAAGCCTGTGCTCTTAAACTGTCGGTAATATTTATGTAACAGCACTGGCAGACATTTCGATATTAAAAGAAGGAGTTCACCCTTACCCTCAATCTGGCTTCACAAGAATGTGGGAAAGACATTTAGCCCACCATAACTATTGTGCAAAAAGAGAGACAGCCCATTCAATCCGTCCTGCCTGCGACACAGGGCGACAAGCAATCTGTCCAACACTCCACCTCACTTACACAGGAGCAGAAAGAGACAATTTCACACTCGGAGTCATTTACAAAGGAACAGGAAAAGGCCTTTCAACTTCTCAAATCACTAACCCAGAAACAGGAAAGTGTCAGACATGGTCTAACATCACAAAGAAATGGAGCAGGGAGTAAACAGATAAATTGCTCCACTTTGTTCCTCGTAGCTTTATTACTTATAATACATATGTATTACTTTATCATGGTTTCTTGGGAGTAGGAATGAAGACAATTTTTAACCAGTTTCAAAGGCATCGCAGAGAGAGCAGACCCATCTTCTCTCTGGAAGTCAGAACCTGGTGGGGAATGGCAAAATGTTTCAGATTGAAGGTATTATCGCTCCTGACAGGATTATGGACAATGTAACATTGAGTGTAGAGTCATACAGTAACGGTGCATGAAATTGTTCAGATTTAATTCCGAGCCTGTCGGTCATTGTCAATCGACATGAGGTCTCTGCACAGGGGCGTAAACTATTGGGAATCAAGCATCCTATAGAAAGTATGGAATTTCCCACCTTATCAATGGATGTTTGAAACATAATGAGGGTCCGTTCAATACCATCAAGTTTCAATTTCTTATTCTCTCACAGCGCTGCAGATTAAACAGATAGTTCCTGCATTCTCTCCTTTAGGGAACATCGTGTCAGGGTTCAATCTGATGAAACTCCTTTGCATTGTCTTGGTGACATGGAGATCAATTTCATGGAAGATCACAGGTTTCAGAGAGCTGAAGTGAAGATAATTCAACAGCATCTTGCAACGTTAGCCAGTATTTCCAGGAATGATGGGTGAACGGGATATTGCTGCGAATTCAGATTATGGAGTTTTGGATGAGCATTTGTTCTGCAGCTTTGCAACTGGGAGTGGGCTCAGCAGAGTTTTGGACTCATTTGGATGAATTTAAAATTAATTAGTCTCAGTGCCATTTTCACTGAGTGTGACAGAGGGATTGCCTTCACGAAGCCGAATTAGTTTCCTGGTGCTATCTTGTCGAACTCACGTCATTAACTTCCCACCTGAACCCATGGTGTCCCTTTCATTGATTGACAGTCCTCTTCTCCCATCTATGAAGGTTGGAGGCACTCAACATCGCCCGGATGCCCCTGGCTATTCCGGGAACACTGGCACTGGTGCCATCGTTAAAAGTCTAATTGGCATACGGTTGAACATTCTCTGTTTGGACCTGCCCTGCACAGTTTGTCCCCAATATGGCAGATAAGGGGAAATTGCATCAAGGTTTGTCGACAGGGGCACGTGGATGAGGTCGTACAGAAGAGGATAATTCTCTTCCCAGGGGGGCCACAAAACCAGAACCAGCGAGCATGGTCTGAGCTCACCACACAGCTCAGTGCAGTATTGGCGGTCTGAAGAAATCAACGAGGTAAAAACAATGACTGCAGATGCTGGAAACCAGATTCTGGATTAGTGGTGCTGGAAGAGCACAGCAGTTCAGGCAGCATCCAAGTAGCTTCGAAATCGACGTTTCAGGCAAAAGCCCTTTATTCCTGATGAAGGGCTTTTGCCGGAAACGTCGATTTCGAAGCTACTTGGATGCTGCCTGAACTGCTGTGCTCTTCCAGCACCACTAATCCAGGTCTGAAGAAATGTCCAGCATACACGACAAGCATCAATAAGTTTCCCCCTTCCGTCAGGATAAGGCTCATTGTATTCTCTCTGCTCTCACACACTCACTGTATATCTGTTTCGTACCTACCCCCGAACAAGGCTCATGCTCCAAAACTCACTATCACATGCAGCAGCTTCCCTCTCTGCCTTTCCGTCGCTCTCTCGCCTTTTCAATACCCCCACATGGCAATAGCATATTCGGGAGAATGCTGATTATGGATTGTTCGGGATAATATTCCAAGTATTTCCAGTGTGCAGGAAAATGACAGTGCCCCACGAGTAGAGATGCACGTTTTGTAAATCACATACATTTCAAACCCATCATAAGGCCGTTCAGCCTTTAAAATGTGTTCTAGCATTGAATAAGATCGCAGCTGATCTGATAGTTTTCTCATCTCCATGTTAGAGGAATTTTCAGTCATTCAACCCCCTGGGTTCCTGTCACTGACCAGACAACACTCAGGCACTTTTACCCCGGTTATCTTCAAGCGCCTGTTCAAGGGCATTTCCAATGGGAACACACTCTCCAAACAATATATTTCATCTGCTTTATACTTCTACGTAATGATAAGCACATTTTCCAGAGATCAACCAGAAATACATACTTACTTATGGTTAACGATGCCAAATTACAATTAATAATCCTGACTAATTCATTTGTCTCATTTTATTGTACTCAGACAAACACAGCTTTTTAACAATTGTCTCATTATAAAATTCAATTTCTGGCATAGACCTTTTTTATCCCCAACTGTTCTCTTGACCGTTATGTGAATTGTACCTTTTTCCTTGTTATGAAAGTTTCTCTCACATTTTGCCTGTGATTGTTTCTGTCGGTAGCAGTTACACTGTCTCTCACTCAGTTGGCTGGACGACTGGTTTGTGATGCAGAGGAGGCCAAAGGCGCCGTTTCAATTCCCCACACTAACAGAGGCTACCATGATGGGACACTCTCTCAACCTCACCCCATCACCCAAGATGTGGTGACCCTCAGAGTAAACTACCACGAGTGGTCTCTCTCGAATGACAGAGCATCCTCATGGTCTTTTGGAACTTATTCTATCACTGTTGCATTTTTAAAATCTATGTTGTAATTTTGTTTTGCATTATATTTCTGGATGTTTTGAATCAGTGTCATTTGGCACCCCTGTCAGCATTTCCCCACACTGCGCAATCCTGCTTAATAATCCTTCACTAGTTTTTATTTATGAGCGCTCAGTCTGTGCCTGAAAGGAAAATTCAATATCTCTGCCTCCAATACTCTGCAGGGAAAAGATTTATAAAGACTCACTACTCTATGAAAACAAACATAAAAATCATCTGAGATTATTTCCTGTCTCCTTATTTGAGTAACGATTTAATGGCATTGGAAGCAGTTCCAGATATGTCTCGCTTCAGAGATTTCTATTGTTCAGCAGCAGCAGCAAGTCGAATGGCGGGAGTCTGCACCACGGGCCTGCCGGGAGCACTGAATCACTGATCTCCGTCTTTAAAAATTTACCACGAGCGTGGGAATCCTCCATTGAACCCTTTCATCCCAGGAACGCGTCTAATGAACCAACCTAGTTGCTTTCTGCATCAGCATGCAGATGTTATGTTTCATACACAGGAACACGCCAATCCCTTTGTAATGCTTTTTAGTTTGGGAGTCCACTTCATTAAGTAAAAGGATGCGTTTTCGTTCTCCGTGTCATCCGCAAATTTAGATGTATAATGCACTCAGCTCTCACCGTCAGACTATCAGTATAGATTTAAATAACTGAAGCCATCAGACTGATATTTGTATTCCAGTAGCTACGTCTTTATTGTAAAGGTCGATTAATCCTGACTCTCCGATTTCTATGTGTTAACCAATCGCCATTCCTTGCTAATACATTATCCATGTATTTTGTAAGAACCTTTTGTGCTTTCAGTCCCCTACTGCACTCCCTGTACACACACACGGCTGTTTCCTCAACCACTACTGTTCTACCTTAAACCCATGGCTGTCCCCTCAGCCGGCTACATTACTCAGTATACGGCTACAGCTGTGCCCTCAGTCCCTACTTTACTCCCTGCACACTCACAGGTGTGCACGCAGACCCAACTGTACTCCCTGTAAACCCATGGCTGTTCTCTCAGCCGCCTACACTACTCCCTGTATGCCCACAGCGGTGCCCTCAGTCCCCTACTGTACTCCCTGTACAATCCGGCTGTATCCTCAGCCTCATACAGTATGCTCTACACACTCCAGCTGTGCCCTCAACCCCCTACTGTACTCCCTGAACATCCACGGCTGTGTTTTCAGCCCCCGATTGTACTCACTGTACATCCACGGCTTTGCCACCAGCCTCTACTCTCCTCCCTGTACACCCACAGCTGTTTCCTCAGCCCCCGACTGCACTCCCTGTATGCACACTGCTGTGTCCTCTGTCCCATACTGTACGCCCCGCACATGCACGGCTGTGATCTCAGCCCCGGACTGTACTCTTGTATACACACTGCTCTCTCCTCAGTCCACTACTGTACTGTCTGTACAGCCATGGCTCGGCCCTCAGCCCCCTACTGTACTCCTTGTACATCCATGGCTATGCCCTCAGCTCTCTCCTCTCCTCCCTGTACACCTACAGCTGTGTCTTCAGCCCCCGACTGTCCCCCCTGTACACCCACAGCTGTGTCTTCAGATCCCTACTCTACTCTCCGAACACCCACAGCTGCGCGCTCAGCCCCCTACTGAACACCCCATGCACTCATGACTGTGTTGCCAAATTCCAAACAAGTTTGCTGCTGACTTCACCAAAGCAGGAGGTATAGCAAGTATCTACCCGTCAGAATAAGGAAAGGATACAGTGGTGTGGTGGCATAGTGTAATGATAATAAACACTCTCTCAAATTCGGCAAAAGTAAAGAACTGATCATTGACTTCAGAAAGAAAGGAAGGGAACATTTTCCAGTCTACACCAATGGTTGAGGACGTGCAGAGCATCAAATTCCTCGGAGTGACGGTAACTTTCAACCTACCCTGGATGTCTCACATAGATGTGACAGTCAGATAGACTCAGGTGGCTCAGAAAATTCAGCATGCACATTGAGAGTGTACTATTCTGATTCACTACAGCCTAGTACGGCAATTACTCTTCCCAGGATTGTAAGAAACTACAGAAGGTTGTGTTCACATCCCTGACCATTAGAGACTCCAATCTCTAAACTACTGCGTCGATTTACATGACTTATTGCCACAGAAAGGCTGCCAAAATCTTTCCCAGATTACTGAGAGAAGGGTGGGATGAAATAGCTGGGACCTTAACAGATATCTTTGTAGCATCCTTGAACATGCTTAAGGTTCCAGAGGGCTGGAGAATTGCAAATCCCCTTGTTTAAGAAGGGTAGCAGCGATGATCCAGTCAATGGGAGACAGGTGAGACAGATGTCAGGTATAGGGAAGCTGCTGGAGATGATACTAAGGGAGAGTGTATCTGTTCTCATTTGGATGAAAATAGTCTTATCAGTAATAGGCAACACGGTTTTCTGCAGTGACGGTCATGCCTAACCAACTTAATCGAAATCTTTGAGGAAGTGACAAAGTTGATTGATGAGGAGAGGCTGTAGATGTCATGTGCATGGACTTCAGGAAGGCGTTTGTTATGTTTACCCATGACTGTCTTATGGCGAAAGTGAGTCACATAGGTTCCAGGATGTTCTAGCTGCGTGGATAAAAAACTGGCTGGGCTACAAGAGGCAGAGAGTAGGAGGGGGAGGGGGAGGGAGTTTCTCAAAATGGAGAACTGTGACCAGTGGTATTCCATTTAAGATTTTTCGGGAAAGATACATAAATGGGTAGGAAGCAAAAGGATGCTGCCACTTAGAAAATAGGCGAAATGTTTAGATAGAGGATCTGGATTGGCACAGGCTTGGACTGCCGTAATGCTGTTTCTGTGCTGTAATGCTCTTTGTTCTTTGCTATAACATTATCAAATACTCATCACACCTCAGTAATGCTCTCCTACCACCTCTTCCATCAGGCTAGAAGATGCAGACGCTTAAAAACACGGAGCAGCCGGTTCAGGAACAGCTTATTTCCAGCTGTTATTAGGCTGATGAATGGACTAATTGATCTCAGTTAATACTGATCTTGTTCATGTTGATCTCGCCTGATGAACGCCCTACATGCCTCTCATACACGTTTTGCAGCCAGTGTTCTGTGCATCCTTGCTTCCTATGATCTGCGTGTGTATCTTGGTACAGGTATCAATAAATCCACACCTTTAGCCCCCTAAGTCCCTCCAGTGCTAACTCCCAGCTCTCTCTGGTCCTTACCCCAAGCTCCTCTCATTCCCCCCAGCTCGCTATGACCCCACCCCCATCTCCCCGTATCCTTTGCCTCTCACTATTTCTCTCACACTGTCTATTTCCTTGTGTTATCCTTTTCTCAGTCCTCTGGTTCTTTCCCTGAATCTATTTTCTCCCCTCTCCCTGTTCATGTGACTTTTGTTTCATTATTCTGTTTCCTTTCTTTCTTTCACTGAATGTCCAATTGTTTCTCTCACTGTGTTCTCTCTCTCCTTCCGTTGGTGTCTGTCTCCTTCTCCACCATTGTGATTTGAAGAGATGTTGGCTCATTGTTTTGATGTTGACAACATAATAAACTCAATTGTGTTTGTTATCGTGGACATAGTTTAAATTTATTGGTTTACTGTCAATTGTTGTAAAAACAGCAAACAGAACTTTGGTATCCATTTAACAGCCAATTGTTACATCTAACTATTTTGGAACCGTGTGTCTCCCTGTGCTCCGTACACTGTCAACTGAAAGCATTCTATTCACGTTCATAATGGCGCAATGGTAACTGCTTTGCCCAGGACGGTTGTGGGCGCAGCCAAGACGATCACGGAGGACAACTTTCAATCCAATGATACATCTTATTATCGCCGAAAGGCTGGCAACATCAAAGATCTCTCCAAAATCGGTAATGATTTCCTACAACCTCTTCCAAAAAGGAGGAGATACAGAGACATGCTCAGGAACACCGTCTTCCCGACTGTAATTAGACTTCACAAATTAACATCTCTAACTTTTCAAATAATATTAATCTTACTAATGTCGATCTTGCTTTGCACACCACCTGTGCAGCTGTAGCCTTGTATGCCTCACTCCGTCGAAACGCCCTATGATCTCTGTTTTCTGCTTTGCTATCATATGCCTGCTCTACTCACAAACAAAGCTTTCCATTGTACATTCAACTAAAATAAATGAAACAAATCAGGTCAAACACTTGGAATGCAGTGGCTCAAGGTCTTCTCAAGGCAACTGGAAAAATGAACTAATGCTCGCCCAGCCAGAGATACATATATCTGAATAATGAATGTGCGATGATGACCACACTCAGGGAAAATAGACAGGGGTATCAAATCGATTTAAATATGATCTTAGAGAAATAAAGGTATCCCTCGCTATCTGAAAGTAGAATGTTCCTACAAAGCCTCTCGTAAGCTGATAGGGTGTAAAGTGAAGATGCATTAATTTATATTGGAAAAAAGTGCATTTCTTTGCAAAAGTGAAAATCTTCTTTGGATTTCTTTTGTTTAGCGAAAACAGGTCTTAATATTGGTCTTTCGGAAAGGGAAGTGGCGAAAAGTGAACTTCTGAAAGGTGGGGGATACCTGTACCAACGTGGGCATGATATTCAGTAAGGCGAAAAATAAATGAGGTGAAACTTGCATTTTATTTACATCCCAGCAGATCATCATTGTTTGCTCTTTTTTGTTCTCTCCCTTTCTCTATCGATTGAACTCACTCATCTTCCCCTTAAAAGCAGACATCCCTGTCACCAGCGTTAATCACTTTCAATTCCAGCTGCTTACAGTTCGGAAAAATCCTCAGCATTTTTTGTTCTTTTTTTGAGCAGTTTTTACAATTTAATTTCGGATCTACCGCGTCTTGCTTTATTTGATTTCACCTTCAATTTTGTTTTTTCATGGGATGTTGGCATCGCTGCCAAGGGCAGTATTTGTTAACCACCGCTAATTGCCCTGATTATGAGGCCATTCCACAAGCCAATATAAGGTCAACAACATTGTTATGGATCTGAGGTCACACTTAATCTAGACCAGGTAATATCGTTAGATCGCTTTATCGAAAGATATCAATGAAGTACGTAGGTTTTCAAACAAAATGTCGGTTTTATGTCTGTTTTCCGAGAAATTCTCTTTTGTTCCAATTCTTGTCATTTTTGTTTCAGTTCTGCCATCAGCTATGGTAGAACTTGAAACAAATCACTTGAAACAATGTCTTTTGTTTAATAAGCTTTGCTTCTGAATTACATCCAACGACATTCCTACATTGAAACGTTGTCCTAATCTAAAATAATGTCAGAGTCAAGAATAATTTTGCGACTGAAATATTTCTAACTGGAAAAGTGGCTGGAAGAGAGCTTGAAACATAAAGTCTGAATTTTACCTAGGTGTAGGCATTGGATTGTTCAGCAAATCACTGACACAGAGATGGAGATTGGGGACGTTATGAGCTGGTAGTGACAGGTTTGGTGACATAGAGAATACAAGACATAAATCAGTTCAGGGCAACAAGGGATCTTGAGGTTGTGAACAGTTTTGTTCTCAAATATTTGTAAGGGAGTGGTCTGCAATTCATGTACAATGAATTGAGACTGCAATTGAAACTGACTACAATAGTTTTTTTCTTTGACAAATATTGATAACAGAAATTGCAAAGAAGTTCATAATAGTTTATGGGACTAATGAGTGGACAGAGACAGGGAACTCCAATAACGGCTTGAATAGGTCAGTAACACACTATCCATCCCGCCCAGAATACTCATCAACCCCGTGGATATCCGATATGGTAGAAATTCCCAATAGGGGGAAATCATGGCAAGACCCAAGGAAAATTTCCTCTCCATTGATGTAATTATCCAGTCCATTATACTCAGATTCAGATCTCTCCCCTCCCTGTTTACGCAACTGCTGATGTCTGTTATAATTAGAGCTGCTGCCTCTGCTGCGACCGTGGGATAGCGCACTGAGTGAAGCCCCTTACTAGTAGGAGAGTGAAATCTTCCGGTGACACAGTTACAATGCATGGAGACTTAATCAATCACAGTTACTGAGCAAAATGTTCCAGCTTTCAATACAGCACATTCAGTTCACAATATAACTGGACTGGTCTGGATGTTGACATTGCTGGGTATTGGTCACATCTCTCATCACCACTTGCTCTGGTGAATTCAGTTGTGAGGAAGAATAATGGATGTTTTCTTATTGCAGGTGAGATGTTTGCTATGTTGCAAGTTTGCAATGCTGTAGCCATCTCTCCCCAAATCTCTCCACCCTCAAAAGAAACACAATCAGGTTGTTGCCACTGCTCTAATAAGGCAACTTTAGATCTACTGTACAGAATATGCTTCAGTAATTTATTTACATAAAATGACAAACATTTAAATGCAGTTTTATTGGCTGTGAAACTGTTTTTTTTAACGCTTTTTGGCCTAAGACCAAAGCCAAAACTGGTAATACAACGAACTTATTCATTAAGACCTATGATTAATGAGGCAGGATCAAATGAATATGACAATGTCTGGGAGATAGGAAGGAATGCGGGCAGTGGCTGTGGAGACTGCATGGGGTGTACAATGATATTCTCCAGTCATCATCACTCTTAAAGTCAGATACAGTTAAATCTAATGCACAAGGAAACAGCCAAAGCTTGGGAGATGCAATGCTGAATGTGAATTGAACAGAATGATTTTAATGTGATAAAGTGAACTATATTTCATATACACAGCATTTAATCACTAGGAATACAGATTGAGTAGGGTCACCGGACCTGAAACATTAACTTTGATTTCTCTGCACAGATACTGCCAGACCTGCTGAGCTTTCCCTCCAACTTCTGTTTTATTGTTTGAGATTGATCATATTGCTCCTATCAGTCAGGATACTGACAGTTAAAATCAGACACTAATAACAAAATGTGAAAGGCTATGGGGACAGTACATGTGAACAACAGTAGAGATACAGCTCATCCCAAGATGAAAGAGACAATGGGCTGATTTTCCTCCACCTTTGCTGTAATAATTCTGTGATATGCATTCAAAGCTATTGGATATTGGGAGACAAGCTCGTTGAATGAAGGACACAGAGTGTTCCGTCATCAGTAATCAATTTCATGAAGTTCAACTGCCTCTAAAACTTCTTTTCAAACAAAGTAGATTTCCTGGAATTTACAGGATATTCACAATTTGTTTTTCTTTTGAATATTAAAGGACAAACAGATTTTGCCCATACTACAAGTGTCACAGACACCCCAACTGTAATGGGAACAGGAAAGGACCAAATTTGTCCAAATGTAATTAAGTTCAACATGCAGACCTGTCAAGAAACATGAAATATACTGTTATGGAAAGATGAAATACAAACAGTAAATGGTGGAGAAATGCAACAGATGAGGAAGTATCTGCAGAGAGAAACAAATTTAACATATCGAATAAAATGTGAAACTGTTCTGAAAATGTCATATTGGAATCATGGTTAATTGTGTGCATCTCTGCTCATATGCTGACAGACCTGCAGAGTTTCGTTCCAGCTCTTTCGATTACCTTTTTTTCCTGAACTGTGACTAATTGTCTGATCTGAACGAAAACAGCAAAACCTTTTTCTCAGTTGAATCTCGAGTAACTTGTTATGAACATTAAATTAGAAATTACAAAGTTCCTATGTTTGACTGGGCTCTAAATATCGATGTCGTATTGCATTGTGAGACCTTGCCATGAATATGTTGAAACAAAAACCAAAGTTGCTGCAAAAGCCCAGTACATCTGACTGGATTTGTGCAGAAAATTCAGAGTTAACGTTTCGGGTTCAGTGACCCTTCCTCCGAACTGAAGGTAGCTGGGAAAATATTGGCTTATATGCAGAAATAGCCGAATAGCTCTGAGTGGAGACAGTTTGTAGCTAAAAATAGGGGGTGAGTAATAGACGGCGACGTGACAACTAGGCCTGGTGCATAGGTAGTGGGCAAGGACAGTGGGGAGATCAGGCCCTAAATATTTTGAACTTGGATTTTGAGTCTGAAGGACTGCAGGGTCCGCACGTGGAAAATGAGATGCTGTTCATCCAGCTTGCGCTGAACTTTCCTGGAACACTGCAGCAAGCCTGAGACAGAGGTATTGGCAAGGCAATAGTGTGGGGTGTTAAACTAGCAGGCAACTGAAAGCTCAGGGTCTTTTGCAGAGGTACAACACGGATGCTCTATGAAACTGTCACCTATTCTAACTTTAATTTCCACAATGTAGTGGAAACCACATTATGAGCAGTGAATGTAGTAGGCTACATTGAGGGAAATGTTGGTCAGGTGCTGCTTCACCTGGAAGGTATGGTTGGGCCCTTGGATACTGAGGAGGGAGGAGGCAAATGGGAAAGTGTTAACCTTCGCCAAGGGCAAGTGAAGTGGACCTGTGGTGCGAAGTGAGGAGAGGTGTCAGGAGTGAATAAAGAGCAGACCAGGATGTCCTGGAGGGAAAGGTCCCTCCAGAAAGTGGACAAGGGAGGGGAGGCGAATATGTTCTGGTGGTGGCATCTCGCTGGAGGTGGGGAAAATGTGCGCTGATGATGATCTCCGTGTGAATGCTGGTGGGATGGTAATTGAGGAAAAGGTGAAGTCTGCTGCGGGAGGGAAGCGGGAGCGGGAGGCTAGAAGTACAGGAGATGGTGCAGATCTTGTTAAGGACCCTTATGACAACAGTGCTGTGAAACCTTGGTTGATGAACAAGGTGGACATTTCGAAGGCTTCCTTGTTGAATTTGGCACAATCAGAAGCAATGCAGTGGAGGTGTATGAACTGTGAGAATGGAATGAAGTCCTTGCAGGACACAGGGTGTGAGGATTATACTCCAGATAGCTGTGGGAGTCGGAGGGTTAATACTGGATATCAGTGGCTCGCCTATCTCCAGAAATGGAAACAGAAACGCCGAGGAAAGGAAAGGAGGAGTCAGAGATAGACCAGGAGAAAGTGTAGGAGGGATGCAAATTGAAAACGAAATCGATAAACTTTTGCAATACTTAACAAGAGACAGCCACAGTAACGATGATAATATCTATGCATCAGAGAAAGAGTTGTGGATGGGCGCTGGAATAGAATTGGAACAAGGAATGGCCTACGTACCCCATGAAGAAACATGTATGCATGGGGCCCACGTGTGTAACCATTCACCCCTTCTTTGTGGCAGCAACAGGCTGAAGCAATGGGTTTTCCCGGGCAGTTTGGTTCATGGATTTTTAGGAGACATGGGAGCAAGCTCTGCTATCACAGGACCATCAGCTTGGGGACTGTTATTTGGGAGGCGGGTGGGGCGGCAATCTCCAGATTAAATGTGGCCAGTTATCATAGCTGATGCGATGACTTGATGTGCCATGGTAGGATCATGGTCCCGGATTAGAGAGGAAGATTTGTCTGAGTGCGGGCTCTCAGTCTCTGCAATGTAGAGGTCAGTCCACCAGACTACAACAACAACACACATGGGCTGAATACCACTGTCAGGGTTGGATATAAGTGCACCGAGCGTCGTCTGTTCAGATGGTGATCTGTTGGATTGGTGTGAAGGGATGCAGATAAATTAAGACATCCAATGTCACGTTGAGAGTTCTCAATGAACAGATCGAGTTCAGGTAAAATGGCAGAGGAAGTGGTAAAGGTGGGGGGAGAATTTTGGAGAAGTCTTTTAGGTCTATGGGACAGGGAGAGGAATCTTGCCAGAAGAAATGGACTCGAAGGCGAAGACGGCATAAGAAGAGTTCAATATCATGTCGATTCCAAAAATCATTAGGATGGGGGCACGGAAAGGTAAAGTTCAGATGTTTGCTGAGAATATGGGAGGAAAGCAAGTTCCAAAGGGTCAGGTTCATCTGTACATTGTTGCAAATTGTGGGCCCAGAACATCTGATTAGCATGGTGAATGAGCCGAGGAATAAATTAGAATTGTGGAGTGGTGCAACCTTGAGCCAATGCAATGCAATGTTGCTGGACAGAGAAAATGTTGATCTCAGTGGCACGAACATAACCCTATCAGTTCTCAGAACGTAACTGATTGAAACTAAGCGGGATTGTAATCATTTTGTAATGTCCTGATTTCACCAGGGTGACATTCATGCAGCAAAGTCTTACTTCTCTGAGACTTTAGACCAAACTGTGAAAATATCATATATCTTGATGTTATTAACAGGTCAAATTCATCCATAGTTTTGGAAGGCACTAGCAAGGGCAGAGTTTATTTGTCATTCCCAAAATCTCTGGAGAAGGTATCATTGTTCAATGAGGAAATTACCAGCACAGAAGTTCCTCGGATTCCCGTTGATCACTGTTTGCTCAGGCCCTTGATGACACATGATTCAAAAATACTTTGATGCAAGAAATGTTCCTCTGATCTCACCCTAAATGACATTGGAAAATGCATTAAAATAACAAAGAGCATAAGGATAGAACACAGCTTGTTTGAACACTGTCCTCACAATGTTAAAGGGAAAACTGATGCATGGATTTCTGATTCTGTGAGAGGTTTGTCCTATTTGTGATGAGGCTGTTTGATTAATTGCTGTGACACAGAGACAGAAAGACACTCCACTCTGTACCATGACGAGCAAAACCAGCCTGTTCACAGTGCAACAGATAGTGACAGGCACACACAGTTGTCTGTTTCTTTTAGACATTGAACATCTCAATCTCATCATTCACCGATGACAAGTAGCAACGCAGAGGCCAGCAGATTCCAATAACCCAGTTGTGAAGCAAAACGGGAAAGGGATGGCAAGTGGGAGTAACTGGAGAATTGGAGTAACTCACAGTGGGAGCCGCAGAAGAAGGGAGTGGATGGCGACCGTCAGTGGAAGAGTATGTAGCAGTTGAAAGGGTAGTGCAAGGGAAGTAGGAGTGTGATGAAATTATAGGATGGAGGAGGAAGAATGGCAGATGACGTTTTAGTGTCAGGGAAAAGCTTGTTTTTGGGAAGTGCCATTGGGTGAGAAAACATCATTGTTCAGGAAAATTGAGATCTGGTTTCCAGTCAAAATTAAGAAAAGATTTCTTGTACTTTCTTTTTTGTCAATTGATTCTTGTTCAGATTGCACATGTACTCTGTGTTTCGGTATCTCCATCAAGTGTAGATGACATGTTTTTCTCCCCTAGTGTAGTGTCTCAACAGTTTTCATTTCTTTTACAGTATGTATGTGCTTCCAATTCAAGATAGACATGAGAATGTGATTTGATCTACTTCAGTTTATCCATAAATTAATTGAACATTAATCCTAATCACACTAGCCTGATTTGCACAAACAATGAATGAGTCCGTGCCCATCCCACAGGTGGAAATTCTTTTAGCTCTGACTATTGCAGGGAATGTTACAAAGAACAATGCCACGCAAAATGCTAATGTTGCAGTGCAAGGTGCAAAACCCTATTTCATCCTAAATTATTCATAAGTTTTATGAATTCAACTCTGTGTCGAAAATGCTGTTTGTGACACCCCCATAAAAGACGTTAACTACATCACTCTGTAAATTCACCAATATAAGAAAAGCAAGGAACTGGAATTCTCAAATCTTCCTCTGAATAACATCTGGAGAACAGGAAGGAAATCAAGGATTGTATGTGATATTCATTATTGATGATGGTGAGAATATGGAAGATGGGGGTGGGGCAGTGGAATGTTAAACAATGTTGTGGATGACACAAAGATGAGCTGCGTGGTTCACAGTCAGGATGTGAGTATTAGGATGCAGGTGGATATAAACAGATTATTCAGATAGCCAGAACAATGGCCGATACATTGGGATGATGCACGTCAGGAGGAAAGGGACAGATGAGTCTCAAACATGTTCGCTTTTTCTTTGCAGCAGGGACGTTTGGGGAACAAAAATGGTACATGTATACAACAGCATAAGAGGAATGGAGAGGATGAACAAACAGCAGCCGTTTCCCTTGATCGAAGCTTCAAAATCAAAGGGACAAACATGTGAAGTAAAAGGCAGGGATTGAGGTAGGATTTATGGAATCAATTTCAACCTGAGAGGCTAGTATGAGTCTGGAATGTATTGCCTAGTAGGGTGCTTGAGGCAGGTAACCTCACAAGCGTTTTAAAAACCTTTGCATATGTACTTGTTGGTGCAGACGTGACAGGCCTGTTTTTCGTTGCATGATTCTATGCCATGGCAGCCATGAGCACTCTAATATATTCTGAAGTAATAAGCAATGCTAGTTGCTGGTTTGTTCCTTTGATTGTACTCAATAAGTGGCTACATTACAAAGCAGCTTAAGCACTTACTCAACCTAGGGCAGCCAATCCATCTCTGGGAACATCCAGGGTTATTCACGTGCTCAGTGCAAGCATTGCCCAACAACAGCACGAGCATGTTTCCAGCTGTTTGCCGCCATTATTATAGCTACAGCAATATCATGGACACAGCTTTATATTGATTATAATACAGTCCTATAGCCATAAGGGTGCTATTTCTCTGAAGCAAAATAAATATCTTCCCAGGTATTCATTTTGACAAACAGTCAGTTTTCCTGTGTTTTGGTGCCAGTTGTTTATCTCAGAATTCCCCACCCACTCCACCTCAACCTCTTTCCCATTTAATATTTTCTTATGCACTGCCTTCCTGATCTCACCGCAATCCCTGACAGCCGACAGACTCGCCATCCTTATTTTTGAATCCCTTATAAACCTGCACCTCATCTCTATCATTTATTCCAACTTCCATCTCACAATGTGAAATGATATGATTCCTTCCCTCAGCATGGTCATTAGACTGACCGTGCCTGATGTCCTATTCACCTCGATCTTCTACTCAGTTTCTGACCTGCTGCTTTGGTTCCCACCTTCCAGGTTTATTAATATAAATCCATTCGACTTGCACTACCCAACCCCCGCACAACCCCCGCTGCTCCTCCAGTTAAGATACAACCTCTCTCTTTTGTATAGATCCCACCTGTCCTGGAAGAGATCCCAATGATCCAATAATCTGAAACCCTCACCCCGAACTAGCTTTTCAACAACATGTTAAGCTATACTGCCTTCCTAACCTTTACCTCTTTTCCATATGGCACGGGGAATAATTCAAACATGAAAGAGGATTGTTCTGTCTCTCTCTCACACACACACATTCATACACACAGATTGACAGACACCACATTACGTTGTAGTAGAACGCCAATAACATTATAAATAATCAGAATGATAACTGGAATGAAGGATTTCGTTAGAGGGAAGATGAGAGAAATTGCGTTTCTTCTGGATGTCAGTTTGCTCGCTGAGCTGGAGAGTTTATTTTCAGACAGTTCATCACTTTACTAGGGAACATTATCAGTGAGCCTCTGGTGAAGTACCAGTGTTTTTTTTACAATTTCTATTTAAGTGTTTAGGTTTCCTTGAGTCAATGATGTAATTTCTAGTATTGGTGATTTCATGTCCGGCTCTTTCTCTCAGAGAGTGTTAGATGTAATCAAAATCGATGTGTTTGTTGATGGAGTTCCGATTGGAATGCCATGATTCTAGGAATTCTCGTGCGTGTCTCTGTTTGGCTTGTCTTAGATGGGTGTGCAGACCCAGTCAAAATGATATACTTGATCATCCGTACGTAAGGATACTAGTGATAGTGGGTCATGTCTTTTTCTGGCTAGATGTTGTTCATGTATCCTAGTGGCTAGTTTTCTGCCTGTTTTTCCGATGTAGTATTTGTTACACTTCTTGCAAGACTGATTCTTCCTGGAGCAGAACAGAGAAAGATGCGAAATTAATGCGGTGCTCAAAGTTATGAAAAAATCTTGCAGATTAAAACAGGAATACTCTATTTCTGTTAGTTGGCATTAGTGCATCAATGATTTCTAATTTCAAGATTTTCAGCAAAAGATCTAGGAGTGAGATAATGAAACACTTCTTTATTGAGAGAATTGTTAGGATTTGGAATGGACTGCATGGGAGATTTGTGGATGAAGAATCAAAAGAAAATTGGATGTGTATTTGGAAATATAAACTTAGCAGGCTGCAGAGATAGGGCTGGCAAATGGGAAGGGCTTGTGAGACATTACTGGAGCTGATGCACACATGGTGGCAATGGCGTCCTCCCGTACTTTAAAGTTTTGTATTCTATCATTTATCTGATGTGAATAAAAGTCAGTTTCCGATTACTTCCCATTGTAAATGCTCGCAAATACCTGATTAGTTGGTGCAGCATAAGCATTTGAAGTGCAAACATTACAAGGTCCGCTTCATGGAGTTCAATGTAGCTAAGTGTGAAGTGATTCACTTTGGTAAGAGTAATAAAAAGATGGATTACTGGGCTAATGGTAGACTACTTGGTAGTGTGGAAGAGCAGAGGGATCTTGGTGTCCATGTACACAGATCTCTGAAAGTTGCCACCCAGGTAAATAGTGCAGTGAAGAAGGCATATGGCGTACTGGCTTTTATTGGTAGAGGAATTGAGTTCCGGAGTCCTGAGGTCATGCTGCAGTTGTATAAGACTCTGGTGCGGCCGCATCTGGAATATTGTGTGCAGTTTTGGTCGCCATACTATAGGAAGGATGTGGAGGCACTGGAACGGGTGCAGAGGAAGTTTACCAGGATGTTGCCTGGTATGGTAGGAAGATCCTATGAGGAAAGGCTGAGGCACTTGGGGTTGTTTTCATTGGAGAAAAGAAGGTTTAGGGGTGATTTGATAGAGGTGTACAAGATGATTGGGGGTTAGATCGGGTTGACAGTGAGAACCTTTTTCCACGTATGGAGTCAGCTATTACAAGGGGGCATAGCTTTAAATTAAGGGGGGGTAGATATAGGACTGATGTTAGGGGTAGGTTCTTCACTCAGCGAGTCGTAAGTTCATGGAATGCCCTGCCAGTAGCAGTAGTGGACTCTCCCTCTTTATGGGTATTTAAGCGGGCATTGGATAGGTATATGCAGGATAGTGGCTTAGTGTAGGTTAGGGGTGCTTTGATCGGCGCAACATCGAGGGCCGAAGGGCCTGTACTGCGCTGTAATGTTCTATGTTCTATGTTCTATGTTCTATTATGAAGTCTAATTATTACTCAGAACATGACTATTTCAAATGTTGTATTCCAATTACTAAAACAAATCTGTCGTTTCTTTGGCACAAATCTCTTTGAAAAGGTCTGATTTATCACTCACACGATAATATGTTCATCGTTTTTGTTCGCTGTTCACAATTCATATTATTATCATTCCTTCCAAAAAATTGAAATTTTTCAAATTATTGTTCACTAAAATTTGATAACAAAAATCATTCATTTATTTTAATATTCACAGTGCATGTTGAATTATAGCCACTTCTAAATTGCTGGCAAATAGCTGAAGCTCGTACATTTCAGTGAGAAATTAAACTGATTGATTATGGACACATGTATAAGAACGCTAATTCTATTTGATTGTTCATTCGTTTGCTCACCCTGAACATGTAATCATTCAGAAGCCAACGACTTTCAAAATGTTGGAGTGACAATGCATTATTTTGAATCCTGACATTGTATGTGTAATTCTGATCGCCAACAGAGTTAGATCCATGTTGTTTGTTCGATATAATATAAAATGTACATTCATTATTTCTGTGTTAGAAAATCTTGACAGGAGTTTATATTATAGGTCCATAAATATAGAATCAATCTAATTGTTTTCAGAAATTATAGTTCAGTTGAATAATCATAGTTGACATCTTATTTTTTTCCCAATTCACGAAACATAGCAAACATCTGATTCATACATGGGTCACCCAACAGATTGTATCTGAAGACAACAGCTGCAAATAACAAGTCAAGAATCACGTTAATAACTGAACTTGGTGGAGCCTGCCTGGTGTAGGACACCACATATACTGTACTGGTGAAAGTAACAATGAAATACATAACTGGAAGTTTTGTGCTAATGCCCCTCCCCAGCTTCCAAATCTCACACACATCACTCCCTCACCCATTCAACAATTGATAAGAACCCACAAGCCAGTTGTGACATAAAACACAGAACAGTACAGCACAGTGCAGCCCTTCCACACTTGACGTCTTGCCTACCTTTTATCCTACTCTAAGATCAGGCTAACTAACATACCCTTCATTCTCCTAAACATTCATGTGCCTATCCAATAGTCACATATATATCACGAATGCAGCATACTCGACTACCAAAGCTGGCAGTGCATTCCACACATCCACCATTGTCTGTGTAAAGAACCTAGCTCTAACATCTTCCTTAAACCTTTTTCCTATCACCTTAAAATTATGCCCTTTCGAGATAGCCATTTCCGCCCTGCGAGGAAGTCTGCGTATATCCACTCTATCTATGCCTCTCATCATCTTCTCCATGTCTATCAAGTCACGTCCTATTCTTCATTGCTCCAAGGAGAAACGTCTAGCTACCTCAACTTTTCTTTGTATGACATGCCCTCCAGTCCAGACAGGATCCTGGTAAATCTCCCTGGCACCCTCTCCAAAGACTGAACATCTTTGTACTAATGAGGTGACTAGAACTGAACACAAAACTTTAAATGTAGTCCCACCAGAGCGTTTTGGCTCTGCAGCATAGCCTCATGGCTCTTACATTCAATCCCCGGCTAATGAAAACACCATACGTCTCAATAACCTTATCCACATAGGTGACAACTTTGAGCATCCTATGACATGGACCACACGATTCTATGGTCCTCTACACTGCCACGAATTCTGACTTTAACCCTGTATTCTGTGTTCAAATTCGACCTTCCAAAAAGAATCACTCCACACTTATCCAGGTTGAACTCCATTTGCCATTTATCAACCCAGTTCTGCATTGTGTCAATGTCCCATTGCAACCTACAACAGCCCTCCACTCTATCCTTAAGTCTAACAATCTTTGTAACATCGTAAATCTTACAACAGTACCCTTTCACTCTATCAATCAAGTCACTTATAAAAAGCACAAAGAACAGCAGTGCCAGAACCGATTCCTGCAGAAATCTACTGGTTACCCAACTCCGGGCTGTATACTTTGCATGTACTACCAACCTCAGACTTCTGTAGGCCAGACAATTCTGTATCCACGCACACAGATATCCCTGCTTCCCTACATCCCACGCCTCCTTACTTTCTGAATGAGCCGATCTTAGGGTAACTTATCTACCACCTTGCTAAAATCCATGTACATCATATCCACTGCTCTACATTCATCAATGTGTTTGATCCCATCTTGAAAGAATTCAATAATTATGTGAGGCATGATTGCCCATCAAAAAGCCGTGATGACTACCTCTAATCAAACTATCATTTTCCAAGTCATCATAAATTCTGTCTCTCAGAATCCTCTCCAATACTTTTCCCAATACAGAAGTAAGACTGACTGGTCTGTATTTCGCAGGATTATCCCTATTGACTTTCCTGAACAAGGGAATAACTTTTGCCACCCTCCAATCATCAGGCAGTACTTCAGTGGACAGTGGGGACGCAAAGATCATCGCCAAAGGTGCAGCACTCTCTTCCGTCACTTCCTCTGGTAACCTTGGCTGCTGCCTGTCTGGTCTAGGGGACTTATCTATCCTTATGTTTGTACATCAATCAGCCTGGACTTCACCTCACTTTGTCTACTCCCTGTCCAAACAACTGATTGACTGCTTTCCATTTCAGGGCTAGATACAGTGCTGCCCTCCTGAGCAAGTACAGTTCCAAACGTCCCATGAATCATGGAATGGAAAAAAATGTTAACACACCAATGCCTTCCTGATAAAGGGCCTGTGCCCAGAGCTTTCACTCTCCTGCTCCTCGGATGCTGCCTGACTCACTGTGCTTTTCCAGCACCACACATTTCGACTCTGGTCTCTAGCATCTGCAGTCCTCCCTTTCTCCATTACTGAGGGCTGACCCCTCTGCACACTGAGGAGGGAATTAATCAGCAGGAATTCAATGTATTTGGATCTGACTGTTCAGTTCTGGAACGTTGAATTTGATTAACACATTAATTAAAAAAGAAATTACGATTCAACAACTATTCATTCAGTCCCAGAGTTACAGTTTTAGGTCATGGAAATGCAGCTTGATAACAAACAGTAAATGACTGAAGAACTCCGAGGTACAGAGTATTCCATGTGCTATATTCCAGTCTCGATGCTCCTTACCTTAATGCTGGGAATATTATCGGACTGACAGATGTGATAAGGGAATGAGATGACATGGTGGAGTGTGACATTTTTGCAATCACAGCGATGTGTTTGAGGGAGGTCAGGCCTGACAACTCAATATTCTGTCGTCCAAGACTATGGGCAGCAGAGGAGAGGGGTAAAAGGGAAGGTGGTGTTGCCTTCTTCATTATGTAGTCAATGACTGCAGTTAGGATGGATCATGTCTTGGAAGGGTATTCAAATGACGCTTTGTGGGTTGAGGTTAGGATCAAAACGATGACAGACGATGACGATGAGAGCGTCAACGCAACATGTTACTCCAAAGATGAAATGTAGGAAAACAAGCCCGGAGAACCTGGGATATCTACAAATATTCAGGATGGAATTAACAATGGAAGAGAAGCTTAAAACAGGCAGAAAATGAGCAGGTCAATGGATGCCCCAGAAGAGTAGCGAACGTGTAGGGCTAAACTCAAGAAAGTAAGCAGAAGAGCAAAAAGAAGGTGGGGGTGCAGCGGTGATAAAAATATTAGTAGACAATATTTTCAAGACTCCAAAGACATTTTATCGGTTTATTAAGGGTGAGAGGTGTAACAAGAGAAAGAATAGAGAGTATTAGGATCCGAGGAGACAACCTGTGCATCGAACCAGATAATATGTTAAAAATGTACGACATATTGGTCTTACCTTTGGAGAAGCAGTTACTGCATTCAATGTCTGTTCCCGACAGTGTGACCTTGGGCAAATTGACACGGAAGCTGAGGAAGAATTGGAATTTGATTTATGATAAAAATTGGGCAAATCCGTTGATCCGGATGAACTGTAACTTATACTGATGTGGAAGATGAAGGAGGAGATTACAGGTTCTTAATTTTTTTTTTATTTTGCCTCGGGCCACAAAGGTGGTATGATTGTACATGACAACATCTAATATAGCGTCAACTTCCTCAGGAAAATGGAATTGAAGGTTATCAGAATAAATATACCCGAATTGAAAGGAAGCGCAGTCAGGGAGTGGATGGGCATCATGTTGCCCGTATGTCTCATGGTAAACCTTTTCTAATAGCCTATATTCACTGAAACATCAGCATCTTTCCCTCCGGAATTTGACACAGTTTGGAAAGCAATCAATAGATTCAAGGAATTCATAAATGCAGTACTAATAGAAAGAAAAGACCAAAGGACTGCGACTAAACGGATTTGCTGTCAGGGTGAATATTTACATCAGCGCAGTCACCACTACTAGGAGGAAGACCACAGCAAGACACCCTTGAAGTCCAAGTATGGGCCTAGTGTTAAGGAGTGCTTTAGGCCCAAGCAATGCATCATTGTATTGTCTTCCTTCTTCTCTAACTAAAGCTAAATGTGGCGTGCTCTATTGATGTGCTGCTAGTAGTAGAGGACGTAGTGATGCTTTGGTTCCAGAGGCTTCGGTGAGCAGCGGCTCAGCAAAAGGTACAGGTAAGCTCAGGTAAATTCTTTTTAACGCTGGTTTGACAACAGTCGAGATGGCAGTTAGGGCAGTTGCACGTTCCTCCTCCGGGATGTGGGAGCTCAGGGAGATTTTCATCGTTCCTGATGACTACGCGTGTGGGCAGTGCAACCAGCTGCAGCTCCTGGGAGGCCATGTTCGGCAGCTGAAGTTGTCTGTTCTCCGGATCATCCAGATACAGAGCACTTCAGAGATAAGGGCTTTAGTGAGGTGGCCACACCCAAGTCCTTCCCTTAGTCATATTTCTTTAATGACTGTCATATCCCAGTCCCATGTAAAGATCCACGCCCTGAGTTCATCAGCCTTACCTGTCAGCCGTGATGCATTTAAACAAAAGCAAATTAATCCAACAGGCGTTCCTTGCTTCCTGTCATGTTCCAGGCAGAGTAGCTGGACGACAACCTGGAATGGCGAAGGGAATAGGCAGAGAGTGCAGGAATCCTCTGTGGCCATTCGTCTCGAAAACAAGTATACCGTTTTGGATATTGATTTTGTGGTGTTGGGGGATGGGTGTCAGGAAATGACCGTTAAGGAGAAAGCAGCAGTAGCCAGCTTAGTTGCATTACGACTGGTTCTGGGGAGCAATGGGAAAGGATAAAGGTAAACAGGGTCTTAGAGATAGTAAATTCTGTGGCCTCAAACGGCAAACCAGGCTGGTGTGTTGCCTCTTAGGTGTCAGGGTCCAGGATGTCTCCGAGTATCTTCTGAACCTTCTCGGGGGGGAGGGGGTTTGGCGGTGAGCTGCTCGAAGTGATTGTGACCGTTGGTACAAATGACGCAGATAGGCATAAGAATGAGGCCCTACAGAGTGATTACTGAGAGCTCGAAGAAAAGTTAAAAAAAAAACAGGACCTTGACATTGATAATCACCTGAGAACTTCCAGTGTCATGAGCTAGTGAAGGTGAGAATAGGAGCCAGATAAATATGTGACTAAAGAATTGGTGCAGGGGAAGGGATTCATATTTTTAGATCATTGGGAGCTTTTCTGTGACAGATTTGTCCTGTTCAAGAGGGACTGGTGGCACATGCACCGGACGGGGGACCAATATATTCGCAGCCAGTTTTGCTCGTGCTACAAGGGAGTGTCTAAACGAAATTGGCAGGAGGTGGTATCCTCAAGAGCAGGGAGAAAAGTGTGAGGCTGGAAGGAGATACAGTATTCAGGAATAGTACGTTTAAGAGACAGATCAGGCTGGAATACAATAGGGAACAAGGAACGCCTGTTGATTAATTTGCATTTATTTCAATGCAAAAGGGTTGACAGGTAAGGCCATTGAATTCAGGGTGTGAATAGGTAATCTGCGCTGGATAGTCTAGCTATTACAGAAACATGGCTGAGGAATGAATAGGATTGACAGCTTAATGTGCCAGCGTTAAATGCATTAGGAGGGACAGAGATGGTTGAAAGAGGGAGGGGAGTTGCATTTCTAATCAAGGGGAGTATCACAGCAGTGATCGGAGATAAAATAACTGAGGAATCATCCAGTGAGGTTTTGTGGGTGGAACTAAGAAATAAGAAGCCGATGGTGAACTTATTGGGGTTGTACTATAGGCCCCAGTCAACAGGAGTTACAGGATCAAAAAAATCGAGAGAGATTGGAGAGACTTGTAGGAACATTCAGGTTGTCATAATTGGGGTTTTAATTTTTATAACAGACTGAAACTGCCAGAGCATTAAGGAAGTTGATGGGATGGAATCAATTAAGTGCGTCAGGAAAGTTTCCTCAGGTAGTGTATACAGGGTCCTAATCGGGAGAGGGCAAAGGTTGACCTACTCTTACGAAATAGGTCAGGGCAGGTGAGTGAGGTTAGAGTAGATGTGTACTTTGGGGCCAGTGACCATAGTTCTGTTAATTTTAAAATAGTTATGGAGAGGGGATAAAATCGACCAGGGATTCAAGCTCTAAATTGGGGCAAGGTCAATTTGGATAGACTCAGACAGGAGTTTACAGTGGTTGATCGGAGTAGTCTGCTTGCAAGCAAAGGGACCTCCAGCAAGTGGGAGTTTAAGATCTATATGCTCCTGTGATGGTGAAAGGAAAGTTGACAGGAATGAGGCACCCTGGGTAGCAAGAAATGTTTAGGCTTTGACCAAACAAAATGTGGAGGCGTGGCTCAGGTAGAGGCAGCTGGGATCAACGAAATTCCTGGAGGTGTACAGGGATAGAGGAGTTTACTGAAGAAGGAAATCAGGAGGGCGAAAAGTGGGTATGAGATAACCTTGACTGAGAAAATCATGGTAAATCCAAAGAGGCTCTTTAAGTATATTAAAGGAAAAGCATTAACTAGAGAGAGAATAGTACCCCTCACAGACCAAAGTGGACATGTATGTGTAGTACCATAAGAGATAGGTGATGTCCTCAACAAATATTTCTCCTCTGTATTTTCATTGGAGAAAGACATGGATACATGAAAATTTGGGGAAATTAGTCGTGATATCTTAGGGATAGTTCATATCACAGTAGAGGAGGTAATGGATGTATTAAAATCTTTGAAGTTGGAGAAATCTCAGGGCCCTTACCAGATAACTCCAAGAACACTGAGAGGGGCTGGAGAAAATTTTTTGGGGGCCCTGGCTGATAATTTTGATCATCAGTTATCACAAATTAGATCCCAGTAGACTGACGGATAGCAAATGTTGTGTCCTTATTCAAGAAGGATGGAAAAAAAAGCCTGAGAAATACAGACCAGTAAGCTTAACATCTGGTAGATAAATTACTTAAGTAGAGTCTGAGGGAGATGATGTACATGCATTCGGAAAACAGAGTTTGATTAGGAATAGTAAGGATGGTTTTTTGAGTGGAAGTTAATGCCTGACGAATTTGTTAAAGTTCTTTGATGTCGTGACCAGGAAGGTTGACTAGAGCGAACCAGTAGACGTCCAAACATGTGGTGCTGGAAAAGCACAGTAGGTCAGGCAGCATTCTAGGGGCAGGAAAATCGACGTTTTGGATATAAGCCTGTCATCAGGAATGCCCAAGTTTTCGATACTTCTGCTTCCTGGATGCTGCCTGACAGCTGTGCATTTCCATTGCCACACTTTGCAACTCTGATTTCCATCATCTGCAGTGCTCACTTTCTCCAAGGGTGGTACACCAGGTCTATATGGATTTCAGTTACACCACAACAGGATGAGACTATTCAGCCCCTGGAGAATGATATACATTTACAGGAGGAGGCCAATCAGCCCTCTAGTCAAGAGAAAAAGACTCAGTTTAGATCATGCGGCAATAGTATCAGGCTATTCATGTACTTGAATCAGTAACACAGGAAATGAAAGAGGAACAAAGTCGCTGGACTATGGGATACACTGGAATAACACCAGGCTTTATAGCCTGTCAAGCCTGCCATTCCCTTCAATAAGATCAGGGCTGATCTCTCCCAGCATTAATTTCTCTTCCCTGCCCAATTCTTTGTAGCCCACAACTCCCTGATGTATCAAGATCCATTAACACCATCCTGCTCCCCCAAACATTTCAGAGATGTGGCTGTCTGGGATAGAGAGGCCCAAACAGTAACTACCCCCTGAGAGAAGGAAACGGTCCCCACACATTTACCTTGGCCTTTGACATGAACAAAAGATATGAACACAGTATCAGAGTTTGTTACTGATACTGACCGACCCTGACATCACGGCAGTGCGTGACTGAGCAAGGTGTCAAAGGGGCTGAATAATATTGAACCTAATGGGAGTCAGTTGTAAACTCCCAAGTGCTTGGGCCATTCAGAACACCATGTGCCTGGTGAAGATCAATCCTCTCAGTCCCAGGATATCTCTGTGGGCGATCCTCAGGGTAGCTTCCTCGGCACAAACATCTTAACTGGTTCGTCAACGTCATACCCTCCGTCATTAGAACAGAAGTGAGGATGCTCATAAAGCATCAAAACCTGGACAACATTCAAGCTCATGCTGTGAACGTCTAGGTAACATTCATGTAACAGTACTACTGGACCCTGAACATTACCACAGGATTAAAAAAGAGGAGCTCATTCAGCATCTCAAGCTCGTTTCAGAGAAATGTGAGAACGCCATCCAGCCCATTGAAGCGATTGGATAAGAAGAGGCACAGCCTATTCACTATCTCTTACCTATTACACAAAAAGCGTTTTTAAAAACAAAACAACAAATGTTGGAATGCAGGAGGCCGGAAGAACACAACAAGCCAGACAGCATCAGGGGAAGAAGTCCATTCCTTGGGGATACGCTTTCTTCTTGACTGGGGGTGGGTGTAAGGGTGTGTATAGATAAAGAATCGAGATGCGGGAGGAGGAGGCGGCGTGGTGAGGTGGGGAGCACAGGTAGAGGGTACCACCGGGTTGGTCAATGGGATGAATGAATCTAGTTGACAGCTGGAAGATGGGTTGATCAGAGGAATGGAAGGGGGAGAGGCAGGGAAGGGAATCGTGGGATTGAAAGGGAGGTTATTAGAAATTGGAGAACTCAATGTTGAGTCCGCCGGGCTGTAGGCTACACCGGTAGAATATGAAGTGTTGTTTATCCAGTTTGTGCTTTGGTTCGTTGTGGCAATGGAGGAGGTCAAGGATGGCCATGTCGGAATGGGAGTGGGAGGGGGAATTGAAATAGGAGGTGATTGGGAGTTTATGTCAGCCCTTACAGGCCCAGCTGAGTTGCTCAGCAAAGCATTCCCCTTAGTTTACATTTGGTCTCCCTGACATAGAAAAGACCACATCAAGTGCACCAGATAGAGTAAACTCGGTTGGATCCCATCACCTGGCACATCTTCCACAAGTACCAATCCCTTCGCTAATTTTGGTTCCTGCCACACTCCCTACCAAACCCGCCAATCCCCACTGTCAACTGCCCCTGCAGATGAAAACAATTCATCACTTGCTGGCACACCACCTCCCTCATCTCATCCAAGGCCCCAAACAGTCCTTCGACATGAAACATAGGTCACATGCCTCTCCTTCAACCTCGTTTACTGCATCAGGTGCACCTGATGTGGTCGTTTCGACATCGGGGAGAGCAACGTAAACTAAGGGCTCATTTCGCTGAGCATCACAGCCGGGCCCACAGTGGCCGACCTGAGCTCCCAGTCACCACCCAGTTCAATTCCCCTTCCCAATTCTTTTCCAACATGACCATCCTTGGCCTCCTCAGTTGTCACAGTGAGTCAGACCACAAATTGGACGAACAACATTTTAGCTTCTGCCTGCTTAGCCTACAGCCTGGAGGACTCAACATTGAGTTATCCAATATTAAATACCCTTCCCTGCCATGGCTTTACTCCCTTTCCACCCATGCCTCCTCCCTTCCATTCCACTAAATTATCCCGCCTTCTAGCTCCCAACTGGATTCATTCTACCCATCGACCAACCAGGTTGCACCCACCACTTGTGTCCACCTAACCCCTACCTCACCATCCTGCTGCTCTCCCCACCCCAACCCCCCAACCACTCCCTTCACTCTTTATCTGCAGTTCCTCCTACCCCCACTTGCAGTCCTGAAGAACGGGTAAATTTGAAATGTTGACTTCTCCACATCCTGATGCTGCCTGACTTGCTGTTTTTTCCAGCCTCCTGTTTGTCTATTATTAAACAGGAAGATAAGGAAAAGAGACAGCATAACACCAGGTAAGCAGCTACCACGGGTCACCCATTGATGAACTTCTTCCCTGGATCGAGGAAGAGGGCATTCAGCCTCCCGAGACATTGACACATGAACAGAAGAGGCCATTCAGCCCCTCCAAACTGTTACACTGAAATAGTAGTATGTCATTGATGCTGCAACGCGACAAACCAATGAAGCAGGGGCTTCACAGACAGACTGCTCCATGTTATGCCTTTTGGCTCCATTACTAATGTTTCACGCGTGTTACATTAACGTGGTTTGCTGATGGTAAGAAGACATAGTGGATGGTTTGTGGCACGTCTCAAAGAGGCAACTTCCATCTCCGAGAAGACAGGCTAATCTTCTGCATGGAGGTCCGAAGCTTTTGAGAATGACCAACCCTGTCAGACTGTGGCTGCTGACAAGTTTGTGAACAACATGATGCTCAGTGCAGGGTCTCACTCCAACTGTGCATTGAGACGGAGAGAGTTTGTTCAGAGCCTGGAGCTGTCTCTCAACCAACATGGGGCTCCTCGGAGACATGTAAACTATCACAGAGTCATAGAGTTCAACACGCCCTTTAGCCTAAACTGGACCATTCCAACTAAAATGTCCATCCATGCTGACTCCATTTTCCTGTACTTGGCCCATATCCTTCTTAACCTTCCCTATCATATATTTGTCCAAATGTGAAAATATATATTGCGGGAAACACGTAATATTTCACGATATCATATGTTTAATTTTGAAAATAATGAACGTTCGTCCATAAGGCTCAAGTTACATTGCAATCACTTTTTATTCTTTTGTCGCATTACAGATTAAACACTTATTTCCTTCACACTCTCCACATGGTACCTTCACCACAGGGATTAATTTGGTACCTCACCTTTATTCTGTCTCATTGTGGCAAGGAGATCATTCCTCATAAATGAGAGAAAATCTGTTCACAGCACCCCAAGTACTGTCTCAATATTACTCCAAAACTTCAGTAAGGTTTCTTCACACTTATACTTCCATCACTTTGCAATGAAGGACACGATACATTTACTGTGCTGATTACTTACTGCTCTGTATGAATTCTGTCAGTAGCTCATGACCAAGGATATCCACCTCCTTTTCACCAAGAGCACGTCCCATCATCTCGCCTTCTCATAAATAGAAAAGGAGAAGAATGGTAGGTTTTGCCAAATCATTTTGTTTGCCTTGCAAAAGGCTATGCTTTAAGCACAGCCACGCCAACAGCAACACAACTATTGCCATTGGGGATTGTTGGAGATGCTGAGGAGATGATGGCCTAGCTGTATTATCTCGGGAATATTAACCCAGGAACCCAGGTGATGACCCAGACAACAAATTTGAAAGTTCGAATTTGCATTCAATAAAATATCATGAATTGAGAATCAAATGAAACAATGAAACCATTGTGTTTGTCCTACCTGGCACACTAATGCTCTTCAGGGAAGAAAATCTACCAACTTCATCCGGTCGGACTTACATGTGACTCCAGACCAACAGCACTGTGGTTAACACAGTTGTAGATTGAAATGGCCAAGCCATATCACTCACTACAAATTCTGAAGGAAATGAAACGGGGCGGAATTCAGCTGTGACTACTGAAAGCCCACAGGCTGCAGTGGGCCAGGAAGGCGGCTCACCAACACCTTCTCAAGGACAAAGAGGAAAGTGAATTCAATACTGGCCCAGCATCCCATTACTGAATAAAAGAAGATGATCACACTCAAGGAAGAGAGACAGAAGGACATAACTCAATTCAAACCGTGACTTTAATGTACACCTTACATGGGCATGAATTTCATTAATATGAGAACAGGAGAAAAATAAATGAGATTAGTCAAGATTTTTATTTCCATTCCAGCTGATCATCAACAATGCCTCTGTTTTTTTTTCTTTCTCTCTACCTCTCTCTTTCTCTATCTATTCAACTCACTCCTTCTCCCTTTCACAACAGCCATCCCCGTCATCAACATCAAACACACGATTTCCCAGCTACATTCAGTTCTGATCTATGGTGATTGGACCCGAAATGTTACTTCTATTTTTCTCTCAACCTGAGGGTGCTAAATCTGTTCAGTTTCTCTGGGACTTACTTGTTCCTTTTGTTTCTATTCTCTCGCATCATTCTATTTTTTTCCTCTACCTTTCATATTTTTATTGCATGGGATGTCTGCATCACTGAAGGTGCAGCATTTGTGGACCTCACTAAATGCCTTTTACTGTGAGGCCATTCCTAAAGGTATTGGGTCTGATGTCAGTCTTAATGCAGACCAGGCAATAATGCGAGATTTCTTCACCAAAGGACAACAGTGAAATAGATAAACTTACTGGAAAAGTGCTGGTGGGATTATATTAGTAAAATTCGCTTTTATTTCCAGTTCTTGTTATTTGAATTTAAGTTCTGTCATCATCTGAGATAGGATTTGAAACAGTATCCATGGTGTAGTTACCTGGGCAGCTGAATGACGTGGCCAGCGGCAGTGCTACTGTGACACTGTGTCCCTGTCATATATTTACTTTGCAGACAAGAACCAAATTTTGATGGAAACATTTGGAACTGCAACAGTGATTAGAAGAGAACAGGAACCATACAGTCTGGTTTTTAACAAGGTATAGATAATGGTTTATTTAGCACCTGCATTAACGTCAAAATGAGTCTGGGGATATCATGGAGCTGGTAGTGGGTCGCTTTGGTGATGGAGAGAATACCAAGACATAAATCAATTCGTGGCAAATAAGTACTTCGGAATTATGAACAGTCTTGTTCTCAGATGTTTGTGAGGGCGGGGGTGTGGGCGGTTCTGAAGTTTGTGGGGAATGAATGGATTTGCATTTGAAACTGAAGACAATAGTTTCAGTATTTACTAAACATAGATAACAGAAATAGCACTGAAGTTCACCATGGCTTATGGGATTAATAAATCGATAGAGATGGGAAGACTTACCAGGTAGACCAACAATAGCGAGCATGGGATAGTAACCAGCCTGAATAATCAGCAGTATACATAATATCCGAGCTGGTAATATGTGCCAATACCGGGAAAGATACAAAAGACCCGAAGATAAACTCCTGTCCATTGTTGCAGCATTCCAATATATTTTTCTTAGAATCTGAACCATTGCTGCGACATTGCAGTCTACTGTTCTCAGATTCTGGTCCATTGTTGGAACATTCCAGGATATGGCTTTCAGATTCTGATCTCTCCTCTCCCTGTCTCTGCAAGTGCTGATCCTTGTCAGTGTTGCAGATGATGCATCTGCAGCAAAAATGGGATAAAGCATTGGAAGGAGCCCCGTACAAATAGAAGAGGAAATCCATCCAGTGACATAATTAAGATCCATGGAGACAGACATCAATCACAGTCACTGAACAAACAGATCCAGATAACTCCTTTCAGAATGCGACCTTCAGTTCAAAATAACAACTGAATTGAATTGAATGTTGACATCGCTGGCTAATGGTCACATCTCCCATTACCAATTGCTTTCGTGAATTTAGTTGTGAGGGAGAATTATGGACGTTTTTCTTATCGCAGGCTAGAGGATTCTGCTGTGTTGTTCATTTGCAAGACTGTAACCACCTGAACGCTCCTTGATGGCCATCCACAAAAAATTACAATCTAGTTGTGGTTTCCAGGCTGGTCTCTCCTCGACTGGAACAGGCGCCAAGCAATAGATTCTCAGTGGATATATTTGCCCTGACCATACACAGGAAGTGTGGATCTGTCTGGACATTTCACTCACGACAATGCTGAATCTTCAACACACAGTATGATTGAGCAATGTTTTATGTAAACTAACAAACACCTTAATACATTATATTGGCTTCAAAGCAGTAAACTTACATTTTTGGAATTCAGTCCAAAGCCAAATGTGGCATGTTCTCACGAAGCCAGTTCTTTTACAGGGTTATGTTTTCCTTGATTTTTTAAAGAGGGTCCAAACGACCCAGGATTCCAATATGTCAGAATTTTGAAAGGTTGGTTGGGGTTGTTTTGTTTATACCTAACAGATAATGCCTCATTCAAGAAGCCCTTCAAGTCTTTAAAAAGTAGCCTCGAGAATCAAGGCCCCTAGCTGACAAGGTTGGATCAGTTCGGGGGCTAGTTGAGTCAGGGTCACTGGATGCTCTCTGCCTCGTTCTGCCCTTCTGACCTGATAACCTGTAAGCAGTTGTGTCAGTTTTACCCTTGGTGCTAAGGGGTTTTGTTTGTTGGTATTGTTGCAAGTATATTGGAACAGCATCCTTAAATCGGGATAGCCTGTCAGGTTCGGATACGATACGTTATTCAGGTATTCTACTTTCGGTTCCTTATATTTCATTTGGTAATTTGGCAAATAAATGTCATTTTTTAAAAACTCGGCAGTCTGACCATCGAATTGACTCTGGGAATACCAGCTATGCACTAACCTTCACAAAATAGCAAATTTACCGTCCAGGCTGCCTGCTTAAAATGTTTTGAGTGGTCGGGTCTGGTTCATAACAGATTAGGGGGCTTTTACGGAATTTAGACAGCGGGTGGCAGATGTTATTGTCTCTTACGACATGTCTTGATTTGGTGAATAAACAGATCTTCAGGTAGCAATGGTTCTTGCAGGAACCAAGCTTGTTTTGGAGGTGGAGAAAGTGACCTTGGGGGTTTTACAAAATGCACATAAGTCCCAAGCCACGAAATTTAGTAGACAAAGGGAGTTGAAGCTACCTCCTAATGTGAGGAAAGATGAGATGATTGCAGCAGTAGCTCAGCATTCCAATTTGCTGGAAACTCCATCAGGATCTGTGGAAATGACTAAACTTCAATTGCAGAAGAAGCAGCTTGAGTTAGAAGCAGAAGTGAAGCAGTTTGAGCTACGACTAAAATCAGAAGAGAAAGAAAGATAACGAAAAGTTTTAGCAGAGGAAAGAGAGAAAAAAATAGCTTCAGCAGGAGAGAAAGAAAAAGAGGGATCATTTGAGCTTCAGAGATGGATACTTAGAATGGAAAGTCAGCTTAAAAGAATGAGGATGAAGACTGAAGGTCAGCTTAGTGAGGAACACACTGAAGATGGGCAAACCCATGGTGAGTCCAAAGCCTGGTGAGAAACTTGTGTCAGTATATTCACAGCTTGCCTAAATTTAATGAGTAGGAAAGTGGTTAAAGAATTTCAGTGGCCAGTGGTCATGTAGGTTTTGTTGACCCAAACAAAACTTGTAGGTTGAGCTAGTGAGGTATGTGCAACACTATCAGAGGAGGGATCTGTGGAGTATGAGGAAAGGAAAATGTACATATGAGCATGTGCCAAAAGCCTACCGAGAACGTTTCAGGAATTTAAGGAAGGATCCTGGTCGAACCCACATTGAGTTTGAAAGGATCAAGCAAAGTAATTTTGATAGATTGATAAGAGGTTCAAAAAGAGAGCAAACCTACGATGCTCTGAGAGAGACAATTACTTTGGAGGAGTTTCAGCGTTCACACAGTGCAAACTCATTTTGAAGATCATAGAGTTATAAAGGCAAGACTGGCAGCTGATGTGGCTGATGATTATGAATATAAAACTTGGTTTGGCTTCCAGAATCAACTTCAGTCCATGATGGATAGAAATTGGGCAAAGAGAAATCCCCACATAGAAAAGGAGGCGGAGATCTCGGTGAAGATCATAACTTATCACAGGGTGAAAAGGCAATACTTGAATGAGGCAAAGAAGATAAAAAGCTGTGGTGTTTTCATTGCAACAAATTAGGACCCACTGTTTTGGTGGGTTCAGAAAAAAAAACACAGACGCAGGAAAAAGGGATAAGTCTGGGAGTTTTGTTGGAGCGGTAACAGAAAGCATAGTGGAAGCTAGAAAGCTGTATCATTGTGTACAAGCTGATTGGAGGTTTGTTAAGGAGGAAGTGCCAGATCTGCTTAGAAAATATACCTGCAAAGGGAAATTGTATTCACATAGGGCAGGAAAAGAGGATGCAATATTAAAAGACACAGGATCCTCTATGATAAGATAAGGAGATATGTACTCCTGAAGGACTATTTCCAGAAAAGGTACTGCTAAAGGGAATTCACTATGACACAAAAGGTGCAAAAGTATGTAAAGTGAGCATTGCGTGTCCAGAAAAGTGTTGGGAAGTTGTGGTAGAGGTGTCGGACAAACTCTCAGCTCCAGAAATAAAATTTGACCGTGAAGAAAATATTGCTGATACAGTGGTAGGATTACTGCTACTCTGGTTGAAATGCTAGTGGAGATGCAGGCAACTGAATCAATGTAGGAGTCTTATCCTGGAAAATTTCATGATTATGGTTAACAAAGTCCCAATGTCACCAGTTGAAATAGAAAATACCAAAAATGTAATGGTATGGAAGCTTAAGTGGCATGAACAGATATTTTGTTCCATTAGAAAGTTGAGACAAAACAGGAGAAATAGGTGATCATATAAATATTGTTTGCTCAGCTAAACTAATTGAGTCACAGCAGAAAGATAAAAAATTAAAGCAGTTGTATCAAAAAGCATATACGTTAAGAATTCTGAATGTATCCCTGAGTGTTATTACCTTAAAAATGATGTCCAAATGAGCAAATGGAGATCAACATATATTCAAGGAGATGAGAAATGGGAAGAGATTAATCAAATCATATTGCCAATGGGGTAAAGAAAGGAGGTGATGCAAATGGTGCGTGAATTACCACCTAGAAGTCATTTAGGAATGAGGAGAAAAAACAGAATGAATACAGAAACATTTTACTGGCCTGGACTGCAACAGGATGTTGTTGACTTTTGCCAGATGCATCATACATGTCAGGTAATTGGAAAAACACAAGGGGTAATAAAACCTGCACCTTTCTTAGCTATTCCAGCATTTGAGCAACCTTTTTACAGGAGTCTTAATTGATTGGCTAGGTCCCCGACCACAAACAAAAAAGTGTGCACTACTATTTGGTAACAATAATGAATGCATTGAATAGATTTCCAGAGGCCATCCCAAGATGCAGTATGACAGCTAAAAGAATTTCAAAGGAATTACACTTTTTAAAAAATAGATACGGAATACCAATGGAGATACAGTGAGATCAAGGTTCAAACTTCATATCTAATTTATTCACTCTAATGTCTTACGAATAAAGCAATTCAAATCTACTGCATACCATCTACAATAGCAGGGAGCGCTAGAAAGGTGACATTAAGCATTAAAGACCATGTTGATGGCTTATGATCAGGACTATCCAGATGATTAGGGTGAGGGAAATCCATTTGCAATTTTTGTGATCAGGGATGCCCCAAATTAACAGAGCAAATTCATTCCATTTGGAATTATCTATGGGGCATTAATTGAGAGGACAATTAATATTGATTATGGAGAACATAGTAAATCAGAGTTCAAAGGCCACACTTTTGTACTAGGTCTCAAAATTTAATAAACGATTAATAGCGTTGGGGAGTTGGCTCGACTGTATTTAAAAGCATTGCAGCATGCAATAAAACAGGAAGCAGACAGGAAATCAAAACATTGCAATTTTGCAATCGGGGATAAGGTATTACTGTTACTTCCAGTTAGAGGTGAACCTTGAAAAGCAAGGTTTAATAGACCTTATCAAATACAACGGATATTGAGTGAGGGTAACTCCTTGATTGGGACTCCAGAAAAAAAGAAATTCTTGCAGCGTATGTCATGTGAATATGCTCAAAATGTACTTTGACAGGTAAGGAAAGCCAGAGGACAAGGTGTTAATGATTACGGCACCGAAGGAAAAACCAAGTTCAGAGGATTCTGAATCGGGCATTACACAAATTAAAGTGGACAATGAGATACTTGTCTAAAATTGGGGTATTTTATTGATTTACCTTCATGAAAAACATTGAAATGATCAGAAAGAGTTATTTCTATCACATTGGGAGATATGCATATATTAACTTGGAAGTACTCACCTAATTGTGCATAATGTAGCTATAGGAGATGTCGTTACGATTAAGCAACATCTTTACAGGCATAATCCTCTAAAGTTGGCACAGGTTCAGATGGAGATTGAATGCATGCTCTAAGATGACATAATCAACATGTGTTACAGTGACTGGAAATTACCCATCGTCATGGTGCCAAAGCCAAATGATACCCAACGATTATGTGTGGACTAACGTAACGTCAATGCAGTTAAGCACATTAATGCATACCCAATCCCATGGTTGGAAGACTGTGTTGAAAATGTGGGACATGCAACCTACATTTTGTATGGAAAATGTGCCGGCCACATTTCAGGGACTAAGCAATAAATTGCCGGATTATCCAATATGTGGGGTACATTGATGACCTTGTGATTTTTAGTGAATCATGGAAGGAACGCTTACAGAATCTATATGACTTGTTTGATCGACTTCGGAAGGCAGGCTTGGTGGTAAACCGAGCGAAAAGCGAATTTGCCAAAGCAAAATTCACTTTCCTTGGCCATGCTATTGGCCATAGATAAACGGTGCCATGAGATTTAAACGTGACGGTAATTGGGGAATTTCCCACACCGTTGACAAAAGGAGGAGTTCTTGGGACAAAGTGGATTCTATCTAATGTTTGTGCCTCATTTTCGCGGTGTGACTGCTCCACTCACTAAATTGTTCAAGAAAATCAAGAAGTTTCAGTGGACAGAGGACTGTCAGAAGGCATTTGACGGAATTTGAATTATGTGTTAACCACTGCCCCACGATCAGACACACCTGAATATGCAAAACCATTCAAGGTGGATTGAAATGCGAATGATGTGGATTTCGGTGCTGGGCTCCTGCAGGAAGACGACAAGAAGACACAAAGACTTGTTGGGTATTTCTCCAAGAAGTTGAATGTTCATTAGTAGAAATAATGAACAGTTGAGAAAGAGACTGCGAGCTTTGTGTTGGCACGACAACATTTCAGTGTTTACGTTACCAGCAACATATCAGAGACAACTATTTACACTGATTATAATCCAATGAAGGCTTTTTGTAGAAATTTAAGGAGAAAATGCGAGACCGTTTAGATCAGACCTGTTGTTACAGCCATTCAATTTGAAAATTGTGCACGTGGAGATCTTGAAAACATGAATATCAATGCATTGTTGAGACTTGAGTGACAAATTGAGACACTCAATGATGGAAGTACCACACACTGAATCTGGATGTAGTTGTGCCTGTTCGTATGTTTATTGTAAACAAATGTATATGCGCATTTTTGAGTATGAACCATTATTTTTAGTGGTTTCGAAAACTGAAGCCATCTTTGGATATTGAAGATTTGGTTTTATATTGCGGGAGTTGTCACACAGGGGATCTCTTTATAAGGTTATGTTGTCCTTGATTTTTTTTTCAGAGAGGTTCTAAATGTTCCAATGTTCCAACATGTCTCAATATTGAATGCTTCATTGGGGTCCTTTGTTTGTAAACGAACCGATAATGCCTCGGACAGAGGGCTTTCAATCCTTAAAAAAAACTGGTGCAATCAAGGGAATGTGGCCAGCTCTCCAGCTGCACAGGTCAGCTCAGTTCGAGAGTTAGTTGAGTCAGGTTCAGTGTTGAAACTCGACGCTCTCCCGCTCCTTCAGCTCTGTGACTTTGCAACCTATAAGCTTTTTTGGGTAATTTTTACGCTTTATGCTCAGGGGTTTGTTTATTAGGATTGTTGCAAGTAATTTGGATCAGCATCATTAATTGGTCTTAGCCTGTTAGTTTTGGATAGGATGAATTATTCAGGTGTGTTATTTTCAGTTCGTTGTGTTTCATTCCTTATTTTTGCAAATACATTCTGTTTGTTTAAAAATCGGCAGTCAGACCAACTAATTCACTCTGGGAAAATCCACTGTACACTTACCTTCAACAAATGGCAACATTACGGACTGGGCTACGTGCTTAAGAATGTTGTGACGGGTCGGGCCTGGTCCATAACCACATACAATAACCTTGTTTATTAAAAGTCATGAATCAATGAGTAAGGGATGGAATGAATATGATATTGACTATGAGACAGAAAGGGCTGCGGCCAGTGGCTGAGGAGACCTGAGGGGAGTGCAGCAATATCTCCCAGTCACTAGCATTCAGCCATCACTGTTTCTGACAAATGGAATGAAATGCAATGCAGAGCAAGACAACAGATGACCCCTGGTATATGGAATGTTGAACAACAATGTGAATGGAATAGGAAAATTTTAAATGTGAAGTACATAGTTATATTTTATATATCGACTGTTTAATCACAGGTTATACGGGTTGTTAAGATTGTTTATATCTGGACGGGACATTCAGAAATAAAAACAGACATAGATAACAAAATGTACTTGGTTATAGTGAGTTACAGCAAAGTAAGAGTGAGAATACAGCTCATACCGAGCTGGTACGGAGATGATGGTCTGTAGGACAACCACCTTTATTGTACTTATTCAGAGAAATATATTGAAAATGTTCAGAAAATGAGGAGAAAGGTTAGTCACAAAACGCACAGACAATATCATAATTAATAAACTATTCCTATTTTTTCATCAAGTGTAGCTGTCTCTAAAAGGCCTTTTCAATCAAAATCACTTTGATGAGATCCACGCATTTATTTTCAGAACTTACAGAAGAAACAGACTCCAGTGCAATATATGTGTCATTGGCACAAGTGATCGGAACAGGAATGGAGCATATTGCCCAAATATAATCGGGTTCAACATCCAAAGCAATCAAGAAAAAGCAAAATTTAAAGATAGTGGAAATCGGAAATACAAATGCAATATGAAGGAGGAATGCAACAGATGATGCAGAATCTGGGCAGAGAAACAGAGTTAACATATCGCGTCTTATATGAACCTGTTCTGAACAAGTCATGTTAGACTCAAAAAGAATTAATTCCATTTTTCTCTGCTCCGATACTGCCAAAGCTGTGGAGTTTCTCTCCAGCACTTCCAATTGGTGCCATGACAGGAGACAGAGAGTAATGGTGGGTGTTTGCTTTTCCGACTGAAGGCTTATGCCCAGCAGTGTTCCACAGAGGTTGGTTCTGGGTTTTCATTGTCTTTCATTTATGTAAATTATTTGCATGAGAATATCGAAGGCATGGTTCGTAAGTTTGTGGATGACACCAAAACTGGTGGCATCGTGGACAGTGAAGAAAGTTTTCTAAGAATACAAAAGGATCTTGAGCAAATGGGTCAAGAGATTGACAAATAGCAGATAATGCCCCACACCCTTCATATTGACTAAAAGATAAAATTGAATAAAGTTGTCTATATATAAAGTAAGGTTTTCATTGATTCTTGAATAAATGCTCAATAACTGAAGTTGTCCATTGTTCCTTAATTTTACAAGCATTACCCTTCACTCTAACAGGGACAAAATTACTCTCAATTCCCGACGTCACACTGTTGAATGCCTCCCACTTGTCAGACATCTATTTACCTGCTAAGAGTCTACTCCAATTAAACTTGTTCAATGCTATTAAAATGGTACTCCAATTAAAGCAAACATTAATGAAAGATTTATTATTTTCCATAACCATTATGAAACTAATAGAGTTATGATTGCAAAACGCAAAACATTCTCTCACGTTTACTTTAGTCACTTGCCCTGCCTATTGCACAAAAGAAGGCCTAGTTTAGCTCCTTCTCTGTTAGAATCATCCACATATTGATGAAGAAAATTTTCATGAACACATTTGACAAATTCTTCACCATCCAACTCGTTAACACTGTGGTAGTCCCAATCAGTATTTAGAAAATTAAACCCCCCCATTATTACAAACTTATTACGCTTAAATATATCCGAGATCTCCCTACACGTTTGTTTCTCAATTTCTTTCTTACTGTTGGAGAGCATATTGTACAATACAATCAACGTGCTCTTTCCTTTCATATTTTTCATTTCGACGAATGTATTTTCACTGGACGATTTGTCACAAATGAGCGTTTAGTGCAATCTGTTCAAAGTGAAATTTATTTTCTTATTTTTAATACTACATGCATATTTTAACTGTTTTTTTTCCAGAAAAATCTTCCCCAGTTACAGCAATAATTTGTTCCTTAATCAAAAATTGCAGACCTCCCCTTCCCTGCCCCCCGCATGTCTGTTTCCATCATTTGTATGACCCTTCACACCTGGAACATTGAATTGCCAGTCATGATCATCTTTCAGGCGAAAGTGAGGACTGCAGATGCTGGACATTAGAGTGGAGAGTGCAGTTATGGAAAAGCATAGCAGGTCAGGCAGCATCCGAGCAGCAGGAAAATCGATGTTTCAAGCAAAAGCCTTTCATCAGCCCATTCCTGATGAGGGGTTTTTGCCCAAAACGTTGACTTTCCTGCTCCACACATGTTGCTTGACCTGCTGTGCTTTCGCAGAACTACACTCTCGACTTGAACATCTCTCAACCAATTTTCTGTAATACATATGCCGTCCCAATCCCATGTTCTTAAACATGCCTTGAGTTCATCAACCTTCCCTGTAAGACCCCTTACATTGAAATAAATGCAATTTTGTGCTTCAGAATTACTATGCACTCTTGACTCTCTCGTTTTTCTTTTCTAATTGACGTGCTGTCCTCACATTCATAAACTACTCTAACCATCCTGCCATTTGTACTGCTACTTGGAATATCCCCTTGCCGTCTCTATGATCCCAACACCAACAAACCAAAAGTACTGTCACATCCAGCCATAAATGGTGGGGACGGTTAAACAATTTCATTGAGGAGAGGGCTCACTATTATCCCCACCCTAAATAATGGAACAGTCCTGTACATCAGTGTAAAAGATAAGGATGTAGTTTTGGCAAGATACTCCACCAGACGTGTTGAGTGAATGATCCACCTCACCCTCGCCATGATGTCTACAGACCCACAGATGCCAGTCTTCAATCAATTCAATTTTCTTCAAGCGACATGAAGAACAGCTGAACACCGCAGATACGACAAGGGCAAAGGGCACTGACACGATTCCTGCAACAGGACTGAAGACTTGTGCAGCACAACAACCGTGTCCCTGGGGGAAGCTGTTTCATTCCAGCTCCAACTCTGACATCTTCTTGGCAATGTGGAAAATTACTCAACTATGTCCAGTCCGCGAAGAGGGGAATAATTACAATCTGACCATTTGACAAACCCTCAGTCCCATCACGATAGTTAAACTGGTAGAAGTTATTTTTGACAGATCTGTCAAACCACACAGAAATAACCTGCTCAGTGTGGTTTCCAATAGGTCCGTACGTGGAGATGGTACTGTTGTGGAAATATCACTGGATTACTAATCCAGACCAGGCAAATGCCCTGGCAGCTGATGGAATTTAATTGCAATTAACAACATATCGAGATCTAAAATCTGGTATCAGTAACGATGATGCTGAAATCAATGCCGATTGCAAACTCCAATTTGCTTCATCAATGTACATTCAGGAAGTGAATTCTGGCCTGGTGAATTCTATACATTCCTGGTCTGGCCTAAATGATACTCTATACACATATGTATGTGATAAACTTTTCAATGGTCTCTAAAACGGCAAAGTAGGACACGAAATTGTATCAAACTGCTCTGAAGTTTGGAAGGATAAAACTGACAGAACTCCCGGCACCAGCCTCAGTATCAGAAAAGGGAATGGGAAACACATTCCTGTTGACCCTGCAGAGGCCTCCTTCCTAACGTCTGAGAGCTTGTGACAGCCATACTCCAGATGCCTCCTGCTACCTTTCGTGTCGAGAAATCCTTATTCATATTCAGTGCCTTGTGTTCCACAGCTTATGTGGGAGAGAAATTCCCAGAGTCACCAGTCACTGAGTGCAGACATTTATTCTCATCTCAATGCAGAGTGGCCTGTCTGTACCTAATACTGTGGCCTCTTGTTTTAGACATCCCAGGCAGGGGAATTATCATCTTCGAATATGTCTCACACTGTCAGAGTTTTATATGTTTCACTGAGATCTCCACTCATTTTCCTGAAGTCCATGGAATACAGGCCCAAACGGCCCAAACTCTGTTCTCACAACAAGCCTGTCATTCCAGAGATCAGTCTGGTCATCCTTCACTGCACTCCCTCAATGTCAGGTTTGTCACTTATTAGGTAAGGAGACCAGTACTGCACACAATATTGCACAATGTTAGAGATGGGCTCTCACCGAGGCCCTGTGCAGCTGCAGTAAGACACCCTTACTTCTGTCAGTCAATCCCCTAGAAATTAAGGTCAACACATCATTTATCTTCCCGCCTGCTTTCTGCTCTTGCAATATTGCTTTCAGTGACTGGTGTACAAGGAGATACAGATCCTTTTAAATGTTACAGATCCCCACTTGGTGGGTTTGTGTACACTGGTCAGCATGCCAATGCCATTCCCTGTATTGACTTCTGGGTTGGGAACTCACTGCCCTGCACTGACCTCGGAAGGCTGCGCAACAGGAAAAAAAAAGAAAGAACATAAATCCCTTTAAAGACCAACATGTTTCATACAATCCCTTTTCAAATGATAGGTTGCTGTTCTATTGTACCTATCAAAGTACACACCGTCACATCCACCCCCATTGATCTTCATCTGCCACACATTTGCCCATTCACTCCACTTGTCTCAATCACCTTGGAACTTTTTTTAAAATCCTCCTCACCCACTAACAATCCGACATCATTTAGTGCTGTCAGCAGACTGAGAAATATCGTATTTTATTCCCTCACTTAAATGTTTGGTTTGCATTGAGAATAGCTGTGTCACAATCACTAATCCCTACGACACGCCATGATCCTTCAACTTCAAAACAGATTGTTTTATTCCTATTCACTGTTTCCTGTCAGTTCTCCTATTCTAAAATCATGTTCATATTTTAGTCCCAATGCCGTAAAATTTGAGTTTGCACACTCGGCCATAGTCTTTATCAAGATCTTTCTGAAAATCTTAATGCATTGCATCCATATTTTCTCTGTATGCATCAACCAGTCAGTTTGTCAAGTATAATTCCCATTTCATGTTGACCCATTACATAAGAACGTACAATCTAGGAACAGGAGTAGGCCATCGGGCCCTTCAAGCCTGCGCCACCATTCAATAAGATCATGGCTGATCATTTCATGGCCTCAGCTCCACTTACCCGCCCACTCACCATAATCCATCATTCCTTTAATCTTCAAACAATTATCTATATGAGTTCAAACACATTCAATGACAAATCCTCAAGAATTCCACAGATTCACAAGCTTCTTGGTCAAGACGTTCCTTCTCAATTCAGTCCTAAATCTGCTCCATTTAGTTTGGAGGATTTACCCTGTTATCTCATTTCACATGCTCTGGAAACATCCTTTATATTTCTATCGTACCTACTCCCTTCGCAATTATAAATGTTTCTATTCCTTCCTCCCTCATTCTTTCAAATTCCAATCAATGTATAATTCCAATCTATTCAGTCTCTCCTCATAACCAGACCTCTCACCTCTGGAACCAACCTAACGAGCCTCCTCTGCATACATTGTAGTGCTAGTATTTCCTTTCTCAGATGGGGAGACCAAAACTGCACGTACTACAGGTGTGGTCTCCCCAGCATCCTTTAACTCTGCAATATAACTCCCTACTTTTACACTCAATCCCTTTCGCAATGAAGGACAAAATTCAATTTGCCTTGTTAATTACCTGTTGCTCCTACAGACCAGCTTCTGTGATTCATGCACAAGGACACCCAGGTCCATCTGCACAAGAGCATGCTGCATTCTTAACAATTCAAATAAGGGTCCTCTTTAGTATTTGTCCTACCAAAATGGATGATTTTACATTTATAATAATTGTACTCCATCTGCCAGACCTTGACCCACTCACTTCAACTCTTTATGTCCCTTTGTAAAGTTTAACCATCCTCTCCACATTTTACTCTGCCACTCATGTTAGTATCGTCTGCAACCTTTGAGACACTACACTTGGTCCCCTACTCCAAATTATCTATGTAAGTTGTGAATAATTGCAGTCCCAGCACTGATCCCTGAGGCACTCCACTAGTCACTGATCAGCAACCAGAAAAACAATCATGTATTCCCACTCGTTTCTTCATGTTAGTTAACCAATCCTCTATCCATGCTAATACATTGCCCGTAATGCCACACCTTACGCAACAGCCTTTTTGGCGTCACTATATTGAATGTCTTATGGAAATTTCAGTACACCATACCTACTGGGTCCCTGCAGTTGTAATGTCTTCATAGAATTCCAGTAGGTTAGCTACACGTGGCCTGCCATTCATTAACCAACACTGTGTCTGCCCAACGGCACAATTTCTATCAAGATGCATTGCCATTTATTCCTTGATTATAGATTGAAATATTTTCTCCTACAAATGTTCAGCTAACCGGTCTATAATTCCCCACGTGTTGTCTATCTCCCTTTTTAAACAGTGGTGTCTGAACTCCTGTTTTCCAATTTGCTGGAATTGTATCAGAGTCCAGTGAAATCAGAAAAATTTCCACAAGTGCATTTGCTATTTCCCTCATCACCTCTGTTAGTACCTTGGGATATATTCCATCAGGGCCAGGAGACTTATCTACCTTTGGCTCCATTAGCTTGCCCAACAATATCTCTCTCTTGGGAATGGTTGTTTCCAGGTACTCACTTACCTTCCTGTCTTTGACAGTTACTGACATGCTATTAGTGTCCTTCATTGTGTAGACCAACTAAATAACTCTTCAATTCCTCGTCCATTTCCTCATATCTCATTACTGGATCCCACTTCTCACCTTCTAAAGGACAATTGCTTACCTTAGCCATTCATTTCGTTTTGTATATTTATAGAATATTTTGCTATCTGTGTTTATAGTCTGAGGTAGTTTACTCTTGCAACCTATCTGATCTGTCTTGATAACTTATTTGTTGCTTTATTTTGACATTTGACGGTTTTGACATTATTTTGACATTTAAAGTTTTCCCAATCTTCTACTTTCCCACTGGTCTTTGCCATTATTTATACCATTTATTTTAATTTGATAGACTCCCTTATTTCCTGAGACATTTATGGCAGATTACCCTTTTCCTACAGTCCTTCCATTTCACCATTATATGCTGTTGCTGAGAACGTTGAAAAATCGTTTTGAAAGCCTTCCACTGTTCATCAACGGTTCCACCGTAAAGTCTTCACTTCCAGCCATCTTTAGCCAAGATCAAAGGGTTGTACAAGTCATGCACATGAATTGTACACACCTAAGATGGCTCTTAAGTACTTAATCAGTTAGAATGGAGATGCGGGTTTGATTGATTAAAATGCAAATCACAGAATTTATTTCAAGTCACTGCCTGGAGATACCTTCAGGTACTATTGATGTAAATGAAGTAACACTTGCGGTCAGATAATGTATTCTAAGCTTGAGGCATTGCTTGGACTCTGTTTGTGTCTTGCCCTGGAGTCAGACTGGTTTTATTTTCAAAGTAGGAGTAGCACGTGAGCGAATGTGTGAGAGAGAGGGCGTGTCTGCGTGAAGGGGAGTGACAGACACACATTCTGTATGTGAGAGAGAGTAAGGTGGATTGTGCGTGTGTGTGCGGGAGGGAGAGAGAGAGGGTCTGTGTTCATCCGTGTGTGTGACAGAGTGGAGTGCGTGTGTGGAACGTGAGAGAGGGGCAGAGTGAATGTGTGTGAGGGGCAAATAGGGAGACTGTGCATCAGTGTATGTAACGGGGAGAGTGAGAGTGTGTACTTGTCCAGAGTAAGACACAGACACTGATCACTATCCCCACACACACTCACTCCGTGGTTTCAGAGCTTCCCCTCTCTGCAGCCTCTGCTCCATTTGTTGTTCATGTTACAGACCCAGATGCTGAAACTAAGGTCCCCATGTTCCATTCAGAGTTGGGTCACCAAATCCTCAGGTTGTCCGGAATGTCTGAGGTAGCTCACAGCACAACCTCCAGCAAACCGTCTCCAGCAGCTCCATTAACTTTTCAATAACAGGAGTCAGTCACAAGCCCCTCAGCTACAAGTTAGATGCCTGGTCCTTTACGATTATACTCAACGGTATTCCTCGTTTTACTGACTGCACAATCAACTGAGAGAGACAAACAGAGGCATTCCGCGATCAGGCACATACGAAGTTTCAAACACGTGTGTCAGAGATGCTGGAACACCGCTGTCCATGGAGCACCACATGGGACACATCGGGAAGTGAACAACAGCCTGGCACACACCATTTCAATGTTTCTGAAGTTCACCATGCCAGAACTCGATACACGAGGGAGTCAAAAGCCAAGGACAGGGAAAGATACAGAAAAAAACCCAAATAATTAATTAACTGATAACTTGGTGAAAATGTGGATAAGGAGATGGGGGGATTGGAATAACTGGATAAGTGAGACAACAGTGGGCCCAATCACAAGAATGCATACATTGAAGAAAGACATTGGCAGATCAGCTGGAATGGTCCATTGCCTCAAATTTTGAATCTGCTTCACAGAATCAGCACAGACACCATAAACTGGGGTAAGGTAATGGCTAAGATTGAGAGCTAAGCAGACCGTGCTGGTGGACTACTCCATAAAGCGGACTATCTGCACAGCATGAAGAACATTGCAAACTTTGCCAGGATATTGCAACCCTCTACAACCACCCTCGGTCTCCGACCTTTTTAAACCAATTTTGTATCCAAATGGCTAGTTCTCCATGTATTTCATATGAACGAACCTTGTTGAACAGATGACCATCCACAATATTGTTCAACACCCTACTGATGTCCATATCGACAATGTACACCTCTCTACCTCAATTAATCTTCTTAGTCGCTTCTTCAAAAAATTCTGTCAGATCAGTGAGACACAATATTGCTTGCTCAAAGCCATTTTGACTATCCCTGATCAGTCGTTACCTTTCAAAATGCATGAAAATCCAATGCCTTGTAATCCGCTCCAACAACTTACCCACCACTGATGTCAGGTTCACTGGCTTTTCCTTATTACCCTTCTTCAATTCTTTAAGTAATGGCAGCACGTTAGCCAACATCCAGTCTTCCAGCCCTTTACCTGTGGCTATTGATGATAGCACGGGGCTCAGCAATCACTTCCCCAGCATCCCACAGAGTATAGCGTACATCTAATAAATGCCAAGACATTTTCCTTCCTTTGCATGTTTTAAGACCTCCAACAGCTTCTCTGTAGTATAGACACTTTCCAAGATGTCACTACATATTTCCCAAGTTCCCTCGCTTCCATATCCTCCTGCACAGTAAATACTGATACAAAATATTCGTTCAGTATCTCCCCCATTCCCTGTGGTTCTGCACATGGGCAGCCTTGCTTATCTTTAAGGATGTCGTATTCTCCCCACAGTTACTCTTTGTTCTTGACATATTTGTAGAATTCCTTTGGATTCTCCTTAACTCTATTTGCCAAAGCTATCACATGTTCACTTTTTATGCTCCCAATTTACCTCTTAAGTATACTCTTGTTGACTTCAGACTCTTCTAGTGATTCACTTTAAATCAGGAATTAAGAGGTTAATGATGACCATTCCGATGTCAGAAAAATCCATCTGGTTCATTGACACCTTTTAAGGAAAGAAACTGCCATCCTTACCTGGTCTGGCCTACATGAGACTCCAGACCCACAGCAATGTGGATGACTGTTAACTGCCCTCTGAGCAATTAGGGATGGGTAATAGATGCATGCCTAGCCAGGGACGCCCTCATCCCGTGAATGAACTAAGAAAACAAAACTCAATTCCTGCTGTCTATACCTGACATATCCTTCCCTCTTTTCCGTGACCAGAACCTCAACTTCTCCAATCCTCCACCATTCCTTACACCTACCAGCCTTACCCTTCACCCTAACAGGGACATACTGTCTCTGTACTCCTGGTGTCTCATTTTTGAAGGCTTCCCCCTTCTCTGCGAATATCTGCCCCAATCGACTTTGAAAATTCTTGATTAATATAAAAATTGACTTTTCAACAATTTAGAACTTTAAGTTTTAGACCGGATTCATCCTTTTCCATCTCTATTTTGAAACTAATAGAATTATGATGACTTGCCATAAAGTGCTCCCACACTGATACCAAAACCACCCCCTACCCACTGCCTTATTCCCAATGGTAAGGTGATGTTTAGCTCCTTCCCTGTAATGGAGAGCATTGGACAAACAGCTGCAGCGTAGTAACTGGGAATGGGGTCAGCAGAGTCTTCGACTCATAGGGTTGATTCTAACAACAATTTGTCTCACTGTCGTTTTCATTGAGTGTGACAGAGGGATCGTCTGCACGAGGCTGAGCTAGTTTCTTTGAACTATCTTATCGAATGCACCTCATTAACTACCCACCCCACCCCATGGTGACCCTCTCATCATGGCTGGAGGTACTCACCATTTCCTGGGTGCCCCTGGATATTCCCTGATTTCTGACACTGAGGCCATCTTTAAAAGTCCAATGAGCACACGGTTGAGCTTTCTCAGTTTGGAGCTGCCCTGCACGGTTTACCCCGAGCATGGGGGATAAGGGGCAATCACACCACAGTTTGTTGACAGGGGCAAAAGGTCCTAGTGGATGGCCTAATACAGAAGAGGATTATTCTCTTCCCAGAGGCGGCCACATCACCAGACCCACCGAGCATGGTCTGAGCTCACCACCCAACTCAGTACAGTACCTGCGGTCTGTGGAAATGCCCAGCAATACAGGACAAGCAACAATAACCTTCCCCGCTCTGTCAGGATAAGTATGACCGTGTTCTCTCTGCTCCCTCACACTCACTGTATATCTGTTATAGCACCGACCCCCAAACAAGGCTCATGCTCAACTACTCTCACTGCTGCAAATCGCACCTTCCTTTTCTCTCTCTTTCCCCTCCACTATATCTCCCTCACTAATAACACTGTTTGGATACAACACTATGGACTGACTCCCTCTGGACACATAGGGGTAAAAACAATGACTGCAGATGCTGGAAAGCAAATACTGGATTAGTGGTGCTGGAAGAGCACAGCAGTTCATTTCGCTGCTCGTTGGATGCTGCCTGAATTGATGTGCTCTTCCAGCACCACTAATCCCTCTGGATACATCACCATCCCACCTCCCACCCGACCCACACCAGCACGTACAGCAGGTACCCCCACTCCCACGTTCACTCCCTCCCTCCATTTCTCGCATTGCAAGAGAAACAGATGGAATAGGATGGAAAGGGACAAGCTGGGTGGTGGAGTGCCCGATGCCCATCTCCCCACCACCACCACCCGTACCTGTCTGTCTGTATTTGACTCGGTGAGTATCTATAATTAAGTGCAAGTCTGACGTCTCTGTGGTGCTGAAAATGAAACAATCTCTCCATCAGCTGGCCTCACCACCGTACTGCAGTGACAGCGGCAGAGAGTGACAACCCTCGAGGACTCAGTCTGAGAGGGGGAGAGAGTGAGAGAGCTCATAGCACGATGCAAACTGATAGCAACTTCAACACACACACACGCGCTCACGTGCAGGCTCGCACACACAATGCTGGTACATGGTGGGTTGCAAATATACTTGGGCCAGTCAGAATGGAAATGCTCACCTCCAAGTGAACCATTTTGTCAGGAGATGAGATGAATTGATTTCTCATTCTGTGACTTGTAATGCTTAAAACGTATTTGAGAAAGTAATGAAAAGTCCTGAAGAAGGCCCAGTAGTGTTGCTAATGACGCAGGAACAACATTGCTCAGTATCGGACAAAACATGTCCATACTTCTAAAGATAGTATTGGAAAATCAAACGGCCGTACAATTTGAGAGATTCACATAAGATTTGTTATCTTCTGAGAGAGTAAACACTCTGCCATTGAGGCAGTGGTGTGGGGAGTCCAGCAGAGGGTAGTATTGTATGAATCTAATCACCAAAGTCAGAGGCGAGCACTTGCTGCCTCACGGCGCCAGGCACCCGGGCTCGATTCCACCCTCAGGCAATTGTCTGTGTGAAGTTTCACATTCTCTCCGTGTCTGCGAGGGTTTCCACAGGATTCTCCTGTTTCCACCCACAGTCCAAAGATGTGGATGTTAGGTGAATTGGCCATGCTAAATTGTCCATGGTGCCCGGGGATGTGTAAGTTAGGGGCATTAGTCATGATTAAACGTAGGATAGTACTTTAACGGGTCTGGGTGCGTTATTCTTCGAAGGGTCAGTGTGGATGTGTTGGGTCGAAGGGCCTGCTTCCACACTGTAGGAATTCTATGAACTCTGCGAACAACAGGGACAGACAGAGAGAGAAGAGGGAGACTTTGATCCCAATTTCAATCCATTTACTTCAAAAACAACTCTGCAGAGATGCAGACAGAGGTTCACACAAACTGAGATACACAGAGATATGCACACAGATATGGACGTTTACACACAAACACACGAACATAACCCCACATACAGGAACACACTGTCTTTATATGCGTTTTCATTAATAAGTTATCAATGGTCAGTCGGAGAAGGCAGGAGAATGGGGTTGAGAAATATTTTAGCCGTGATCAAATGTCATGGCATACAAGATGGGCTGAATGGCCAAATTCTGCTCCAACGTTCATTGCTCATGTGATCTTGCGGTGCCTGGAATCGTCTTTCCATGAGGTCAGTGGAGGCTGAATTTGGTAAGTATTTGATTTAGGAGATTTAATGAGAATGTGGACAGGCTTGAGGGGCTGAGTGGTCGATCTAAATTCCTAATTGTCGACTCCTCACATATCAAAGGAGTGGTGATTCGTTTGAGGGAACACATTTTGAGAATAAGGACCTTCCCATTTCTGACTGAGGCAGGGATGTTCCTTTCTCTTTAGGGTTATATGATTTGTGATGTTCTCAGGCCGAAGTAGCAAAGTTCAGTTCCATAGATCTTTGATGAACAAGAGAATCCATATTTATTAGGAACTGACAGGAAGGGGATGTTTAGTCACAATCACATCAACAGTGCACATTCTGAATGGTGCAGCAGGCCCGAGGGGCTGAATGGCCAGATGCTGCTCTCTCAACCACTCAATAATGTTACGGAGGTAAAGAAATATCCCATTCAGACAGTCAACATCGTTATAATGACACAGGCGGAGACCATTTTGCCCTTTAAGGATTTACACAGGAATAGATTGAAGTCATTCAGCCCACTAAGTACAATTCATAGTGTAAGACGAGGCCATTCAACCTTTCTAGCCTGTTGCCCAGCAACAGGGGAAACCTGGAAAACTATCAGGGAATAAACATTCGGGATAAATGTTTATATTCAGGTTGTAAAGTTGAAAACTTGGTGGAATGCCTCAGGGATCAGTGTGACATTATCAACAATTTACAATTTATACCAATGACTTGGATGAGGTGACTGATTGGATTGGAACTCAATTCGTTCATTTACCTAGATAATCATTTAATAGCATATTGAGACTCTGCAATGGAATACCGACAGGGGAAATTAGTGAGCAAAGCTTTGGCAGAAAACAGTATAACAAGGGCTAAGGGAAGTCAGTGCTCAGAACAGATAAAAAAACAGGAACCTACTGAAATGGAGAGAACATCACAGAACGCATTGGTACGGAGGGATGTGTATGTCTCGGTACATGAGCCATACAAACCTCGTCAGCAGATTCAGCAAATGATTATAGAAGTGTATTGAATGATGCTGTTTCATGCAAAGGCTATTGGGTATAATCATCTGGATATTTTACTGCATCTGTACATGACAATGCTGAGACTACATCGAATCTATTGTATGTAGTAATGAACCTTGAAATTGAAAGAAAAACATATGCAATTGTTTTGGAAGCTTTTCACAGATGCTTCACTTTACTCCTTGCTAGAACGAAGGCCTGATAGATTCATAGTGTCATACACCCTTCAGTCCAGCTCATTTGCACTGACCAGGTATTCTAATCTGATGTAAAACCATTTGCCAACATTAACCCATAACTCTCTAACCTCTTCTTATTCATATACCCATCCATTGCCTCTTATATGTTTTAATTGTACCAGCCTCCACCACTTTCGCTGCCAGCTCGTCCCATACACGTACTGCCCTCTGTGTGAAAAAGTTACCACTCAGGTATCTTTTTAATTTCCCCCTCTCACTTTAAGTCTTTGCCCTCTGGTTTGGACTCTTCCTGCCTTGGAAAATAACCTTGGCTGATCCCGCATCCATGCCCCTCATGGACTCTACAAGGTCAGAGTACTTCAGGCCTGAAAATGAGAGCTGATCGTATTGAACCATATAAGACCCTGAGGAGAGTGTTTTGGGGCGGAGCTGAGGATTTAATTTTTAAAACAATATACTCATTTTAACACAGGTACTATGAAGACTTTAATATGTTGTACAAAAAATATGCATACACCTCTAAATATACCTTCAAATTATAAATTGCAATTTTTTCCTAAATGGAGCAGGTAACGGGGATGGAGTAATTCCATCAGGAGAATGTCCACCAGACCTTACCAAGTCCAGGTTGGAGTTTGGGTCACATTATTGCATGTTTCAGATCAGGGAGGGAGCAAATGCGACCTGTCGTAGAAGCACACGGCCATTGCTCCATCTTTACTTCTACTTCTCTACAGTAACATATGAGAGCTGAAAACCAATCAGCCATCTTTAGAACTCTTTGAGAGTTCTTGTTGAGAATTCATTGGAATCTCTCCACTGCCTGCAGCAAAGGGAATTCAGCCAAATCCAACTGTTTGGAAGAAACCCTAGTGCTAGCAGCTTCTGTGAGGCAGAATCACTTCAGAGGCAGAATAACAATAGAAACTATCTCAATTTTGCTATTGTCATGAAATTAACTGTTATTTGGACAAAGCTCTTTCGAATTAATATTCTGCAGAGTTTCTTTTCTTCCGTTTGCCTTCAGATGTGTGTGTGCATGTGCGTGTGTCTTTGTGTGCGTATTTCTGTGTTTCAGATTTATAGAAAAATAAATGTGATGTACGTATTGTCAATGTGAAAACTCTTATATCATTTATGTTTCCATCTATTTCGAGTAACTTTGCTTTGGTTTTAGATTTTTTACAAATTTAAGAAACCTGTCTGACTTGTCCCTGACATTGAACCTGACCCAGTCTGAGACGGATATCATTTACCATATCACACACTTAGTTACACGGATAATTTGTCGTGACGTCTGGAGGAGTGGGACTACTAAAAGAAGCAATGACTCGCTAACCTCGGTAGGGACAGGAATAAGGAGAAATTCTCAGAAGGCCATTAGGGTGGGAATTTCTCCTCCCCACAGGTTTGTGGTACCTGTGTGTTTGCATTTATTCAAAGGTGTGTTTGTTAAATATTTGACGGGAAAGTGACTCAAATATAATGAACTGCAGTTAGGAACATGCAGCTGAGACCACAATCTGATCATCCACAAACTTAGTGGGGCAGGGACCCACTCCTGTATCTCTGTCCTATTTCACCCCATTCAATTCAGCACCTCAATCTGCTACACAGGAGCAGTTGGAGACTACTTGCTCCTACTACCTGGTGCACAGAAACCGAGGAGACCATTCAACCCCTGAATACAGTCAAACATGATTTGGTGTGGATTGGAGAGCGTTCTTGGGAAAAAAGAGTTGGTGTTACTGTGAAACAGTTCCCTCCTCACTCCTTACAGAAGTCCCCCCCTCCATTTATTTGTCATGTTGTTGATCCAGATTCACAGTGAATAATGACCCCTTACTGTACCCAGATATTGCTCACAAAATCCTCTGGTCTCTTTGACTACTGCATTCCTTCACAGGACAGCCAGGAAAATAACAATGATGAACTTTCCAATAAAAGAATTCAAGAACATGAGAAGCAGGATAGGTGATTCAGCCCCTACTGCCTGCCTTTCCATTCAATAAGATCATGGCTGATCTGCTCTATGCCCCAACTCCCGGAGTGCCTGCCGTGTCAAACATCCATCCATCCCTGTCTTCACACTATCTCAATGATCTATCTCCCCAACCTCTCTGAGATAGAGAAGTCCCGATGGTCACACCCGTATGTGAGAAGGAAACACACCGCACACATACAACCGTGACCTATTGACATGAACAAAATATATAAAAAACAGGTAATAGTGACTGGCCTTGACAACAAGGAAGTGTTTACCTGAGGATGGTATCAAGGAACCTGAAGAAAATGGAACTTAATAGAAATCAAGGGTAACCTCCCCACGGGTTGAAGTGATTCAGCACAAACAAGATGTTTGTGGTTCTTCGACATGTCCCATCTAAGTCTCGGGACAACTCTGCGTGAGATCCACAGCACTAACATCCTCATTTGCGCCTCAGTGTCTTTCCCCACATCAGAATCTCATAAGTGGAGGTGGTGACTGAAAATCATGTAATGTTCAGAACAATGTGCCTCCCTCAGCTCCTGAAACAGTCTGTGTCCATGTGGAGGAATACCCGGACAGCATTCAGGCTTGTGCTGTTAGAGTGTCAGTAACATTCATCTGACAGTCCTGCTGGACACTGTGTAAAGAGTAAAGAGAGGTGCTCGTTTTGCACCTCAAGTTAACTTCACAGAAATATGAGGAGGTCATTCCGCCCATCAATGCTATTGGATAAGAATAGGGATAGCCCATTCATTCCCTCCTGACTATGACACAGGAAGGTAAGGAGTCCAGTCAAACACATTGAGCTGCTAAACAGGAACCACGGGTTGCCCAGTCAGGTTCTTGAGCGTCTCCCATGACATCAGGAGGTGGCCATTCAGCCGCTCAAGCCCCTTGTACAGAAATAGGACGATGTTATCTACGACCAAACATGACAAACCAATGAAACAGACACTGCATGGATAGACTGCTCCATGTCGTTCCTCCTGGCTCCATTGCTAATTGTCCACAATGTATACATTAATATGGTTTGTTTATGGTGAGGATAGAGGATATCTCCGAGAAGGCAGACCGGTATTCTCTATGGAGGTCAGAAGGTGTTGGGAATGGCTAACATTTTCAGGAGTTAGGCATTGCAACTGCTGACAGATTTGTGAACAATGTGACTTTCAGTGCAGGGTCACACACCAACTGCACATTGAGGCAATGAGAGTTCATTCAGAGCCTGAAGCTCTCTCCCAGCCAAATAGGAGCTTCACAGAGGTACATAAACCACCAAGAAGCACGTATCATGGGCAAAATGTAATTTCGTATGGCACCAATGTCTTTCTCTGGACATAATGTGTGTTCGTCCATAATCTTCAAGTTTCAATACAATCAACTTTTATGCTCTCACCGTGCTACCAACTAAACATCCATTTCGTTCACACTCGCTTTATATTTCCATCATCCCAGAGATTAATCTGATAAAACAGCTTTGCACTTCCTCTCTGACAAGTTGATCATTGATTTATAAACGTCAGAAAGTCTGTCCACAAGAGCCCAAATACTGCCTCAACAACATTCCACAACTCCTACACATGATTCATTTTGTAATGAAGGCTGCCATTTCATTTCCTGTTCTGATCAATGGATGCCCTGCAGGAATTCTATTCGTGACCTATGGCCAAGGACATTCCGATCCTTTGTGCTAAAAGCACTTCGCAGACTTTCACCTTTAAAGAAATCCAACATGAAAAGGACTGTATGTGTTGTTCACATTCAAATCAGTTCTTTGTGTTACAAATAGCGGTGTTCCAAGCACTGATGCATGTGATACCCAATCAGTCGTGACCTTCTGTCCAAAGGAGGACCCTAGTCTCTGTGTTCTCTCCATCATCTAATTCTCAATCCATGCAGGATACCTTCCCCTTACCCAAGGACTGTAACTTTCTTCTCTCACCTGTGTGCAACCGTGTCAACCTTCTTCTGAAAATACAAATACACCGTTCACACTAGTTCTCACTCGTCGATGTCACAACCAACATCGTCCATAAACTCCAGTACCTTTTTCAAAGGTAGTTTTCCTGTCCTGAATCAGGTTAACACTACTTAATCATATTATTGGTCTCCAATGATCTATTTATGATTAAATACAAAAATTGCTCATAGTTTCCTCACTAATCTGTGCGGTCACAATAGCTGCTTTCCAGTCTGCAAGATCCATTACAGAACATAAAGAGTTTTGATCTCTTTCATATAATTACGGAAAAGGCAGGAAAGAAGGAGGGTATTCACCCATCGTGTCTGCACCAGCTCCGAAAAGAGTTATCCAGCAAGCTCAATTCTCCAATCCTATCTCTGTCGCCCTCTAAATTCATCACTGATCTGGTCCAGCAGCTTACCAACCTTCAACACAATGGGTTTTTCCAGTACTTCAACTTTACTAATTGTAAATTTCTTAATTTCCTCACTTTTGCCAGTAACCATGTTCTCTAATAGTTCCGAAAAAGATTTTCTGTTGCTTCTTCTGTTTAGACAGAACCAATATATTCACCTGACTGGACAGAGGTGGCCACTGTCACCTTGTGAATATGTGAGATGATGGGACTCTGGCATAATGGATATGTCCCCTACTCCTGCCGAGCAAGGTCCAGAATCAAAATGGTTGATGGACATTTTGAATATAGTCCTCTCCCTGGTGTGAGACTGCACAGCTCTGTGACCTCCTCATTGTTGAAATAAACCGGATTCACTTTTTGCACCTGGGAAAGGTATACCATTGGGAAGTATTTGTGGAAATCTCAGAAAGTATAATGCAGTGCTCTACTTCTCCCTATGCAGTCTCAGCAGACTCAGATACACTATAAAATTTATCCTCATACCTTGCACAGAGTAGGAACACCAGGGCCTCTGGTGTCCCTGAATGAATGCAGCAGCTGACAACACAAATCCAAGAAAACCATCCAGAGAAACTACACTGACTTTCCAATGTCAGGAGCAAATCAATACTTATATATATGGCACAGTGTTGAAAATGCCTACATCTCCTCTGTTTGTATTCCTGGCTGATAAACTGTTACATTTCTGTGCCGTCCCTGAAATATGAATAGTTCTGCTCTCGTGGAAATAGTTGACAATGTAACTGAACAATTATCTGTACGTCAGTCTCGATAATAGCAACACTGCTATTGATGGTGGAGATGCTGGGGGAGGTGATGGTCTCGTGGTATTTTCTCTAGACTGTAAATTCTGAGATTTCCACAAATATTTCCCAATGGTATACCTTTCCCAGGTAATGACCCAAACCCGGACTTCAATCCCGCCACATCAGACGCTGGAATTTGAATTCAATAAAATATTTGGAATGAACAATCTAATGAAATATTAATGGGTGCCAAAACTAAGAACATCTGGCTCACTAGTCTCCTTCAGGGAAGGAAATTTGATTTATTCACTGGTCTGGCCTGCATGTGATTCCAGGCCGTCAGCAGTGGTAGTCTCTCAAATGGCCTTTGAAATGGTCAAGTCAGACATTCAGTTATAACACTACAAGGTCTCAAAGAAGTGAAACCAGACAGACTGGACCACGGCCAGTCTACAGCACGTCGATGTGCAGTGGTTCAGAGAAGCAGTTCCCCAGCACCTTCTCAAAAGCAACTCAGAAAGTGAAATAAATGCTGGCCCAGCCAACAACACCCATGTCCCATTAATGAAGAAAAGAAGATGACCACACTCAGGATGGGCTGATAGAGGTTACAGACCTCACTTGAAACAGGGACTTTGACATATACCTACGTGGGCAAGATACACAGGAATATGGGAAAAGGTGAAAAATAAATGAAAATGATCTCCCAAATTATTTCCATACCAGCTGATTAACCACAGTCCCTTTGTTTATTTTTTTCAATGTCTCTATTTCTCCATATATTCAACTCAATCCACTAACACACAGTGCACAATTTCACAGATGCTTCCACATCTGATGCATGGTGAGTCGACTCAAAATACTAACTCTCGACAGAGGCTACCAAACCTGCTCGGTTTCTCCAGCATTCTGTTTTTTGTTTTGTTCTTTTGTTTGATTTAACCTTTACTTTTGTTATTTTATGGGACATTGGCCCATCAAGCCCACATTGACCCTCTGCAAAGCATTGCACCCAGACCCACCTCATACCCATTTCCTGCATTTCCCATGGCTAACCCAACTCCTACCCTTTCCCTGCGTCTCCTATAGACAACATACCTCGCTGCAGATGATGGGTAATTTCGCACGGTCAATCTACTGAACCTGTGTGCACTGTGGGAGGAAACTGAACCTGACAGACGTGTAGAACATAGAACATCGAACAGTACAGCACAGAACAGGCCCTTCAGCCCACGATGTTGTGCCGACCACTGATCCTCATGTATGCACCCTCATATTCCTGTGACCATATGCATGTCCAGTAGTCTCTTAAGTATCCCCAATGACCTTGCTTCCACAACTGCTGCTGGCAACGCATTCTATGCTCTCACAACTCTGTGTAAAGAACCCGCCTCTGACATCCCCTCTATATTTTCCTCCAACCAGCTTAAAACTATGACTCCTCGTGTTTGTCATTTCTGCCCTGGCAAATGGTCCCGGCCTATCGACTCTATCTATGCCTCTCATTATTTTGTATACCTCAATTAGGTCCCCTCTCCTCCTCCTTCTCTCCAATGAAAAAAGTCCGAGCTCAGTCAACCTCTCTTCATAACATAAGCCCTCCAGTCCAGGCAGCATCCTGGTAAACCTCCTTTGAAACCTCTCCAAAGCATCCACATCTTTCCTATAATAGAACGACCAGAACTGGACACAGTATTCCAAGTGCGGTCCAACCAAATTTTTACAGAGCTGCAACAAGATCTCACGACTCTTAAACTCAATCCCCCTGTTAATGAAAACCAAAACACCATATGCTTTCTTTACAACCCTGTCCATTTGTGGCCATATTAAGGGATCTATGTATCTGCACACCCAAGACCCCTCTGTTCCTTCACACTGCCAAGAATCCTATCCTTAATCCTGTACTCAGCTTTCAAATTCGACATTACAAAATGCATCACCTCGCATTTATCCAGTTTGAACTCCACCTGCCACCTCTCAGTCCATCTCTGCATCCTGTCAATGTCTTGCAGCAGCCTACAACAGCCTCTATACTGTCAACGACACCCACAACCTTTGTGTCACCTGCAAACTTGCTGACCCATCATTCAATCCACTCATCCAAGTCATTAATAAAAACTATAAACAATAGAGGCTCAAGGGCAGAGCCCTGTGGAACACCACTCACTACAGACTTCCAGGCAGAATATGTTCCTTCTACTACCACTCGCTGTTTTCTGTTGATGGCCAATTCTGTATCCAGACAGCTAAGTTCCCCTGTATCCCATTCCTCCTGACCTTCTGAACGAGTCTGCCATGGGGAACCTTATCAAATGCCATGCTGAAGTCCATATACACCACATCCACAGCTCGACCCTCATCAACTTTTCTAGTCACATCCTCAACGAACTCGATAAGATTTGTGAGGCATGACCTGCCCCTCACAAAGCCGTGTTGACTGCATTTAAACAAGCCATACTCTTCCAGATAGTCATAAATCCTATCCCTCAGAATCCTTTCCAACACCTTGCAGACATCAGATGTGAGACTTACTGGTCTGTATTTGCCGGGAAATTCCCTATTTCCTTTCGTGAAGAGAGGAATTACATTTGCCTCTCTCCAGTCCTCAGGTACGACTCCAGTGGAGAAGAGGTATTCGCAAGCGGTGAAGAAATTGCATTCTCATTTCCCAAAGCAGCCGAGGACAAATCTGGTTCGGGCCTGGCAACTTGTCAATCTTAATGTTTGACAAAAATTTCAGCACATCAGCTTCCTCTATCTCTATCCATTCCAGCATGCACACCTGCTCTTCAAAGGTTTCATTCACTACAAAGTTTGTTTCTTTCATAAAGACAGAAGCAAAAGACTCATTTGGAGCTTCCTCTACCTCCTCAGACTCCACACACAAGTTCGCTATGCTATCCATGATCGGCCCTACTCTTTCTTTAACCATTCTCTTATTCCCCACATAAGTGTAAAATGCCTTTTTTTTCTCCCTAATCCGTTCTGCCAAGCCTTTCTCTTGCCCCCTCTTGGCTCTCCTCAGACCATTTTTGAGCTCCTTTCTCACCTGCCTGTAATCCTCTGGAGCTGAACTTGACCCTAGCTCCCTCCTCCTTATGTAAGCTACCTTTTTCCTTTTGACGAGAATCTCCACCGCTCTCGTCATCCAAGATTCCTTTTTCTTACCACTTCTTGCCAGTCTCAGAGGGACATATTTATTCATCTCTCGCAACAACTGTTCCTTAAACAGTCGCCACATGTCTATAGTGCCTTTACCATTGAACAATTGCTCCCAATCCATCCTTCCTAACTCATGTCTAATCGCATCTTTCTTTCCTCTTCCCCAATTAAATATCCTCCCATTTTGCCTAACCTTCTCCTTCTCCATAGCTATGTAGAATGTGAGGCAGTTGTGCTCACTTTCACCAAAATGCTCTCCCACCACAAGATCTGATACCTGCCCCGACTCTTTTCCGAGTACCAAGTCTAGATTGGCCTCTCTCCTCATTGGCCTGTCAACGTACTGAGTTAGGAAACCCTCCTGAACACACCTTAAAAAAAAACAACTCCATTCAAATCTTCTTTTCGAAGGAGGTTCCAATGAATATTGGGCAAGTTAAAGTCACCCATTACAACAACCCTACTACATTCACACTTTTCCAAAATCTGCCGACCTGTGCTTTCTTCAAACTCCCTGTTGCTATTGGGGGGCCTGTAGTAAACCCCTAACGAGGTGTCTGCTCCCTTGCTGTTCCTAATTTCCACCCACACTGACTTGGGTAGGCAGATCTTCCTCGACAATGGAAGCTTCTGTAGCTGTGATACCCTCTCTGTTTAGTAGTGCTACACCCCCTCCTGTTCCCACCCGCCCAACCCGATTCTTTTTAAATGTTCTAAACCATGGAACATCCAGCAACCATTCCTGCCCATGAGAAACCCATGTTTCTGTTATGGTTACAACATCACAGCACCAGGTACTGATCCAGGCTATAAGTTCATCACTTTTATTTCTGATACTCCTTGCATTAAAGCAAACACACTTTAACTTATCCCTTCGTTCCTTCCCAGGAAAATCCTTCCCACTAGCTGGTCTACCTCTCGCTATTGCCTCACCTGCATCAACTCTCTCCTCCGGTATACAGCTAAGGTTCCCACCCCTCTGCCATACCAGTTTAAACCCATGTGAATAAGAACGTGAAAGGTATGAGCAGAGTGAACAGACAGCAGCTGTTCCCCTTTGTCAAAGGGATAATAATAAGGCTGAACACGTTTACATTAAAAGATAAGACACTAAGAGAGGATGAGTTGAATCTGTTTTGATCCCAGATTGCCTGAGAGGGTGGATAAGGAAGGAAACCTCACAAACATTATAAAGCACTTGTATCAGCACTGTATGATGTAGACACGATGGGCCTTGTCTTTATAACATGATTTCATGTGGTAGCAGCCACGAAAGCTCTGATATATTCTGAAGCAGCAGCCAATTAGACTTTTTGGTTTGTTCCATCGAACTGTGCCCAGTAAGTGGCGAGATTATAAACCAGCATCATCCCATGGAGTATCTGCACTTACTCAATCAAGGACACGCCAGTAATCTCAAAGAACATCTAGGATTACACACATGCTCAGTGAAGAGTCATTCAACGACAGCACCAACATTATTCCAACTGCTTGACACCATTATTTTAAGGACAACAATGACATAGAAATAGACTTCCTTTCATTATTATATAGACTTCTCGTGTAAGGTTGTTATTTCTCTGAAGAATAGTAAATTCCTTCTCATATATTCATATTGATAAAGAGCCCGTTTTCCTGCAAGCTTTTCGTCACAGCAAGACAGCTTGTGCAACACTCCATCCACCAGTAGTAATATTTACTCCCAGCTAAACCAGCACATGAGATGCACTGCTGGTACTCCATCCCACCAGCCACTTGAATGGACCAACACCAACTGGACTGGAACTTCTCAAGGACAAATTATTGCTGGTCTAGCTCCATGAAAATTCCAAATGAACGAAGAAGACAATCCGATTTTCTAATAATTATTAAACAATGAGGACATTTTGTTGATCTGATGAGTTGGTCGCGGTCTTTGAAGTTGTATGATCTATTTCTGTGAAAGCATTTCATGCATGTATTGAAAGAACAAAAAAGCTCAAGTCACAGATACACGGTAACGCAGCATTTCAACACAAATTGCCAGGGAATAGTAGGGTATAGATCTTCAGGTAACTGGACATAATGTAGTTTGGTGTTTTCTGGCTGGCATAGTTGTACTGTGCTGAAAGGCCTGTTTGCATGCTGTATGACTCTATCACTTTAATTGTTGGAAACAGAGAATATAGTCTCACTATTTCCATAGCTTGTGAGTATCAAGTAGTGAGGAATACAATCTCGAAGGGCACATAGGATATGCAGTTATATCATTATCCCTTTACTATCAAATTGTTCAGAACCATTTTCTCTCTTTGTAACATATCTTTTAGTGTTCCTGCAGCACAAGAATTCCTGGAGTTTATCACCATGATCTGAATAGAAATTAAACACAGGCAACAGAATGCTGGCCTTGGTATTGAAACGCACCTCACAAGAACAACTGAAAGGAATCTGAAGTATTAAAGTTATCCATTCGACACAATCTGATTTTTAAAGCAGTTTCAAGGCAGGCTTTCCCTTTGTCCTATGCTCCTGACCTCTCTACAACATCAAGAACCTTTCCTGAGTGCTTTTCCCGTGCTCTTTAAATGTCACATTTGGAAAGCTTTGCCCAATAATCTGAAAGGAGAGTTTTCATGTTCATAGGAATTGTGTAAGAATTTTTCAGTATTTAAGGACACCAGAAATGCAGAAACTAGCATCAAAAGTAAGGAATCAAAACAGCTGCGTCATGCGATAAGATCGTGGATGATCTGACTGTGGTCTCAATCAGACATTCCTCCTTTGCTCTTAAAACATTAGTGCGTCATTCTTAGTCAAGAATCTGCCTGCCTTTGCCGAAGGAATATTCAATGTCTTATCCTCCATCGCTCTCTAGGAAGGGAGTTCCACAAAGGCACAATACTTTGAGATGATTACACCAAATCACCATCTTCTTCACTGAGATATTCTTCAACTTTAAAACCCATCCACTCATGGTAATCTCTGACACAAGCTGAAACATTGTTTCAGAATTCAACTTGAAAAGACTACTTGGAATATTCTGGGGTTAAACAAGATCACATATTGTTCGCCAAAACTCCAGCAGATCCAGGGCCAGTCAGTTCAAGATGTCCCCCATAAATAAACGCTCCTCCCAGGAGTCAGCTTTGAGAATCATCTCTGGATTGCATTTCATATCATTGTGGCCATCACTCTCTTGGTGTGGTTACATCACAACATTCTAAATCTGCACAAAATCGTCCCCACTTTTAAATGTATTCTGTTTCAGAAAGTTTCAACGTCTATTTTACCTCAATAAAAATTTGATGCACACGGAAAGTTTGTATTTTTTAATTGAGGTGCCCGGTTCCTCTGTGCCTCAAGCCAATCTCTCCACTGAAATAATACCCTACTTTCCATTCAACCCGCAAATACCTTTCAGCATAGACACATTTTTCGACTATGTTCCATACACCAATATTTGCCTGTTCACTTGGCCCACCTTAATCTTCTTATAGACTCATGTCCTCTTCATATCTTCCTTCTCTAACAGTTTCAAAAGTTTGTATTCTTCCCTAATGCAGACAGAATATTTGGCCAAAGAAACACACTGTGGCGACCTTTCAAAGTAATTGACAATGAAATATTTTTACTCCATGTCTAAGCTATAAATTTGATGCAAAGCTGAAGTGTTTTGCAGTCCCAACACTCCGTTCCCATTACTGAAAGTAGGATCAGATGGTGTGGAATGTGTGTGGGGAGATTTGAGGAACCGCAAAGGTGGAAAACCATAGTTGGAGTAATGTATAGGCCTTTGAATTTTAGTCAGGAGCTGGGACGCATGATAGACCAGGAGATAGAAAAGATATGAAGGAGAGGCAAAGCTACAGTGATTGGGGGACTGGGAAAATTAGTGGCAGTAATTTGCAAGGAAAGGAATTTGTGGACTGTCTACAAAATGGCTTTTTGGAGCAGCTTATCGTGCAGGCAACAAGGGAACGGGCAATACTAGATTTAGTGCTGTGCAGTGAGGCAGACTTGATAAAGAAGCTTAAGCTTAAGTATAAGAGAAAGCAGATAACATGGCAAATAGCAGTGGGAAACAAGAGGATTAGGAAGCTTACAAAGTGGAAAAGAGGGCAATAAAATAAGAAATAAGGACAAAGACGATTAAATACAAGGGTAAGCTATCCAGTGATATAAAGGACGACTGTAAGAGTCACTTTATATATATAAAGGGCAAAAAAGAGAAGCAGAAGCGGATATTGGGGCACTGGAAAATGACGCTGGAGAGATAGTAGTGTGGAACAAACTATAGATGAGAAACTGAATAATTATTTCAAGTCAGGTTTCACGGCGGAAGACATGAATAATATCCCAAAAAATTCAAGAGAATGAGGAGGCAGAGCTGATTAGGAGAAGTTGCTCGAAAAACTAAATGGGTAAATAAGCTGGATGGAGACATTAATAGTGACCTTCCAGAAATCTTTGGAATCATGGAGTGTCCCAGCAGACGAAAAAATTGTGAACGTGACACTTTTTTTAATAGATATTTTTATGAAAAAAGAAGATTTTTGATTTTTTTTTACAAAATAACAAAAATAGTACAAACTAGTGTATTCTGCTTTACAATATAACAACAACCCCAATATAGAATTTAAAAACAAACTACTAATCTATTCTCCAAACTAGCAAACCATAAAATAGGATATCCTACAATAGTAACAATAAAACAAAAGGAGAAAAGAAAATAAAGAAGTAAATAAATAACTAGATACATTTTTTTTATTTTTACAATAAGTCTTAACAGAACCTATATTCATACAGGATTCCTCCTCCCAGGGGCCCCCGAACCAGCCAGAACCATCCCCACGGCTAAGCAAAGGCTCTGATCAATGTGGCTGATATATCTGTGTCAATGCAGTTCAAAACGGACTGGCGTATTCTATAAAATAATTCCCTCTTTTGGTGCACCACATTCGTAAGGAAGTCAAGGGGGATATATTCCATGACTATCCTGTGAAAATTTGAAAGTCTTGGGGGACTTTCACATATCGAATTCACTAAAATGCTTTTCCGACGGACAAAAGGAAATAATAATGAATAATTTCCTCCCGTAGACATCCAAAGAGGGGAAATTTGGGGAGCCCAAAAGTAGAGGCACTGGGTCCAACCCAATCTCCGTACCCAAAATCTTTGCTAAGGCATTCGCTATTCTGTCCCAATACTTGTGGATCTTACAGCATGTCCACAGACAATGCGTGGAAGTACCAATTCTTAGTTTGCACATAGGACACATTGGAAGTGCTCCTGCCTTGAACGTTGCAAGTCGCTCAGGTGCCATGTGAGCACTATGAAGTATCTTCAATTGGATAGCCTGAGTTCTGTTGCAGATAGAGATCTTCCTGGTGTTTTCCCAGAAGTCCTCCCACATCTCTAAAGATATTTCCATCCCCAACACTTGACCATTATATAACCATTCCATGTCCTTTGATACCTTATTAACTAGTTAGTGGTAGAGAGTACTGACCGCGGGTGGATGCATCCGCCGAAGCATTCTCCTTTCCCTATCAGATTGATACGGATTAATTATCAATGTTTTGTATAAAGTCTCGTATTTGAAAATACTGAAAAACATCTTTGCTAGGCCGCCCAAATTTCTAACGCAGCTATTTGAAGGACATCATGACCTCCCCATCAAAAATGTCTCCCAAACAGGAGATACCGTTGGACTCCCAAGCTCTGAATCCAGCATCAGTCAGCCCTGGCTGGAATCTCAACATTCCCACTCCAGCAGTATAAGGTTTTGTAGGTTGCTCTCATCCTGTTGCATTATCCTCCAGGCTTTGATTGTATTTAATACAATAGGATTTTTGCAATGATCGTAATATCTCTCAACTTGTCCATAAATAGTCGATTGATGAAGGGATATTTTGCTTGGGAGGCCTCAGTATCTAACCAGATTGACCCAATCAGCAATGTAGAATAATAGGGAGCTCAATTGGTACCTCCTTAAATCTGGAAAAACCAGCCAACCCCTTACTTGTGGAAGCTGCAGCTTTTCTAATTTAACAAGGGGCTGTCTATGACTCCAAATAAAAGAGCCAAGCCAACCATAAAGCTTACATGGCACCTGTCTCGGCAGCATCAAGGGGAGCATTCTCATAGCGTATAAAAGGCCAGGTGGGGTATTCATATTGACCAAAGCCAGGATATTGAGAGATCTTCCCAGCATTGAAGGTCCTATCTTATTTTCTCTAATAAATGTGTATAATTGACTTTATATAGCTGACCAAATGCCGGAGTATTGAAAATACCGAAGTAAAGAAAGCCCCCCAGTGACCACTGAAAACGGAAACAGGATCCATCTGGAACATTGAATATACTGGCAAGACCTCCCAGCGGCATGGCCTATGATTTCACAAAATTGAGTTTATAACATGAGAACATGCCAAGTAAGTTAACCACTTGAATTAAGCGGGGCACAGAAGTCAATGGATCATTTAAGAAAAGGAGGACATCATCCGCAGAGAGAGTAATTTTGTGCTTAACCGATCCAACCTGTGGAGCCATTATATTATGGTCAGCTGGTATAGCTTCCGCCAACGGCTCAATCACTAGCGTAAATAATAATGGTGAGTGAGGGCATTCCTGACAACAACCTCTGCCAACGCCAAAGCTATCTGAACTTGAATTGTTGGTGATCACCGCTGCTTTAGTAAAGACCTCTCCAACACCAAACCGTTCCAGCGTATAAAAGAGATATGGCCATTCTCCCCGATCGAATGCCTTCTCTGCCTCTAGGGAGACAACTAATCCCGGTATCGCTCCCTGCTGGGAGGCTTCTACCATATATAAGACTCTTCTAATGTTACTAGTTGATCTGTAACACTTTATAAACCCCATCTGGTTCTCTTTTAGAACGAATGGTAAAACCCTCTCCAGTCTTACTGCTAACATTTTTGAGAGAACTTTAAAATCCACACTCAACAAGGATATATGTCTATACGAAGAGCAGTCATCTGGGGTCTTTCCCTTCTTAAGAATGAGAGAAACATTTGCTTCTCTCAGAGAAGGCGGCAGACAGCCCTGACCATGTTAATAATTAAGCATGTTTATAAGTGGCCCGGCCAATTCCCCAATCAGTTCTTTATAGAACTCAGCCTGGAATCCATCTGGTCCAGGCGCTTTGCCACTCTGGAGCTGCTTCACCTCCTCCTGTACTTCCTGGGTTGTGAGGGGGGCATTCAAGAACAATACTTGCTCTAAGGTTAGGCCCGGGAGGGCCAGAATTTAAAAGAAGACTCTATCTTTCTCGTTCTATCCTCACAGTCCTGTGATCTCTACAATTCGAAATAGAACTTTCTAAAGACTGCATTGATCTTTTTACGATCACAAGTCAGGGTGATCCTTCTAATAGACGTAATGACTTGGGGAGCCTTTTTCTTTCTGGCAAGGTATGCTAGATACCTGCCAGGCTTTTCACCGTATTCAAATAATCTCTGCCTCGCAAGTAATAGCTCCATCTTTGCTGTTTGAGTAAGTGTGGTATTCAAGTGTGGTAAAGTTGCCCGAAGTGCTGTGATCAGCTGTAGTTTAGTAATGGAGGGTCTGTCAACGTACGCTGTCTCAGCCGCCTTCAGGCGAGCCTCAAGCAGACACTGTTGTTCTCACTTTTGTCTTTTCTGGATCACAGAATATGAGATAATCAAAACTCACACATATGCCTTCGCAGTCTCCCAAATCATCGAAGGGTTACTGGCCGTGTTGGAGTTGATATCCCAGAAGGTTTTTAATTCATGCCAGAAATATTTTATGAACTTACTATCCTTCAATAGGAAATGGTCTATACCCCAATGTCGGGAAGCTATCTCATCATCACTAGCCTTAACCTCCATATATACTGCGGCAGGGTCGGAAATATTACCTACTTCACAAAACAATATTAAGTTCAAAAGGACTGAGGGGACAGAAACATATCAATTCCGGTATGGCACTTGTGAGGGTTAGAATAAAAAGTAAAGTCTCTAGTCTCCGGGTGAATACACCGCCACACATCCAGCAGCCCCAACTCCCTACTTAGATCCGCCAACTGCCTAAGTCTCATAGATATGCCCGCAGAGCTCTTAGATATTCTGTCCAGCCCTGGGCTGATGATACAATTACAATCTCCCCCTATAATTGTGTGGTGCACCCCGAGAGCGATCAACTTACAGAACACTTCCATCACAAATTTAAAAGGGTGCTCCGGGGGTTGGGGGGGGGGGGGGGGGCAACGGAGATCTCAAATTCCTCTCCATATAATAGAGTTTTAATTAATATATACCATCCAGACTTATCTTTTATTGGCTGAGCATTTGGAAGGGATGATTCATCTGAATAAGAATGGCTACTCCCCTACTTTTTGAGCTGAAAGATGAAAAGAACACCTGGCCAAATCCACCCTATTTCAGCCTTAAATGCTCCTTAGAAAGTAAATGTGTCTCCTGTCGAAAGGCTACCTTCACCCTTTCTTTTTTAAGACTTGATAATATCTTTTTCCTTTTGATTAGTGAGTGGCTCTCCTTGACATTCCCAGTGCACCACCTAAACGAATGAATAGCCATGATCGTCCAAGCAAGCCCAAGACCCGCCAGGAGGAAGAACCCCTCCCAAAAGACATTGAATAAAAACCAACATAGATTCACACATAAAAACACTCTTTAAACAGCGATACCAAAACAACTAAGAACTACTCCCAAAAACAAATAACATAAAACATACTTAGGAGGAGACTTTCCCCCTTGTTCACAGGAGGCACTACTACCTTCCAATAATCCTGCCATAACATCTCCCAGCCAGAACCATGACCTCGGCCAGGCATTACAAAGTAGAGTAAATAAATTCCAACATCTTATAAAGCAGACGTTAAAAATGTGCGAGCTAAACCAATCCCCCCAACACCATCACCTAGATACACTTAGCAAAACAACACAAGATGGAAATATATAAAATTACAAAATTACAATCCCAGCAAGTAATAAGCAACCAAATAAAAATAACATTCAGAAACGTCCCCTAATAATCAAATAAACAGCACGAGCTCTAGATAAGAGTCGATAGAAAGGATAAGGAAGGGGACCCCCAGCCCACACCCCCTCACCAAGGAAAGATGGAGAATAGAAAGAGGAAGTAAGGAGGAGGAAAAAACAAAGCGGGGGGAGCAAAATAAGTTCATTATCAGTATAATTCAAGTACCGCAGTCTATTTGAGAGAAGCCAGGAATTATATTATTTTTTTTCCGGTGATCCAAAGTTATATACAGATCCTCCATGACTGCAGCGCATAGAATACTGAATATTTAAATCGCTCAGATGCTTCTTCGCCTCATCAAACGCCTTGCTCTTGCAGACCACAGCTGGAGAGAAATCCTGGAAGAACATTATCCTGGAGCTCTTGTATATCATGGCATGAGAATCCTTCCCCAAGACTCTGGAGGCCTCTAGCAGCATCTGTTTTTCCCTGTAATGTTGAAGTTGAACTAGGACTGGGCGGAGGCGCTGGTCCGACCCTGGCCGGCGCACAGCAACACGATGGGCCCGTTCAATCCACACCTGACCCAGCTCTGACTCCAGTTACATCAGCTGTGGGAGCCATTGCTCCAGGAAATCAACAAGCTGGTCTTCCTCCTCCCATTCGGGAAGGCCCAGCAACCGAATATTTTTCCGATGACCTCAATTTTCGAGGTCATCAATATGTGCCTCGATGGTCGGCGTTAGATGTTCCAGAAGCCAGCCCTGACCCATGGATACCTCAGCAGTGATCTCGGAGGCCATGGTCCATTGCTCTGTACCTCCGACACGCTGCCCGAGTTTCTCAATTTCTACGTCATGTTTCTGCAGCATGACCGAGATCGATTCCCACCTGGACTGGGTCTCTTCAATGGATGCATCAACCTCTCTCGGAGTTTAACAAGCTCCAAGATAAGGCTCACCCCTGCAGGTGAGTCCCCCAGGACAGCTGCAGACATCTGTCTTGCTACAGGGTGGGGGGAGGGGTCCCTCTCTGTTGTGAACTGCGATACCGTTTGCCTTTGGACATTTTAAAAAGCATCAAACTGCTAAATGGCAAGGCTGCAGGGCGAAACCTATTTTAAACTAATTAACAGGTGAGGTGAGAATGGGTACCCCACTTTACCTGAGTCTTGGGCAGAGCTCTGTAGACTCAGACCTGCTGGGTCGCCATCATCTTGGATCTCCCTGACACCCTGTTTAAAAGGGAATAGGCAAAAGGCAGAAAATTACAAACTGATCAGCATAACCTCGATCGTGGGTAGCTTCCTGGAATCCACTGTGAAGGATGAGATTTGTGAATAATTAAGTAGGGCGAAGTCGGTATGGTTTCATCAAGGGGAGGTCATGCTAATGAATCTGTTAGAACACTTTGAGGATGTAACAAGCAGGTTAGATCAAGGAGAGCTAATGGATACTATGTGTCTGGACTTCAAGAAGGACGTTAACAAGGTGTTTCACAGGAGGCTGCTGAATAAGGGCCCATGGTTCCGGAGATAAGGTACTAGTGTGTACAGAAGCCTGGCTGTCTGGCAGAACATAGAGAGTGGGAATAAAAGGGTCCTTCTTAGGATAGCAGTCAATGACAACTGGTTTCGCAAGGGAACCACAACTTTTTACTTTGTACGTTAACAATCTAGATGAACGAACTGAGGGCAATCCATCGAAGTTTTTAGATGATGCAAAGGTAGATAGAGGGACAGGTATCATTGAGATGGCAGGGAGGCTGCAGAAGGATTTAGACATGGTAGTAGAGTGGGCAAAGACGTGGCAGATGGAGAACACTTGGGAAAGTGCGAGGTTATGCATTTTAGTAGGAAGAAGAGAGGCATGGACTATTTCATAGCTGGGGAGAAAATTCAGAAGTCTGAAGTGCAGAACGTTGCGAGTTCCAGTCAGGATTATCTCAAGGTAAATGTGCAAGTTGTGTCAGTAGCTAGGAAGGTGCTGTATCTGCCACACAGTGTGTTTGAAATCTTATATTCAACAAAAGAACTGAGTCAATTCTTATAAACAATGATATTTGTTTATTGAACGCAATTAATATTAGAACAATAAAACGTATTATAACGTAATGAAAAACACTACAATCTATCTTATGGGTTAACGTAAGCTTGGGTGGTCACATAACACCCCACCAGAAGTTGACCGTCTTCCACTTGGTGAAGTCTTCTTGTTCTTCTGAAGGTCTTGTAGGTGTCTTCTCTTTCAGTGGTTATTCTCGAGTTAGCACTCTCCGAGGGGTTTTATGGTGATTCTTATCCTTCCAAGTCTTCACGCCTTTCGGGAGGGTGTGGAGGATCTGCCAATGAAATGATCAGGTTCATTTACCCTGATCAATTAGATCCAACCTGGGGTTGTCACATTAATGGCCCAAAGGGAGAATTTCCATTGTCCCATTCAGGTCCAACTTCAGGTTGGTATTACAGGGTCTGGAGCTGTCAGGTTTGTTTGCAAACCATCTCTGGGTAGCTGCAGCCTGTCTGGATTCTGCAGCATGTTGAAGAGTTTGGTCAAGGATGGGTTCTACTTCCCAGCATGCGTTAATCATTGTTCATTTTTGTAACTCCATGGTAAATTTATTATTGTCCATTGTAAGATTATTATTTCAGGTGGTCAATATGGTCAGAAGGGCAAATACATTGATTACATTTCTTTCGTGATGACTTGAATGGATGGATTTCCGCAGCTCTATAAGACTCTGGTCAGACCACATTTGGTGTATTATGTACAGTTTTGGGCCACATAACTCAGGAAGGATGCAGCACCCCAGAGCGTGTTCAGAGGAGCTTCATAGGAATGGTCTTAGGAATAAAAAGCTAAACATATGAGGTCTTTGGGTCTATACTCGCTGCAGTGTATAAGGGTGAAGGGGGCTCTAATAGAAGTATACAGAATACTGTTGGGAAGATTCTTCCACTGTTCGGAGAGAAAGCACTCAAAGATATAGCCTGAGAGTCAAGAGAAAATCTTTAGAACGGAGATAAGGAGAAATGCCTTCACCCTGAGAGGGGTGAGTCTATGGTAAAGATGGCAGTTTCCTTCCCTAAAGGACATCAGTGAACCAGGTATGTTTTTCTTGGCAATCGATTCATAACCAACATCAGTCTCTTAATTCCAGATTTGTATTTAAGGTCCGCCACTTGATGTGGCAGGATTTGGACCCAGGTCATCAGAACATTATCTGTGTTTATCACATAAGAATCCACATTATAACACCACGAGGCCACTGACTTTCCCAATCCACCACAGTGTGACTAACGTGTGAAATATGACATGTGCTGGGAGTTGTCTTCATGTTATCCTTGACTTCCTCATCAAGATATGGATGATTTTTTTCCATAATACAATTCCTCTTTGGTCTTTAGTATCTTCCTAATTGTTTGCCAAATTTCTTCAGCTGTCCTGCCTTTGACTGTTCTTTTCTTCCCCCAGAGTGTTCACAGCCAAATCCCTCCTTCGGACAGTATAATTATCATTACCTAACACTAAAACTCTCATGTATGACTCAGTCTTCACTCTTTCAATCTGAATGTGAAACTCCAGCATGTTGTGGCTTTCCTTCCAAGGCAAAGCTCATCCACCAATCCTTCCTTGTTACATAATATCAACTCTAAATTAGATTAGATGCCCTATATTTTGTAAACAGGCCCTTTGGCCCAACAAGTCCACACCAACCCTCCAAAAAGTAACCCACCCAGACCCCTCTGAGTTACGTGCCTCACTCTATGGGCAATTTAGCATGGCCAATTCACCTGACCAGCACATCTTCAGACTGTGGGAGGAAACCCACGCAGACAGAGGGAAAATGTGCAAACTACACGCAGACAGTCCCCCGAGGCTGGAATCGAACCTGGGTCCTTGTTGCTGTGCTAATCACTCAGCCCCATTCTCCAGCTGTTTCCATGATGGCCTGCTCACAGAAATGATCTCTCATACACTCTCTGAATCTTTATTCAAGGATATCACTGTCAAGTTGATTAATTGAGCCAATTTGCATGTTCAAACCACCCATAGTTACTGTTGTGCCCTTGTTACAAACCCTCACTCTTTTCTACCTCAGAAGTACTTTGGGGGGAATAGTGGCTGAAAATTACTCTTCCCAAGAGGTTTCTTCTCTTGCATTTATTTGCACTGAGACGAATTTCAAATTATTTTTGGCACAAAACACTTTGAGAAGGTCTAAGTTCCCACTCACACGAACAAATGTTTATTTTCTTTTCACTAGCCACGTTTCCCAGTCAATATCGAGGATTTAAAAGGGTTAAAAGTGGTCATGAGATAGCGTTAACAAACAGGGTTGAGGAAAATCCCGAAGACTTATTTCCATATATAAGGAGCAAGAGGATAACTAGTGAAATGTTTGGCCCACACAAGAACAAAGGAAGAAAGTTATGCATTATGCATGGATCAGAGACAATGGGTGAGATTCTTAGGAAGTACTTTGCATCTGTATTCACCAAGGAGAGGGACATGACGGATGTTGAGGTTAGGGATAGATCTCTGAGTACTCTGGGTCAAGTCGATATAAAAAGGAAGGAAGTTTTGGATACTCTGAAAGATATTAAGGTAGACAAGCCCCCAAGTCAGGATGGGATCAATCACAGGTTACTGAGGGATATGAGTGTGGAAATAACTGGGGCTTTAACATTTATCTTTGCAGGATGATTGAACATGGGTGAGGTCCCAGAGGACTGGCGAATTTCTAATATTGTCCCCTTATTTAACAAGGATAGCGGGGATAATCCAGGTAATTGTAGACCGGCAGGCCTGATGTCATTGTAGGCAAGCTGCTGGAGAAGAGACTGAGGGACTTGAGTAAGGCGTTTTATTAGGTTCCCCATGGTCGGATGATGGAGAAGGTGAAGTCGCATGGGGTCCAGAGTGTTCTATCTAGATGCATTGAGAACTGGCTGGCCAATAGGAGACAGAGAGTAGTGGAAGGGGATGTCTCAAAATGGAGACCTATGACCAGTGGTGTGCAAAAGCGATCCGTACTGTGGCCACTGTTGTTTGTGATATATATCAATGATTTGGAAGAAGGTATTGGTTGCCTGATTGGCAAGTTTGCAGATGCCACCAAGATTGTTGGAGTAGCAGATAGTGAAGGAACTGTCAGAGAATACAGCAGAATATAGATAGATTGGAGATCTGGGCACAGAAATAGCAGATGGAGTTCATACTGTGCAAATGCAAGGTGATGCATTTTGAAAGACCCTGGGGAAAATTGACTTACAGCGAGATCTGGGTGTTCGGGTCCATTGTTTCCTGAAGATGCCAACACAGGTCAGCAAAGTGGTCAAGGTGGCATATGGTATGCTTTCCTTCATTGGATCAGGTGTTGAGTACAAGCGCTGGCAGGTCATACAGTTGCATAGGACTTTGGTTTGGCCGCATTTGGAATGCTGTATATAAATTTAGATTTAGATTACTTACAGTGTGGAAACAGGCCCTTCAGCCCAACAAGTCCACACCGATCTGCCGAAGCACAACCCACCCATATCCCTACATTTACCCCTTACCTAACACTACTGGCAGTTTAGCATGGCCAATTCACCTGACCTGCACATTTTTGGACTGTGGGAGGAAACCCATGCAGACACAGGGAGAATGCGCAAACTCCGCACAGTCAGTCGCCTGAGGCGGGAATTGAACTCGGGTCTCTGGCGCTCTGCGGCAGCAGTGCTAACCACTGTGCCACCGTGTCGCCTACAAAGATGAAGATAGAAAGATTGAGTAGATTAGGACTATTTTCATTACAAAGTCGAAGGTTGAGGTTTACAAAATCAAGACAGATATATACAGGATGGAAGCTTTGTCCCCAGATTGTGGAACTCAATTACTCGGGGTCATGAGTTCAAAGTGAGAGGGGAAAGGTTTAGTGCAGATATATGTGGGAAGATCTTTACTCATAGGGTGGTGGCAGCCTGGAACGTGTGGCCATCTGAGGTGGTAGGGACAGGAGCAATAGCGTTATCTAAGATGTATTTAGACAGAAACATGAATGGGGAGGGAGCAAAGGGATACAGACCATTAGAAAATAGGTGCAGGTTTAGAAAGTATGAGGTTCTGGATCAGCACAGGCTAGGAGGGCCGAAGGGTCTGTTCCTGTGTCGGAATGTTCTTTGTTCTTTATCATTCATTCTAAAAATAGCAAGTTTTCAACTTATTGTATGCTACAATTTAATAATATAAACAATTTATTTATTTGATAGTGCATGTCAAATTATTGCCATTTCTAAATTACAGTCACAGGGTCAAAGAGATGTACAGCATGGAAACAGACCCTTCGGTCCAACTTGTCCATGCCGACCAAATATCCCAACCCAATCTAGTGCCACCTGCCAGCACTCAGCCCATTTCCCTCTAAACACTTTCTATTCATATATCCATCCAGATGCCATCTAAATGTTGCAATTGTACTAACCACCACTGCTTCCTCTGGCAGCTCATTCCACACACGTACAACCCTCTGAGTGAAAACGTTGCCCCTTACATCTCTTGTATATTTTTCCCTTCCCAACCGAAAACTATGCCCTCTAGTTCTGGGCTCCACCACACCAGGGAAAATACCTTGTCAATTTACCCGAATCATGCCCCTCATGATTTTATAAACCTCTATAAAGTCACCCCCAGTCTCCAACGTTCCAGGGAAACCAGCTCCAGCTTGTTCAACCTCCAGCTGTCGCTCAAACCCTCCAACCTTGGCAACATGCATGTAAATCTTTTCTGAACCCTTTCAAGTTTCACCTAATCTATCAGGTCCTGGGGATTTTTCCACCTTTATGCATTTCAAGACATGAAATGCACTTCTTCCTCTGTAATATGGACATTTTTCAAGACGTCACTATCTATTTCTCCATATATCTACATCTCCCATGTTCTTCTCCTGAGTAAACACTGATACAAAATACTCGTTTAGTATCTCTCCCATCTCCTGCAGCTCCACACAAAGGCACCTTGCTGATCTTTGAGGACTCTATTCTCTCCCTATTTGCCCTTTTGTTCTCAATGTATTTGTAAAATCCTTTTGGATTCTCCTTAACTCTATTTGTCAAAGCTAACTCATGTCCCCTTTTTGCCTTCCTGATTTCCCTCTTTAGTATACTCCTGCCTTTATACTCTAAGGATTCACTCGATCTATCCTGCCTGTACCTGTCATATCCTTCCTTCTTTTTCTTAACTAGACCCTCAATTTCCTTAGTCATTCAGCACTCTCTATACCTTCCAGCCTTTCCTTTCAGCCTAACATGAATATAATGTCTCTGGACTCCGGATATCTAATTTCTGAAGACTTCCCATTTTCTAGCCGTCTGCTTACCTGCGAACATTTGCCACCATCAGTTTTTGAAAGATATTGCCTAATACCGTCAAAATTGGCCTTTCTCCAATTTAGAACTTCAACTTTTAGATCTAGTCTATCCTTTTCCATCATTATTTTAAAACTAATTGAATTGTTGGCAAATAACTGAAGCTCACACATTTCAGGTGAGAAATTAAATCGATTGATTATATTTTAATGTGTAAGAGTTATAATTCTATTTGATTGTTCAATCATTTGCTCACTCTGAATATGCAATCAGTCAGAGGTCAATCATTTTGCAAATGATAGAGCGACAATGTACGCATTTGAGTACCGAGATTCAATGGGTAATTGTGATCACCAAAATAGTCAGACAACATATTCTTCTTCAGTACAAAACAAAATGCAATTCTTTACTTTTGTATCATAAAACGTTGTTCGGTGTTTATATTTTAGTTCCATCAAATAAAATTAATTTTATTGTTTTCAGAGATGATGCAGTTATTGTTCAGGTGAATAATTGTAGCTCATACCTTATTATTGCGCAATTCACAAACATGGTAAACCCCTGATCATTGATCAGGTCAGTAAACCCATCACTTTGCATCATGATCGACATTAAAAGTGGATTTCAAAATGGTGAATTCGGGTACAGTGCTACTGGACCTCACAGCTGCCTGTGGCACTGAGTGAGACACTGGCCTGCTCCTGAATCTGTCCAGAGAGTTTCCATCCTGGGTCAGGGCAGTCATTCAAACATTCTCTCAAAGAAAATCATTTAGGATCCGCCTTGAGCATGAATAAAGAAACCAACAGGCTATCACTGCTCTCAGTGCAGGTATCAATGCTGTCTAAATTAGATACCAATGACTGACCAGGAATCAGGTCTTACAAATTCATGTTCAGTCAGAGCCTGGCCCATGGAGCAGATGTATGGACATGGAGTGTCAGAATCATAACGCACAAGTTACTTATGGTGATGACATCTGGCATGTCCCCCAGAGTCCATACATCTGCCCCCTGGACCAGACACTGTGTGTAAACGTTCACAGTTGACAGTCTATTGCAGCATCTTGTGTCTCACAGAGAACCCTCTGAAACTATATCCAATAAATGTACCTTCATATTCACCAGTATCAAAATAAAATTGTACATGTTTGTGGATGGTCCGATACTAATTGATAGGACACCCAACAGAATGCTTCTGAAGAAACCAGGAGCAAACGGCAAGCCAAGAATAATTTTAATAATGGAACTTGATCGATTTTTTCTGGTCTAGGTAACCATGCATATTGTGTCGCACTTAGGTGAATGTAACAATGCACATCAAAACTGGACGTCTTGGTCTAACGCCCGACCCCAGCTTCCTGACTTCACACAGCTCACTCCCTCGCACGCCTCACTCCCTCAATCACCAATTAATGAGAATCCACAAACTGAGTAAAACTTGGAACACAGAACAGTACAGCACAGTAAGAGCCCTTCAGCCCTCAATGTTTTGCTGGCCTTTTATCCTACTCTTAGATCAGACTAACCTACATACCCTTCAATGTACTAACTTCCATGTTCCTATCCAAGAGTCTTCTTAACTATCTCTAATGTATCTGACTCGACTACCACCGCTGGCGGTGCATTCCGCCCACCCACCACTCCCGGAATAGAGAACCTATCTCTGGCATCTCCTCTAAACCTTCCTCCAATCACTTTAAAGTTATGCCCTTTGTTGATAGCCAATTCTACCCTGGGAAAAGGCTCTGGCTATCCACTCTATATCTCTCAACATCTTGTACATCTCTGTCAAGTCACCTTTCATCCTTCTTCGCTCCAGTGAGAAAAGCCCTAGCTCTCTCAACCTTTCTTCCTAAGACATGACCTCCAGTCCTGGCAGCATCCTGGTAGATATGCTCCGCACACTCTCTGAGACTTCCACATGTGAGTGCGAGCAGCAGCGGAGGAAAGACGAACCCGAAAGACTGCAGCTAAGGTAAGGCAGTTTTTTAAAAAATTACTTAACAATAGCAGGCAGCGTTGTTTTCTCTTCCACAGAAGGATCGGGAGCAGCTGAGGAAGTGACGAGGACCAGCGGGGCAGCCGGGAAGGAAAGTAGTGATTACATATATCAGCAAGGCATTTAAAAAGAATAGGGAGGGGGGGAAAGAAGAGGGGGTGTAGCACTACTAATCGGAGAGCGTATCACTGCTACAGAAGTTACCATTGTCGAGGAAGATCTGCCTATCGAGTCAGTATGGGTGGAAATTAGTAACAGCAAGGGAGCAGTCACCTCGTTAGGGCTTTACTACAGGCTCCCCAATAGCAGCAGGGAGATTGAAGAAAGCATAGGTCGGCAGATTTTGGAAAAGTGTGAATGTAGTAGGGTTGTTGTAATGGGTGATTTTATCTTTCCCAATATTGATTGGAACCTCCTTCGAGCAGAAATTTTAAAGGAGCTGTTTTTGTAAGGTATGTTCAGGAGGGTTTTCTAACTCAGTACGTTGACAGGCCGACGAGAGAGGCCATTCTAAACTTGATGCTCGGAAATGAGCCGGGGCAGGTATCAGATCTTGTGGTGGGAGAGCATTTTAATGATAATGACAACAACTGCCTCACATTCTACATAGCTATGGAGAAGGAGAAGATTAGGCAAAATGGGAGGATATTTAATTGGGGAAGAGGAAAGAATGATGCAATTAAACATGAATTAGGAAGCATGGATTGGGAGCAATTGTCCCATGGTGAAGGCACGATAGACATGTGGAGACTGTTTAAGGAACAGTTGTTGCAAGTGATGAATAAACATGTTCCTCTGAGACAGGCAAGAAGGGGTAAGATAAAGGAACCTTGGATGATGAGACCGATGGAGCTTCTCGTCAAAAGGAAGAAGGTAACTTACATAAAGTGGAGGAAGCTTGGGTCAAGCTCAGCTCTAGAAGATTACAGGCAGGCGAGGAAGGAGCTCAAAAATAGTCTGAGGAGAGCCAGGAGGGGGCACGAGAAAGGCTTGGCAGAACGGATTAGGGAGAACACAATGGCATTTTACACTTATGTGAGGAATAAGAGAATGGTCAAAGAAAGAATAGGGCTGATCAGGGATAGCATAGGGAACATGTCTGTAAAGTCTGAGGAGGTGGGGGAAGCCCTAAATGAGTTTTGTGCTTCTGTCTTTATGAAAGAAACAAACTTTGTAATGAATGAAACATTTGAAGAGCAGGTGTGCATGCTGTAATGGATAGAGATAGAGGAAGCTGATGTGCTGAAACTTTTGTCAAACATTAAGATTGACAAGTCACCATGCCCGGACCAGATTTGCTCTCGGCTGATTTGGGAAGCGAGAAATGTGATTGTTTCACCACTTGCAAAGATCTTTGCATCCTCGCTCTCCACTGGAGTCATACCTGAGGACTGGAGAGAGGCAAATGTAATTCCTCTCTTCACGAAAGGAAATAGGGCAATTCCTGGCAATTACAGACCAGTAAGTCTCACATCTGTCGTCTGCAAGGTGTTGGAAAGGATTCTGAGGGATAGGATTTATGACCATCTGGAAGAGCATGGCTTGATTAAATGCAGTCAGCAAGGCTTTGTGAGGGACAGGTCATGCCTTACAAACCTTATCGAGTTCTTTGAGGATGTGACTAGAAAGGTTGATGAGGGTCGAGCTGTGGATGTGGTGTATATGGACTTCAGCAAGGCATTTGATAAGGTTACCCATGGTAGGCTCGTTCAGAAGGTCAGGAGGAATGGGATACAGGGGAACGCAGCTGTCTGGATACAGAATTGGCTGGCCAACAGAAGACAGCGAGTGGTTTTAGAAGGGAAATATTCTGCCTCGACGTCAGTGGTGAGTGGTGTTCCACAGGGCTCTGTCCTTTTGCCTCGACTGTTTGTAATTTTTATTAATGATTTGGATGAGAGGATTGATGGATCGGTCAGCAAGTTTGCAGACAATACAAAAATTGGAGGTGTCGTTTACCATATAGAGGGCTGTTGTAGGCTGCAGCTGGACATTGACAGGATGCAGAGATTGGCTGAGAGGTGGCAGATGGAGTTTAACCTGGATAAATGCGAGGTGATACATTTTGGAAGGTCGAATATGAATGCTAAGTACAGGATTAAGGATAGGATTCTTGGCAGTGTGGAGGAACAGAGGGATCTTGTGGGGCAGGTACATAGATCCCTTAAAATGGCTATCCACGTGGACAGGGTTGTAAAGAAAGCATATGGTGTTTTGGCATTGAATAACAGGGGGGGATTGAGTTTAAGAGCCGTGAGATCTTGTTGCAGCTCTATAAAACTTAGGTTAGACTACACTTAGTATACAGCGTCCAGTTCTGGTCGCCGTATTATAGGAAAGATGTGGATGCTTTGGAGAGGGTTCAGAGGAGATTTACCAGGATGCTGCCTAGACTGGAGGACCTATCTCATGAAGAGAGTTTGATTGAGCGCGGACTTTTTTCATTGGAGAAAAGGAGGAGGAGAGGGGACCTAATTGAGGTATACAGGATAACGAGAGGCTTAGATAGAGTCGATAGCCAGAGACTATTTCCCAGGGCAGAAATGGCTAACACGAGGTGTCATAATTTTAAGCTGGTTGGAGGAAAGTATAGAGGGGATGTCAGAGGTGGGTTCTTTACACAGAGTTGTGAGAGCATGGAATGCGTTGCCAGCAGCAGTTGTGGAAGCAAGGTCACTGGGGACATTTAAGAGACTGCTGGACATGCATATGGTCACAGAAATTTGAGGGTGCATACATGAGGATCAATGGTTGGCACAACATCGTGGGATGAAGGGCCTGTTCTGTGCTGTACTGTTCTATGTTCTATGAAGCAACTAGAACTTAACACAGTATTCTAAGTGTGGTTGGACAACAGCTTTATATAGTTAAGCATTAACCTCACTGCTCTTAAACTCAATACTCCTGTTAATGAAAGCCAACACACTATATGCCTTCTTAACAACCCTTTAATCTTGGGTGGCAACTTTGTGGGATCAATGGACATGGAGCCCAATATCCCTCTGTCACTCCACACTGCCATGAATTCGGCCTTTAACCCTGTATTGTGTATGCAAATACAACCTTCCAAAATAAATCGCTTCACAATTTTTAATTTCGAACTGTATCTGCCACTTATCAGCCCAGCTCTGCATCCTGTCAATGTCCTCTTGTAACCTATACCAACCCTCCATACTATCCACAACTCGACCCACCTTCATGTCATCGGCAAACTTATTAACCCATCATTCCACTACCTCATGAAAGTCATCTCTAAAATTCACAAATCGCACAGGTCACAGAGCCAATCCCCATGGAACACCACTGGTCACTGAGCTCCAGGCTGAATACTTTCCATCTGCAACCATTACGGGCCTGCCAAATCCATATCCAGACAGTCAAACTTCCCTGTGTCCATGCCTCCTTACCTTCTGAATGCGCCTACAATGGTGAACATTATCAAATGCCTTGCTAACATTCTTGTTCACCACATCTACTGGCCGACCATCATCAACGTGTTTTTTCACATCTTCAAAAAACTCAATAAGATTTCTGAGGGATGACCTGCTGCTGACAAAGCCATGCTGACTACCTCTAATCAAACTATTGTTTTCTAAGTCATTGTAAATCCTGCCTCTCAGAATCATCTCTAATACTTTGCCAACCACCGATATAAGACTGACTGTTCTGTCATTCCCATGGTTATCCCTATTCCCTTTCCTGAACAAGGGAATAACATTTGCCATCCTTCAATCATCTGACAATACTCCAGTGCACAATGAGGATGCAAAGGTTATCGCCAAAGGCACATCAATCTCTCCCATCACTTCCTGGATTAACATCAGGTGTACCCTATCTGACGAAGGTTATTTACCTATCCTTATGTTTGTACTTCAAACAGTCTGTACTTCCCTTCAACTTTTCTATTCCTTGTTCAACCAACTGATTCACTGCTTTCCATTTCAACACTACATACAGTGCTGCCTGCTTGAGTAAGTACGTTTCCCAACGTCCTGTGAATCACAGAATGAAAAAAAAAGGAATGCACCAACGCCTTCCTGATGAAGGGCTTATGCCTAAAACATCAACACGCTTGCTCCTCGGATGCCGCCTGACCTGCTGTGCTTTTCCAGCTCGACACTTTTCGACTCTGATCTCTATCAACTGCAGTCCTCACTTTCTACATTACTGCAGCTGTCCCCTCTGTACACTGAGTGGGGAATTAACCATCAAAAACTCATTGTATGTGGAGCTGACTGCTCAGTTCTGGAGAGTTGCACTTAATGAATACGTTTTTTTTTAAAAAAAAAGATATTACAGTTCAACGTTCAGTGCCAGAGTTACAATTTTGGTTCATGGTTTGTGCAGCCTTATAAGAAATAGTGAATGACTGAAGGACTCCAAGGTACAGAGTATTCCAAGTGTTATGTTCCAGCTTATGTTAATGCTGGGAGTATTACCAGACAGACTGATGACATTTGAGTTGACATTTGGAGGTGTGACATTTTTGCCATCACAGAGACGTGTTTGAGGGAGGTCAGGGTCAACAACTCAATATTCTGTTATACTGTAAAATATGGGCAGGAGAGGAGAGGGTTTTGAAGAGGAGGTGGTGTTGTATTATTAATTAAGGAGTCAGTGACAGCAGTAAGGAAGGACAATATCTTGGAAGAGTCTTCAAATGAGGGTTTATCGGCCAAGGTTAGGATCAAACTGTTGACAGAACACACTGTTGGGGATATTTTATATAGTCCCAGAAAGAGGAAAATACAGGAGAAGATTTATAACCAATTCACTGAGGTGTCTAGGAATGCAAGGCTGAAGATGTTGGAGATAGGGAAGCAAAGCTGGAGATGTTACTGAGATAGGAAAACAAGGGTGGAGATGTTGCAGAGAGAGGAAAGCAAGGCTGGAGATGTTGCACAGATAGGAAAGCAAGGTTGGAGATGGCCGAGAGATAGCGTGAACAGGTTAGTGAGATATTTTTAAATTCAATCACAGGATGTAGGGAGAAGTGCAGCATCTGGAAGGTATAGAGCTAGGGAAGAATGTAGGGCTGGTAGAATTTACAGTCATAGATGGGTCTGGAGTATGAGATAAAAATTGTGGAGATATTAAGGGATACTGAGACACAGATGGATGTAGCGGCTGGAGAAGATGACAAAGAAAGATACAGAAATACACGTAGATAGTTTAAAAATGGAATTGAGCAATATCTTAATAGAGAAAATATTATAGAAATCTTTGGAATAGAGAAGGCACTGGGAGGAACTGAAGGAGTGAGACCTTAGATTGTCCAATCACGAGAGAAATAGAGTCAGTGTCACAAAGCACAGGACAGGCCCTTTGGTTAACAGCGACAAAATAAAAAGCCCGGCAAACCCTGGAAACCCCTCCTTCCTAATGTCTGGGGGCAAGGGCTAGATTTGGGAGAGGTGCCCTATAGACTGTTCAAACAACAATGTGACATAACAACAACCTCATGGTGTCAGATCAAACACTGACACAGAAACCTCCTGCTGACCCCCCGCTCCCTCAGCCTCACGGGATCAGATCAAACACTGACACAGAAACCTCCTGCTGACCCCTCTCCCTCAGCCTCACGGTGTCAGATCAAACACTGACACGGAAACCTCCTGCTGACTCCCCTCCCTCAGCCTCATGGTGTCAGATCAAACACTGACATGGAAACCTCCTGCTGACCCCCCCCCCCCCTGCCTCAGCCTCACGGTGTCAGATCAAACACTGACACAGAAACCTCCTGCTGACTCCCCTCCCTCAGCCTCATGGTGTCAGATCAAACACTGACACAGAAACCTCCTGCTGACCCCCCCCTCCCTCAGCCTCACGGTGTCAGATCAAACACTGACACAGAAACCTCCTGCTGACCCCCCCCCCCCTCCCTCAGCCTCACGGTGTCAGATCAAACACTGACACAGAAACCTCCTGCTGACCCCCCCCTCCCTCAGCCTCACGGTGTCAGATCAAACACTGACACAGAAACCTCCTGCTGACCCCCCCCCCCTCCCTCACGGTGTCAGATCAAACACTGACACAGAAACCTCCTGCTGACCCCCCCCCCCTCCCTCAGCCTCACGGTGTCAGATCAAACACTGACACAGAAACCTCCTGCTGACTCCCGTCCCTCAGCCTCACGGTGTCAGATCAAACACTGACACAGAAACCTCCTGCTGACCCCCCCCCCCCCCTCCCTCACGGTGTCAGATCAAACACTGACACAGAAACCTCCTGCTGACCCCCCTCCCCCTCCCTCAGCCTCACGGGGTCAGATCAAACACTGACACAGAAACCTCCTGCTGACCCCCCCCCTCCCCCAGCCTCACGGTGTCAGATCAAACACTGACACAGAAACCTCCTGCTGACCCCCCCCCCCTCCCTCAGCCTCATGGTGTCAGATCAAACACTGACACAGAAACCTCCTGCTGACACCCCTCCTCAGCTGGTGGACCAGTGTCCCTCAACATTGAATAACATTTGGTGGAAGCACTGAGAGAGTGACAGAGCTGGCGGATGTATACTGGGTGGGCCATTTCAAACCCAACACCAAGAGGGACTCAGCAGCAGCGTTGCTGATCGAGGTGGTCGGGTCCAAAAGGACATAACTGCTTCACTGCGTCTGCCCCGGGTCGGGGGGAACGACTGATAGGGAGAAACATCCTTGACCTCATCCTCACCAACCTACCGGCTGCAGACTCATTGTTCGATGACCGTATTGGGAACGGCGAACGACCGCACACAGTATTTCTGGAGACAAAGTTCCACTTTTACATCGTGAAGACCCCCTGTTATATGTGATATCATCACTGTGCTAAACAGGGCAGATTTTCAAGAGATTTTGGACTTTGCACTGGCCGGTGTGAGGCGGTTCGGGTCATTACCAACAGCAGCAGAATTGTCCTCCAGCATAAGTTTCACTATCACTGCCTGGTGTATGCTCCACTTTATCCTGACCATCAACCAGGGATACAGCCTTGTTAAATGGAGAATACAGGAGGGCCTACCTATAGTAGCACCAAATACACCTCAGAATGAGATGAAGTTACTAAATTGGGCCACTTACTCACCACATGGTATTAATAGAAAATGATACACAGACTAATCGAATGAATCAGGACTTATCTCTGCAATCCTCTCATATACAGTCTGGGTGAGTGGTGGTGGACAATCACACAACTCACCGGAGGAGGAGGATCCACAAATACCACCTTACTCAAAGATTGAAGAACCTAGCACAATAATAGGAAAGCTAAGGCTGAACATTTCACAACAATGTTCAGACAGAAATATCGATGGGAGGATCAACTTTAGTCTCCTCCAGATGGCAGTCTTCAGCGAAACGATTTACAACAAGAAAACACACAGCTGAATTCGAGAGGTGAGGTGACAGTGACTTCACTTTTAACATGATCATAACTGCATTTGACCAAATGTCATATCCAGGTTTAACGGCAAACCTGGAGCAAATAGGAATCGTCTGCATTGGCAGAAGTTATACCTGGTACAAAGGAAGGTGGCTGGGGTTGGTGGAGAGCAACCATCTCAGATCTGCCGCAGTTCCCCAAGGGAGGGGTTTCTGGGTAAGCCTGTAGATTAGAAATGGAAAGGTAGGCCACCATACCCCGACAGGGTGATTGGGCTGCTCTCTCGTTAGACAGAGACAACTGGTTGTAGATTAACTGGACAGTCATCATGCCTCAAGTAAGGGAGAGCTTGAGTAGGACAGCCCTTATCATACAGCTCAGTCAGTGCAGGAATTGAACCCACACTGTTAGTATTAATGTGCATTACAAACCAGCTGTCCAACTAAGCAAGTCATCACTCAGCTCCACGTGGTAGGTATTGTAATATTATTCCATTCAGATATGTTGCTAAACACCTTTGGAGCAGGAGGAACTAGAAGCCAGCTTCCTAGCTCAGAGAGAGGGACAGCATCAGAGAGCTGTAAAAGCACTCTCTGCCCTAGGCCCAATAATTATCAGCTGCTTCATAAATTACCATCCCTACTCAAGTGAAGTCACAACTGGGATTGTCTGCCAATGATTGGACAATATTCACCACAATTAGTGATTTACTCAGATACTGAAGTAATCCTTATCCAAATGCAACAAGGACCTGGAAATATGAAGACCTGTGTTTAACAGTGACAAGTACCATTCCCATTGCACACATGCCAGACAACGATTACCTCTAACAATTGAAAATGGAATCATATCCTCTGACGTTCAATGCCACCACCATCACTGACCTCCCAACAACCATTATCCCGGGGGTTTACCGTTAACCAGAACTGGTCTGACCGTATACTTTCATTACCCATTCCTGTAAAGGCCTTATGCTAAAACGTCGACTCTCCTGTACCTCAGATGCTGCCTGATCTGTTGTGCTTTTTCAGCGTCACACTTTGATGCATATAAATGAATTGGCTACAAGAATATCTAAAGGGCTAGGAATCCCGCAGAAATAACATAATTCATGATTTCCAAAAGCCTGTACACCATCTATAAGACACACACTGAATGTGTGTGCGATGAAATACCCGCCCCCTCCCCATTTTCCCTGTGAATGCAGCTGCACCCCTCAACCACTGACACCCAGGAGCATCAATACCTGCCATCTACACGGTGCTCTGCAGAAATTTAACAAGGCTTCTTACAACGTACCTCTGAAACCATGACCGTCAAGAAGGACAAGGGGAACAGACACATGGGATTATCATCATGTTCGTTTTCTGTTCCAAGCCAACCACCATCCTGTTTGGGAAGTATTTTGCCATTCCTTCAGTGTCACTATTTCAAGGTCTCCTCCCCCCCCCCCCACCCCGCCCCCCCCCCCCCCCCACCGCCACCTCCAATACGATTATAAGATAGAACATAGACCAGTACAGCACAGAACAAGCAATTCAACCCACAACATTGTGCCGACCATTGATCCTCATGTATGCACCCTCAGATTTCTGTGACCATATGCATGTCCAGCAGTCACTTAAATGTCCCCAATGTCCTTGCTTCCACACCTGCTGCTGGCAACGGATTCCATGCTCTCACAACTCTCTGTGTAAAGAACCCGCCTCGGACATCCCCTCTATACTTTCCTCCAACCAGCTTAAAACTATGATCCCTCGTATTAGCCATTTCTGCCCTTTTAAATAGTCTCTGGCTATCAACTCTATCTATGCCTCTCATTATCTTGTATTCTTCAATTAAGTCCCCTCTTCTGCTCCTTTTATCCAATGAAAAAAGTCCGAACTCAGTCAACCTCTCTTCATAAGAAAAGCCCTCCAGTCCAGGCAGCATCCTGGTAAACCTCCTCTGAACCCTCTCCAAAGCATCCACATCTTTCCTATAATAGGGCGACCAGAACTGGACGTAATATTCCAAGTGCGGTCTAAACAAAGTTTTATAGAGCTGCAACAAGATCTCACGGCTCTTAAACTCAATCTCCCGTTAATGAAAGCCAAAACACCATGTGCTTTCTTAACAACCTGTCCACTTGGGGGGCCATTTTATGGGATCTATGTACCTGCACAGCAAGATCCCTGTGTTCCTCCACACTGCCAAGAATCCTATCCTTAATCCTGTACTCAGCTTTCAAATTCGACCTTCCAAAATGCATCACCTCGCATTTATCCAGGTTGAAGTTCATCTGCCACCTCTCAGCCCATCTCTGCATCCTGTCAAGGTCCCGCTGCAGCCGACAACAGCCCTCTATACTGTTAACGACACCTGCAAACTTTGTGTCATCTGCAAATTTGCTGACCCATTCTTCAATCCCCTCACCCAAGTCTTTAATAAAAATTACAAACAGTAGAGGCCCAAGGACAGAGCCCTGTGGAACACCCACACACTTCCAGGCAGAATATTTTCCTTCTACTATCACTCGCTGTCTTCTGTTGGCCAGCTAATTCTGAATCCAGACAGCTAGGTTCCCCATATCCCATTCCTCCTGACCTTCTGAATGAGCCTACTATGGGGAACCTTATCAAATGCCTTGCTGAAGTCCACATACACCACATCCACAGCTCGACCCTCATCAATGTTTCTAGTCAGGTCCTCAAAGTATTGTAAGTCTAATTACAGCACATCGACTGCAGTTGTTCAATGTGGCAACTCACCCTCACCTTCTCAAGGGCAACAAGGGATGGACAATAAATACTGGCCCAATCATATTCCATGAATAAATGAAATGAAAATATTGTCCAGACGTGCCCAATGTTGGACACTGTGCTTTGGGTTTTGTGAGCTCAGGCTGTTAGTGTCGAGACAGTAACCTGTTTGTTATAAACAGCTGAAGGGATGTGCTGTTTTAAACAGTCTGTCAATCTCTCAGAGGCATGGCCTACATACCGAGCATCACACAGACACTGCCATACACATCCCATATTACTGAGCTCTGAGATAGACAGAAGCAATTCAAAATGTACCCAGATCTGACTGTAACATGTTTAAACACGCAGTGATATTGTTGCCATAAAAAGTATTATGAGTGAATATTAGCAGGGAGAAAGTGAGGACTGCAGATGCTGGAGACCAGAGTCAAAACGGGTGGTTCTGAAAAATATAGCACAGCCATTCATGTAGCCGCTGAGGTGCAGGAGAGTCGACTATGCGTTCACAATATTCATAAAAGGGAAAATAAATGTATATTTTCAAATTCCTTGTAGTTAATCATAATTTGGTCTTGGGTGCGGGAATGAGACTCATCATTTCAATGTTCCTTACTGTGAATTGGGCACTGTTCTCCTCATATTGTTGTTATAAAACTGAACTGAATACATGGGTGGACTTTGTGCTTATTGGACAATCTAAAAGCTGGTATGATGAAAGGATGTCAGACCTTCAGTAAAGAGACTTTGCTGTTAACGGTTAGAACAATGCTGCAAACATTTACACAGAGATTACCAGCTCATGTTACACACAAGAACGTTGGTCCGGGATGATGCCGGCCATCAATGGAACTGTGCAATTCTGTTTGGATACTGACATTGTGGGGCTAACATACACTGGGTATGGTTTATGATGGATTAAATGTAAGATGCCATGTGCTGCAGGAGCCCATCACCTTTATAACACCTTCATTCAGGATTGGGTCCAAGGTGCAGAATTACAGAGTTTAGGTGCCATACCAGAAGTGATATACTTGCAAGACATGGTTGTTTACAGGTCATTGTTACAAATGATGAACTGCGCCATGCGCTCGTCCATTGACCAGCCTGCCCCACACACCTCTCCCCGTTGTTCAGGTATGTCTCCAACCAGTCTATTGCGTGAGTAACTGCCCAGCTCCAGTTTTGAAGCACTCTGGACAGATTTTGGAGATGGTCAGTGTTTTGGAGGTCATGGTGAGGGCCAGTATTACTGTGTTTGAATTCAGGCTTTTCCTCAAAGTCATTTCCAACAGCTTTGCTTCCAGCAAGATGGTGTGTTCACTGATCTGAACATGAATTGGCTGTTTACTACAGTCACTGAATTGTGTAATAGGTGTGCGATCTGGTATTTCAATTGTTGTTCACTTCAATTGTTTTCAATTGAAAAATAATGATGTTTGGATTATTTTAAAATATGTAAGAAGCAAAGTGATATTAACACTTCATTATACAAAATGTAAAAGTGACCTGTTGTATATTTCCCACGAACTAATCAAAAAACTGTCAGATATTGCCTGTAAAGCAGGATTCTGTGAACAGAACTGTGTCACTGGCAACTTCACCATCCTCTCTGGTAGGTTCTGTCCCACTGACAGGACATAGCCAGGCTGAGGGGGCTGTTCTTGGCATATAGTCAATACAGTGCTCAGCATTGATGCTGGATCCTGTAGGTGCTAGACTGCTCTGCAGCAGGTTATGGGGGGATGAGTAAAAGGGAAACATGTCATTGACCACATCATCACTGATCTGCCTGATGCAGATGCACTTCTAAATTTCATATCTCGGTAAGAATGGTCACTGCACAGTCCTTATGGGGAGCAAGGGCTACCTTTACATTTTGCAGACCCACCTCACCATGATATGGGTTTCTACTGGGACAGGCGTTAAACAGATTGAGCAACAAATTATGAGGCATCTATGAGGTGCAATGGGCCATCAGCAGCAGCAAAATACAACTCAGTCTGCAACCTCACACCCGACATACCTGCCACTGTACAGTAACCATCACCATCAGATATACCTCCCGCTGTACAGTAACCATCACGGCCTGACATACCTCCCACTGTACAGTAACCACCACAGCCCGACATACCTCGCACTGTACAGTAACCATCACACCCCGACATACCTCCCACTGTACAGTAACCATCACGGCCTGACATACCTCCCACTGTACAGTAACCACCACAGCCCAACATACCTCCCTCTGTACAGTAACCATCACAGCCTGACATACCTACCACTGTACAGTAACCATCACGGCCTGACGTACCTCCCACTGTACAGTAACCATCACACCCCGACATACCTCCCACTGTACAGGAACCATCACGGCCCAACATACCTTCCACTGTACAGTAACTATCAAGAGCTCAGTGCTTAACACTGCTGCCTCACAGCACCAAAGTCCTAGGTTCAATTCCGACCTTGGTGACTGTCTGTGTGGAGTTTGCACATTCCCCCCGTGTCTGCATGGGTTTCCTCCGGGTGCTCCGGTTTCCTCTCACAGCCCAAAGATGCGCAGTTCAGGTGAATTGGCCATGTTAAATTGCCCATGGTGTTAGGTGCATTAGTCAGGGTAAATATAGGGCAGGGGAATGTGTTTGGGTAGGTTACTCTTCGGAGGGTTGGTGTGGACCGGTTGGGCTGAAGGGTCTGTTTTCCCACATTAGGGAATCTAGTCTAACCTCCAAGGTTCAAGTCAGGAATATGATGGAATAATCACTTGTCTGAATGAGTGCAGCTCCAACAGTACTCTAGTATGGACTTACTAGCAACAGGCAACTCAGTTGTGTGGGGAATATCCTGTCTCACAAACTTGATTAATTATTTTGAGGAACTGCCAAAATTGATTGATGAGGGTGTGGGGCTGGATGTTGGCCGATTGGACCTTAGCAAGGCCTTGGATATGATTGCTTATGGCAGGCTCATGCAGAAGGTTCAGTGAAATGGGATCAGCGTTCAGTTAGTAAAATGGATAGTAAGATAAATAACTGCTTGGTCATAGAAGACAGAGTCGTGGTGGAACAGTGTTTTTGTGACTGGAGATCTGTAAATAGATTGGCGGAGATGCAGATTGTGAGGATGATTGCCAGAGAATACAGCGGTATATAGGTCAGCTGCAGACTTGGACAGTGAAAACACAGATGTAACTTTATTTGGACAGTTGTGACGTGATGCGTTTTAGAAGGTCTAATGCAGGAGAGAAGTATAAAGTGGATGGAAAAACTACTGGCCGCATCAACATCCGAAAGGATTTTGGTGGACTGTTCCACAGTTCCCTGAAAGTGGTAACACGGGTGGAACGGGTGATCAAGAAGACTGACGGCAAACTTGCAGACAGGCATCAGAGCATGCAGTATGAAAAATAGCAGGTCATATTGCAGCTGTAGAGAAACTTAGTTCGGGCATATTGTGTACAGTACTGGTTGCCACACCAGCAGAACAATGTGAAAGTGTTGGAGACGGTATGGAAAAGGTTTACCAGGATGTTGTCTGGTTTGGATGGTATTTGCCAGAAGGAGAAATTGAACAAACATGGTTTGTTTGCACCTGGGTATCATTGGCTATGGGGCACCCTGAAAGATATTTACAAAATTATCAGAGGCATAGATAGAAGGACAGTTGGATGCTTTTTCCCCCAGAATAGAAATATCAATTACTCAGGACCGTAGGTTTTTGGTAAAAGGGAGAAAGTTCAGGAGATGTGATAGGTCAGTTTATTTTTGCTGTTTCAGACAGAATGTGAAAGTGCCTGGAATACACCGATAGAGGAGAAGAAGCTAATTTAGCAAGGTTTAAGAGGGATCTTGGCACAAATATGTGTAAGTAGGGAACAGAATGACATAGAGGGTATTGGAGAAAAAGCTTTCTTTTTAACTGAAGAACGGCATCATGTGTCACTGCGGCCTTGCTGGGATGAAGGGCCTGTTCCTGTGCTGGACTGTTCTTTAAAACAAGATTTGAGCGCAGGAGTGACAAGCTGTTGACTGAATGATTACTGATGATTACTGATTGTTAATCTCTCCAATCAACTTGCAGCTTCATATCCTCCCTCCCACTGTGGGCAAACTCAATATAGAGAATTGGATGTGTAAGTCCGAGCTGGTAACTGGTGTCTCCATCTGTCCCTTCGCTCCGACAGCCTTCTATCTTGGACACCAACATCTCGGGGGAAAACTGCACAGACAGAAGCTGCATGTACTCCACACCCTCCAATGCTGGCATCTGTCACATGTGAGCCTCACCATGTCATCCCAGCACATCTCTGACACACTGACAGTACACTTCTGTACTTCAATGCTGCAGCCCAGGGTGCGCTGACAACTCCCATTGCAATGCTGTTGCAAGGACACTGTGCTCAGGGACACCCATCCAGCTCATGGACTGTCCCTGTGGGCTGCTCATTCCGAGTTTGTACACACTCATTTTGATCTGACTTGAATGCTCACAGAATTATTGCCTTGCCTTACCCTGTCTTCAGCAGTGTTTCCCCTCAGCCAGAGCTACCAGGCTCACTTGTCTGCTGTATTGTCTTGGTGTTTAGCACAGACACAAGCCCAGGAAGCTTGATATCATTGTCCACAGTCAGTCACGGTGTCCAGTAATGAGTCAAGGAGAATCTCAGATCCAATTCCGGGAGCTTGGGTACGGTCAGACAGCCTCTAGTGGTTGTTAGGATCAGGATCATTCCCCTGTGATGGGGTGAGGAGCTGAATTTTGGGGAGCTGGTCATCCCTCCTGGCTCTTTCTGCTATCGTGTGGGATGGTTCCTTCCGAAATGTGAGAATTACCAAGCGGTATTTAGGGAGGTGGAATTGTTTGTTGCAGCTGGGGGAAAGGTAGCGAGATGTCCTGAGTGAGAAAGTGGACAGCACAGACACCAGGTAGAGTTGGGGAGAGGGACAGAGAAGAGGTTAGAGAGAGACTGAGAGAAGGTGCTGCATTCAGTGAGGGTGGGAGAACATGAGCCTTGGTGTGAGGTGGGTGCAGTAACAGAGTGAGGGAGGGTGAGGTCACAAAGTGCAGATGGTGGCACTTACCCTGGATGAGTGGAGAAGGTCACTGACCTCCTTCCAACATTGCCAAGCATTCACCCAGAAGGCTGGCACCTCATTGACCCACGGGTCAACCTCGGGCGAAGCTGGCATGGTCTGGTTTCATGGCTTCCCTGCCAGTCCTGGAGGATTATAATGTTGCTCTCCTGCACCATGCCATCCAGCAGAACCTCAAGGACTTGTCCACAATGTGAAGCCCCAGATTTACCCCCTCTGCCATATCCAGGGCAGCTTTGGCTTGACAATCCACGAGTGCAATGTTTAAAATGTCCCCTGCAACAGGGAGGCCGGTGCATTCTGGGATATCCAGGCAGCGGGCAGTTGTTATGACGAAGGGGAAAATCCTCGCATTAGTATCAGATGAGAGGAAGACCACGTGGGCAGGGAAGGTAGTTAACGAGGCAGATTGTGGATGGTATCATGAGAAAATGGACTTCACCTTGTGGAGAGAAACCTTCCATGAAACTGGTCTAAAATGGGACTTGACCAAATCATAAGATGGTTTAGGCCTCTGCTTGTCTGAATCAAAATAGGGATGGAATATTGGGAACAACATACTTGGAGCGGAGATCTTTGCAGAAGATTCAAATCCTTAAAAAGGGGTAACACAATGTTCCAGACTATTTAAAGGAGCCAGCGAAAATCCCATGCCTTATAGTTACTCACATTATCCAATCCTTACTGGATGTAGGGATGGTGCCGGAGGCCTGAAGAACGGCTAACACCGCAGCTTTGTTTAATGTGGAGTAAGGGACTGACTGAATAGGTCGAGGCTGGAATTCTGAGACAGTGGATAAACGGTCACTGAGGAAGTCCCTGGGACTCCAGGACAGTCAGTCTGGACTTGTTCAAGGAAGATCGCGAGTAGTTAATCTGACTGTATCGGTTTCAAGCACTAATCTGTAACTGCATGTGACTTATTTGGATTTGATGAGAGATCCCATGGCAGTCTGTTTAAAAACAAAATCTATAGGATCCAGGTGAATGGAGCAAACAGCCCAGAGAAGTGCAAGGCAAGGCATTTGGGGACATCAACACGAGAGAGGAATGCACAATAAATGAGAATATGGTCAGTGTGGGCAAGTAAATGAAGGTAGCTGGAAACATCAATAATTTCGTTAATGTAGCAAATCGCATTATTACCTCTATCAGACAAAATACGGAACTTCAGAATAGGAAGCTTATGCAGGAACTGTATAAATAATGAGTTCAGTTTCAGCCTGGGGACTGTGTACAGTTCTGGTCACCCCATCAAATGGAAGGATGGAATTGGGCTGGAGAGGGTACAGAAGAGATTCTCCACCCTGTGACAGTGGAAGTGCCGTTATGGGGTAAGATTGGAATGGAGGATGCTGAGAGGAGATTTGATTGGAATGCACATATTGTCACTGACCTGGATAGAAAAGGAGACGACATCTTGTTGCTGTTAGAGAGCTCAATTACCAGCAGTGAATATTTAATGTAATTTGTTGAAATATTAGTGAAGTGGTGAGGAAAGTTGTTATTTCACCCGGAGTATTGTTGGGATCTGGGAGTCACACATAGAAGCGGAGTAGATCCAGAAACTTTCAAACCATTTTAAAAAGGTGCCTGGATCTGCTCCCGAAGTCCTACAGTATCCGGGGAGACAGAACTAGGGGTTACAAAGCAATGTTACATCTTGTCCATTGCAGACAGTGGACAGAGTGATCTCCTCTATACTGTGCTATTTTCTGAAGTGTTCAAAGGTTACCAATATCCGATAGGATCAATATCTCATAGGACGCAGGGATGAGGGGTGAGGGCAGGGAAGAGCAGTGTGTGAATTGATTAGCATCACAATATTACTGATCCCATCCATTATACGCAATGTTACTTCATTATTTTGGCCTATTTATCCTTGCTGTAGAAACAGGGAAAACCTGTGATTATTCAGATTTCAGTCCTGGTCACACTGCAGCCCCATCTCCATAATCCCAGCTCCATCTGATCTGGTTCACACGATTTAAAGCTAACATTTCACTGACCTTGTTGAAAAGTTCCCAGCTTCATTCTTGCCCCATTGAAGGCTGCTCTCAGTCAACTAGTACTTCTCACTCTCAATTATTGCATATCATTCTCTCCCATCATCCTGAACTTTACAATAAAATGATCGCTGCATCCCAAAACGTTCCACTACTGACACTGAATCCACTTGCCCCATCTCTTTCCCAAGGACCAGGTCCAACAGTACATCCTCTCTTGGGCTGGACACATCCTCCTGAAGTGAGCTATCCTCCATGTAATCCAGGGATACTGGCCCCTCATGACCCTGCACCACCAGTAACCCAGTCAATATCGGGATAAATTAATACTACAGTATAAATAATCTGTAATATTGTCATCGCTCTCAAATGCCCCTGCATATTTATTCTCTCCAACCTTTCCAATGATTGCTGGCTGACAGACTGTACCTCACAGTGTAATTGTACACTTTTTGTTCTGCAGCTCTAGCCAAATTCATTCCGTCCTTGGATAGATCCTCTTTCTCTTGGACTCCTTAACTAACGCTAATCTCAACGAATACTTCTACCTTCATCTTTTCCCTCCCTTCTATCATTTTTGAATCCTTTATACCCGGCAAAATTTAACACCAAGGCCTGCCATTCCCTGATCCAGCTTTCGGTGATCAGTACATCAGATTTCGACACACCAACCTGCATCTGGACCTCCGCACACTCCGAGTATTTATGTCCTTGAAGAGTACCTCAGATTAAGGCTTTCTTTCTTATTCCACCTACCGCTGATAAACTTGTTGTAAATTCGTACCAACTGTATCTCCCATTATTTTGAGAATCATGGTAGTTCCTCAACTATTCCCTTTTGGATACTAAGCACATGCCAAGTTATTTTCAATCCCTCCCACACACCCTGTAAGACAATCAGTCCCAGCTCTGTCACGTTAGCACATCCAGCTTGTACAATTGCTGCCTTCCCCAGAACCAGTTCCAATGTCCCAGGAATCGGAAGCTCTTCCTGCTGCACCATCGTTCCAGTCACACTCTCATCCACATAAAACTCCGAATTTTGTTCTCACTTGTACACGGCGCTGGGAGTATTCCAGGGATTGCTAAATTTGAGTTCCCGCTTGCCAACCATCCACCGAGCTCCCTAAATTCTGATTCCCAGATCACTTCACCCTTCCTACCCAGGTCATTCCTACCAACATGGACATGACCTTTGACTGCTCACTGTCCCCCAAACGAATGTCCTGCAGACACAGTGACATTATTAACCCCACTATCCTGGAATTACAGACACGCTGAAACCTTTTTCAATTTCCAGTCTCCCCTGTGACTATTGCTCCTCCTTCCTTTTCCCTCCCCTCCTGTACAGTCAGGCTGTTTGTGGTGTCACAGACATGGCTCTGACTACACTCCTCTGAGCAGCCTGGGAAACTGAATTGGGAGGAAGACATCAGTCTATTCCTGGATTCCCTGACAGTTTCTCTTCGATTGCCTAATCCATCATTCCCTTCCTTATTCCACGCAGTCATGTCTGCAGGGTGATTTGTTCTGTGTGTGTGCTATCTGTCGAACTCTCAGCATCACAGAGTCTCACGTCACTGTCTGACTGGAACGATGGTGCAGCAGACGTTTACATCACAGAGTCTCACTGTCACGTTTACATCTAGGACACCAGCAGGGGCTATGACTTCCCAATGTAACAGAACACATTTTCTGACAAACATATGCTGGCATGTTGTAACATGCAACATGTCTAGAGTAACTCACTTAATGACCCGGAATGAAGTTAACATCCAGGGCATCACAATATGGTTAAGTCCCTTATTCAACTGCGGCTTACTGAGGGAATTTATTATACTGGCTCAAAATTTCACATCTCCCTCATATTTCTGTGCTCAATGCTTACTTCAGAAGTTGAAAAAATAAATTTTCTGGCTTACAGAAATTAACTGACAGTCACTAATAACGGTTTATTATCAGCCAGTGAACTTACAGATTTTTCAGTGATGGCTCTTGCACTTCTTTCAAACTCAGTGCAGGCAGGTCCCAGCAGCAGAAGGTTATCTCTGTAACTCTCAGGTACATGTAAACCTCCAGCTCCGACTCCACTCCGCTCCCTCACATGGTCACCATCTCTGTGACTCCCAGGTATGTGTAATCCTCCTGCTCCCACTCCACTCTGCTCCCTCACAGGGTCACCATCTCTGTGACTCCCAGGTATGTGTAATCCTCCAGCTCCCACTCCACTCTGCTCCCTCACAGGATCACCGTCTCTGTGACTCCCAGGTACGTGTAAACCTCCAGCTCCCACTCCACTCTGCCCCCTCACATGGTCACCGTCTCTGTGACGCCCAGGCACTATTAGGCCTCCAAACTCAATGCTGATTTATATCCTCCCACTTTGCTGCCTCTAACTCCCAGGTGTGATTGAGCCTCATGCTCCTGCTCCAAGTTGCTCCCTCACATGGTCACTCCCTCTGTGACTCGGTGCTGGTTTCGAGCCTCCTGCTCTGCAGCTTCTCCAACTCCAAGTCCCAGTCGGCCCCGATCCTCGCTGCTGATTAATATTCTCCCGCTTTGTGCTGCTCTCTCTCGGGTTCTCTCCCTTTGTGTCTCCCAGGTAATGGTAGGCCTCAAGCCTCAGCTGAGATTTATAACATCTCATTCCGCACTGCTCTCTTACAGTATCACTGTTGTGCCTGGAAGACAGTGGGGAAGAGGAGAATTAGACAGAGCAGAGAGTGTTACAGTGATTGAGCGAGCTGTATGGGATAGAACAGGTTATCTGGGGAGCTAGCCATAGGTGCAGGAACTCATGAACATTACTGGAAGATACAGCGAGTGGTGCAGACACTGAAGAAGGCAAAGGAAATAGAGAGATTGTGGCTTGTCCATGACGGAGCTTGTGGCTTGTCCATGACGGAGTCTAAACGGCTTTTTCTGAGCTGCTTACAGAGATGTGTAGACTTCAACAAATGCAATTGACAGCCAGCAAATATTGTATGGTACTGGAGACTGTTGGATGTTACAGAGTTAGAAGACTTGCAATAACTGAGGGGAATATAAACTTTTGGAGAACTGGTGGTGTTCAAGGACCATCAGGACATGAGGAGGTGCAGAGAAAGGGAGCATTCAAAGTAGTGGGATTGTATGGGCTGGAAGTCCTGGGATGGATAAGGAGAATGGAAAGTGCCAATTTAGTACATGCAACCATTGTAAGTATAGAGATTTAGGAAGGGAACCTGTGCTATTATTGAATACAGTTATATGGAGAGTTACAGAGGCTGAAGGGTTTACAATTTAAAAAGGGAGAGATTTTAGGTGATCAGAAGTTTAAACAAGAATAAAGAAATTTGAGAGATCTCTAGCACAGATGGGAATGGAGAAGGTGAGATATTGTGAGGAACAATAAGAGCTATCAGCAGAGGAGGATGTCACATATATGGGAAGAGCTGCATTCTCTGTATGCAGTTACAGACGTGAGGAGTGTTGCAACGCCTGCTAGAGGGGATCCAGATAACAACAGTTCCAACGGCTGGTGCAGGGGGAAACCCATCCGGAGGAAACCCACGCAGAAACAGGACGAAAGTGCAAACTCCACATAAACAGTCACCCAACGCTGGAATTGAACCTGGGTCCCTGGTGCTGTGAGGCACCATTGCTCACCACTGAGCCACCGTGCTGCCCCAAATTGCAGAATTATACAAAGAGAGAATGTAGGGAGTGGAGGACAAAACAGAGATGTGGAGTGCTGTTGTGGTTTGAAAAGGGTCTGGAGGTGTTTATACAGATAAGAAGGTCGGTAGTGATGGGAGAAGGTTACTGAGGTCATGTGGTGCTATAAGCCAGGAGGAGGGAATGTGATCTGGCCTGCAGAACAGTGATATCGTGTTCTCCTGGGGCTTGAGGAAGGTATACAGGAGGGTATATTGGGCCAGGCTGGAGGATTTTACAGATACGGGGGCACTGTAAGTATTGTGCAAGACTACAGAAATAGGGATTATTGTACTGCGTGCAGGATGAGATTATTGAGATTGGGCATGTTATCGAGACTGGAGCAATTTACGCATAGGGAGAGTCGTCAAAATTACAGTCGGTTTCAAATATACAGCAGGATTATGGGAGGGGTGGAGGTTAAAGGAATAGGAAATTTTCGGGAATTACAGGCATTCACTGGCACAAATGAGTTGGACCGAAAGGTATGTCTCCTTGCTCTATGACTCTATCGCCCGACAAGAGACAGCGTGAGGAGTGAATATAGAACAGAAAGATCCCAGGTTTCAATGCGATCTCCTAGGGGAGGCCTGTTTTCCCCTCTGTTGTACTGATCCTCACTAAGACAGCAAAGGCCTAGATTGATAACTGTCAACTTACTGTATTGGCATAGGAAGGCTCAGTATAGCAGCGATGAAAGTTAGCAAGAGGGTGGGGTTTGAGCCTGGGACCATTGTGCTCTGTATTTGTGCTTCAACACTGTATCTGTGTCATGTCTTCTCGACTAAAGTTCGATCCCTTAAATACACTCTACTCTGTTCACTGTGAGTGATCTTACCTCACTTCAGGATTTACAGAAGGCTCCAGATCTCACTCTCCATCTCTCTGGCTGACCAACTGTCTTCAGTGTGGTGATGGACGAGACAGGAATTGGGAATTCTGCTGAGTCAAGAGCATCCTGAGTACCTACAGGAAATAGAGAAACAGACACAATGGGAAAGTAGACTGATGCATCAAGGGTTATACAAGGAGAATGGCACTGAGTCCCACAGAGATCTGGAAAATCCCAGTCTCCATCCCTGGCCTGTGCTGTTGCTTCTCTCTGGAGTGGAGAGTTCTGTTGGCTCAGGATCTGGCGTAGCTGCAAAAGGTGGCAGCAATTAGACCCTCACAGTGACAGATATTACATGGAGAGATACAGAGAGATATCACCAGAGTGCAGGAAGGTATCAGGATCAAACCACTGTCAGGAAGAAGGTGCACTAAGATCAGTACTCAGGGATGAGGGAGCAATCAATGGGGCAGGCAATGACCTTGTGTTCCTCTCAGTAGACTGTTCATCCAGAATTTAATGCCGGTGTCCGGGATACCCATCGAACTGTTTCATACCTTCTCAGTCAGGAAATCTGTTTCTGGCTGCCTGTCTGGCCTACATATGAATCCAGACCCAGAACAATGGAATTGATGCTCAAATGCCCACTGTAATGATCTGGCAATCCACTCAGCTCTAAGACTGGTCAGGGTGGGCCTGAGATGCTTGCCAGCCAGAAACAGCAATATCCCATGAGTGAATTAAAATCAACCCTGCTGCGACCTGTGTCCTGGTCAATCATGTCGGTAGGTTTATGGACAGGACTTTAAACTGACAGAGAGGATACAGGGACAGGGTTCAGGTGAAAGGAGCTTTCCAAATCCAAAGTGAAAATGTGAAGCCTAGGAACAGCATGGGAATGTGGCTGAAGACAAGCAGAAAGGAACAGGAAGGGGCAGAGTTGAACGAAAACTTCACATCAATGAATCGGTTTGTGGCGGGACATTGTGGGAAAGAGGAAATTATAATTTTTTTGCATGAACAAAGTATCGACAATAAGGTGACTTGTGATACAGAGAAAAATGAGATTTAGTCACCAGACAGACATGATTACAGGGTGAACAAAAGGTGGAACAGAAATATTCAACAGTAAACAACCTTACAGGATCTCAGGCAGAATGGAGAAGCAAGATGGGAACCCTGACAGTACTGGATAACAAAGACATGAAAGAGAAAGCATTTGGCCTCAGGTTATACAGCTGAATCAGCCTGAATGCAAATTCTGGGTGCGATGTGTCAAAAACACAAGCAGGTGAACAATTTTTATGCTGCCTTGCAGTATTTCATTGCTCATCCCTGCATTAAACAGGAATTCATTAGAAATTGTAGCAAAGGTGGTGAGATAATTTTTGCAGTCTTCAAACTTTGTGTAATATGAGACAGACACATTGGCAAGAGTTATATTATCCGAGATCCTCCTTGAATGTTTTTGTCAGTGTTTCTATTGTGCAAATAGCTAGGGATGTAACTATCTCAGATCGACCGTTGGGTGATGAAGCTGAGTGAATGAGTAATATCACACCGAGATCCTCCAAAAAATTACACCGGAATTCAAAGAGATTATGACATTTTAAAGTGACCATAAAGCACACCCAAGCACCAGTAACAAAGCCAATTACATGATTTTGAGAGAGAACTGACCAAGGTAAACAGGGGAAACAGACTGAAATGTCAGTCTGTCAATGAACAATGGAAAACATTTAGAGCCAGAGACCTAGAGACGAACAGCACATAAATGGACACTTCAGTCCAACTCGTCCACGCCGACCAGATATCCATTCCTAATCTCGTCCCATCTGACATAACTTGGCCCTTATCCCACTAAACCCTTTTTATTCATATACCACTCCAGATACGTTTTGAACGCTGCAATTGTACCATCCTCCACCATTCCTCTGGCAGTACATACCATACATAACCACACTCTGCGTGAAAAGGTTGCCCTTAGATCCCTTTTAAATCTTTCATCTCTCACCCAAAATGTATGCCCTCCAGCTCTGGTCTCTACCACCCCAGGGAAAAGACCTTGTCTGTTTGTCCTATCCATGCCCCTCATGATTTTATAAACCTCAAGAATATCACCCCTTAGCCTCTGACGCTCCAGAGAAAACAGCCCCAGTCATTCCAGCCTCTCCCGATAGCTCAAATCCTCCAACCTTGGCAATATCATTGTAAAACCTTTCTAAACACTTTCAAGTTTCACAACATCCTTCCAATAGGACAAAGACCAGAAGTGCACGCAATATTCCAAAAGTGCCCTAACCAGTGTGCTCTACAGCTGCAATATTACTTCCAAATTCCTATTATCAATACTCTGACCAATAAAGCAAAGCATACCAAACACCTTCTTCACTATCCGCTTACCTGCGACTCTACTTTCAAGGAGCTATGAACTCCAAGGTCTCCTTGTTCAGCAACATTATCTCGTACCTTCCCATTATATGTACAAGTTCTGCTCAGATGTGCTTTCCCAAAATGTAGCACCTCAAATTTATCTAAATTAATCTCCATCTGTCACTCCTCAGCACATTTGCCCATCTGATCCAGATCCCGTTGTAATCTGTGGTAACCTTCTTCACTGTCCACTAACTCTCACTTTTCGGCGTCATCTGCAAACTTGTTAACTGTACCTCCTATATTCATGTCCAAATCGTTTATATAATGACGAAAATTAGTGGCACCAGCACCGATCTTTGTGGCACATCATCGGCCTTCAGTGTGAAAAGCAACCCTCCGCCACGACCCTCTGTCTTCTACCTTCAAGCCAGTTCTGTATCCAAACAGCTAGTTCTCCCTGTATTCCATGAGATCTAACCTTGCTAACCAATCTCCCATGAGGAACTATTTCAAGCACCTCACTGAAGTCCATATAGATCCCATCCAATGATCGCCTCTCATCAATCCTTCTTGTTACTTCTTCATAAAACGCAATTAATTTCTTGAGACATGTTTTCCCACACATAAAGTCATGCTGACTATCCCTCGTCACTCTTTGCCTTTCTAATTATATGTAAATCCTATCTCGCAGGATTCCCTTCAACAATTTACCCACTACTGATGTCAGGCTCACTGGTCTATAGTTCACTAGCTTTCCCTTACCACCTTTCTTAAATGGTAGCACCACATTAGTCAACCTCCAGTCTTCTAGCACCTCACCTGTAATGCTCGATGATACAAGTTTCTCAGCAAGGGGCCCATCAATCACTTCCCTAGCTTCCCACAGATTCCAAGGTACACCTGATCAGATCTTGGGGATTTATGCGCTTTTATGAATTTCAAGACATCCAGCACCACCTCCTCTTTAATATGAACGCTTTTCAAGGTGTCATCATCTATTTCCCCACATTCCATATCTTCCATGTCATTCGCCACAGTAAACACTGATGCAAAACACTCACTTAGTATCGCCCCCATCTCCTCCGGCTGCACACAAAGGCTGCCTTGCTGATCTTCTCCCTAGTTACCCTCCTGTCCTTTATGTATTTATAAAAATCCTTTTGATTCTCCTGAACTCTATTCGTCAAAGCTATCTCATGTCCCCTTTTTACCCTCCTGATTTCCCTCTTAAGGATACTCCTCCTGCCTTTATAGTCTGAGGATTCACTTGATTTCTCATGTCCATACCTGACAAATGTTTCCTTCTTTTTCTTACCCTAAACCTTTGTTCTCTCGTTATCCAGCATTCCCTGCACCCACCAGCATTTCCTTCCACTCTAACAGGAATACTATGTACTGTCTCTGGAAAGTCGTTATCGCATTTTTGAAGGCTTCCTAATCTCCAATGATAATGGCTTCAATCTCTTAACATGGAATCAACGCAATTCCTGCACGAAACTGACACTTGAAAATAATAATAATAAAAAAGAACATTCTAAACTAAGGCTTTGATGAGGTGAGCTCTGGTCAGTCCTGTCGACCTGGAGGTTAACAGATACACGGAGAGTGCTTTCTATTAGAGTAGCACCAGGTCACTGTCAGGCACACAGACAGAATGGGCAAATCGATTCACATCTGACCTCACATTTCCCAGCCTGGGAATCTGAAGCTGTCCACAGCCAATTCTGGTAAACATCTGCAAACTTAGGTCATCAAGATCAGGCTAATAGTCTAATCAAAAACAAATGAATCATTCAGACTAAACTATCCTTCTTGTTCCACAACACAGTCTCGGTCCCATCATGCAGGTTATATGAATCCCGCTCCCTCTAACCTCCTGCAGGATCCCCGTCCCTTCCAACATTTATACTATCCTCCAGGTTCTGCAGCCCTTCCTACCTCCGTAACATGACCTGGACTCGAAAACTCTTCCTTCCTCTGCAATGTTCCCCAGAGGGGCAATGGCGGATGGTGGGGGTTACAGAGTTAGGGAGGAATATCAGGATTGGAGGTTTTTGCAGTTATTAATAATATTGAAGTGGCTAAAATTGGCTTTGGTAGTTTTGAGGGTGCACGTCAATAAAGGAGGTAATAGAGCTAGGGAGAATTGTAGGGACGTGAAGACGTTTCACAGTCTATGAGTTTTGTGGGGACTGGAGGAAGATACCAAAATAGGGAAGGTTTAAGATTGAAGGATTCTGCAGAAAACCTCTACTGGGTTAAAGGCAGGATTCTTCGTAGTGTGGGGAAACAAAAGAAACTTGGGGTCCACATCCATCGATCCTTCAAAGATGCCAGCCAAGTTGATAGGGGTGGTACGAAGGCGTGTGATGTGTTAAAGTTATAAAGTTATGCTGTGAGGGGAAAAGTGTTCAGTGATGGCAATGTGAGTGTTGAGAAACTTGCATTATCCAGATACAGACTGGAATACTGACCGTGTCTGGGCAGAGACGGATTGCATGGACGAGAGCTTACTGCAGGCGTATATGCCCACCCCAAGGGACCATAGAAAAGTGGTGGGGAAAGTGGATCCAGTATCAGGCGGAAACATTTTCTGGCACGATGATCATTTTAATGTAACTTTCAGGATGTTGGTAGGGAATGCTATGCATTGAACTGAGTTTGAGAAAAATCAATCGACTGGGAGCTGCCTTCACTGAGGCAAGAAAGAATCTGGAAAGTGTGGCCGGAATACCAAGTTGGTCAGAAATAGAAAAATTGAACAATGGGCTCCATGCAATGCCTTGGGTCTGTTCGAGGAATAGTTCCTCACACAGGAAAGGCAGGGTAAACAAACCCAAGGCTCCCTCGATGACAATGGAGCAAAAGGTTAAGGTGAAGAAGAACAATTGAATAGCTGTCAGATAGAGAACAGAATTGTGAACCAGGAGAAATGGTGAAGGTTTAGGGTAGAGATGATACAGCGGAGGGATATATGAGGAAATGGAAAACCAACATAAAGTAGTCACACCTCTAAGGGAGCGTGCGAAAAGGTGGAGTAAGGCTGATCCAACACTTAAAAGAGGATTTATAATGAGAAGAAGGGGAATAGCTGAGAGTGAGATGAATACTTCATCTCTGTCTTTACCAAAGTGGCCGAACTCACCCAGGTCATGCTGACAGAGGGGGAATCTCTGTCACTCGAAAGGTACAACATTGATGAGGAATATCGTTGTTGCACAGGCAACAAACATGTTTCGCTGTTTTTCTCTCGATATATGTGACATTAAATTATTCATTCATTCATTCTTGCATGGAATAAAAGGGATTGTATCAATTTGGACACAAAATTGACTGGAAATCGAGAAGAATGGTAGGAAATCGAGAGGAATGGTCACTAGATTTTTAATTCGGGCTGGAAATAGATTTTCAGTTAAGTTCTGCAGGATTCAGTTTTGGTGACCTCATTCATTTTGATATGTATGAACGATGTACATCTGGTGTGCAGGGACCAAATCAAAGTTTACAGTTGACACAGCACTTAAAGAAATTGTAAACTGTGAGGAAAACATTGTAGAACTCTAAACTTACATTGCCAACTTCTTAGAAACAGTAGAGAGGTGATTGATGAAGTTTGGCAATTGAAATATGAGACAAGGCAAATTTCTAGCAAGTACATTTAAAGACAATATAAAATAGGCAGGAATATAGGAGCACAGGATGTGTAAAGATCATTGACGTTTGTAGGACAGTAAACATAGGAAAAGTATACTGTGTTCCTGTCTTTATAAATACTGACAGCTCAAGAGTAAAGAGGTGATGTTGAACTTGCATCAAACACATTCGACTTCAACTGTGTCACATGATCAGACGGATATGAACACATTGGAAAGGATGAAGAACTGATCGAAAAGAATATTTCCAGGAATGAGTAAGACCTGTTTTGAAGTCAGACTGTTGCAACTGTTCTCACTGAAGTGAAGGAGGCTAAGAGGAGATTGGATGCAGTTTTTCAAACTCATAGGCAGACTGAATAGATTAGATTGGATAAAACTGTGCCCACTCACAAAACGAGACGACACAGATTTCAGTTTATGTACAATAGGAGAACTATGATAGAAGTAAGAACCTGTTCACTTGGCGAGCAGCTCGGATGTATTGTAAATGGATCTTCAATGGAAATTTTCAAGGGGGGATTGGATGATTATTGCGACTAAACGAAATGTGTAATTGTTCTGTTTCTGATCGCCGAGCTGGGAATTTGTAGACATTTCGTGCCGTGTCTAGGTGACATCCTCAGTGCTTGGAATCCTCCTGTGAAGCGCTCCTGTGATGTTTCCTCCTGCGTTTATACAGATTTGTCTCTGCCGTTTCCGGTTGTAAGTTCCAGCTGTCCACTGCAGTGACTGATGTATTGAATGCAGATCGATGTGTTTGTTGATAGAATCTGTGGATGAGTGCCACGCCTCTGGGAATTCCCTGGCTGTTCTCTGTTTGGCGTGTCCTATAATAGTAGTATTGTCCCAGTCAAACTCATGTTGCTTGTCATATGCGTGTGTGGCAGAACACTGAACGGAGAACTCACCACAAAGGTATACAGGGAAGCCTCACACACAGACCAAGTCCTGAACTACGAAAGCAGCCACCCCAACACACACAAAAGAAGTTGCATCAAGATACTGTTCAAAAGTGCCAGAACACACTGCAGCACACGAGAACTGCAAAAAAGACGAAGAAGAACACCTCTACAATGTATTCGCCAAAAACAGATACACCCGCAATTTCATCAACAGATGCCTAAGGGAAAGGCAACGGAATGAGGACATGCCGCAACCCAAAGGACTAGCAACACTACCCAAAGGACATTTCTGAACTGACAGCCACACTACTACGACCACTAGGACTCATAACAGCACACAAACCAACAGCCATTCTCAGACAACAACTCACCAGGACGAAATACCGATGCCCAAACCTGAGCAAAACCAATGTAGTGTACAAAATCCCATGTAAGGACTGCACAGAACACTACATAGGACAAACAGGAAGACAGCTAACGATCCGCATCCATGAACACCAACTAGCCACGAAACGACATGACCAGCTATCCTTAGTAGCCACATACTCCGATGACAAGCAACATGATTTTGACTGGTACATCACTACTATTCTCGGACAAACGAAACAGAGAACAGCCAGGGAATTCCTGGAGGCATGGCACTTATCCACAGATTCTATCAACAACCACATCAACCTGAACCCAATATACCGGCCAATGCAGCGGACATCTGGAACTGACAACCGGAAGCGGCAGATACAGATCAGTATAAATGTCGGAGGAAACATCACAGAAGCGCTTCTCAGGAGGCTACCAAGCACTGAGGATATCACCTCGACAGGGGATGAAACGTCTGCAATACAAATTCCCAGCTCAGCGAACAGAACCACAACAACAAGCACCCGAGCTACAAATCTTCTCACAAACTTTGAGAAATGTGTAATGGTATGGGAGAAAATGAGAGATCACTACTCTGTAATGAACTCAGATGAAAATCTGGTGTAAACATCATGGGTCAAATGACACCCTCTTGCCTTACGATTTCTATGTGGATTGGTGCCATTCTCAAGAGTTCTCCAACTCTAATTATACTGTGTCTTCATAACCTCATTGATCCTGTGTGATCCATTTTTACCTCTGAAACAGCTATCAGTCAAAGCACCCCTCCTTATCTCTGTAATTCATACAGGCCATTTTATAAATCTCCTTTCTCTGCAATCTCCTCTAAATACTCCCTCTCTATGTAATAAATCTCAAGGCCTGACAGCTTTGTCTGTAATTACTCCGATACATAGAAAACTATAATCTTTACAATCTCGTCCAGCTCACACAATCATCACCCAATCATCAGAGTCACGAACTCCCTCCCGCCCTGATAAATCTCATGATCTCCATAACCTCCTCCAGCCATTACACTGTTCATTATTCAGTGCACCTTTCTCCATCCCTTACAAATCTGCCCATCTCTTAAACTTCCTCAAGTCCCTACAATGTTCCCTGTTGTCTGACGTGCTCCAATGCGTAATCTGTTGTGTAACATCCTCTAGGCCCTAGAGCACTCCCTATTCTGTAACCACCTACACAGCTCCCTATCTCTGCAGCCTCCACGTTCTAAATCCCACCCTATCTCTGGAAACACCTCCAGCTCTCCTTATTTCTGTAATCTCCACGAGATCAAAAGAACTATCTATGTATCTCGAATCTTCATTAGCCCCTTCATATCTCACTGTCTCTGAAATTCCTCCCGCTACTGCAATGCTCTGTATGAAATCTTCCAAGAAAAGTCACATTCTTTTCAGGAGAACCTCGTCTTATTAATCTCCTGCAGTGTCAGTACAAGGTTTTCTTTTGTCTTCTGCCAGCTCTCTATCTAAAACTCTTCACCTATATCGTCCTTACTATCTCTAATCTCATTCACAAACTTGTTCGGCCTATATGTCTGTGACCTTCTCCAGGAGGAGGAATGGCTTTTCGGGAGTAGGGGTAGATTTTGTGTTTGGAGGTTGTCATAAATGTCTGACTGTTTGTAGAAAGTAGAGGATTTACAGAGATAGGATGGGTGACAGGACATGAGGGATGTTGCAGAGACTGATATTTGTAGGCACAGATAAAATAATCTGTGGTTTGCCTGTTTGGCTATAATTTGAAGAGGAAAAATGCTATTAAATTGCAAATGTATGGGCCTATTATTGAGTTTGGGGTCTGCCTGTTCTAACTGTGGGACTCCATACTGAAATAGATGCGAGCAGCTGACCCCGAAAAGGGTGGGCAGAATCTGTAATCTTCCAAGTCCTATTTGGGAGATCAGTTCCAGGATAGATGAGAGCAGCTGACAATATTCAGGTAAGGCAGGAAGCATGGGATTTTGCTGATCTGATTGTGGGACTCATTTCCAGAATGGATGCGAGTATCTCTAAATACCTAATGCACTGGGATGGTTCAGTCCTGAATGTACTTACCTATTCTGTATCCATATCTGCATGTGACTCCGGACTGACATTGTTACAACAGAACCCCTACTTAAAAACAGCAATTCCCAGGTAGGAATACTTGACCAGGGTCAACTCAACAGACCCTGAGATAAGATTAAGTTCTCACTTCCTGAAATGTTACAATTGAAAAGTATTTTATGAGATCAATACTTGTTTCATCTGGTGTGAATTAATCTGCATCATTGACCTGAATCTCTATGGTAGGACAGATCAGTTCACCTGTCACAGTGTGTGCTCTATCTGTAGGCCCTGTGTACCTTAACCACTTGTCACAACACAAACTAGCCCTCCCACCATCTCCCACATCTGGTGGATTCTTTTTGTCTGATACAGACAGGCACAGGTATCATTTTCATCAGGTTTCGTGGAGAGTTTTTCTTTGTAAGTTTACAGTAGACAATATTTTGATCTGGCTGTTCCAGCTCACTTTTCACTTCAACCAAAATCTAAAACTATCTTTGTCCTTGTAATGTCCTTCAGCCCCTAGAAAAATCCATATCTCTATAATATCCCACTGTCTTCGCACGCCTTCCTATCTCTGTAAATTTTTCCCAAATTTACATTCATCATGGTTTCTGGCACTTGCTGTCATCCCCAAATTCCTTCCTGCTTTTTCAACAAGGCCAATGAAGCAGTAGGAAAAATAGAATGAAAAAAGAAGATATGACTGCAGTGTGACGAAGACTGAGAACTGAATAATCAAAGGCTTTCAGCATTTCTACAAGAAGGAGAACAAGACCGCCACAGTGAAGTAGCATTGTGTATAAATACAAGGATCAGTATTTTTGTGATGTTAATCAATTTAAACAATACTCATCTCTGTCCTTTCCCCGATCCCTTTACATCGATTCTCTCTATATTGTCTAAGTATTAGAAATTCCTTCAACACAGAGGAGATTACTCGTGAAATGGTCTGCACTTACTAAAAAGGTGCCAGCCAGCTTCATCCTTTGAAAAACAAATCATTGTTATGATTCCACAAAAACTGTAGGACTTCAGGTTCAGATCTAGGCACATTTTTAAACTTTTCCAGAGTTTCTGCTTCTACTCCACTTCCATGCATGAGTCCCAGATACCTTCCTTACTCTGGGTGAAATAACAACTTGCCTCACTACTTCTCTAATACTTCATCCAATTGCAATAAATATTTGCTGCTGGTAACTGAGCTCTCCAATAAGAACAAGACAGTCTCTCCCTCTCCATCCAGGCCCTTGACCACATGTGCAGGTTAATCAAATCTCCTCTCAGCATACTCCACTTCAACCTTTCCTCATAACTGCATTTTCACTTTCCCACGATACCAAACCTCTTCTGTACAACCTCGACGAGTGAAACATGCTGGAACCGTCAATTCGCCTGGCACTCTGATGCTACCAGACCTGCTGTGCTTTTCTCACACCACACTCTTTGACTCTAATTTCCAGCATCTGCAATCCTCACATTCTTCTGTACACTCTCCATTCTAATTCCATCCTTCCATATGATATAGTGACCAGAACTACCTGCAGCACACTGTGACTGAACGAATTACTTATACAGTTCTAGTATACGTTTCCTGCTCTTACATTCTGCACTTGAACTGAGAGAGGAAATAGTGCCATCTGCTGCCTTATCGAGAGTATTGACGAGCCCGGCGACCTTCAGGGATATGTCCACACTGACAGTATGCTCATTTATTGTGCATTCTTTCAATTGTTTGCTATCCCTAAATAACTTGACTTGCACTTCTGTAGGTTGCTTGCTATTCAACTGGACCTCATGGCTTCCATTTTTAAGCAGACTGCTATGTGATCCTCGTCAATTCCAAAAAAGTCGCATCAAAAGTATGAGTCTCTGCATGAAAACCAAACAGCCAGATTAATTACACGCAGTCTTCCCTGCAGAAATTCAGGCTGACAGTCCTGGGATTTTCTAAGGGAACATTCTTCCTCCCTCGCAGAATTCTGATCTGTTAGTATTCAGTCAGCCCCTTGCTTCATACTAAACAAAGCTACAATTACAGCAGGTCTCTGATACTTTGCCTCTACCTCGTGAGGGAACGGAAAATGATGGACAATGAGAAAACATGGCTGGTGATTTTACTTCCCAGCTTCTTTTAATAGTATGGGACAGTGTGTGCGTCACCCTCAAGGATGTGAATCTCTTTTATAGGTCCTTTCTAAGTTTATAACTTACAATATTTTGCACTACAAAATCTGCACAAGACAAGGGCCTGAATCTTTTGTTTTGGCCAATCTCAGTTGTGTCAGTTTCATGGAGGGTTTGTCTCCGCAGGTCTCAGTGAATGTTCTCATGATAACATCCTCAATCTGCCTCATTAACTACCTTCCCTGCCTCTATGTCCCTTCTTTCATCTGATCCGAGCCCAATGATTATTTTACGGTTTGTTATTGGCATAAAAACTGCCCACTGCCTGGATATCCCAGAATGCACCAGATTTCCTGTTACAGATGCCATTTTTAAAAAGTCATTACACTCTTGGATTGTCACTCCAATACTGCCCTGGACATGGTGGGGGTGTGGGTGAGGTTTGGGGCAAGGTGGTAAAATTAGGATCCCACGTTGTGGCCAAGACCCCGAGGATCAGGTGGATGGCATGTTGCAGGAGAGTGACATTATCTTTCTCCAGGACTAGCAGGGGAGGCCAGACCCTGCAATCTTGGTCCGAAGGTGACCCCTGGGTCAGTGAGGTGCCAGCCTTTGAGTGAATGCCCAGCAGTGTAGGAAGGAGGTCAGTGACCTTGCACACTCCACCAGAGGAAGTACCACCATCTGCACTTTGTGACCTCACACTCACTCTCTCTCTGTTACTGCACTCACCTCCCACCTTGCCTCATGTTCTCCCACTCTCAGTGAATGCAGCACCCTCTCTCAGTCTCTCCAACCTCACCTCTGCCACTCTGCCTTACTCTGCCTTGTGTCTGTGCTGCCATTTCATTCACTCAGGACACCTCGCCAACTTTCCCCAAGCTGTACCAGCACTAACAGCATTTCCATCTCCCTTAATAACTCTTGCTAATTTTCAGATCCCAGAAGGAACTATCCCACAATAGGAGAGAATGAGCCAAGAGGCACAGGAGTTTCCCCAACATTCAGGTCCTCACCCCCTCACAGGGGAAGGATCCTGACACTAACAACCATGAGAGGCTGACTGACCGTGCCTAAGCTCCTGCATAGGGATCTGAGACTCACCCAACTCACTGCACTGTGCACCGTGGCTGACTGTGGACAATGAAAGCTTGCTTCCTGGTTTTGTGTCTGTGCTAAACACCAAGACAATACAGCAGGCGGTGAGCCTGTTAGCTCTGGCTGAGGGCAGGGTAAGGCAAGGCAATAATTCCGTGAGTATTCAAGTCAGCTCAAAGTGAGTGTGTACAAACATGGAGTGAACAGCGCAGAGGGACAGTCCATGAGCTGGGTGCGTGTCCCTGAGCACAGTATCCTTGAGTAGCATTGAGTGTGCAGCCCAGAGGGACAGTCCATGAGCTGTGTGTGTGTCGCTGAGCACAGTGTCCTTGCAGTAACATTGCGATGAGAGTTGTCCGTGCAGCCTGAGCTGCAGCATTGAAGTACAGAAGCGTACTGTCAGTGGGTCAGAGATGTGCTGGGATGGCATGGTGAGGCTGGCATGTGACAAATGCCAGCATTGGTTGGTGTGGATTGCATGCAGCTTCTATCAGTGCAGTGTCCCCCGAGATGTTAGTGTACAAGGCGTAGTAGCGAGGGGCGAGATGGAGTCACCAGTTACCAGCACGAACGTTCGTGTCAATTCTCCATATTGAGTTTCCCTGCAGTGGGAGGGAGGATATGAAGCTGCAAGTTGATGAGGAGAGATCAGCAATAATGTGGCTGTTGATCATCAGTAATCATTCAGTGAGCATCTCGCCACTGCTGCGTTCAAATCTTGACATAACGAACAATCCAGCACAGGAACAGGCCCTTCAGCCCAGCAAGCCCACGCTGTCACATGAAACCCTTCGAAAGTTGAAACGAAAGTTTTTGCTTCTACACATTCTATGTCATTCTATTCGTTTGCTGTCTCTACTCTGTGTCAAGATGCCTCTTAAACCTTGCTATTTAAGCTTCTTCCCCTCCATCAGTGTATTCTAGACACTTTCACATTCTGTCTGGAACAGCAAAAATTAACTTGCTTATCACATCTCATGAACTTTCTCCCTTTACGTAAAACCTACGTCCTGACTCATTGACATTTCTACTCTGGGAAAAAGCCTCTAACTGTCCTTGTATCTATGCTTCCTATAATTTTGAAAATATCTATCAGGTAGCCCCATAGCCAATGATGCCCATCTGCACACAAACCACGTGTGTTCAATTTCTCCTTCTGGCTAAAACCCTCAAAACCAGGCAACATGCTGGGAAATCTTTCCGTACCCTTCCCAACACTTCCACATCGTTCTGCTGGTGTGGCAACCAGTACTGTACACAATATTCCAAATGTGCCCGATCTACATTTCTCTACAGCTGCAATATGACCTGCTAATTTTCATATTGTATGCTCTTCTACATGTCTGCAAGTTTACCATCAGTTTTCTTGATCACCCTATCCACCCATGTTACCACTTTTAGGGGCATGTGGAGCTGTACACCCTTTGGATGTTGATGCAATTAATAGTTTTTTCCATCTACTGTATACTTCTCTCCTGCATTAGACCTTTTAAAACGCATCACATCACAATTGTACAGATAAAGTGACATCTGTGTTTTCTCTGTCAAAGTCTGCAGGGGACCTGTATCCTGCTGTATTCTCTGGCAGTTATCCTCACAGTCTGCAACTCCGCCAATCTATTTATAGATCTCCAGTCACAAAAACACTGTTCCACCACTACTCTGTCTTCTATGACCAAGCAGTTCTCTATCCATGTTACTAACTGACCGCTGATCCCATTTCACATCACCTTCTGTGTGAGCCTGCCATAAGGAACCACATCAAAGGCCTTGCTAAGGTACTAGCGGCTAACATCCAGCCCTATGCCCTTATCAATGAATGTTGTCACTTTCTCAAAATATTAGATACTGATGGAGCTCCACTAATTCAGATAAGTGATTATTCCATCGTATTCGTGATTGGGACCTTGGAGAGTAAATTAGATTCCATACAGTGTCGAAACAGGCCCTTCAGCCCAAACAGTCCACAACAACCCTCCAACGAGTAACCCACCCAGACCCATTTACCTCTCACTAAATCAAATAACACTATGTGCAATTTACCATGGCCAATCCACCTGACCTACATATCTTTGAACTGTGGGAGGAAGCCCACGCAAACACGGGGGGAATGTGCAAAATTCACACAAAAAGTCACCCCAGGACCTTGGTGTTGTGAGGTAGCAGTGCAAACCACTGAACCAACGTGCTGCTCTTGACGGTTACCGTAGAATGGGAGCTATGCTGGGCCGTGACGATTACTGTGCAGTGGGAGGCATGTCGGGTCGTGATGGTGACTGTACAGTGAGAGGTATGTTGGGCGTGACAGATACTGTTCAGCGGGAGGCATGTCTGGCCATGAGGGTTGATGTACAGTGGGAGGTATGTCGGGCCGTGATGGTTACTGTACATCAGGAGGTATGTCGGGCGGTGATGGAAACTGTACAGTGGGAAGTATGTCGGCCTGTGACGGTTACTGTACAGTAGGAGGTATGTCGGGCCGTGATGTTTACTGTACAGTGGGAGGTATGTCGGGCTGTGATGGTTACTGTACAGTGGGAGGTATGTCAGGCTGTGATGGTTACTGTACAGTGGGAGGTATGTCAGGCTGTGATGGTTGCTGTACAGTGGCAAGTATGTCGGGCCGTGAATGGTTCCTGTACAGTGGGAGGTATGTCGGGCCGTGATGGTTACTGTACAGTGGGAGGTATGTCGGTCCGTGATGGTTACTGCACAGTGGGAAGTATGTCGGGCCATGATGGTTACTGTACAGTGGGAGGTATGTCTGGCCGTGATGGTTACTGTACAGTGGGAGGTATGTCGGGGTGTGACGGTTACTGTACATTGGGAGGTATGTCGGGGTGTGATGGTTACTGTACAGTGGGAGGTATGTCGGGGTGTGATGGTTACTGTACAGTGGGAGGTATGTCTGGCCGTGATGATTACTGTACAGTCGGTGGTATGTCAGGGTGTGATGGTGACTGTACAGTGGGGGGTATGTCGGGCCGTGAATGGTTACTGTACAGTGGGGAGTATGTCGGGCCGTGATGGTTACTGTACAGTGGAATGTATGTCGGGCCATGATGGTTACTGTACAGTGGGAGTTATGTCTGGCCGTGATGGTTACTGTACAGTGGGAGGTATGTCGGGGTGTGATGGTTACTGTACAGTGGGAGGTATGTCGGGGTGTGATGGTTACTGTACAGTGGGCGGTATGTCTGGCCGTGAAGGTTACTGTAGAGTGGGAGGTATGTCGGACCGTGATGGTTACTGCACAGTGGGAAGTATGTCGGGCCGTGACGGTTACTGTACAGTGGGGGGCTATGTTGAGCTGTGAGGTTGCAGATTATAGAGTTGTACAGAGTATGATTCTGTCCCTGACTGTGGCACACTGCAACTCATGGGTGTATCATCATTGTTATCTCAATTTGTTTAAAGCCCAGCGGGCTACATATCATGGTGAGGGGAGTCTGGAAAATGTGAAGTTAGCTCCTGTTCCCCATGAGGACTGTGCAGTGACCATTCTTACTGATATAATAAATGGAGAGATGTATCTGCTGCTGGCAGATCGGTGATGATGTGGTCAATTATATGTTTCCCTTTTATTGATTTCCCCATAACCTGCCGCAGAGCAGTCCAGCAGCCACAGGATCCAGCATCAATGCTGAGCACGATACTGAATAGATACCACGGAGCTGTCCCCCTCTACCTGGCTCTGTCCTGTCAGTGTGACATACCCTAACAGAGAGGGTGGTGATGTTGCCTGGTATTAGTCCTGTTCACAGACTCCTGCTTTACAGATAATATCTGACTTTTGCTTGATTAGTCTGTGGCATATATACAACAGGTCACTTCTACATTTTGTATAATGAAGAGTTATTATCACTTTGTTTCTTACGTTTTTTTTAAAAAAAAACATCATTTTTTTAGTTGAAAACCATTGAAGTGAACAATAATTGAATTACCAGAGCGCACAGCTAATTATTACACAATTCAGTGACTGTAGTAAACAGCTGATTGATGTTCAGATGAATGAACACACCATCTTGCAGGCAGCAAAGCTGTTGAAAATGACTTTGAGGAAAAGCTTGAATTCAGACACTGTGTTACTGGCCCTCACCATGACCTCCAAAACACTGGTCATCTCCAGAATCTGTCCAGTGAGTTTCCAAACTGGAGCTGGGCAGTTACTGACATAATCCCTCACTATAGACTAGTTCGAGACATACCTGAACAACGGAGAGATGTGAGTGGGGAAAACTGGTCAATGGACCAGCACATGGTGCTGATCCAGACGCAGTTCAATATTTGTAACAATGACCTGTAAACATCCATGTCCTGCAAGCATATCTCTTCTGGTATGGCACCTAAACTCCGTAATCCTGCACCTTGGACCTGATCCTGAATGAAGGTATTATAAAGGTGATGGGCTCCTGCAGCACATGGCATCTTACAGTGAATCCCTCATAACCCATTTCCAGTGTATGTTAGTCCCACAATGTCAGTATCCAAACAGAATTGTGCAGCTTCATTTATGGCCATCATCATCCCAGACCAACGTTCTTGTGTGTGACTTGATCTGCAAATCTCTGTGTATATGTTTGCAGCATTGTTCTAACCGTTAACAGCAAAGTGTCTTTACTGAAGTTTCGATAGGCTTTCATAATACCAACGTTTAGATTGTCCAAGAAGCACAAAATCCACCCACTTATTCCGTTCACTTTTATAACAACATTATGATGAAAACAGTGCACATCTCACAGTAAGGAGCATTGAAATGGTAAATCTAATTCCCACACCCCAGACCAAATTATTATTAAGTACAAGGACTTTGAAAATATACAATTATTTTCTCTTGTATTAATATTTTGAACTAATAGTCGACTCTCTTGCTCCTCAGGTGCTTCCTGAACGGTTGTGCTTTTTTCAGAACGACACTTTTTGACTCTGATCTCCAGCATCTGCAGTCCTCACTTTCCCCCTGCTAATATTCACTCATAATCATTTTCATGGCAACAATATCACTGTGTGATTAAGCATGTTATTCAGATATGAGTATATTTTCAATTGCCTCTGTCTGTCTCAGAGCTCACTCATGTGTGATGTGAATGTCAGTGTCTGTGTGATGCTTGGTATGCAGGCCATGCCTGAGAGACTGTCCAATTGTTTCAAACAGCATATTCCTTCAGCTGTTTACAATAAAAAGGTTACTGCCTGGACCCAACCAGCCAGAGCTCACAAAACCCAAAGCACAGTCTCCAGAATTGGGTAGGTCTGGACAATATTTTTCATGCTAATTTATTCACGGAATATGATAAGGCCAGTATTTATTGCTTGTCCCTTGTTGCCCTTGGCAAGGTGGGGGTGAGCTGTCACATTGACCGGTTCCACAGCCCATGTGCTGTAAGTAGACATAGAATACCATTAGGGAGGGAACTTTGAAACAGTGACACTGTAGAATGGCAATATGCTTCCCAATCAGCTCGGTCGATGTCTTCGATTGGAACCCGAACATGGTGGTCCCATGTATCTGCTTCCCTTGTCCTTCTTGTTGGTCGAGGGTGCAGATGTACGTTGTAAGGAGCCTTGGCAAATTTCTGCAGAGCACCGTGTAGATGGCAGACATTGCTGCTCCTCAGTGGCAGTGGAAGAGGGGTGAAGTTGCACTTACATAGGCAAATTGAGGCTTTTAATCACACACACACACACACCATGAGTCTTTTTGATGGGAGTGAGGCTTTCCGAAATTTTGAGGTGAGTCATTCTTGTAGGATCTCTTGCCCCTGACATATTCTTTTAGCCAATGAATTAATATGTGTCGAAGTGTGGCGCTGGAAAAGCACAAAAGGTCAGGCAGTAACTAAGGCACAGGAAAGTCAATGTTTTAGCATAAGCCCTTCACAAGACTGGGTAATGAAATCATATGGTCAGTCCAGTTCCTGTTAACGGTAATCCCCGGGATATTGCGAGGTGGGTGTTCAGTGATGGTGGTGGCATTGAACATTAAAGGATATGGTACACTTTTCTATTGTTCGAGGTAATTGTTCTCTCCCACTTGTGTAATGGAAATGGTACTTGTTACTGTTAAGCACACACCTGCATATTTCCAGGACCTGTTGCATTTGGATAAGGATTAGTTCAGTATCTGAATAAATCTTGAGTGGTGTTGAACATTGTCCAATCATTGGCAAACATCCTCACTTGCGAGTTTACAGTGTAGGGATGGTGATTTGTGAAGCAGCTGAAAATTATTGGGCCGAGGGCCGAGAGAACTCTTTCAGATCACGGATGCTGTCCCTCTCTCTGAGCTAGGAAGCTTGCTTCTAGTTCCACCTGCCCCAGAGGTGTCTTACAACATATCTGAACAGAATAATTTTACAGTATCTTCCCCAAGGAGATAAGCGAGTACTTGGTTAGCTCAATAAGTTGGACGGCTAGTTTGTAATGCAGATTAATGCCAACAGTGAGGGTTCAGTTCCTGCACTGAATGAGGTGTCTGATAGTGGCTGACTTACTCAACCTCTTCCTTGCTTGAGGCATGATAACTGTCCAGTTAAAGTGCCGCTAGTCGCATCTATCTAACAAGAGAACAATCCTATCGTCCTGTTGGTGTGCACACGATTCCTATTTGCTCCAGTTTTCCTGTTAATCCAGGATATGACACTTGGTCAAATGCAGTAATGATGATGTTAAGTGCAGTCACTGTCAACTCACCTCGAGAATTCACCTTGTTTTACATCGTTAAACCAAGGCTTCAATGTGCCCAAAGGATGAGGACTCAAACTGAACTTCATTGAGCAGGTTGGAGCTGAGGCAGTGCGGCTTGACCCTACTGTAGATGAAATCTTCCATCACTTTATTAATGTTGGGATTTAGAGCAATGGGGCAGTCGTTGATTGTCGAATGTTTTGCCTGTGTGTGTACAGGACACAAGCTGATAGTTTCCCAAATTGTCAGGTAGGTGCCAGTGCTGTATCCCAACAGGAACAGCTTGAATGGAATGTTATGAGGGACCAAATCCTTTGCCTTCCCCAGCCCTCCAGCCGTTTGAGTTACCACACGCAGTGAATCGAATTAGCTGATGACTGCCATCTGGAGAAGACTAAAATAGATCATCCCATCGACACTTTGGTCTGAACGTTGTTTTTCTTAGCTTTTCTATTGTTGTGCTGGGCCCTTTCATCGTTGAGGAAGGCGATCTTTGTGGATTCTACTTCTCCAATGAGTTGTTTAATTGACCACACAATTCATGCTGATTGCATGTGACAGGATTGCGAGATTAGGTATGATTTGTAAATTAGATCTGTCTGTCACTGGCTGTTTACGCTGTTTGGTAAGTAAGTGGTCTTGTTTGGTAACGTCACCTCATTGTGAGGTCTACCTGGTGCTGGTCTTGGCCAGCCCTGCTATGTCCCTCATTGAACAAGGGTTTATCCCCTGGCCTGATGGTCAGGATAAAGTAGAGCATATGCCAGGGAGTGACAATGAAAATTGTGCTGGAATACAATTCTGATGCTGTTGGTCATGACCCGAATCACCTCACACAGGTCAGTGCTGGGTTCACGACCTCTTTGAAATTTGTTCTGTTGAGCATGGTTATAGTATCTCTCACATTTGTGCTTATGTGTATACTCACACTCTCACTGTCGCACTCACACTCACACACATACTCACACTCACAATCACAATCACTCTCTCACTTTCTCACTCTCTCGCGCGCACTCACGTACTCAAACAATTCACAGTGTAAAAGTGGGACTTTGTCTATAGAAATCCTTTATGTGGTTGTCACCTTTCCCAATACGGTCATCGCTCAATGTGCCTGCAGCCGGTAGGTTGGTGAAGATAAGGTTAAGAATATTTCTCCCTCTCAGTCGTTCCCTTCCCACTCACTGCCGACCCAATCTTCCAGCTATGTCCTTTTGGAGCCGACCATCTGATGAGCAATGCTGCTGCTGAGCCCCTCTGGGTGGTGGTTTTGAAATGGCCCACCCAGGATACCTTCTCCAACTTTGTCACTCTCTCAGGGCTTCCATCAGAGGGACACTGATCCATCAGCTGAGGGAAGGGAGTCAGCAGGAGGTTTCCATGTCAGTGTTTGATCTGACACAATAAGGTTTCGTTATGACACGTTGTTGCTTGAGGTGTCTGTTGGTGCCTCTCCCACATCTAACCCGAGCCCCCAGATATTAGGAAAGAAGGATTTCCAGGTTCTGCAGGGCTTTTAATTTTTTTATCACTATCAATCCAAGGTCATCTTCTGTGCTGTATGACACCCACTCTATGACTCTTGTGATTGGACAGTCCAAGGTTTGACTCCTTCAGTTCCTCCAAGTGCCTTGTCTATTCCACAGATTTCTACAATATTTTCTCCATTAAGACATTGCATAATTCCGTTTTTAAACTATCTGCTAAACTTCTGTATCTTTCCTTGTCATCTCCTCCAGCCGCAACATTCATTTGTGTCTCAGCAACCCTCCATTTCACTACAATCCTTATCTCATACTCCAGTCCCATCTATCGCTGTAAATTCTGCCAACCCCTACACCTCTCCTATCTCTCTAATCTTCAGCTGCTTCATCTTTCCCCATATTCTGTAAATGAATTTAAAAATATCTCGCTAACCTATTAGAGCATGGACAGGCCACATTATCTCTGTAACATCTCCAAACCTTCTTTCCTATCTCTGTAACATCTCCAACCTTGCTTTTCTCTCTCTCTGTAACATCTCCAGACTTGCTTTCCTCTCTCTCCGTAACATCTCCAGCCTTGCTTTCCTCTCTATCTGTAACATCTCCAGCCTTGCTTTCCAATCTCTGCAACATCTCCAGCCTTGATTACCTCTCTCTGTAACATCTCCAGCCTAGCTTTTCTCTCTCTCTAACATCTCCAGTCTTGCTTTCCTCTCTCTCTGTCACATCTCCAGCCTTGCTTTCCTGTCTCTCCATAACATCTCCAGGCTTGCTTCCTTATGTCTGTAACACATCCAGCCTTGCTTTTCTATCTCTGTGACATCTCCAGTCTTGCTTTCATCTGTCTGTAACATCTGCAGCCTTGCTTTCCTCTCTCTGTAACATTTCCAGTCTTGCTTTACTCTCTCTGTAACATCTCCAGCCTTGCTTTCCTATCTCTGTAACACCTACAGCCTTGCCTTCCTATCTCTGTAACACCTCCAACCTTGCTTTCCTGTCTATCTATAACATCTCCAAACTCGCTTTCCTCTCTCTCTGCAACATCTCCAGCCTTGCATTCCTCTCTCTCTCTCTGTCACATCTCCAGTCTTGCTTTCATCTCTCTGTAACATCTCCAGCCTTGTGTTCCTCTCTCTGTGACATCTCCAGCCTTGCTTTCCTCTGTCTGTAACATCTTTAGCCCTGCTTTCCTATCTCTGTAACATATCCAGACTTGCTTTCCTCTCTCTCTGTAACATCTCCAGTCTTCCTTTTCTCTCTCTCTCTAACATCTCTAGCCTTGCGTTCCTCTATCTCCATAACATCTCCAGCCTTGCTTTTCTCTCTATCTGTAACATCTCCAGCCTTGCTTTCCTCTCTCTCTGTAACATCTCCAGCCTTGCTTTCCTACCTCTGTTACAGCTCAAGCCTTGCTTTCCTATCGCTATATTATTTCCAACCATGCTTTTCTGTCTTTGTAACATCTCTGGCCTTGCTTTCCTAACTCTGTAATATCTCCAGCCTTCCTTTCTGTCTCTGAAACATCTCCAGCCTTGCTTTCCTCTCTCTCTGTAACATCCCCAGCCTTGCTTTCCTATCTCAGTAACATCTCCAGCCTTGCTTTCCTATCTCTCTGTAACATCCCCAGCCTTGCTTTCCCATCTCTGTAATATCTCCAGCCTTCCTTCCTATCTCTGCTTTCGTTCACACCTCAGTGAATTGGTTTTTACGCACCTCAGTGGATTGGTTATATATCTGCTCCTCTATTTTCATCTTCTTGTATAAAATATCCCCAGCAGTGTGTCTGTCATCATTTGGACACTCACCTCGACCCATAAAGCCTCATTTGAAGACACGTTCAAGGTATCGTCCCTCCTTACTGCAGTAACTGTTCCCTTATTAATAATGCATCACCACCTCCTCTTTAACACCCTCTCCTGTCCTGCCTATAGTTCCAATACAACAGAATATTGAGTTGTTAGCCCTGTTCTCTCTCAAACACATCTCTGTGATGGCAAAAACGTTTCACCTCCACATGTCAACTCATGCCATTATCACAACAGTCTGTCTGATAATGCTCCCAGCATTAACGTAAGCTGGAATATAACACCTGGAATACTCTGTACCTCGGAGTTCCTCAATCATTCACTATTTGTTATTAGGCTGCCCAAACCCTGAACCAAAATTGTATCTCTGGGACTGAATGAATATTTGTGAATTGTAATTTCTTTTTTAAAATGTATTTATCAAGTGCAACTTTCCAGAACTGAGCAGTCAGCTCCACATGCAATGAGTTTCTGATGGTTAATCTCCCGCTCAGTGTGCAGAGGGGATAGCCCTCAGTAATGGAGAAAGTGAGGACCGCAGTTGATAGAGATCAGAGTCGAACAGTATGGTCCTGGAAAAGCACAACAGGTCAGGCAGCATCCCAGGAGCAGGAGAGTCGATGTTTCGGTCATAAGCTCTTTATCAGGAAGGCATTGGTGCATTCCTTTTTTTAAATTCTGTGATTCACAGGACGTTGTGACCCATACTTGCTCAGAAAGGCAGCTCTGCATATTGCACTGAAATGGAAAGCAGTCAATCAGTTGGTTGGACAGGGTGTAGACAAGTTGAGCGGAAGTACAGACTGATTGAATTACAACCATAAGGATAGATAAACCCCCTGGGCCAAATGGTGTATAACCAGATTATTCCAGGAAGTGATGGAAGAGATTGGTGTGCCTTTGGTGATGATCGTTGTGTCTTCACTGTCCACTAGAGTGGTGCCAGATGATTGGAGTGTGGCAAATGTTATTCCCTTGTTCAGGGAAGGGAATAGGGATAACCCTGGGAATGACCGAACAGTCAGTCTTACATCAGTGGTGGGCAAAGTATTGGAGACAATTCTGAGAGACAGGATTTACAATTACTTAGAAATCAATAATTTGATTAGAGGTAGTCAGCATGGTTTTGTCAGGAGCAGGTCATGCCTCACAAACCTTACTGAATTATTGGAAGATGTGAAGATAACATATCTTTGAAGGTAGACCGGTAGATGTGGTGATCACGAATTTTAGCAAGGCGTTTGACAAGGATCCCCAATTTAGGCTCATTCAGAAGGTGAGTGGGCATGGGATGCAAGGACATTTGGCTGTCTGGACACGGGTGTGGCTGGCCCATATGACAGAGGGTGGTGGCAGATGGAAAGTATTCAGCCTGGAGCTCAGTGAGCAGTGATGTTCCCACAGGGATCGACTCTGGGACCTGTGCTGTTTGTGATTTTTATAAATGACATTGATGAGGAAGTGGAATGGTGAGTTAGTAAGTTTACCGAAGACATGCAGATTGATGGAGTTGTGGATAGTGTGGAGGGCTGTTGTAGGTTGCAACAGGACATTGACAGGATGCAGCGCTGGGGTAATAAGTGGCAGATAAAGTTCAACCTTAAAAAGTGTGAAGTGATTTGTTTTAGAAGGTTGCATTCGAGTACAGAATACAGAATTAAAGGCAGGATTTTTGGCAATGGGGAGGAGCAGAGGGATCTTGGGGTCCATGTCCATAGATCCCACAAAATTGTCATCCAAATTGATAACGTTGTTAAGAAGATAAACGGTGTGTTGGCTTTCATTATGGGGAATTGAGTTTAAGAGCGACGAGGTTAATGCTAAGCTCAATATTGTGTTCAGATCTGGTTGCCTCAGTATAGGAAACATGTGGTAGCCTCAGAGAGTATGCAGAGGAGATTTACCAGGATGCTGCCTAGACTGGAGGGCATGTCTTAGGAAGAAAGTTTGAGGGAGCTTGGGCTTTTCTCCCTGGAGCGAAGAAGAATGACAGCTCACTTGATAGACTTTTACAAAGGTTGAGAGACAAAGACTGGATATCCAGAGTCTTGTCCCGAGGCAGAGTTGGCTATCTACAAGGAGCGTAATTTTAAGATGATTTGACGAAGATTTAGGGCTGATGTTAGAGGTAGCTGCTTTACACAGACTAGGGTGGGGTTGGAATGCAACGCCAGTGACAGACGTTGAGTCAGATACATTAGGGATAATTAAGAAGACTCTTGAATAGGGTCATGGAAGCTAGTGCATTGAAGGTTATGTAGGTTAGTCTGATCTTCGAGTAGGATAAAAGTTCGGCAAAGCATTGAGGGCTGAAGGGCTCTTATTGTGCTGTACTGTTCCAAGTTTCTCTCAGCTGGTGGATTCTCATCAGATGGTGAATGTGTGAGGGAGTGTGGTGTGTGAGGTCAGGAAGCTGGAAGGGGCGTGAGGCCAAGACTTCCAGTTATGGTGTACATGGTTACAGTCAGTTGAGTGCCAGCACAATATATGTGGTTACCTGGACCAGACAAAATCCACCAAGTTTAGAATTAAAATGATTTTTGGTTTATTATTAGCTCCTGGTTTCTTCAGATACATTCTATTTGGTGACCAATGTATTAATATCTGACCATCCACTGGCAGGTACAATTTTATTTTGATACTGGTGAATGTGAAGGTACATTTATTGGATATAATTTCAGAGGATTCATTGTGAGACACAAGATGCTGTAGAAAGCTGTCAATTTGAACACTTTCACACAGAGTCTAGACCAGGGAGCAGATGTAGGAAGTATGGGGAACATGCCAGATGTCAGCACCGTAAGCAATACCAAGTGATTCTGACACTCCATGTCCAGACAATGCTCTCTGGGTCATGCTCTGACTGAAGATGAATTTGTAAGACCTGGTTCCTGATCAAACATTGGTATCTAATTTAGACAATATTTGTAATTTCACTGAGAACATTGATAGGTAAAAACAAGGACTGCAGATGCTGGAAACCAGAATCTAGATAAGAGCAGTGCTGGAAGAGCACAGCAGGTCAGGCAGCATCCGAGGTGCAGCAAATTCGACGTTTCGGGCAAAAGCCTTTCATCAGGAATGATGACTGATAACCTGTTGGCTAGTTTCCTCCTGCCCAAGGTGGAATCCAAATGATTTAGTTTGATGGAATGTTTGAATGATTGTCCTGAGGAGAAAGTGAGGACTGCAGATGGTGGAGATCAGAGCTGAAAAATGTGTTGCTGGAAAAGCGCAGCAGGTCAGGCAGCATCCAACAAGCAGGAGAATCAACGTTTGATGTGTCTCCGCCTCCACGCCGACCCCCTGATTGTCCTGACCCAGGCTGGAATCTTTCTGGTCAGATTCTGGACCAGACCAGTATCTCACTCAGTGTCGCAGGCAGCTGTGAGGTCCAGTAGCACGGTGCCTGAATTCAGGCCTTTTGGAATCCATTTTTAATGTCGGTCATGATTGCAACGTGGTGGGTTTACTGACCTGAACAATGATCAGGAGTTAGCCATGTTTGTGAATTGGGCAACGATGAGATATGAACTACAGTTATTCAACTGAACAATAATTGCATCATCTCTGAAAACAATTAAGTTGGTTCTATATTGTTGGAACTAAAATATAAACACCCAACAACATTTTATGACACAAAATTAAGAAGTGCGCGTTCTGTTTCATATCAAAAATAAAATGTCTGATTATATTGGTGATCACGATTACACATTGAATGCCAGTATTCAAATGCATGCATTATCGCTATATCATTTACAAAGTGGTTAACGTCTGACTGATTGCTTATACAGAGTGAGCAAACGATTGAAAAATCGATAGAATTATCATTCTGACACATTTATATATAATCAATCGATTTAATTCTCACTGAAGTGTGTGAGCTTCAGCTATTTGCCAACAATTCTATCAGTTTAAAACTAATGATGGAAAATGACAGACCAGATCTAAAAGTTGAAGTGCTACATTGGGGTAAGGCTAATTTTGATGATATTAGGCAAGAACTTTCAAAAGCTGACTGAAGGCAGATGTTCGCAGATAGAAGGTCAGCTGGAAAGTGGGAAGCATTCAGAAATTAGGTAACGAGAGTCCAGAGACAGTATATTCCTGTTATGGTGAAAGGAAAGTCTGGCAGGTATAGGGAATGCTGGATGACTAAAGAAAAAGAAGGGAGCGTATATCAGATACAGACAAGGTAGATCGAGTGAACCCTTAGAAGAGTACAAAAGGCAATATGAGTATATGCAAGGTTTGTGAAAGTTTGTAGCTCAGGTTGATGTTTAGGGTGTAGGTTTGCTTGCTGATCTGTAGATTTGATATCCAGTCATTTCATTACCTGGCGAGGTAACATCATCAGCGGCAACCGAGAAGTGAAGCAAAGCTGTTGTCTCCTGCTTTCTATTTATAGATTTGTCCTGGATGGGGTTCCTGGGGTTTGTGGTGATGTCGTTTCCTGTTCGTTTTCTGACTGGTTGATAGATGGCATCTAGATCTATGTGTTTGTTTATGGCGTTATGGTTGGAGTGCCAGGCCTCTAGGAATTCTTTGGCATGTCTTTGCTGAGCCTGTCCCAGGATAGATGTGTTGTCCCAGTCGAACTGGTGCTTTTTTTTTTCATTCGTGTGTAGCTACGAGGGAGAGAGGGTCGTGTCTTTTTGAGGCTAGCTGGTGTTCCTGTATCCTGGTGGCTAACGTTCTTCCTGTTTGTCCTACATAGTGTTTGTCGCAGTCCTTGCATGGAATTGTATATATGACGTTGGTTTTGTCCATGGGTTGTACTGGGTCTTTTAAATTTGTTAGTTTTTGTTTGAGAGTGTTGGTGGGTTTGTGTGCTACTAGGATTCTGAGGGGTCTTCGTAGTCTGGCTGTCATTTCTGAAACTTCTTTGATGTATGGTAAGGTGGTTAGGGTTTTTGGCTGTGTTTGGTCTGCTTGCCGAGGTTTGCTCTTGAGGAATCTGCGAACTGTATTTTTTGAATATCAGTTCTTCTTGAATACATGAGCATAATATGACTATACTTAAGGGATAAATCAGGAGGGCAAAGAGGACATGAGATAACATTGGCAAATAGAATTAAGGAAAATCCAAAAGGATTTTACAAAGACATTAAGGACAAAAGGGTATATAGGGAAAGAATAGCGTCCCTCCAAGATCAGCTTGGAGGCCTTTGTGTGGAACGCAGGAGTTGGGAGCGATACTAAATGAGTATTTTACATCAATCTTTACTGATGGAAAGGACATGGAAGATATAGAATGTAGGGAAATAAATGGTGACTTCTTCAAAAATGTTCATATTACAGAAGAGTATGTGCTGGATGTCTTGAAATGTATAAAAGTGGATAAATCCCCCGAACCTGATCAGGTGTACAGAGAACTCTGTGGGAAGCCAGGGAATGTCTGGGCCTGTTACTGAGATATTTATATAATCGATCGTCATAGGTGAGTTGCAGGAAGACTGGAGGTTGACAAATGTGGTGCCAATGTTTAAGAAAATTGGTAAGGACAAGCCAGGGAACTATAGACCAGTGAGCCTGACAGCGGTGGTGGGCAAGTTGTTGGAGGGAATCCAAAGGGACAGGATGTACATGTATTTCGAAAGGCAAGGACAGAGTAGGGATAGTCAGCGTGGCTTTGTGAGTGGAAAACCATGTCTCACAACTCTCTTTGAATTTTTTGCAGAAGTAAAAATAATGATTGACGAGGGCAGAGTGGTGGATGTGATTTTTTGAACTTCAGTAAGTCGTTCGACAAGGTTCCCCATGGGAGACTGGTTAGTCAGGTTAGATGTCATGGAATGGAGGGAGAACTAGCCATTTGGATTCAGAACTGGCTCAAAGGTAGAAGACAGAGGGTGTGGTTGTGTAGGGTTGTTTTGCGGACTGGAGGCCTGTGACCAGTGGAGTGCCACAAGGATCGGTGCTGGGTCCAATACTTTTCATCAGTTATATAAACGATTTGAATGTGAGCATAAGAGGTATAGTTAGTAAGTTTGCAGATAACACCAAAATTGGTGGTGTAGAGAACAGCAAAGAAGATTACCTCGGATTGCAACAGGATCAGATGGAGTTTAATTTACATAAATGTGAGGTGTTGCATTTTGGGAAAGCAAATCTCAAAAGGAGCTAAACTTCTAATGGTGATATCCTAGGGAATGTTGCTGACCAAAGCGACCTTGGAGTACAGGTTCATTGAAAGTAGAGTCATAGATAGATAAGATAGTGAAGAAGGCATTTGGTATGCTTTACTTTATTGGTCAGAGTATTGAGTACAGAATTTGGAAGGTCATGTTGCGGCTGTAGAGGAAGTTGGTGAGGGCTCCTTTGGAATATTGCGTGCAATTCTGGTCTCCTTCCTATCGGAAGGAAGTTGTGAAACTTCAAAAGGTTCAGAAAAGATTTACAAGCATGTTGCCAGGGTTGGAGCATTTGAACTGTAAGGAGACCCTGAATAGGCTAGGGCAGTTTTCCCTGGAGTGTCAGAGGCTGAGGGGTGACCATATCGAGGTTTATAAAATCATGAGAGGCATGGATAGGGTAAATAGACAAGGTGTGCTCCCTGGGGTGGGGGAGTCCAGAACTAGAGGGCAGAGGGTTAGGGTGAAAGGGGAAAGATATAAAAGAGACCGAAGGGGTAACTCTTTCACACAGAGGGTGGTACGTGTATGGAATGAGCTGCCAGAGCAAATGGTGGAGGCTGGTAAAATTGCAACATTTAAAAGGCATCTGGATGGAGATATAAATAGGAAGGGGTAGGAGGGATATGGCCCGGGTGCTGGCAGATGAGACTAGATTGGGTTGGGATATCTGGTCGGCATGGCTGAGTTGAACCAAAGGGTCTGTTTCTATGCTGTACATCTCTATGACTCTCTGACTGCAATTTAGAAATGACAATAATTTGACATGCACTGTCAAATAAATAAATGGTTTATGTTATTAAGTTGTAACATACAATAAATTGAAAACTTGCAACTTTTAGAATGAAAAATAAAGAACGAAGAACAATGAAAATTCCGGCATGAGCAGGCCCTTTGGCCCTCCAATCCTGCACTGATCCAGATCCTCTTTCTAAATCTGTCGCATATTTTCTGAGGGTCTGTATCCCTTTGCTACCTGCCCATTCATGTATCTGTTTAGATATATCTTAATGATGCTATTGCAAAATACTCCAAATATGGTCTGATCAGAGCCTTGTAAAACCTCATACATCCTTCCCTGTTTTAATATTCAAGTCATCTCAAAATAAGAATCACGTTAAAACCCCAGAGAGTGCGGCAACTGGAGAATAACCACTGAGAAAGAAAACAACTCCAAGACCATCAGAAGAGTAAGAAGGCATCACCACGTGGAGCCCGGCCAAGTTCTTGTGTGGTGGTACACAATCAGTCAAAGTTAAGTTAAAGCATAATTCAGTTTGCAGTATTTTTCTTCATAGTAACCTTTATTGTACTAACACTGAGTGTGCTCAATAAACAAATATTAATGTTTGTAAGAGTTGACTCAGTTCCTTTGCTGAATGGAAGAATTTAAGCAAACTCTCTGGCAGATGCAGCACCTTCCTAACTATTGACTCAATCTGCAAATTTACCTTGAGACAATCCTGTACTAGAACTCACAATTCTCTTTGCTCTTCAGACTTCTGAATTTTCTCCCCATTTATAAAATAGTCCATGCCTCTCTCCCTCCTCACAAAGTGCATCACTTCAGGTTTTCCCAAGATGAACTCCATCTGCAACTTCTTTGTCCACTCTACTACTCTTTCTAAATCCACTGTAGCCTCCCTGCCATCTCAATGCTGCCTGTTCCTGTACCTACCTTTGTATCATCTGAAAACCTAGCCAGAATACTCTCAGTTTTTTAATGTAGATCGTTAATGCACAAAGTAAAAAGTTGTGGTCCCAACACTGAACCATGCGGAACACAAGTTGTCATCGGCTGCTATACGAAGAAGGACTTTTTTTTATCCCCACTCTCTACTTGCTGCCAGATAGCCAAGCTTCTGCACACACTAATAACTTACCTCGAACAAAATGGGGCCTTATTTTACTCAGCAGCCTCTTGTGTGGCACCTTGTCAAAGTCCTTCTTGAAGTCCAGGTGGATAATATCCAATGACTTTCCTTTGTCTCACTTGCTTGTTACATCCTCAAATAACTTTTACAGATTTCTGAGGCATGACGTCCTCTTGATGACACCATACTGATTTTGCCCAATTTTACATTTCACTTGCAAGTATTCAGAATCTCATCCTTCACAATGGATTCTAGGATCTTACACATGACTGAGGTTAGGTTAATTTGTCTGTCACTTTCTGCCTTTTGCCTTATTCCCTTTTTAAAGAGGCTGTCACGTTTGCAACTTTCTAATCTTTTGAGCCTCTCCCTGATTCTAGAAATTCATGAAAGATCACCACAAATGTCTCCATTATTTTTTCAGGTATCTCCTTTGGAACTCTGGGATATTGTCCAGCTGGTCCAGTTTATTTACCCATTTAGGTTTTCGAGCAACTTCTCCTAATAAACTCTGTCCCCTCGCTATCTTGAATTTTTGGGGATACTTTTCGTGTCATTCACTGTGAAATGTGATGTGAAATAATTGTTCAGTTTCTCAGCCATTATTTGTTCCCCATTACTATATTTCCAGCGTTGTATTCTGCGACCAATGGGCAGTTCTGCCTTTCTTTTGCCCTTTACATATCGAAAGAATCTCTTACAATCTTTTATATTACTGGATAGTTTAGCCTCATATTTAACTTCTTCCCCCTATTTCTTATTTTGTTGCCCTGTATTGGTATTTTTAAACGTCCAAATCCACTGGTTTCCCACTGGCATTTAACATTTTATCTGATTTCTCTTTTGTATTTATGCTAACCCTGATTTCCCCTGTCAGCCATTGTTGCCTCATCCTCCCTTTACCATGCTTCTTTTAGCTTGGGATGAGTCTCTGCTGTGTCTCCTGAATTACTCCCAGAAACTCCCACCATTACTGTCCCACTGTCTTTCCTGCTAGCCTACTCTCACAGTCAATTTACCCCAGTTACTTCCTCATGCCTTTGTAGTTGCTTTTATTCAGCGGTAATAACTCTGATTCGAACTTCACCCTCTCAAATTGAAGAGTAGGTTCAATGATATTATAATCACTGCCTTATAAAGGTTTCTTTACCTTAATTCCCTTATCAAGTCTGTCTCATTGCACAACTCTAAATCCAGTATTGCCCGTTCCTTCGTTGCCTGTATCATAAGCTGCTCCAAAAAGCTATCTCGTAGACATTCCACAAATTCCATTCCTTGCAAACCACTGCCATCCTGATTTTCCCAGTCCAGCTGCATATTGAAATCCTCCCAATCACTGTAACTTTGCCTTTCCTACCCATCATTTCTACCTCCTGATATGTCATCCGCCCCTGCTCCTAACTACGGTTTGTGAACCTGTACATAACTCCAACTATGGTTTTTCACCTTTGCCGTTCCTCAATTCTAACCACACAGATTCTATACCATCTGTCGCTACTTTGTGTTTTGGGAACTGAGTGATTGGACTGCAAAACACTTTAGCACTGTCATAAGTTCATAGTTTAGACATTAATTAAAAATATTACATTGTCAATTCCATTGGAATGTGGCCACAATCTAATTATTTTTCCAAATATTCTGTTAGTGCTATGGAACAATGCAGACTTTTGAAACGGTTAGAAAAGCATCATATAAAGAGGACTTGAATCTATAAAGAGATTAAGGTGGGTCAAGTGAACAGAAAAATATTGTTGTATGGAGCATCGTAGAATGCATTGTCTGTGCGCTCAAAGATGTTGGCGGGTTGAATCGAAAGGCAGTGTATTATTTCAATGGAGAGATTGGCTGAGGCGCAGAAGAACCGGGCACCTGGATTACAAAATAAAAACTTTATATGTGCATAATGTTTTGAGGGAGGTAAGATAAATGTAGACATTTTCTAAAACAGAATACATTCAAAATTAGGGAAGATTTTCGACAGTTTTGCAGAGTAGTGGCGAGACCACATCGAGAGAACTATGGTCATAATGACATGCAAATCAGTCCAGAGAAGATTCACTGAACTGACTCCTGTGCGGAACATTCATTTCAGGTGGAAATCCTGAACTGACTGACTCTGAATCTGCTGGAGTTTAGGCGAACAACATGTGATCTTGGTGACCCCAGAATATTCCAAGTAGTCTTTTCAAGTTGAATTCTGAAACAATATTTCAGCTTGTGTGAGAGATTACTAGGAGTGGATGGACTATGAAACTGAAGGTTATCTCAGTTGAGAAGATGTTGGATGCTTTAATCCTCTCAAAATTTCGAGTATTTGTGAACTCTCTTCCCAGATAGCAATGGAGGATAAAACATTGAATATTCCTAAGGTAGAAGCAGTTAGATACTTGACTAAGGATGACGCACTATCATTCTAAGGGCAAAGGAGGAATGTGTGAATGATGTCACAATCAGATCATCCACAATCTTATCGCATGACGGAGCTGTAATGGTGACTTACCCCTGATGCTAGTTTCTGCATTTCTGTTGAATTTAGATACTGAAAAAAATATGAGATGATTCTCATGATCATGGAGACATTTCCTTTCAGATTATTGGGCACAGTTTTCCATATGTGACTTTTAAACAACACTCAAAAACACTCAGGGAAGTTTCATGGTATTGGAGAAAGATCAGGAGCATAGCGCAAAGTGAAAGCCTGCCTTGAAACTGCTTTAAAAATCAGATTGGGACGAAGGATTACTTTAATGCTGCTCATTCCTTTCAGTTCTTGTTGTGAGGTGAGTTTCATTAGCAAGGCCAGCATTCTCTTGCCTATGTGTAATTTCTATTCAGAATATGGTGATAAACCCCAGGGATTCTTGTGGTGCGGGGATTCTTGTCGTGCAGGAACACCAACAGGTATGTTACAAAGAGAGAAACGGGTTTCTGAACTATTTGATAGTTTGAAGTCGGTGTGCTGTGTGACATTGGAAATTGCATTCCTCACCACTTGATGCTCACAAGCTGTGGAAATAGTGAGACTACATTCTTTGTTTTCAACAATTAAAGTGATAGTCACACAGCATATAAATAGGCCCTGCAGCCCAATACATCTACGCCAGCCAGAAAACACCAATGTACATTATTCCCAGTTACCTGAAGACCTATAGCCTACTATTCCCTGACCGTTTTTGCTTAAAAGCTGCATTGTCTTCTTATACACTTAATGGTAAGGTCTTAGGGAGTGTTGTTGAACAAAGAGAACTTGGAGTGCAGGTTCAATGCTCCTTGAAAGTGGAGTCGCACGTAGATAGGATAATGAAGAAGGCGTTTGGTATGCTTTCCTTTGTTGGTCAGAGTATTGCGTACAGGAGTTCGGAGGTCATGTTGCGGCTGTACAGGACATTGGTTAGGCCACTGTTGGAATATTGCGTGCAATTCTGGTCTTCTTCCTATCGCAAAGATGTTGTGAAACTTGAAATGGTTCGGAAAAGATTGACAAGGATGTTGCCAGGGTTGGAGAATCTGAGCTACAGGGAGAGGCTGAACAGGCTGGTGCAGTTTCCCTGGAGCATCGGAAGCTGAGAGGTGAGCTTATAGAGGTTTATAAAAGTATGAGGGGCATGGAGAGGATAAATAGACAAAGACTTTTTTTCCCCTGGGGTCGGGGAGTCCAGAACTAGAGGGCATAGGTTTAGTGTGAGAGGGGAAAGATAGAAAAGAGACGTCAGGGGTAACTTTTTCACGTGTATGGAATGAGCTGACAGAAGATGTGGTGGAGGCTGCTACAATTGCAACATTTAAGAAGCATTTGATTGGGTGTATGAATAGGAAGGGTTTGGAGGGATATGGGCCAGGTGCTGGCAAGTGGGACTAGATTGGGTTGGGATATCTGGTCGGCATGGACAGGTTAGACCGAAGGGACAGTTTCTATGCTATACATCTCTATGATTCTACGACTCTATCTGTGAGCTGAGCGTTTTTTGTTCTTTTAATGTGTGTACAAAATGGTTTCATGGACATAGATAACACAACGATAAAGACAGTGGCAAACTCATCAGATGAATAAAAAAAACTCTCCGTTTTTCAATAATTATAGAAAATCAGATGTCGTTTCAATTCATTTGGGATTTTAATGGAGCTAGACCAGCATTAATTGCCCTTGAGACATTTCAGTCCAGTTAATGTTGGTCCGTCCAGGTGGCTGGTGGGAGGGAGTACCAGCAATGCATCTCATGTGATGGGTTAGCTGGGAGTAAATATTACTGGTGGTGGATGGTGCTCGCAGGCAAACAGGAAAACTGACTCATTGTCAAAGCAAACATATAGGATAGCGTTTATTATTTTTCTGAGAAATAGCAACCTTAGAGATACAAGTCTATGTAGTAATGAAGGGAAGTCTGAAGCTATGTTATTGGTGTCCTTAAAATAATGGTGTCAAACAGTTGGACTTACGTTATTGCTTTGGAGGGACGATGCTTGAACTAAGCATGTGATTATCCTGGATATATTGACAGATGGCTGGGCTGTCCTAGGTTGACTAAGTGCTGATACACCATGGGCTGATGTTGATTTGTAATCTCGCCAATTACTGAGCACAATTCGCCAGACCAAACCAACAAGTACCGTTGGTTAGTGCTTCAGAATGTATCAGAGCTTTCATGGCTGCCACTACATGGAATCATGTATAAAGACAAGGCCAATCGAGTCTGCACCATCCAGTGCTGATGCTAGTGTTTTATAAAGTTTGTGAGGTTACCTTACTGAACCAGCCTACCAGGCAATGCAATCTAGACACAAACCATCCTCTGGGTTCAAAACGGATTCCCCATATCCTCTCTGAATATCTTCTCTTTCGCTTCAAACATGTGTCCCTTGTTTTTGACCCTTTGATTAAGGGGAACAGCTGCTGTCTGTTCACTCTGCCCATACCTCTGATGCTCTTATACACCTCTATCAGGTTCACCCCTCACCCTTCTCTGCTCCAAAAGCAAGACTAGCCTATCTTCATGGTTTGAGTTCTCTCTTGTCTTGTTACTTCTTCCAAAGTGAAGCATCTCACAAATTTCAGTGCTAATTTTTATCGGTCATTGATCTGGCGATCTGAACAATCGGTTTGTACCCTCCTGTAACCTAAGACATTCCACCTCACTGTGACCCATCCGGCCTATCGTTGTGTCATCCACAACATTGTTTATCATTCTCCCCCCACCCCACTCCCCATCTCCCACATTAATATCATCAACAGTTCGGAGCAGCGAGAGGGGGGAGCCGGGAGGAGGTGACGTTGGTGCAAGGTGATTGTCGGGAAGGCCGGTAAGTATGTTCAAACTTCTTACCTTCAGGCCAGCGAGGGAGGAGCGATCAAAGGACTTCTGGGAAGGGTAAGTATAACAATTTATACTTGCATGGTTTCATTGCCCGAGACACTACTCGGGTACTATCTCTCACCCATCCTCCTCCTCTAACCTAAAAAAAAGTTGTGGGAGCCAGATTGACAAGGTAAGGTAACTATGTAATTTCCTAATCCTTTTTTGTAGGAGTCACTTCGGGAGTTAGAATAGTGGGAATGGAGTTTAGGGCAATGGAATGTTCCTCCTGCAGAATGTGGGAAGTAAGGGTCACTACTAGTGTCCCTGCTGATTACATCTGTGGAAAGTGAACCCAACACCAGCTGCTCGAAAACCACGTTAGGGAACTGGAGCTGGAGTTGGTTGAAATTCAGATCGTTCGGGAGGCAGATGAGGTTATTGACAGAACTTACAGAAAGGTAGTCACTCACCAGATAAAAGAAAAAGACAGATGGGTGACAGTTAGGGGACAGAAAGGGAACTGACAGGTAGTGCAGGGATCCCCTGTGCCATTCCCCTCAACAATAAGTATACTGTTTTGGATACTGTTGGGGAGGGATGACTTACCAGGGGAAAGCAGTGGGGCACCTGCTGCTCAGAAGGGAAGGGGGAAGAGGAGCAGAGCAGTAGTCATTGGGGACTCGATAGTTAGGGGGACAGATAGGAGGTTCTGTGGGTACAAGAGTTTTGGTGTGTTGCCACCCGGGTGCCGGGGTCCGTGATGTCTCTGATCGTGTTTTTGGGATTCTTCGGGGGGAGATAGAGGAGCCCCAAGTCTTGATCCACGTTGGCAACAACGACATAAGTCGGAAGAGAGATGGGGACTTGAGGCAGACACTCAGAGAGCTAGGATGGAAGCTTAGACCTAGGACAAACAGAGTTGTTTTCTCTGGTTTGCTGCCCGTGCCATATGCTAGTGAGGTGAGGAATAGGGAGAGAAAGGAGTTGAGCATGTGGCGACAGAGATGGTGCAGGAGGGAGGGTGTCGGGTTTTTGGATAATTGGAGCTCTTTCTGGGGTATGTGGGACCTCTACAAGCAGGATGGTCTTCATCTAAACAACAGAGGTACCAATATTCTTGGGTAGGAAATTCGCTAAAGTGATTAAGGTGAATTTAAACTAATGCAGTAGGGGGATGGGATCCAAAATTGTAAGACAGGTACAAAAGAGGATGAGAGTAGCGAGTTCCAAAATCAAGTATCTGACACTGGCAAGTGAGAACCTGGTTTGAAGTGTGTGTACTTCAACGCAAGGAGCATCTGAAATAAAGTGGGTGAACTGGCTGTGTAGGTTGGTACCTGGGACTTCGATGCTGTGGCCATTACGGAAATATGGAAAGAACAGGGACAGGAATGGCTGTTGCAGGTTCAGGGATTCAGATGTGTCAGTATGAACAGAGAAGATGGTAAAAGAGGGGGAGGTGTGGCATTGTCGATCAGGGACAATATTACATTTGTAGGAAGGATATTTGGGGACTCCTTAACTGAGGTAGTATGGGCTGAGGTTAGAAACAGGAAAACAGACGTCAACATGCTGGGAGTTTTCTATAGGCCTCCGGATAGTCCCGGAAATGTAGAGGAAAGGATAGCAATGATGATTCTCGATAGGAGGGAGAGATGCAGGGTAGTTGTCATGGGGGACTTCAACTATCCAAATATTGACAGTGATCACTACAGTACGAGAACCATAGATGGATCAGTTTTTGTCCAGTGTGTGCAGGGGGCTTCCTGACACCGTATGTAGACAGGTCTACAAGGGGCAAAGCCACTTTAGATTTAGTACTGGGCAACAAGCCTGGCCAGGTGTTAGATTTGGAAGTAGGTGAGTACTTTGTAGATAGCGATCACAATTCTGTCAGGTTTATTTTAGTGATGGAAAGGGATAGGTGTACTCAACCGAGCAGGAGTTACAGCTGGGGGAAGGGAAATTACGGTGCAATTAGGAAAGATTTAGGAACCGTAGAATAGGGAAGGAAATTGCAGGGGATGGCCACATTAAAAATGTGGATCTTATTCATGGAAAAGCTCCTGTGTCTCCTAGATAAGTATGCACCTGTCAGGCAGGGAGGAAGATATAGAACGCGTGAGCCATGGTTTACTAAGGAAGTGGAATCCCTGGTCAAGAAGAAGAAGAAGGCTTATGTTAGAACAAAATGTGAAAACACAGGGCTCTTGAAGGTTACAAGGAAATCAGGAAAGACCTAAAAAGAGAGCTCAGAAAAGCCAGGAGGAGACATGAGAAGTTGTTGGCGGATAGGATCACGGTTAACCCTAAGGCTTTCCATAGGTATGTCAGGAATAAAAAAATGACGAGAGTTAAGTTAGGGCCAATCAAGGATAATAGGGGGAAGTTGTGTGTGTAGTCAGAGGAGATAGGGAAAGCACTAAATAAATATTTTTCGACAGTGTTCACTATAGAAATCTTATTGATTTTTTCGACAAAGTGACCAAACAGGTAGATGAGAGTAAACTGGTTGAAGGGGTGAAAATGGATTTTAGCAAGGCGTTCGATAAGGTTCCCCACAGTAGGCTATTATACAAAATGCGGAGGAATGGGATTGTGGGAGACATAGCGGTTTGGATCAGGATTTGGCTTGCTGAAAGAAAACAGAGGGTTGTAGTTGATGAAACATGTTTGATTTGGTGTCCAGTTTCTAGTGGCGTACTGCAAGGGCCGGTGTTGGGTCCACTGCTGTTCGTCATTTTTATAAATGACCTGGATGCCAGCTTAGAAGGGTGGGTTAATAAATTTGTGGACGACACTAAGGTCGGTAGAGTTGTGGATAGTGACGAAGGATGTAGTAGGTTGCAGAGAGACATAGAGAGGATACAGAGTTGGGCTGAGAGGTGGCAAATGGAGTTTAATGTGGACAAGTGTGAGGTGATACCCTTTGGACAGAGTAATCGGAATAAAAAGTACTGGGCGAATGGTAAGATTCTTGGGAGTGCAGATAAGCAGAGAGATCGCGATATTCACGTACACAGATCCCTGAAAGTTGCCATCCAGATTGACAGGGTCGTTAAGAAGGCATACAGTGTTTTGGTCTTTATTAATAGAGGGATTGAGTTCTGGAACCAGGAGGTTATGCTGCAGCTGTACAAAGCTGTGGTACAGCCACAATTGGAGTATTGTGTACAGTTCTGGTCACCACATTCTCAGAAGGGTGCAGAGGAGATTTACTATCATGTTGCAAGGTATGGAAGGAATGGCTTACGAGGAAAGGCTGAGGGCCTTGAGGCTGTTCTCGTTAGAGAGAAGAAGGTTGAGAGGTGACGTAATAGAGACATACAAGATAATCAGAGGGTTAGATAGGGTGGACAGGAGAGGCCTTTTCCAAGTATGGGAACGGCAAACACGAAGGGACACAACTTTAAAGTGAGGGGAGATAGGTATAACACAGATGTCAGAGGTAGTTTCTTTACTCAGAGAATAGTAAGGGTGTGAAATGCTTTGCCTGCAATGGTAGTAGATTCGCCAATTTAAGTGCATTTAAGTCGTCATTGTACAGACATATGGACGTACATGGAATAGTATAGGTGCGATGGGCTTCAGATTAGTATGACGGGGCGGTGCAACATCGAGGGCTGAAGGAACTGCGCCGTAATGTTCTATGTTCTATGTTCTATTTATGAATATCCGTAAAAAACCTTGATTTTCTACGTGTTCTACAGATCTGTTTCAGAGGAAGAATTGTGAATTCCAGACTCTTGTTTTTCATATTTTGTTGAATTTACAGCGTGATGCAGGTGAGGTCTTTTATGAGGAAGGCAGAAATAATATTTTGGACATGGAGCTGAATTCTGCTTTTACACTCCACCCCTCTGCACGTATTATTCAAAAGACTTGTATGTCATTAATTTTGGACTAGCTTTTGGCACTGTGCACTGCGACAATTCAATTCGATGTGGGCCTGCAGCTTATTCTGTAAGAAATTCGCTACAATAGTCAGAGCTGAAGATTTTTCTTTTTATCTGCAGGATGGACGCAGGATCATTCATTAAGTTTGTTTGAAAGAGCTAGAGTGATGAGGGTAAACATTAACTTAATTTCTACATTATAAACACACTATAGAAGATCAAATCGCTTTCCCGTTTCTACATTGGATTGGAAGCAAATTAAAAGAACAAGGACCCATCATTCTGAATATTGTTTTTAAAAGTGACTTCATGTTGGAATAATGCATTGGGGGAAAAAGAAAATGCTGTCTGCATTTAATGGAGATACAGATTGTACAATATGAACGAGAATCAAGTGACAATAAAATGTATGAGAAATCTTTTCTTAATTTTCAAAGGAAATCAGATCCCAATTTTCCTGAACAGTGATGTTGATTGTCCATCAATCTCACTTTTCCAACTCTATGCTTTTGCTGCAAATGATGCCCCTTCTGGCACACTTCATCCTCCCTTCCTATTCGATCCTTACCCTTCTACTTCCATTGTATTGCCCATTCTGATGCTACATACCCTTCCACTGACCATCTCGCTTTACACTTCTCGCACTGTATGTCACACCACTTCCCCAGACCCTCCCTTTCCTTTTTGCTCTCACACTAGATGCTGGAATCTGCTGATTTATGTGCTACTACTGGTCATCAGTGAATGATAAGTTTGTAATGATCAATGTCCAATATCAACAGACATTAGGATGTTTGCCACTATCTAATGCACAGTGAACAGGATAGTTTTGTTCAGTGTTGGTACAGACTGGAGCTTCTTCCTGTCCGTCTGTCACAATATTTATCCAAACAGCCTCATCACCAACAGGACAAACAACTTCTGACAGAATCGTAAGACCACGTATCAATTTTCTTTGGAATATTGCGAGGACATTGTTCTAACAAACAGTGTTCTTGCCTTTTGCTCTTTATTCTTTCAACTGATCGTCCCGTGTAATTTAAGCTGAGATCAGAGTGACTTCCCTTTCAATCGAAGCAGGACTTGACTGAGGGCGGAATCAAAGTCCCTGAGCAAAACTGTGGTTAATGGTAATCAGAGAAAATTCTGCAATGGAAATGGGAACAATGGAAAAAGCGGTCTCTGCAAGGTATTTTCCAAGTTGCATGCGATTCTGACGAAGGACTAATTTATTCTTATTTCATTAAGATGTTAAACATCTTGGAATGTCCCAACAACAGCTCTGAGTGTATCTGCATTACTAGGACTGAAGAGATTCAAGTAGGCAGCTCTCTGGCGCAATTTCCAGAGCTACTGTGGACGCCAAATAAACTCTGCCCTTGCTAGTGCCTTCCAAAACCCTGGATGAATTTGTCCTGGTTAAAAGAAAAACAAGATATATTATGTTTACACACTCTCATCCGAAGTTTCGGAAAGGTAAGACCTTGCTGGATGAGTATTATGCCAGTGACATCAGGAGCATGACAAGACATTGGTAACAGTTGGACTCGTTAATTCAGTTAGTTACTTACAGATGATTGATTGTGTGATGTCAGTGCCACGAAGTTCAGCATTTTCATTATGCGTAATGATAGTCATTCTCATATTTTTAAATTTTTCATTCAGAAGCCATAACCAAATACTCGAGAGCAACAGAAATGGCAGCTTCGCTGTTCCCTTTCAGATCAGACAAATATCCACGGTCCAAAAGACTAAGGAAGTTGAAAGTGCTGGAAAACCTTAACTGGTTCTGAGCAGAGAGAAACAGATTTAAATTATTGAGTCGAATCTGAGTTTTTCCCAATAGGGTAATATCAGGCTGAATATTCTAACTCGGTTTCTCTCTCCAGATACTGGCTCATCTGCAGAGTTTTGCCACTGTTTTCTGTTTATATTACAAATTTGCATTTTTCCAGTATTCCCAACACAGTGATTCATTGGGAGGAGGGGGTGGGAGTGGCATGGTGAGTCGGTGGTTAGCCCGACTCTCTCACAGTATCAGTGGCCCAGTTTGGGGGGGAGAGGGACGGGGTCATGGTGTCTCAGAGGTTAACACGACTGTCTCACAGTACCAGGGACCCGGCTTGGGTGGGGAGGTGGAGGGGGGCATGGTGTCTCAGTGGTTAGCACGATTGTCTCACAGTACCATGGACCCGGTTTGGGGGGAGGGGGACGAGGGCATGGTGTCTCAGTGGTTAGCACGGCTGTCTCACAGTACCAGGGACCCAGTTTGGGGGGAAGGGGGAGGGGGGCATGGTGTCTCAGAGGTTAGCACAGCAGTCTCACAATACCAGGGGCCCGGTTTGGGGGGGAGGGGGAGGGGGCCATTCGTGTCTCAGTGGTTAGCACGGCTGTCTCACAGTACCAGGGACCCGGTCTGGGATAGGAGTGGGAGGGGGGCATGATGCCTCAGTGTTTAGCACGGCTGTCTCACAGTACCAGGGACCCGGTTTGGGGGGGTATGGGGGAGGGAGAGGGAGCATGGTGTATCTGTGGTTAGCACGGCTGTCTCACAGTACCAGGGATACGGTTTGGGAGGGAGGGGAAGGGGGCATGGAGTCTCAGTGGTTAGCACGGCTGTCTCACAGTACCAGGGACCTGGTTTGGGGGGGAAGGGGAGGGGACATGGTGTCTCAGTGGTTAGCACGGCTAGCTCACAGTACCTGGGACACGGTTTGGGAGGGAGGGGAAGGGGTCACGGAGTCTCAGTGGTTAGCACGGCTGTCTCACAGTACCTGGGACCCGGTTTGGGGTGTGTATGGGGGAGCTAGAGGGAGCATGGTGTATCCGTGGTTAGCACAGCTGTCTCACAGTACCAGGGAACCGGTTTGTGGGGAGGGTCTCTCCCTCCTCCACCCTCAACCTTATTTGTATTGAGTTTTCATTTTGTTCACACATGCAAGTGTTTCCTCCAGGTGCTCGAGATTCCTCCCACATTCCAATCCGGGTCAGTAGATTGACCATTCTAAATTACCAATCGTGTGCAGTTTGGTGTATTAGCTATTGGCCATGCAGGGATAGGGTAGGAGGTGGGTTAGCCATGGGAAATGCAGGAGTGGGGTATGACGTGGCTCTGCGTACAATGCTCTGCAGAGGGTCAATGCAGACGCAATGGGCTAATGTCCCATGAAATAACACAAATAGAAGTTAAAACAAGCTAAGAAAGATACTGGAGATCTGAACCATAAGTAACGAAGTACTGGGGAAACGGAGCAGGTTTGGCAGCCAGAACAGTGAAAGGAGCAAGTTTCCTTCCCTGAAGGCCACTAGTGAAGCAGGTGTTCTTAGTTTTAACAATCATCAATATTTCATTAGATTGTTAATTCCAAATATTTATTGAATTCAAATTCCACCATCTGCTGTGGCTCAATTGAAGTTCCGGTTTGAGTCATTACCTGAGTCACTGGACTTATAGTTTATGGAAAATCCTGCTAGATCATCAGCCACTTCCCCCTCTCCCCACCCCCACCCCCGCCAGTATCTCCAGCAGCAATAGCAGTATTGCTATTATCGTGACTGAGGTACAGAAAATTGTCAACTACTTTCATGGAGAGCAGAACTATTCATATTTCATGTCACTGGGACTGCACAGACATGTAATAGTTTATCAGCCAGGAAGAGAAATGGGGGAGAGGTAGGCATTTTCAACACTGTTCCATGTATATAGGTATTGACTTGCTCCTGTCAATGGAATGTCAGTGGTGGTTCGGTGGATAGTTTTCTCGAATTTGTGTTGTTAGCTGATACATTCATTCAGCGAGACCTGAGGGCTTGGTGTCTCTACCCTGTGCAAGGTATGAGGATAGCTTTTACAGGGTATCTGGGTCTGCAGAGACTGCATAGGAAGGAGCAGGATACTGCAGTATCCTTTCTGAGATTTCTACAAATATTTCCCAATTTTGAAGCTTTTCCAAGTACAAAGTGTGAAGCCAGTTTATTTCAACAATGAGCAGGTCACACAGCTGCGTAACCTCATCCAGCATAACCTGTAGTCTCACACCAGAGAGAGGACTGTATTCAAAATATCCATCATCTATTTTGATTCTGGAACTTGCCAAGTTGGAGTGGGTAACATATTCATTACGCCAGAGTCCCATTTTCTCATGTATTCAGGAGGTGACAGAGGCCATATCTGTCCTGTGAGGTGAATACGTTGGTCCTGTCTCCTCAGAGGAAGCAAGAGAATTTTTTTTTTGTAAATATTAGAGAACAGGGTGACGAGTGAAAGTGAGAAAGTTAAGAAATTTAGAATTAGTAAAGTCGAAGTACTGGGAAAAACTCATTTTGTTGTTGATTGGTAAGCTGGTGGACCAGATGAGTGACGAATTTAGAGGGTTGCAGAGATAGGAGATAGGGCTGGAGAATTGAGCTTGCTGGACAACTCTTTTCAGAGCTGGTGCAGACGTGATGGATCAATGGTCTCCTTCTGTCCTGCCTTTTCCTTAAGTATATAAGGAGGTCAAAGCTCTTTAAATTATGCAAAGTATCCTGAAGACTGGAACGACGCTATTGTGATCATAAATATTTTAAACAGGACAGAGAGTGAAAACAGAAAACCAACTGGTGGATAACTTGATGTCAGTTGTGAGGAAACTATGAACATTTTTTGTAATTAATGGTAACTAGATTCTTGGAGAATAACGATATAATTGAGCAGCGTCAACCTAGATTCAGGACAGGAAAATTATCTTTGCTAAATGTACTGGAGGTTGTGGAGGATGATGGTTGTGACATTGATGAATGAGAAGGACTAGAAATGGTGCACTTGGATTTTCAGAATTTTGACATGGTGTCACACAGGTGAGTGAAGAAAGTCACAGTCCTTGGGTAAAGGGGGATATCCTACATGGAATGAGAATGGGGTGATGGAGAGAATACGGAGACTAGGGTCCTCCTTTGTACAGAAGGCCACTGATCATTGGGTATCACATGTATCAGTGTTTGGAACACCGATATTTGTAATGAAAAGAAATTATTTCATCGTGAAAAACACATACAGTCTTTTTCATGTTGTATTTAGTAGAAGGTGAGAGGTTGTGTGAGTGCTTTTGGCAAAAAAGGACCGGAATGTCCTTAATCATACTTCACGAACGGGATTCCATTAATCAAGACAGGAAATGGAATTCCAGCGTCCATTACAAAATTAATCCCATATAGGAGTAAAAACACCTCCCTGCAGTTGTGCAGTGTTGTTGATGCAGTATTTTGGCTGTTGTGGACAGACTTTCTCTCCTTTATAAACAATGATCTCCTCATTACAGTGACAGTACAAAGGAGTTTTATCAGAATAATCTCTGGGATGATGGTAACATGAGGAGAGTGTGAAGGAACTGGATGTTTAATTTGTAGTACGGCGAGGGAATAAGCGTTGGCTGCAGTGAAACTTGAAGATTATGGACAACACACATCGTGTCCACAGAAAGAAATTGATGGCATGAGAAATTACATTTTGCCCATGGTATCTACTACTTGGTAGTTAGTGTACCTCGGAGGAGCTCCCGTGTTGATTGACAGAGAGCTTCAGGCTCTGAATGAACTCTCACCACCCCAATGTGCAGTTGATTTGTGACCCTGCACTGAGCGTCACATTGTTCACAAACATGTCAGCAGCTACAATGCTTAACTCCTAAATAATTTAGCCATTCCCAACAGCTTCTGACCTCCATAGGGAATACTGATCTGCCTTCTCGGAGATGTCCTCCCTCCTCACCATCAACAAACCACATTAATGTATTCATTGTGTACCATTAACAATGGAGTCAGGAGGAACGGCATGGAGCAGTCTATCCGTGCAGTTTCTGTTTCATTGGTTTGTCTTGTTGGGGCGTCAATAGCACCCTCCTATTTCTGTACAAGGGGCTTGAGCGGCTGAATGACCGCCTCCTGATCTCTACCCTTTTCTAATTATTGGCTGAATCTGCTGACTAGGATTTTGTGGCTCATGTACCGGAATGCACTAATCCTTCTGTACCAATGAGTTCTGTGATTTTCTCTCCATTTAAGTAGGTTACTGTTATTTTCTCTGTTCAACACAACACTGACTTCTCTTAACTCACATTATACTGTTTTCTGCCAAGGTTTTGCACACTAACCTCCCATCTGTAGCCCATTGCAGACTCTCCATGTCCAGTTAAATGACTACCTTGGTGAATGAGCTAACTGAGCTCCAAGACAGTCAGTCCTCTCATCCTAGTCATTGGTATAAATTGTAAATAGTTGATACTCGCACACTGATCTCCGAGGAACTCCACACAGTTACAACTGTACAACCTAAATATAAACATTTATCCCGAATGTTTATTCCCTGATAGTTAACTGGGTTTCCCCTGTTGCTGAGCAGCAGGCTATAAAGGTTATATGGCCTAATCCTACACTGTGTAATGTACATAGCGGGCTGAATGACTTCAATCTATTCGTGCATAAATCCTTAGAGGGCAGAATGGTCTCCTTCTGTCTCATTATAACGATGCTGACTGGCTGAATGGGATCTTTTTTATCTCTGTAACATTACTGAGTGCTTGAGAGCACAACACATGGGTTAGGAGCAACAGATGGCCATTCAGCCCCCCTAGACTGCTGCACCATTCAGGATGTGCATTGTCAATGTGATTGTAACTAAACATCCTCTTCCTGTTTGTTCCCAATAAACATCGATTCTCTTGTTCATCAATGATCTATGGAACTCAACCTTGAGTGTTTTCAGTAACTCAGTCTTCACTGCTCCATAGGGATGTGAACACCACAGATCACACAACCCTAAAAACAAAGGAATATCCCTGTCTCAGTCTGGAATCGGAGGGTCCTTATTTTCAAATGTGTTCCCCTCAAACCAATCACCATTCTTTTGATATATAAGGAGTCGACAATTAGTAGCAGATATCGCCCACTCAGCCCCTCAAACCTGTCCATATTAATTCTCCTAAATCAAATACTTATCAAATTCAGCCTCCACTTACCCCATGGAAAGACAAATCCAGCACCACAGGATCATATGAACAATGAACACTAGAACAGAATTAGGCCATTCAGCCCATCTAGACTGCCATGACATTTGATCGCAGAAAAAATATTTCTGAATCCCATTCTCCTGCCTTCTCCGACTGACCATTGATCACTTATTAATAAACAACGTATATATCTTTCTATTAAAGACCGTGTGTGCCTGTATGCGGGCGTATGTTCATGTGTTTTTGTGTAAATGTCTATGTCTGTGTACGTATCTCTATCTGTGTTATGTATATTAGTGCCAGTATCCAAGTTTGTGTCTGCAGCGCTGTGCAATTCTGTTTTTGAAGTAAGTGCATTGAAATTGGAATCAAAGTTTCCCTCCTCCTCTCTCTCTGTCTGTCCCTATGGTTCATAGAGTTCATAGAATCACGACAGTGGGGGAACAGGACCTTCAGCCCAACAGGTCCACACTGACCCTTCGAAGAGTAACCCACCCAGACCCGTTCAAGTACTATTCTACGTTTACCCATAACTAGTGCCCCTAACCTACACATCCCTGGGCATGATGGGCAATTTAGCATGGCCAATTCATCTAACATCGACACCTTTGGATTGTGGGTGGAAACAGGAGCACCCGGTGGAAACCCAGGCAGACACGGGGAGAATATAAAACTCCACACAGATAGTCGCCTGAGGCTGGAATCGAGCCCAGTGCCTGGCGCTATGAGGCAGCAGTGCAGAACACTGAGTTTTGTGATTAGATTGATACAATACTACCCTCTGCTGGTCTCCCCACACCATTGCATCAGTGGCAGAGTTTTTTTACTCTCTGAGAAGGCAACAAATCTTTTACTGTAAATCCCCCACATTGAACGCATGTTTAGTTTTTCAAATAATATCTTTGAAAATACAGAACAGTTTCATGTCATTCTGAGCAATGTCATTCCTGTGATATTACCACCACTATTGGGGCTTTTTGAGGACTGTTCAATACTTTCTCGCATAACTTTTAAGCATTGCAAGTCACAAAATGAGAAGTGAATTCATCTCATCTCCTGACAAAATGATTCACTCAGAGGTGAGAATTTCCATTCAGACAGGCCCAGGTATATTTTCAACCCTCCATCTACCACAGACACTGTCAGACCTGCACCTACAGAAAGATACTCACAGAATCAAATACAGACACACAGGTACGGGGAGTTGAGGGGTGGGGTGCGGAGGAGACGAATATCGGGCACTCCACCACCCGGCTTGTCCCTTTCTGTACTATTCCAGGCTGTTTCTCCTGGAATGTGAGAAAGGGAAGGAGTGAATATGGGAGTGAGTGTCCCTGCTGTTAGTGCTGGTGTGTGAGGAGGGGAGATGGTGACGTGTCCAGGGGGAGTCAGTCCACAGTGTTGTACCCATGCGGTGCTATTAGTGATGGAGATATAGTGGAGGGGAAAGAGAGAGGGGGGAAGGTGCTGCATGCAGCAGTGAGAGTGGTGGAGCACGAGCCTTGTTCGTGGGGGTGACCCTTACCCTTACAGAGGGAGGAAAGTTATTGATGCTTGTCCCGTATTGCTGGAGATTTCTTCAGATTGTAGATACTGCAATGAACTGGGTGGTGAGCTCAGACCATACTCGGGGGGTTTGGTGGTGTGGACCCCTCTGGGAAGACACTTGTCCCCCTCGGTACTCGCCCATCCATCAGGACCTCATGCCCCTGTCGACAAACCGTGGTGTAATTGGCTCTTATCTGCTATGCTCAGCGTAAACTGTGCAGGGCAGCTCCAAACTGAGAAAGCTCAACCGTGTGCCCATTGGCCTTTTAAATATGGCACCAGTGCCAGGGATCACGAAATATCCAGGGGCACCCGGGCAATGGTGAATACCTTCAACCATGATGGGTAATCGGCTGGCATTGAATGAGAGGGACACCATGTGGTGGGGTGGGTAGTTAATGAGGTGAGTTTGATAAGATAGCACCAGGGAACTATCTCAGCCTCGTACGGGCAGTCCCTCTGTTATACTCAATGAAAATGGCACTGAGACAAATTATTGTTAGATTCAGCCCAAAAAGTCGAAGATTCTTCTGACCCCAATCCCAGTTACAAAGCTGCAGCTGCTTGTCCAATGGTCTCCATCACAGAGAAGGTGCTAAACCGCACCTTCCCGTTTGGAAATAAGGCAGTGGGAGGCGGGTGGTTGAGGGGGAGCACTTTATGGCAAGTCATCATAATTTCAAAATAGTGATCGAAAAGGACGAATCGTGTCTAAAGCTTAAAGTTCTATATTGTTAAAAAAAGACAATTGATGATATTAATCAAGAACATTCCAAAGTCGATTGGGACATATATTCACAGGTGAGGGGCGAGTTGAGAGGTAGGAAACCGTCAAAAATGAGATGTCAAGAGCACAGGGATAATATGTACCTGTTAGGGTGAGGGTCAGGCTCGTAGGTGAAAGGAATGCGGGAGGACTGGAGAAATTGAGGTTCTGGTCACGGATAACAGGGAAGTATGTGTCAGGTATAGACAGCAGGAACCAAAGTTTTTTTTTCTTAATTCATTCGCAGGGTGAGGATGTCGCTGGCGAGGCCAGCATCTATTACCCATCCCTAATTGCCCAGAGAGCAGTTAAGAGTCAACCACATTGCTGTGGGTCTGGAGTCACATGCAGACCAGACCAGGTAAGGATGGCAAATTGATTCCTTCAAGGATGTCAGTGAACCAGACGGATTTTTCTGACAATCAAAATGGTCATCATTAGCTTCTTAATTCCTGATTTAAAGCGAATCACTAGAAGAGTCTGAAGGCCACAGGAGTATACTTAAGAGGGAAATCAGGAGCACAAAAAGAGAGCATGTGATAGCTTTGGCGAATAGGGTTAAGGAGAATCTAATGCAATTCTATAAATTCATTAAGGATACAAGAATAACTAGGGAGAGAATAGGGTTCCTTAAAGATTAGAAAGGCCACAGATATGCAGAACTGCAGGAGATGGGGCTGGTTCTATGTTAGTATTCACCGTGCAGGATATGGAAGCAAGATAACTTAGAAAAACATACTGATACCTTGTGAAGTGTCTGTATTACAGAGGAGATGCTGGAGGTCTTAAATTGTACAAATGTGGATAAATGTCCACGACGTTATTAGTTGTTTGTTAGAACTTTGAAGGAAGCTGGGGAAGTGATTGTTGGCCCCTTGTGGAGATATTTGTATCATTGATAGCCACAGGTGAGGTGCCAGAAGACTAGATATGAGAAGCAAAGCTCACTCTCTTCAATAATTTCAGACCGACACAAAATTTGAATCAGTAGTGTCCTTTATTTTACCCTTGCAAGAGGATGTGATGTCCACTGTCTACAAGGCAGGGACACACACACACTGAATTCAACTAATACACGATATTTATGTAATTTGGTTACTATTTATTTATTCCATTGCTCCTCCCCGTTTACATCTTCCACTTCTCGAAGACCAACACCCATTATTCCTGTTTATCTCTTGCCTTATCCGGCCTTGTCTGTGACAAAATGCTTATTTCTGGCCTCACGAGGCCGTTTGACCACATCCCGCTGTGGCCCATTGTTAGGTATATCCTTTCTTCACCATTATCTACTCCCTCCATCTGTACCTTCCCCAACCATACTGATCCTTATGACCTTTTAATTGGGGTTTGTTCCTGTGTTTCTGTAAAAGTGGGAAACAGATGCTAATACCTACCCCTTGTGCAAGCATATCTGGCTTAACTAACCCCCACCCCCACTCCCCCCACGTTCTCACTCTCCCCTTTACATACACTGATGCACACTCTCCCTATCCGCTCCACACACATGCACATTCATAATCCTCCTGTCTCACATGTGCACACGCACACTCTGCTCTGTCACACCCATGCCCACATCAACTCTGTTTCCATCACATATTGTCAACGAATGTACTGCATACTGTTGTGCTGTAAGAACCATCCAAATACATTGTGAAATATTGTACAAGGATTCTGGAAATCAATGTCAATCAGTCAAACAAAGAATATTTCACCTTAAACAGCATTCTATATAACCAAAATAGCAGCAAGAAATAAGAATAATATTAGACTGTTCAGCCCCTTGAGCCTGCTCCAAACATATTGTTTCTCTGCCCTTTACACAGACACGCTCCTTCACACACATATGTATGCACGTATAAATTTGTGGGGTGAATTTGCATGTGTACGTTTGCATTTGCACATTTCAGCTAATTCAAAAACAATTATGTATTTCCTTCACACAGTTTCCATTCTTGTTGACTCATCTCTTGGTTAAAACAATTACACACTGGTGTGAGTTCATTTACCTTGCATAAGTAATTATAATAGCTGAAGTAACACTACTTTACCTATATCCCACACTAGAGGTTGCCTAATGTGATGCCACTACTTAAATGATTTAAGATTTAAGCGTGATAGGGAAAAGCCAGTGAGCCTGATGTCACTAGTGGGTAATTTGTTGGTGGGGATTATGAGGCATTGGATCTGCAGGTATTTTGAAAGTTAATAACTGATTAGAGATCTCCAACATGGCTTTGTGCAAGCGATATTGTGTCTCACTAACTTGCCTGAGTTTTTTTGAAGAAGCGACTAAAATGATTAATTGCGGCAGAAAGGTGTACATTGTCAATACAGACTTTGGTAAGGCGTTTAATAATGCTGTGTATGGGCATCTAGTTAACACGGTTGGTTCATATGAATATATGGAGAACTAGACCTATGGATATAAATTTTGTTCAAAGGTAGGAGACAGACTGTAGTGGTGAAGAGTTGCAATATACTGGCAAAGGTTTGCAATGCTGGGCAGATAGTCCCGTTTAGGGAGTAATCCATGAGCACGGCCTGCACAGCTCTCCATCCTGGCTGTTACCTTGTCCCAGTTTATGGTGTAAGGGCTGGTTCTGTGCGGCAGATTCAGACTTTGAGGCAATGTAAATTCCAGCTGATCTGGCAATGTCTTTATTCAATGTTTGCATTCTTGTGAGTTGTCCCACCATTTTCTTCCTTCTCCAGTTACGTCCATTCCCATGCCTCCTTAACCATATTTTCTCGAAGTTATTTGTTTATTAATTATTTGTTTTTGTTTCTTTCTGTATCTTTCCCTGGCTTTGGTTTTTGGCTTCCTCGTGTATCGAGTGCTGGCATTATGAAGCTCAAAAACATTGAAATGGTGTGTGTCGGGCTGTTGTTCACTTCCCGCTGTGTCCCAAGTGGTGTTCCATGTAGGGCAGGGGATTCCAGTAGCTTTGACTCACGCCTTTGAAACTTGTTGTGTGCCTGTCCACTGAACACCTGTGTTTGTCCCTCTCAGCTGATCGTGCGGTCAGTTACACGAGGAAGCCCCTCGAATATTATTGTAAAGCAGCAGGCATCGAACTTGTGGCTCGGGGGCTTCTGACTGTCTCCTGTTATTGAAAAGTTAGTGGAGATGCTGGGGATGGTTTGCTGGAGGTTGTGCTGTGAGCGACCTCAGACATTCAGGGAGACCTGAGGATTTGGTGACCCAACTCTCGATGGAGCATGAGGACTGCAGTTACAGCATCTGGATCTGCAACATGAATAACAATGGAGCAGAGGCTGCAGAGAGGAGAAGCTCTGAAACCACGGAGTGAGTGTGTGGGGAAATGGATCTGCCAAATTTGTCTGTGTCTTAGCCTAGGCAAGCACACGTTCTCACTCTCCCCTTTACATACACTGATGCACACTCTCCCTATCCGCTTCACACATGCACATTCATAATCCTCCTGTCTCACATGTGCACACGCACACTCTGCTCTGTCACACCCATGCCCACATCCACTCTGTTTCCATCCTGTACTCACACACACATACCCCCTTAGTCTCTCTCACTTACACATATTGTTTCTCTGCCCTTTACACAGACACCCTCCTGCACACACATATGTATGCACGTATAAAGTTGTGGGGTGAATTTGCATGTGCACGTTTGCATTTGCAGATACAATTCATTTTGTTCCAAAAACATACAATTTGGAGGCAGTCAGTCAATGCTGTATTTTATGAACTCGTACTTTGAGAACAAGCCCAATCTGACTCCAGGCAAAGACACAGACAGACTCCAAATAAGACCTCTCGCCAGAAATTCATTGTCTGACCGGAGAGGTCACCTCTTTTACATCAATAATGCCTGAAGGTATCTCCAGGCAGTGATTCGAAATAAATTCGGCGATTTGCATTTAATCAATCGAGACATGAACCTTCATTCTCAGTGATTAAGGATTTAAGAGCCATCCTAGGTGCATACCTTTCATGCGCATGAGTTGTACCATCCTTATAACTTCTGTATTTAAGGTAGTCCTCTTCTCTAACACTTAATGAAGGAGCAGCGCTATGGAAGCTTGTGTTTTCAAATAAACCCGTTGCACTAAAACCTACTGTCGTGTGAATTTTGACCTTGTCTGACCCAGTCCCAGCGGCTCCATATCATCGTTTTTTTATTGCTTAGCCAATCGTCTCTCTTGGCAAATAAATCTTTCCTTTCCCCATGTGATCTTCTCGTGCATATTAATCTTTTGTGAAGCACGTTACACACTGTTGTCTGGAAATCCAGGTATAATACATCTATATGATCCCCATTATCCACCTTGTTTGTCAATTTTTAAGAAAGCTAGTCAAATAATTCAAACATTATTTCTCCTTTATAAAGCTATGTTGACTGTGCTGGATTGTGTCTTGACTTTGAAAATATCTTGCCAATAATTCCTTCATAACGGATTCTAATAATTTGCCTTCATTATCAATAAATTTCTCATTATTTTTCATTCCCTAGAGAAGCTGGTTATTCTAAGTTCTTTGCTTTCTATAACCTCTACGTTTCCTTTCACAATTCCCATGTAACAGGCACAAGACTGTGAAAGATCTGCTCCAATTGCTGTGTAAAAGGCATGAGTGGTTGATTGGACTCATTCTGTTCCTGCTTTATACACTTATTAGGCTGAATATCCTCCTGCTGTCCCTATATTATAGTCTCGATGGATTGCATATCCTGCTTCTGTTCCTGACCAAGCCGTACAGGATCTCAATGCCCTCCTCCTGTCGCTCAACAACAGTTTTGGGGACTTATGGAATCTCCCTACTCGACTGTCACTTTTCAAGAGCTGAAATATGCAGGTAAGTTGTGTTGCTCACAATGGGTAGCTCAGTGGTTAACACTGCTGCCTCACTGCACCAGAGATTCATGTTCAAATGCAGTCTCCAATTTCCTCCCACAGTCCCAAGACATGTAGGTACAGTGGTTAGCCACGCTAAATTACCCATAATGCCCGGGGATATGGAGGCTAGGTGCACCAGTCATTGGAAAATGACAGGCTATAAAGATTGGGTGGGGTGGGTAGTGGGGTATTGATGGGATGGTCTTCGGAGGATCAGTGTGTTGTCAATGGGTCAAATGGGCTGGTTCCACACTGTACAGATTCTTGCAGAAATTAGTTGAGGGAACAATCCTCGAGTTAATTCCAATATCCTTTCCTCAGTGAGGAAATTAACTCTGTTCACACTACTCGAGATGTGATCTCACTGAGACCCTATACAGCAGCAGCAGCACTTTGCCAGCCTACTGTAAGGTCCCCACCCAGGTTAGAGCAGTCTCAGCTCTCTGGGGAATACACAGCATTGCTGAAAGATCATTGTCCTTCTCTACGCCACCAGCATAACGGAAGATCTGGTGACAATGTCACAATGACACTTGAGAAGAACATGTCAAGTGTGTTGAGATGATACCAATGTTGAGATATGCCTTGCCAAACTTCTCGCCAGAATCTACCGTAAATCTCCCCAGAGCCCACGTCACTCAGATTCCACGGAAGCTTGTAAGATGGAGCTTTGAAACAGCAAGCATGGACGAGAGTTATATATCAAAGTCAAAATTGTGATACAAATGTTGGGTATGTTATAAAACAGGAAATTAGATATAAGTTTGTAGATACTGCAGTAATAATGGACAGCTTCAAGTTATATCTGAACAAGTGAATGTTAATGTTGGGAAAAGGGATTTCATGACCGTGTATGAGATGGGTTGTTTTGACAATATGTTGACCACCGAGCTAGAGATCAGGCTGTTTTGAAATTACTGATGTGTGATCAGAAGAGGTAATTAAAGACTTTGCTGTAAAGGGGCTTTTGGGAATAGCAAGCTTAATATTTTGAATTTAAATGACATCTGAATACAAAGCAGTTTTTTTTTTCTTATATTACTCGTGCATACCTGAGTCGTGCACACCATTAAGATACGCGGATAAAGTTGGCTTCAGTGAATTTGAAAAGTATATTAAAATGATTTAATGTAAGACAGACAATGGCTGTTATTTATACAAATATTGTAAGGTCTGTTAGGACGTTCTCGAGATTAATCCCTCACGGAGCAAGTTTGTCTGATGAGGGAACTCCGCCTGTGTTCCAGAGAGTTTCAGAGAATGAGAGGTAATCGAAATGAAACATTTTTTAAAAATCACACAGAGGGGATTAATGAATGCAGGGGCATTGACAAGAAAGAGCAAGAATACCGAGAAACCCAAGGTATTCCACAAGGACATCATGCAGAACAGAATAACCAGGGAATGTTTGATCAGGGATAATCAGCATGAACTTGTCAGAGACTGGTCACGCCGAACGAATTTTATTGATTTATTCTAGGAAGTTGTTTATATGTTTTTTTTCTTCAGCAACGCCTTTAACAAAGCCTCACACGCAAAACTGAAAAAGAAAGTACAATTCCATAGTATCAAGGATAACTTGGTAAATGACATTCAAATTGTCTTCAGGGCAGGAGACAGAGGGTGGTGGAATAAGACTGTTTGTGTGACTGGAGGCCTGTGATCCCGGTGTACCCCAGTATTGTATCCCTTATTATTTGTGGTATTCATAAATGATGCAGATGTGAATGTGGAGGGGGGAGGTAATGTGTGTTAAATAAGTGTATGTTCGACACAAAGATTGACCAGGTGATTGGCAGTGAGGAGGAAGGCCTTATCTTACAGGGAGATAGAGATGGAATGGTCAGATCGGCAGATCAATGGCAGGTAGAATGCAACCCTGATAAATATGAGGTGAGGCACTTTGGAAGAAGGAACTAGAGAGGGGAGTACTCAATGAATAGCAGCACACCAAGAAGCTAAGATGCTGCTTCTCCACACATCCCTCAATGTGACTGGCCAGGGTAGTAGTGGAGTTAAGAAGGCATTGGGAACAGGAAATAGCCTTGACTCATCGGGGCATAGATCATAAGAGCTATAAGGGACTTTGGTTCGGCCAAGATGGGATATTTTGTGGCGTTCTGGGAGTCACATTGCAGGGAGGATTTGGTTCCACTGGAGGGGGTGCAGAGGAGATTCACCAGGATGTTCCCGGGAATTGAACATATCAGCCATGAAGAGAGGCTTGATAAGCTCTGGTTATTTAATTTGGAGTAGAGAAGGTTGAGGGGACGTATTCAGAAGGATAAGATTACGAGGGTCTTGGACAGGATGGATACACAGCAGTTGTTCCTTTTAGTCAAAGGGGCAAGAACATGGGAGGACACTTTTAAAGTGAAGGGTTTGAGGATTAGAGAGTGTTTGCGGAATATTTTTCACCCAGAGGGTGTTGCGATCTACAATGTACTTCCTGAGGTGGAGTTGTCCTGGTAACCTCATACCTTCTAAATAGGACTTGGACAAGGTCTGGAAGTGTCATAACATTCACAGCTATGGGCTTCATGTCGGAGAGTGGCACTACTGTAGAGCATGTTGTATTTCTGACAGTACAAGGACTATGCTCCAGTGATTGTATGGTGTTGACATGAATTGATGGGTTTCTGAAGAGAATCTTGTAAGAATTATAAGAGTGAAATGTCAATGGAAAAGTTAGAGAAAACACGTGAAGACTTCGTTACAGTCTGAACCCAGAGGAAGGAGAATAGAGAACAGGGCAATAGCAGAACTATGAAGCAAATACTTCAGTTCAGTCTTCACAGACGAAAACAAACCAAACAAATCAAATCTTCCCAGCAAGACTGGAAAGCCTAAGTAACGAGATAAAAAGAATGAAGTTAGTAAATACGTGTTTTGGAAGATATTAGTGGGACTGAAAGTATGGTTGAATTTAGAGTACAGATGGAAGGTGAGAAGATAAAGTCCAATGCCGGGATCCTGTGCTGAAACAAAGGAGACTGCAATAGGATTAGGGAGGAGTTGGCTAAAGTGGCTGGAAGCAAAGACTTTAAGGTGGAACCATTGATGAACAGTGGCAGGCTTTCAAAGCAGTTTTTCCAAATGGTCAGCACCAGCATATAACAGTGAAATGGAAGGATTGTCGGAAAAGGGTAAGCTGCCATGGATGTCTCATGAAATAAGGGAGGATATCAAAATAAAATAAATAGCATAAATAATGGCAAAGACCAATGGGTAACTGGAAGATTGTGAAAACTATAAATGTTAAAAGAAAGCAACAAAAAAAACTATCTTGAAACATCAGATAGATAGATTATGAGAGTAAACTACCTCAGAATATAAACAAAAGACAGCAAAAGATTCTAAAAATATATGAAATGAAAAGAATGGCTAAGTTAACCATTGGTCCTTCTCACCATTGGGTGAGAAGGGAGATTCAGTGAGGAAATAGCCGATGAATTGAACAGATATTTATTCGGTTTTCACAGTGAAGGACACCAATAACGTACCAGAATTGTCAAAGAGAGGAAGGTATTTGAAGACCTGGAAACTGCCACTCCCACGAGAGAGATAGTATTGGGCAAGCTAATGGATCTAAAGGTAGATAACTCTCCCGGCCCTGATGGAATGCATCCAAGGGTACTAGCAGAGGTGGTGGAAGAAATAGCAAATGCATTTGTGGAATTTTCGAAATTCACTGGACTCTAGTGCAGTTCCAGCAGATTAGAAAACAGGAAATCAGACACCATTGTTTAAAAAGTGTAGAAAAAAAGTGGGGAATTATAAACTGGTTGGCCTAACATGCGTCGTGGGGATAAATACTTCAATTTGTAATGAAGGAAAACATAGCAATGCATCGAGTTAGAAATTGTTCCGTTGGACAGACACAGCATCAGTTCATGAAAGGCAGGTCATGATTAACAAATTTAATGGAAATCTATGAAGACATTATGACCAGGGTGATCCCAGAACATGCGGTGTACCGACATTTACAAAAGGCATTCGACACAGTGCCGCCAAAGAAAGAAAAAGCTGTTGCATAAGGGAAAGATGCGTGGCGTTATGGGTAATGTATTCACATTGGTAGAGGTTTGGTTAACTAACAGGAAACATAGAGTGGGATTAAATGATTGTTTTTCTGGTTGCTGATCAATGACTACTGGTGTGCCTCTGAGATCAGTGCTGGGACCGCAATAATTCACAGCTTACATTGATGATTTAGAGTTGGGGACCAAGTGTAATGTCTCAAAGATTGCAGATGATGTGGAATGAGTGGCAGAGCAAATGTGCAGAGGATTGATAAACTTTACAAAACAACATCAATAGTTTAAGTGAGTGGGCAAAGGTCTGGCAGATGGAGTACAATTACAATAAATATGAAGTCATCCACTTTGGTCGGAATAACAGTACTTCATTGAGAAAGGGATTGAGTTTAAACACAGGGAGATTATGTTGCTGCTGGACAAAGTGCTGGGGAGGTCACATCTGCAATACTGTGTGCAGTTTTGGTCTCCCTACTTGAGAAAGTATATCCTGGCACTACAGTGAATGCAGAGGAGGTTCGCTAGATTGGTTCCGGAGTTGAGGCGTTTGGTGTATGAGGAGACACTGAGTAGGCTGGAATTATATATTGATTGGAATTTGAAAGAATCAGGGAGGATCTGATATAAACAGATATAATTGGGAAGGGAATAGATAAGATGGAAATAAAGAGGATGATTCCAGTAGCAGGTGAAACTAGGACAAGAGTACAAAATCTCAAAATTAGGTCGAGCAGATTTAGCATTGAACTGAGAAGGAACTTCTTGACCAAGAAGGTTGTAAATCTGTGGAATTCCCTGCCCAGTAGAATAGTTGAGGCGATATCATTGAATGTTTTTGAAGCTCAAATAGATATTTTTTTGAGCAGTAAAGGAACAAAAGGTTATGGTGAGTGGGCGGGTAAGTGGAGCTGAGGCCATGATCTTATTGACGCTCATAGTTCTTATGTAATGGGTCAATATGAAATGAGAATCATATTTGAGAAACGGACTGGTTGATACATATGGAGAATCAATGGATGCAATACATTTGAATTCACAGAAAGGTAATGGTACAGACTATGGCTTATTGCGCAAAGTCAAATGTTACAGGATTGGGGCTAAACTAAGAACATGGTTTTACAATAGGAGAGCTGACAGGAAACAGTGAACAGGAATAAATCAATATGTTTTGAAGTAAGCGATCATGGCGTGTTGTAGGGATCGGTGCTTGGACCCTTATTATTCCCAATGCATGCCAAAAATTTAGTTGAGGGAATCAAATGCAACATTTCCCAGTATGTTCACAGCACTAAATGAGGTCGGAATGTGAGTGGGTGAGGAGTATGCAAAAAAAGCTCCAAGGTGATTGAGACAAGTGGAGTGACTGGACAAATTCATGGCAGATGGAGAGCAATGGGGGTGGATGTGACGGTGTGTACTTTGGTGGGGGATCAATAGAACGGCATCTTATCATTTGAAAAGGGATTAGTTAAAACATGTTGATCTTTAAAGGCATTTATGCTCTTTATTTGTTTCTTCTGTGCAGACCTCCGAGGTCAGTGCAGGGCAGTGAGTCCTTAACCTAGAAATCAATGCTGGAAATGGCATTGTCATGCTGACCAGTGTGCGTTAATCTACCAAGTGGGGAACTGTAATATTGAAAAGTATCTGGATCTCCCCGTACACCAGTCACTGACAGCAATATTACAGCAAAGAAAGCAGGTAGGAAGATAAATGGTGTATTGGCCATCACTTCAGGTGGATTTGAGTCCAGGAGTATGGGTGTTGTACTGAAGCAGGACAGGGTCTTATTGAGACCCCATCTCGAACATTGTGCAGTGTTGTGTGCAATTTTCGTCTCCTCACTTCATAAAGTACAAACCTGACATTGAGGGAGTGCAGTGAAGGATGGCCAGACTGATCTCTGGGATTTCAAGCTTATTGTGGGAGCAGAGTTTGGGGCGACTGGGCCTGTATTCCATGGGGTTTAGGAAAATGAGTGGAGATCTCAGTGAAATATATAAAACTCCGACAGATTGGAAGTAGAGCTGATAATTTCCTTGGCTTGGACAACAAAAACAAGGGGCCACAGTACTATGTACAGGTAGGTCACTCTGCATTGAGATGTGGATAAATGCCTGTACTCAGGGACTGGTGAACCTGGGGAGTTCTCTCCCACATAAGATTGTGAAAGCCAGGACACTGAATATAAATAAGAATTTCTGGACACTAAAGGGATCAGGAGACAGTTGGAATACAACTGTTACAAGCTCTCAGATGTTAAAAAGGAGATCGCTGCAGTGTCAACAGGACTGTGTTTCCCATTTCCTTTTCTGACACGGAGTTTTCTGTTGGTTTTATCCTTCCAAACCTCGGGGTACTTTGATACATTGGAGTGTCTTGCTCGACTGTTTTGGAGACCATTGAAGAGTTTATCACACGTCTGGAGTCACGTTTAGGCCAGACCAAGGAAGTGCAGGAGATTGACTTCTTGAAATTACATTCGGGAAGGAAACTGGTGTTGACAATCAACATTGGCTTCAAGGTCACTATTAATGACACCAGATTTTAAATCTCGATATGTCATTAATTATTTTTAACTTCAACCAGCTGCCAGCGCATTAGCCTGGTCTGGATTAGTAATCCAGTGACATTTCTACAACAACACCATCTTCACATGGTGACCTATCGGAAATCACAATGAGCGGGTTATTTCTGTGCTGCTTGACAGCTCTGTTCGAAAAAACAACCACTAATGTGACATTATGGCTCTGAGGGCGTGGTAATTCGTCAGATTGTAACTATTCTTCTCATGCGAATTGGACGTAACTTTAGGCTTTGTGAGGGATATGTCAGAGTTTTCAGCTTGGTGGTAATGGTAGACTGAGGGATTATCCCAGTCAAAAAGTTACAGATTGTGCTTGAATATAATGCTGCTTCTGCTATGGTTTACAGCACCACATCAATATCAGGAATTCTGTATTTAAGAAAGTTCACAGAGTTATATCATTGAAGGTATTTACAGAGAGGTTTGACTTGGAAATGAATTGAGTGCAATGAGGAATTCGTGCTGAAAGAGGAGTTTGCAAGTCATAGACTCTTAGTCATACAGTGTGCAAACAGACCCTTCAGCCCACCGCATCCATGCTCACCATGTTTCCTAAACTGAACGACTTCTATATTTCTGCTGTTGGCACATATCCCTCCAAACCTTTCCTATTCATGTACACATCAGATTGTCTTTCAATTGTTGTAATTGCACTCACCAATGCCAGTTCCTCTGACATTTCGCTGCATGTCGCTGTAGCGCTCTCTGTGAGAAACAGCTGCCCTTAGATCTCTTTTAAATCTCTTCCCTTTCACCTTAACCCTATCCTGCCTGGATGTGGACACGCTCACCCTGGGAATAGCTCACCTTTGCTATTCATCCTCTCCATGCCACTCACGATTTTATGAACCTCTGTAAGGTCACCCCTCAGTCTCCTATGCAAAAGGAACAAAATTCAAGCCTCTCCAACTATCTCAAAACCTCCCATCTCCGTCACATAATTTTAAATACTTTTGTCCCCTTTCCAGGTTGTAACATCCTTCCTATAACATGGCGACCAGAATTGTACTCAGTACTCCAAATGTGGATTTAACATTCTCTTGAACAGGCACAACATGATGTCCCAATTTCTGTACTCAATGCTGTGACCGATGAAGGCAAGCGTGCCTAATGCCTTCTTCACTGCACTGTCTAAATACGACTCCACTTTCAAGGAACTATGTATCTGCACCCTGGGTCTCTCTGTTTGATTATACTCCCCAATGCCCTACCGTTAACGGTATAAATCCTGCCCTAGTTTGTCGAACAAAATGCAACATCTCACCTTTATTTGCATTAAACTCTATCTGCCAATCCTCAGCCCATTTTCCCAGTTGCTCAAGATCTCATTGGATATTACTCAAGTTAAATTGGACAATAAGGAAGTAGTCTAAAATTGAGATAAATTATTGTGTTACCTTCCTAAGAAAAATCGAAATGAACGAGTTATGACTATCACATGGGGAGATATGCGGAAATTAACTGGGAAGTACTTACCTAATTGTGCATAGATATAGGAGATGCTGTTACGATGAAGAAACATCCTTATAGGCATAACCCTCTAAAGTTGGCACAGGTTCAGAAGGAGTTTGAAAATATTCTCCAAGATGGCAGAATCGAAGTGAGTTACAGTGACTGGAACTCACCCTGAGCCATGGTGCCAAAGCCAGAAAGCGCCAATGGTTATGTCTGGACAATCGCAAAGTCAATGCAGTTACAAAATTGGCTTGATACTCGCAGGTAGATGGTGTTGGATGAATCCTCTGAATTGGTTCTTCCTTCTTTTTTGTTATCATTAACACCTTCTCCTCTTGCTTTCCTTCCCTGTCAAAATACCTTTTGTGAAGATTCACATGACACACTCTGTGAAACTTCTTTCTGTCTGGAGTTCCTATCAAAATACCCTCACTCAATTTCCTTTGCATTTGATAATGTCCACTAAACCTTGCATTTCAAGGTTCACCTATTACTGGAAGTAACACTAATACATTATCTCCAATAGCAAAATTGCAAATGTTTGATTTCCTATCCGCTTCCTGTTTCATTGCATGCTGCAATACTTTTAAATTCTGACGAGTCAACTCCCCAGCGCTATTATTCGTTCCCTAAAATTTGAGACCTATTCCAAATGTGTGGCCTTTGAAATCTGATTTACTAATTTCTCCTTAACCAATTTTAACGGTCCTCTCACTTGATTCCCAAAAACTCATTCCAATGGACTAAATTTGGTGCATTAATTTGATGCATCTCTGATCGCAAAAAGTACAAAGAGAATTCCCTTACCCTAATCATCAGGATAATCCTGACCAAAAGCCCTCAACATGGTCTTTAACGTTTGATGTCACCTTTCTATTGCTCCCTGCGATTTTGCATGGGCCGCAGTACATTTGAATTCCTTTATTTCTAAGCGGCCCTTATCTTCCTTGAATAGTTTGGATATGAAGTTTGAATTTTGATCTCACTGTATCTCTATTGGTAGACCGTATCTTTTTTTTAAAAGAGTAATTCCTCTACAATCCTTGTAGCTGTGATATTGCATCTGGGAATGGCCTCTGGAAATCTAGTCGATATATCCATTATTATTCAGAAGTACTGATTCCCACTTTATTGTTTGAGGTTGACGACCTAACCAGTCAATTAAGACTCTTGTAAAAGGTTCCTCAAATGCAAGAATAATTATTAAAGTTGCAGGTTTATTACCATCTGTGATTTTCCAATTACATGACATCTATGCCACACCTGGCAAACTCACGGGTTTCCTTGTTATCCTATGGTAAGTTGTTCTTATGATCTTCACTGTGATCTTCCTTTCCCTTTCCACTGAGGATTTATCATTGGCCCCATTTCTATCCCTCATGGGCTGAAACTGATTCTGGAAGCCAAACTGTGTTGTATGGGTCAATTCATAATCATCAACCACTTCAGCTGCTAACCTTGCTGTTTCTACTCTCTGCTCTTCCCAATGATTTTGCACTGTTTCAGGCAAGCATTTTTGGACTCCTCCAAACTAATTGTCTCTCGACGAGCATCGTAGATTTACTTGATTTTTAAAGTTCTTATCAATCTATCAAATTTACTTTGTTTGATTGTTTCAAACTCGAAATAGTTTTGACCAGGATACCTCCTTAGATTCCTGAAACATTGTCTATAGGCTTCTGGCTTACAAGTTATGAAGTCAGAAGGGCAGAAGGAGGGGAGAGCATCCAATTTCAACTGTGACCCTCACTCAATTAATAGGAGAAAGTGAGGACTTCAGATGCTGGAGATCAGAGCTGAAAATGTGTTGCTGGAAAAGCGCAGCAGGTCAGGCATCATTCAAGGAGCAGGAGAATCAACGTTTCGGGCATGAACCCTTCTTGAGGATTCCTGAAGAAGGGCTCATGCCCGAAACGTCCATTCTCCTGCTCCTTGGATGCTGCCTGACCTGCTGCGCTTTTCCAGCAACACATTTTCAGCTCACTCAAGTAATCCCAGACTGAACCGACCTGTCCAACTTGAGAGCTGGCCACGTCTTCTTGATTATTCAAACTTCTTTTTAAAGACGTAAAAATTGTCGGCCTTCGGCATTATTGTTATGCATAAACAAAAGGACGCCAATAAACCTTTTAGAATTCAGACATATTGATCATTTAGAACCTCTTTAAAAAAGTATCACGAACAACATAACCTTGTAAATGGACCAGCTTTGTGCCAACATGCCACATTTCACTATGGACTGGATTCAGTAAATGTAACTCTTACTGTTTTGAAACCAATAAAGTGTATTAAGGTGAGGCGCATTGTGCGCTGAAGATACAAATTTGCCTTATGAGAGCAATTAGAGGAATGCTCAGGCAAATCCACACTTCCTGCCCACTGCCAATCTATTGCTTGGGGCCTGTTCTACTGGAGGGGAGCACGCTAACTCCAACATCGAGATTGTGTTTTTGGAGGTGATGGTGGGAGGTTCAGGTGGTTACAGCATTGCAAATGAACAACACACCAGAATCATCTAGCCTGCGAAAAGAAAATATCCATCATTCTCTCTCATAACTAACTTCACTTGAGCAATTGGTGATGGGAGATGTGACCAATATCCTGCAATGCCAGCATTCAATCCAATCCAGTTTTTATTGTGATCTGAATGTACCACACTGAAAGGAGCGAACTGATCTGTTTGTTCAGTGACTGTGATTGATAACAGTCTCCATGGATTCCAATTGTGTCACTGGATGGTTTCCCTCTTCTATTATTAAGGGACTTCTCGCAATGCTTTGTCCCATTGTAGCAGCAGATGCATCACCTCCAACACTAACGGGGATCAGCAGCTGCAGAGACGGGAAGAGGAGTGATAAACATCTGTGAATATTTTGGATTGTTACACTAATGGATCAGAACCTGAGAATATTAGACTGGAATGCTGCACCAATGGACAGGGGTTTATCCTTGGGTCTTTTCTATCTTTCGTGGTATTCGTCAACATTACCAGATCGGATAGAAGCCGTACTGTTGATTATCCAGGCGGGTTACTATCCCATGCTTGCTATTGTTGGTGTTCCTGGTAAGTCTCTCCATCTCTATCCATTTATTAATGCCATAAACTATGCTGAACTTCATTGCTATTTCTGTTACCTCTATTTGACAAAGACAGAAACTACTGTCTTCAGTTTTCAATACAAATTCTATTCATTACCATAAACTTCCGAACCACCTAATACCCCAGTCCGCACAAACATCTGAGAACTAGACTTGATTCGGAGATGCCGGGGTTGAGCTGGGGTGTACAAAGTTAAAAATCACACAACACCAGGTTATAGTCCAACAGGTTTAATTGGAAGCACACTGGCTTTCTGAGCCACGCTCCTTCATCAAGTTATATTGACTATCACCTGATGAAGGAGTGTCGCTCTGAAAGCTAGTGTGATTCCAATTAAACCTGTTGGACTATAACCTGGTGTTGTGTGATTTTTAACTGAGAACTAGACTGTTCACCATCACAAATTATCTTTTGCCTTGAATTCATTTATTTCCCGGTATTCTCTCCATCACCAAATATCCTCAATATCAGATCCATAATATTCACAGTCCCCACCTTAACGTCAGTGCAGGCCCTAAATAAACCATTATCTATGCCTTGGTAAAATTCAGATTTTATGTTTCCAGTTCTCTTCTCAGCACTCTGGTTGTTACAAATATATCCATCAGAGCCTTGTTCTTGTCTCTAAAGTCCTCATGACAGGGACAGTGTGTCAGAGAAGCGATGTAACATGTAACTCAGAGGCACAGGTTATTACACAAAATATACTGTTTCAAATCCTACTTCAGATGATGTCAGAACTTAAATTCAAATGACAAGAATTGGAAGTTAAAGCTAATTTCAGTCATATCAACAATAATAAAACAGAGTTTTGTCAATAAGTTTTTCTATATCACTGATGTTCTTTGGTAAAGAAATCTAACATTATTACCTGGTCTGGCTTCAGACTGATGTCAGACCCACAGCAATGAGCTTGGCTCTTTACCGCCTGAAGGAATTACCTCACAGTAAAGAGCATTTAGTGAGGTCATTAAATGCTGCCCTTATCAGCGATGCAGACATCCCATGTTATAAGAATATTGAAATTTAAATAAAATAAAGAATGATGCAAGAGATCAGAAACAAAACAAAGTCGAATAACTGCCAAAGAAACTGAGCAGATTTTGCACCCTTGGGTCGAGGGAAAAATAGAATTGACATTTCGAGCCCACTGCCCATACATCATAACTGAACACAGCTTGAAAATATTGTGACTGATGTTGGTGACAGTGACGTCTATTATGAAGGGGAGAAGGAGAAATTTGAATAGGTAGAGAAAGAGAGAGATAAAAGAACATTTGTTGCATGGGGAGAAGGAGTGAGTTGAATAGATAAAGACAGGGAGAGAGAAAAAGAAGCAAACCTTCTTTGAGAAGGTGACCAAACAGGTTGATGAGAGTAAACCAGTTGCTGTGGTGTATATGGATTTCAGCAAGGCGTTCGATAAGGCTCCCTACAGTGAGCGGGGGACAAAATGCAGAGGAATGGGATTGTGGGAGATGTAGCAGATTGGATCAGTAATTGGCTTGCTGAAAGAAGACAGAGGGTGGTGGTTGATGGCAAATGTTCATCCTGGAGTCCAGTACTCAGTGGTGTACCGGAAGGGTCGGTGTTGTGTCCATTGCTGTTCGTCATTTTTATAAACGACCTGGATGAGAGCGTAAAAGGGTGGATTCGTAAATTTGCAGACGACACTAAGGTCAGTGGAGTTGTGGATAGTGACGAAAAATGTTGTAGTTCACAGAGAAACATAGATAAGCTGCAGAGCTTGGCTGAGAGGTGGCAAATGGAGTTTAATGTGGACAAGTGTGAGGTGATTCACTTTGGTCGGAGTAACCGGAATGCAAAGTACTGAGCTAATGGTAAGGTTCTTGCTAGTTTAGATGAGCAGAGAGATCTAGGTGTGCAGGTACACAGATCCGTGAAAGCTTCCACCCAGGTTGACAGGGTTCTTAAGAAGGCACACAGTTTTTTAGCTTTTATTAGTACAGGGATTGAGTTCCAGAACGATGAGGTTATGCTACAGCTGTAAAAAACTATAGTTCAACCGCACTTGGAGTATTGTGTACAGTTCTGGTCACCGCATTATAAGAAGGAAGTGGAAGCTTTGGAAAAGGTGCAGAAGAGATTTATGAGGATGCTGCTTGGTATTGAGGGAAGGACTTATGAGGAAAGGCTGAGGGAATTGAGGCTGTTTTCGTTAGGGAGGAGAAGGTGGAGAGGTGACTTAATAGAAACATATAAGGTAATCAGAAGGTTAGATAGGGTGGACAGGGAGACCTTTTTTCCAAGAATGTTGATGGCGAGCACGAGGGGGCATTGCTTTTAATTGAGGAGTGATAGATAGTAGGACAGATGTCAGCGGTAGTTTCTTTACTCAGAGAGTAGTAAGGGTATGGAATGCTTTGCCTACAACGGTAGTAGATTCGCCAATTTTAAGTACATTTAAGTCGTCATTGGGCAAGCATATGGACGTACATGTAATAGTGTAGGTTAGATGGGCCTCAGATTGGTATGACAGGTCGGCGCAACATCGAGGGCCGAAGGGCCTGTACGGCACTGTAATGTTCTATGTTCTATGTTCAAACAAAGGGATTGTTGATGATCAGCTGGAATGGAAATAAAAACGATATTAATCTTATTTCTTTTTATTTTGTTCCCATGTTACTGAAAATTTTACCCATGCTGGGTATACACCAAAATCACTGTTTAAAGTGAGCTATGCCTCTTTGTCTCTCTTCCCTGTGTGTATTTATTATCTTCATTTATTCATTAGTGGGATGCTGGGCCAGTATTAAATTTCCTTTCCTCATTATCCATGAGATGGTGTTGGTGAGATGCCTTTCTGACCCACTGCAGTCCGTGGGCGGTAAAGATTCACTGCTTAGGACTGTGTGCTTTCATTTCTTTGAGACTTTGTAGTGAGTGATATAACTGAGCGGCTGGCGTATCCATTTCAAAGGGCAATTGAGAGTCAAATGCATTCCTGGAGTCACATGTAAGCTCGACCAGTTGAAGTTGGTAAATTTCATTCCCTAAAGGCCATTAGAATGCTTGGTAGGATTTTCTGACAATTGACAATGGTTTCATAGCTTCATATGACTTTATTGAATTCAAATTCCACCATTTGCCATGGTGGGATTCGATTCCGGGGTGGGGATCAGCACCTGGGTCCCTGGATTAATAAACTGGAAAAATACAACAAAGACATCACTTTCCCAGCATCTCCAACCATTGCCACTGGCAATAGTGATGTGGCTATTGGTGTGGCTGTGATTGAAGCACAGCTGTTCTCGAGGCTAAGGGATGATTTTGCCAGACATGCCATCCTTCTTCATGTTGTATTTATTAGAAGATTAGAAGATCGGAAGAGCCCTTGCCCGAAAATGAGCTGGGTGTCTTTGATCATGAGTCATGAACAGAATTCATACCAGGCAGCAAGTAATTATCACAGTAAATTGCATACTGTCCTTCATTTCAAAATAATTCAAATATAGGGGTGAAGGCACATTTCTGCCGTCGAAGAGTGTTGTTCAGAAAGTACTTGGGGCATTGTGTGCAGATTATCTCTCCTTTATATTGAATGATCACCTTGCCACAGAGAGTCAGTGTAAAGGAGTTTCACTGAACTAATCCATGTGGTGATGGTATCATAAGGAGACTGTGAAGGAAATAATCTGCCCCACGACAAAAAAGGTGATTGTATTAAAACTTGAGGGTTATGGATCAACACTCATTATTTTCAAAACAGAACACTGATAGCGTTATCTAAAAGATGTGTTTTTTTTCCGTAATACATATTTCACAATTTGGCAAATATATAGAAAGGAAACGATTAGACGGATCCAGGAAAAGTATAGGGAAATGGGGTTAGCATGGATGGACTTTTTGACCAACATGGACCAGTTTGGGCTGAATACCCTGTCTCCATTCTGTGGACTCTATGATACTATATTTACCTGAGTGGGACCTCACATTCGTTAAGCTAGAGCTCCTGGTTCTGAATGAACTCTTACTGCCTCAATGTGCAGCTGGTGTGTGATCCTGTGCTGACGTCATGTTGTTCACAAATCTGTAAGCATCCACACTCTGATAGAGTTCGCCATTACCATTAGCTTCTGACCTCCATGCAGAACACTAGCCTGTCTTCTCTGCGATGGGAGATGCCTCCTTGACTTGGCACAAACAATCCACTGTCCCTCCTCACTGTCAGCAAGCCATGGTATTGTAAATGTAACACGTTTGCACCATTTGCAATGGAGCCAGGAAGAACAACATGGAGCAGTCTGTCTGCGCAGTCTATGCTTCATTGATTTGTCATGTTGGAGCATCAGTGACATCCTCCTTTGTGTTATAGTCTGGAGGGGTTGAATGGCATCTTTGCTTCATGAATTAGTGTTTCGAGGGGCTTAATGTCCTCCTCTAGGTCCCAGGGAAAAGGTTCATGGATATTACTGGGTGACCCTTGCTTTCCGCTTCCCAGTGTGATGTACTGACAAGACTCCTTATCTTCCTCTGTAATAGCAGACAGGCAGGGGCCTGGAAGAACACAGCAAGCCACACAACACTGAGTTCTCCAATTTCAGGTAATCTTTCTTCTAATCCACCAATTTCCTTCCCAGCCCCCTCCCTCTCCCCTTCCATTCCTGTGATCAACCTTTTTTCCAGCTACCACACCGATTCAGTTCTCCCATCGTCCAACCCAGTGGTATCCCTTTACCTGTGTTCACCTATCCCCACCTCACCACCCTGCCTCCTCCTCTCTTGCCCCGCCCCTTTATCTTTAGCCCCTTTACTGTACCCGCAGTCCTGAAGAAGGGTTATACCCAAGTCGTTGTCTTCTCCACCTGCTGATGCTGCCTGGCTCGTTGCAATCTTCAGCCTCCTGCATGTCTACTTTGGATTCCGATGTTTGCGGATTTTTTTCAAAATCTCTTCCTGTGTAGTTGGCCAGAGAAAGTGAATGGGCTGTGTCTCTTCTTATCCAATAGTTTTGATGGGTTGAGTGGCTTCCTCACATTCCTGTAAAACCAGCTTGAGATGCTGCATGAGCTTCTTTCTTTTAACCATGGAAATGTGCAGAGCCTGATCGCACTGTTACATGAATGTTGCCGGCACTTTAACAACACAAGTTTGAATGCTTTCTGTTATTGATACTTTAGCAGATGAGGAGGAGACGCACTGTTCTGAACATTGTGTGATCTTCACTGATCATCCCCACTTCTGATCGTATGATAGAGGGAAAGACATTGATGAATCAGCTGAAGTTGTTTGTGCCGAGAACGTTTCTCTGAGGATCGCCTACAGAGATATCCAGGGACTGAGAGGATTGATCTTCACCAGCCACATTGTGTTCTGAATGACCCAAACAGTGGGGATTTCAATTTTGTTCGGGCTCCTTGACACCATGCTCAGTCAAATCCTGCCGTGATGTCAGGGCCAGTCACTCTGACGTTGTGTTCATAACTTTTGTTCATATCAATAGGCCAAGGTATATGTGTAGGGAGTGTTTCCTTCTCTCAGAGGGTAGTGACTTTTGGGGCCACTCTATTCCAGACAGCTATATTACTGAAACGTTTGAGGTCGCGGAGTGGTGTTAATCGATGTTGACACGTCAGGGAGTCGAGGGCTACAAAGAATTGGGCATGAAAGAGAAATTCCATGCAAGAACATATCAGCCATGACCTTACTGAATTGAAGGGCAGGCCTGAGGGGCAATGTGGTCTGGTGTTATTCCAGTATACCCAATAATCCAGTCATTTTGTGGCCTCTTCCATTTCCTTTGTTACTGACTTGAAGTAGCTGAATGGACTGATACTGTCGCTGCATGATCTAAACTGGGTCTAGTTCTATCGAATTGAGGGACTGATAAGTCTTCTTCTGTTACTGTATATCAGGCGCCATGGGCTGAAAAGGTTCATCTTGTTCTGGTGTAACTGAAATCCATATAATACAACTCTACCACCATTGGAGAAAGTGAGCACTGCAGATGCTGGAGATCAGAGTCGAAAGGTGTGACACTGGAAAAGAACGGCAGGTCAGGCAGCATCTGATAAGCAGGAGAATCGATGTTATGGACATTACTGATGATGGCCTTATGCCCGAAACGTCGATTCTCCTGCTTATCGGATGCTGCCTGACCTGCAGTTCTTTTCCAGCACCACACGTTTCGACGTCTACCAGCCCGCCTGAATCAAAATTCCTGATCATGTCATCAAAGAACTTTAACATATTCATCAGGCGTGAGCTTCCACTCATGCTTCCTATTCCTAATCAAACCTTGTTTTCCAAATGCATTTTATCCCTCAGAATCTTCTCAAGTAATTTACCTTCCACAGATGTTAAACTTACTGGTCTATCGTTCCTTGGCTTTATTTTTCAGTCCTTCTTGAATAAGGGTACAACATTTGCAATCCCCCAGTCTTCTGGGATCTCACTTTTGGTAAATGATGATCAAAATTATCAGCTAGGACCACCGCAAATTCTTCTCTAGCTCCTTGCAGTGGTTTTGAATATATCCCGTAAGGACGATGAGATTTTTGCAACCTCAAAATTCCAGTACATTCTGTACCTACTCTACTGTGATATGGACTGTCCCTAAGATATCATATTCAACTTCCTCAAGTTCCCAAGTTTTCATGTCTTTCTCCACGTTAAACACGGAGAAGAAATATTTGTTGAGAACATCGCACATCTCTTATGGTAACACACATACGTGTTCACTTTGATCTTTTAGTGGTCCTATTCTCTCAATAGTTAATGGTTTTCCTTTAATATACTTAAAGTACCTCTTTGAATTCACCCTGATCTTCTCAGCCAAGGCCATCTCATAGCCCTTTATTGCTGTTCTGATTTCAGTCTTCAGTAAAGTTCTGTATCCCTTATATACCTCCAGGAGTTCCCTTGATCGCACCTGCCTGGACTTGAGCCACACCTCCACATTTTTTCAGGTTAAAGCCTCAATAATTCTTATCATTCAGGGTTCCCTATTCCTGACAACTTTCCTTTCACGCTCACAGGAACATATACTGTAGATTTTGAACTCTAGCTGTCTCCTATTTGCCAGAGTTTCCTTTGCCTGCAAACAAACGACTCCAATCAGCCCTACAAGCTCCTGTATAAATCCATCAACATTAATTTTGTCACAATTTAGAACTTGAACGTGTGGAGCAGTTTCATCCTCACTCTCCATAACCATTTGAAAATTAATAGAACTATAGTTATTTGTCGCAAAATGCTCACCCACTGTCACCTCCGTCACCTGTCCTGCCCTATTTCGTAAGTGTAGGTCAAATTTTGCCACTTTCCGAACAAACTTTCCTGACACACTTAATGGATTCCATTCCATCAAATCACTTAACGCTCTGGCAGTCCCAGTCTGCCCTATTAAAACCCCTATTTTGACAACACTATTGTTCCTGCAAGTCTCCCCTCCCTCCCTCCATATTTGTTCCTCTAATCACCATTGACTATTTCGGGACCTATAGTACAAACCCAATAATGTCACCATCCCCTTCTTATTTCTTAGCTCCACCCACAAACCCTCAATGGTAGATCCTTTATATATATCATCTCTGATCACTGCTGTAATACTCGCCTTAATCCAAAATGCAACGCCCACTCCCCTCCTTCCACCACCTCTGTCCCTCCTAACGCACATTATCTGGTACATTAAGCTGTCAGTCCTCTCCCTCCTTTAGCCATGCTTCTGTAATGGCTAAAATATCCCAGCCCTTCGTACCTATCCATGCCCTGAGTTCATCGGCCTAACCGGTCAGCTCTTTTGTATTGAAATAAATGTAATTTAATCCAGCAGGCATTCCTTGCTCCCTATCGTGTTCCATCCTGAACCGTCTCTCCAGCTTACTGTTTCTGATTACTGTATCCTTCCAGCCTTGCACTTTCCTCTATGATCTTGAGGATAACTCAACCCCCCCCCGCCCCACCACCCGCCTATCTAGTTTTCACTTTCCCGTGCAGCACAGTTAAAACTGGCTGCCACGTTGTTGGTCCCATATCCAATGCATGTGCCACCTGTCCCTCTTGAAAAGGTCAAATCTGTCACAGAAAAGATTACAATGATCTAAAAATCTGAATGCCTCCTCACTGCATCGATTCGTTAGTCACGTATTTATCTGCCATGTCCTCCTATTCTTACCTTCACTAGTTCAAGACACTGGAAGTAATCAGGAGATTACCACTGTCAATGTGCTGGTTTTTAACTTTTCTCCAAGCTCTCTGTAATCACTCTGTAGGACCTTATTTCTATATCTACCTGTGTCATTTGTGCCAACGTGCACAATGATAACTGGCTGATCACCCTCCCCTTCGAGAATATTCTGCAGCCGATCGGAGACATCTTGGACCCTGACACCTGAGAGGCAACAGACCATCCTGGTTTCCCGTTTGAGGACACAAAATCTCCGATCTGACCCCTAACAATCGAATCACCTATACCTATGACCATGTTTACCTTTATCCTTTCCCCAGAGCCAATCATAGTGCAACCAACCTGGGTACTGCTGCTTTCCCCTGAACGGTCATTTCCTGACACCCATGCCCCATCTCCCAACACAAACAAAATCAGTATCCAAAATGATATACTTGTTTTCGAGAGGAATGGCCACAGGGGATTCCTGCACTCCCTGCCTACTCCCTTCGCCATTCCTGGTGTTCGCCCAGCTACTCTCTACCTGGAACATGACATGAAGCAAGGAATGGCTGTTGGATTAAATTGCGTTTAGTTAAATGAGACGGGGCTGACAGGTAAGACTGATGAACTCAGCACGTGGAGCTTTACATGGGACTGGGATATTATAGTCTTAACAGAAACTCGGCTAAGGAAGGGAGTTAGGAGTGGCCACCTCGCCAAAGCTCTTATCTGTGAAGTTCTCTGTATCTGGGTGATCCGGAAAGCAGCCAGGTCCAGGCCCCGAACATGGTCCCCCAGGAGTTGCAGCTGGTTGCACTGCCCATAGGTGTAGTCATCAGGGACGGTGTAAATCTCCCTGAGCTTCCACATCCTGCAGGAGGAATGTGCAACTGCCCAAACTGCCGGCTCAACTGTTGCCAGACTAGCGTTGAAAGAACTTAACCTGAGCTTACCTGTACTTTGTGGTGAGCTGCTGCTCACTGAACCAAAAGACCATAAGACATAGGAGCCCATTGAGTCCCCTCCGCCATTTAATCGTGGCTGATGGGCATTTCAACTCCACTTACCCGCATTCTCCCCATTGCCGTTAATTCCTTGTGACATCAAGAATATATAAATTTCTGCCTTGAAGACATTTAGTGTCCCAGCCTCCACTGCACTCTGCGGCAATGAATTCCACAGGCCCACCACTCTCTGGCTGAAGAACTGTCTCTGCGTTTCTCTTCTGAATTTACCCCCTCTAATTCTAAGGCTGTGTCTACGGGTCCTAGTCTCCTTAAATAACGGAAACAATTTCATAGCGTCCACCCTCTCCAAGCCATGTATTATCTTGTAAGTTTCTATTATATCTCCCCTTAATCTTCTAAACTTCAATGAATACAATCCCAGGGTCCTCAGCCCTTCCTCAATGTTAGTCCTACCATTCCAGGGATCATCCATGTGAGTCTCCGCTGGACACGCTCCAGTGCCAGTATGTCCTTCCTGAGGTGTGGGGTACAAAACTGGACACAGTACTCCTAATGGGGCCTAACCAGAGTTCTATAAAGTCTCAGTAGCACAACGGCGCTTTTATATTCCAACCCTCTTGAGATAATTGACAACATTGCATTTGCTTTCGTAATCACGGACTTAACCTGCATATGTACCTTTAGAGAATCCTCAACTAGCACTCCCAGATCCCTTTGTACTTTGGCTTTACGAATTTTCTCACCGTTTAGAAAGTAGTCCATGCTTGTATTCTTTTTCCAAAGTGCAAGACTTCGCATTTGCTCACATTGAATTCCATCAGCCATTTCCTGGACTACTCTTTCAAACTGTCTAGATCCTTCTGCAGACTCCCCACTTCCTCAGTACTACCTGCCTGTCTACCTAACTTCGTATCATCGGCAAACTTCGCTAGAATGCCCCAGTCCCTTCATCCCGATCATTAATATATAATGTGAACAGCTGCAGCCCCAACACTGAACCCTGCGGGACACCGCTTGTCACCGGCTGCCATTCCGAAAAAGAACCTTTTATCCCAACTCTCTTCCTTCTGTCAGACAGCCAACCCTCAATGCATACCAGTAGCTCACCTCGAACACCATGGGCCCTCACCTTGCTCAGCAACCTCCCGGGAGGCACTTTATCAAAGGCCTTTTGTAAATCTAGGTAGACCATATCCACTGGGTTTCCCCGGTCTAACCGACTTGTCACATTTTCAAAGAACTCCAACAGGTTTGTCAGACACGACCTCCCCTTACTAAATCCATGTTGACTTGTTCTAATCCGACCCTGCTCTTCCAAGAATTTGGAAACCTCATCATTAATGATGGATTCTAGAATTTTACCAACAACCGAGGTTAGGCTAATTGGCCTATAATTTTCCATCTTTTGACTTGATCCTTTCTTGAACGAGGGGGTTACAACAGTGATCTTCCAATCATCCGGGACTTTCCCTGACTCCAGTGACTTTCGAAAGATCTTAACGAACGCCTCTGCTATTTCGTCAGACACCTCCCTCAGAACTCTAGGATGTAGCCCATCGGGGCCAGGAGATTTATCAATTTTAAGACCTTTTAGCTTATCTAGCACTTTCTCTTTAGTAATGAACCCTCACGGACCAAAGCATTACTACCTACTCTGCTACTAACAGAACGTCAATAGACCAGTCCACGTTTCGTTTGGGTGAGGGAAGGAGGGAGACATTAGACTGATGTAACATTTGGGCCTTATAAACTCTTTGATATCAGGCCCATACTTGGACTTGGGGGGTGTCTTGCTGAGGTCTTCCTTCCAGTAGTGGTGACTGCGCTGATGCAAATATTCGCCTCGACAGCTAATCCATGTTGTCGCAGTCCTCTGGTAGTTTCTGTCTATTACTACTGCATTTATGAATTCCTTGAATCTATCGATTGCATTCCAAACTGTGTCTCACTCTGGAGGGAGAGAGGTTGATTGTCCAGTGAACACAAGCTATTACAAAAAGTTTGCCATTAGACATATTGGCGACAGCATACCAATCCGCTCGCTGAGTCTGCTTTTCGTTTCAGTTAGTGTATATATATTCTGATAACCTTCTGATAACCATTTTCCGGCGTTTTTCACATAACCATTGTTTAAAAATCTGTCCATCTCAGCCTTAAAGATATTTCGTGATCCAACCTCAAATACATTCACAATTTTCTACAATTGTTCCCTCCCACTGATGTGAGACATAGTGGTCTTTAAGCCCATGGCTTTTTTTTTCTCGGACTCTGTGTGGAAGTTGAACTACATAAGATGTTCGATTCCTGTTCGATCACACCACCTCTTTGGCCAGAGACAAAACAATAAACAATACTAAGTTTAAGTGCCTGTAAACTCCTCCCTCATCTTCCACATACAGTTCATCCAGATCAAGGGATTTCCCCACTTTTTATCCTGCATCATCCTTCAATCCTTCCTCAGCTTCTGTGTCAATTTGCTTCAGGTCAATCTGGCAGGAACAGACAGCGAATCCAGGAATTACTTCGCCAAATTGAAGACCAATATACAGTACGCGTTTGACATATTATCTGGCTCTATGCACAGGTTGCATCCTTGATCTCTAGTACTCTCTATTCTTTCTCATGTTACCTTATTATCCTTAATAAAGCGATAAAATGTCTTTGAATTCTTGAAAATATCGCCCACTAATGCTTTTATCAAGCCCCCTCCCCACTTTTTGCTCTTCTACTTACTTTCTTGAGTTTTCCCCAACAATGTCAACTACTCTTCTGGGACCACCATTGACCTGCTCACTTTATTTCTCCTTTAAGCTTCTCTTTCATTTTGTAATCCGTTCTGAATATTTGTAGACATCCAAGCTTCACTGGGCTGGTTTTCCTAAATTTCATCTTCGGTGTAACATGTTGCGGTGACACTCTCATCAATTCGATTTTGAGCATGTGACAACTCCCCCACCCCCCATCCCCACCCCCACCCCCACTACCACCACCACTCCCACCCCCACGCTGTTATGCTACAGTGTCACCCAGAGGTAACTGTCCTGTGGCCAGATCCTGTCTTTTTTTGATAACATTTGCCTCCTTCATCCAAATTATTCTTATTTTTCAAACCTTTATCATTTAGTCTTTTCTTTAACAATCTAAAGTACATGAGTCACGGTCACTGGTCCGCCAATGTTCTCCCAATTCTGCTTCGAACACCTGACTGAATTTTTCCCCACAGTGAGGCCCGGCAGAGCCCCGCCTACTGATGTATCTGCTACGTGTTGATATTAGAGGCTCACTGCAATAAATATCAAGACATCTTCCCCCTCTTTAAAAGTTATCACTGCCCGAATGAATGTTTGGAATTGAAATGCCTGAATGCAATGATCCTATTATTATATTTACACACATCAGTGAATTGGTTATATATCTGCTCCTGTATTTTCTTTTATCTGGGGGTCTATAATATCTCCGTAGCAGTGTGTCTGTCATTGTTTTGATCCTATCCTCAACCCACAAGGCGTCATTTGAATACCCTTCCAAGATATCTTCCGTCCTGACTGCACTCATTGACTCCATAACTAACAATGCAACCCCACCTTCTCTTTTACCCCTCTCCGATGCTGCCTATTGTTCTTGTACCACAGAATATTGAGTTGTCAGCCCTGACCTCCCTCAAACACATCTATGTGATGGCAAAAATGTCCGCTTCTCTATGTCACCATTTTCACATCAGTCGGTCCGACAATATTCCCTGCATTACAGTAAAGGACATCCAGTCTGGAATATAGCACTGGAATACTCTGTACCCTCGAGTTGTTCTGTCATTTACTGTTTGTTGTCAAGCTGAATTTCCATGAACGAGAACTGCAACTCTGGGGCTGAATGAGTAATTGTTGAGTTGTAATTTCTTTTTAATTAATCAAATTCAACGTTCCAGAACTGAACAGTTAGCTCCACATACAATGAACTTCTGCTGATTAATTCCCTGCTCAGTGTGCTGAGGAGTCAGCCCTCAGTAATGGAGAAAGTGAGGACTGCAGATGCTGGAGAACTGAGTCGAAAAGTGTGGTGCTGGTAGGTCACAACGGTTCAGGCAGCATCCGAGGAGTGGGAGAGTGAAAGCTTTGGACATAAGCCCTTCATCAGGAAGACATTGGTGTGGTCACATTTTTTTTTCCATTCCATGATTCACAGGGTCTTTGGAACTGTATTTTCTCAAGAAGGCAACAGTGTATATAGCCCTGAAATGGAAAGCAGTCAATCAGTAGTTTGGACAGGGACTAGACAAAGTTAAGTGAAGTACAGACTGATTGAAATACAAACATAAGGATAGATAAGTCCCCTGGACCAGACTGGAAGCACCCGAGGTTACCAGAGGAAGTGAGGGAAGAAGATTGCTGCGCCTTTGCCGATGATCTTTTCATCCCCACAGTCCAGTGAAGTATTGCTTGATGATTGCAGGGTTGAAAAAGGTATTCCCTTGTTCAGGAAAGGCAATAGGGCTAATCCTGCGAAATATAGGCCAGTCAGTCTTACTTCTGTTTTGGGCAAAGTATTGGAAAGGATTCTGAGAGACAGAATTTATGATTACTTGGAAAATCATATTTTGATTAGAGATAGTCAGCATGGCTTTTGAGGGGCAAGTCATGCCACACACATCTTATTGAATTCTTTCAGGATTGGATCAAACACATTGATGAAGGTAGAGCAGTGGATGTGATGTACATGGATTTTAGCAACGTGGTTGATGAGTTACCCTAAGATCGGCTCATTCAGAAAATAAGGAGGCGTGGGATGTAGGAAACAGGGAAATCTGTCTGTGTGGATACAGAATTGTCTGGCCCGGCGAAGACTGGTGGTGGTAGATATATGGAAAGTATTCAGCCTGGAGCTCGGTGACTAGTGGCGTTCTGCAGGCATCGGTTCTGGGACTGCTGTTCTTTGTGATTTTGTAAATGACTTGGATGACAAAGTGAAAGGGTGCTTTAGTAAGTTTTTCAATGTAACAAAGATTGTTGGAGTTTTACGTGGTGTGGACGGCTGTTGTAAGTTGCAATTGGACATTGACAGGATGCAGAACTGGGCTGATACATGATAGATGGAGTTCAACCTGGATACGTGTGAAGTGAGTCATTTTGGAAGGTCGAATTTGAATGCAGAATGCAGGGTTAAAGTAAGGATTATTGGCAGTGTGGAGGACCATACGGGTCGTGTGGTCCATGTCATAGGACGCTTAAAGTTGTCACCCAAGTTGATAAGGTTATTAAGATGTATGGTGTTTTCATTAGCCTCAGATTGAGTTTAAGAGCTGCAAGGTTATGCGGCAGCGCCAAAAAGCTCTGGTGGGACTACACTTAAAATATTGTGTTCTGTTCTAGTCGCCTAATTACTGGGAAGACGTTGAGGCTTCGAATAGGGTGCCGAGGAGATTTACCAAAATGCTGCCTAAACTGGAGGGGATGTCTTACAAAGTAAAGTTGAGGGAACTAGGGCTTTGAGGGAACTTGGAACAATGAAGAATTGGACGTGACTTGGTAGAGGTGTACAAGATGATGAGAAGCATGGGTAGAATGGGTAGTCAGAGACTTTCTCGCAGGGTGGAAATGGCTATCTCGAGCGGGCATAATTTTTAGGTGATTGAAAGAAGGTTTTGGGAGAATGTCAGAGGTAGGTTCTTTACTCAGAGAGTGATGGGTGATTGGAATGCACTGCCAGCGGTAGTAGAGTTAGCTGCATTAGGGATTTTAAGTGACCATTGGATAGGCGCATGAATGATAGTACAATGAAGGGTATGCCAGTTAGTCTGATCTTCGAGTAGAATAAAAGTTCAGCAGGAAGTCAAGGGTCGAAGAGACTGCAATGTGCTGTACTGTTCTGTGTTTTATGTTTCACCCAGCCTGTGCATTCTTATCAGTTGTTGAATGTGAGGGAGTGATGTGAGTGAGATCAGGAAGCTAGGGAGGGCCGTTAGCCCAGATCTTCCAGTTATGTTGCTCATTGTTACATTCACCTGAATGCCATTACAGTACATGTAGTGTCCTACACCAGGCAGGCTCCGCCAAGTTCAGTTATTAACGTGATTCTTGATTTGACATTTGCTGCTGTTATCTTCAGGTACAATCTGTTGGTGACCCATATATTGATTAGATGTTTGCTAAGTTGCATGAATTGGGTCAAAAATAATCTCTGAAAACAATTAGGTCGATTCCATATTTATGGACCTATAATTTAAACTCCTGTAAAGATTTTCTAACACAGAAATAAAGATTGCACATTTTATTTTCTATCGAACAAAGAACATGGATGTAACTCTTTTGGCGATCAGAATTACACACACGATGCATTCACAACAATACATTGTCACTCCAACATTTTGAAAATGGTTGGCTTCTGAATGACGACATGTTCAGGGTGATCAAACGAATGAACAATCAAATAGAAATAGCGTTCTTATACATTTATACATAACCAATCAGTTTAATTTCTCACTGAAATGTACAAGCTTCAGCTATTTGTCAGCGAAATAGAAATGGCTATAGATCAACATGCACTGTGAATATTAAAATAAATAAATGATTTGTGCTATCAAATTTTAGTGAACAATAATTTGAAAACGTTTAACTTTTAGAAAGAATGTTATTTAATTTGAAATGCAGACAGTGAACAAAAACGATGAATATATTGTCATGTGAGTGAAAAGTCAAACCTTTTCAAAAAGATTTGTGCCAAAGCAATGACAGAATTGTTTGAGTAATTGGAATACAACATTTAAAATATTCATATTCTGAGCAATAATTAGACTATATAATGAAGATGGCCTTGCAATACTTGCATTTTAAATGCTTATGCTGCACTAAACAATCAGATATTCGCGAGCATTTACAATGGGAAATAATCGGATCCTGACTTTTATTTATATCAGACACATGATAGAGTGCAAAACTTTAAAGTACAGGAGGAGGCCATTGGCCACTGTGTGTGCATCAGCTCCAGGAATGTCTCCCAACGCCCTACTATTTGCCAGCCCTATCTCTGCAGCCTGTTAAATTCATATTTCCATACACATATCCAGTTCTTTTCTTTAATGTTCATCCGCAACTCTCCCAGGCAGTCCATTCCAAATCCTAACAACTGTCTCAATAAAGAAGTTTTTCCTTCCCTCATTCCTGGCTCGTTTGCTGGCAAGCTTGAAATTAGAACTCCTTGATGCTGTAATGCCAACTAACGGAAACAGAGAATTCCTGTTTTACTCTACAACATTTTTCACATGTATGAGCACCGCAATAAGTTCACATATTTGTCTGTTCTGCACAAGGAAGAATAATTCTGAATTAGTGGTGCTGGAAGAGCACAGCAGTTCAGGCAGCATCCAACGAGCAGCGAAATTGACGTTTTGGGCAAAAGCCCTTTTGCCCGAAACGTCGATTTCGCTATTCGTTGGATGCTGCCTGAACTGCTGTGCTCTTTCAGCACCACTAATCCAGAATTTGGTTTCCAGCATCTGCAGTCATTGTTTTTACCACAAGGAAGAATAAGCCTTGCAAGAACTGTAACAATCACTACATTGGAAAAACAGGCAGAAAACTAGCCACTTGGATATATGAACAACAATTAGCCAGAAAAATAAGACATGGCTCACTATCACTAGTATCCTTATATACAGATGAGGAAGTATACGATTCAGACTGGTCAAAGTTTGTGAAAAGGTTTGTAGCTCGGGTGCTCGTTGTTGTGGTTCTGTTCGCGGAGCTGGGAATTTGTGTTGCAGATGATTCGTCCCTGTCTAAGTGTCATTCTCAGTACTTGGGAGCCTACTGTGAAGCGCTTCTGTGATCTTTCCTCTGGAATTTATGGTGGTTTGAATGTGCCGCTTCCGGTTGTCAGTTCCAGCTGTCCGCTGCAGTGCCAGGTATATTGGGTCCAGGTCGATGTGCTTATTTATTGAATCTGTGGATGAGTGCCATGCCTCTAGGAATTCCCTGGCTGTTCTCTTTTTGGCTTGTCCTGTAATAGTACTGTTGTCCCAGTCGAATTCACGTTGCTTGTCATCTGCGTGTGTGGCTACTAAGGATAGCTGGTCGTGTCGTTTCGTGGCTAGTTGGTGTTCATGGATGCGGATCGTTAGCTGTCTTCCTGTTTGTGCTATGAAGTGTTTTGTGCAGTCCTTACATGGGATTTTGTACACTACATTGGTTTTGCTCTTGCTGTGTATTGGGTGTTTCTTTCTGGTGAGTTGTTGTCTGAGAGTGGCTGTTGGTTTGTGTGTTGTTATGAGTCCTAGTGGTCGCAGTAGTCTGGCTGTCAGTTCGGAAATGCTCCTGATGTATGTTGGTGCGGCTAGTCCTTTGGGTTGCAGCATGTCCTCGTTCCGTTGTCTTTCCCTTAGGCATCTGTTGATGAAATTGTGCGGGTATCCGTTTTTGTATAGGTATTTTTCTTCCTCTTTTTGCAGTTCTGGTGTACTGCAGCGTGTTGTGGTTCTTTTGAATAGTGTCTTGATGCAACTTCGTTTGTGTGTATTGGGGTGGTTGCTTTCTTAGTTCAGGACTTCGTCTATGTGTGGCTTTCCTGTATACCTTTGTGGTGAATTCTCCGTTAGGTGTTCTCTGTACCATCACGTCTGGAATGGGAATTTAGACTGGGTTTGCACATCCATCTAGGACAAGCCAAACAGGGACACGCGCGATAATTCCTAGAAGAATAGCATTCCAAACTGAACTCTATCAACAAACACATCGATTTTGATTCCACCTAACACTCTCTGACTAAAAGAACCGGACATAAAATCACCAATACTGGAAATTACATCACTGACTCAAAGAAAACTAAACACATAAATAGCAAGTGGGACAAAATACCAGCATTTCACCGGAGGCTCACTGATAGTGTTCCCTAGTACAATGATGAACCATCTGAAAATGTACTCTCCAGCTCAGCGAGCAAACTGACATCCAGAAGAAGTGCAATTTCTCTCATCCTCCCTCGAACTAAATACTTAATTCCACTTGTCATTCCGATTATTTTAAGGATATTTGTATTCTTCTGCAATGTAATATAATGTCTTTCTGTGTGTGTTTGAATGTGTGTGTGAGAGAGAGAGCGAGCGAGTGAGAAAGAATAATCCTCTGTAATCTCTGGATTACTCCCGTGCCGCGTGGAAAAGAAGGAAGGATGAGGAAGGCAGCAAATCTTAACATGTTGTTAAAAATCTAGTTCAGGGGTGAGGGTTCCAGATTGTTGGATCAATGAGATCTCTTCCAGGACAGGTGGGGACCTGTACAAAAAAAGACAGGTTGCATCTTAACTGGACGAGCACCAACGTCCTTGTGGAGAGGTTTGCTAGTGCAAGTCAGATGGATTTGTATAAACCAGGAGAGTGAGAAGCAAAGCAAAAGATCAGGAACTGAGCAGAAGGTAGAGGTGAATAGGACATCAGGCACGGCCAGTCTAAAGACCATGCCGAGAGAAGGAATCAAAACAGTGAGTTGGGAATTGGAATAAGTTATCGAGATGAGGCCCAGGTTTTTCAGAGATTAACAAGTAAGGATGGAGAGTGTGGACGATGTGAGGGATTGAGGTGTGAGATCAGGGAGACAGTGCACAAGAAAATGTTAAAGGGGAAAGAAGTTGGGCTGGGGAATTCCGTGATAAACAACTGGCAGAAAAACACGGGAAAACTTGCTGCTTGTCAAAGTGAATACCTGGGAAAGAATTGTTTATGCTTCAGATAAATGACACCCTTATTGCTAGAGTTCTGTTTTATAATGGAGGAAAAGCTGTGTTCATATTATGGGTGTAGCTTTAAAAATGGTGGCAAACAGCTAGAATAGTGTCAGTGCTGTTGTTGGACAATGCTTGCACTGAGCTTATGAATTACACTGGATGTTCCCAGAGATGGTTGGGCTGCCCTTGGTTGAGTGAGTGCTGAAGTTGCATGAGATGATGCTGGTTTGTAATATAGCCACTTACTGAGTACAGTCAAAGGAACAAAGCAACAACTGCCATTGTTTATTGTTACAGAATACACCAGAATGTTCATGGCTGCCACTGCAAAGAATCATGCAATGAAACACAGGCCTATCATGTCTGTGCCAGCAAGTGCATATCCAAAGACATTTTAAACGTTTGTGAGGTTACCTGCCTCAACCATGCACCTAAACAACACATTCCAGATTCATACCATCCTCTCAGTTCTAAACACGTTTCACAAATCCTCTCTCAATCCCTTGACGTTCACTTTAAAAGTGTGTCCCTTTGTTTTTGACCCTTTGACTAAGGAAAACAGCTGCTGTCTGTTCATCCCCCTTTTGCTCTTGTACAACTTACCATATTCCCTCCTCAACCTTCCCTGCTGCAAAGAAAAAACGAGCAAATTTAGCCCTCCTCTTTCATACTCACTTTTGAGTACTCACTTGTCTTGTTTCTTCTGCCTTGCATCTTCCCAATTTATCGGTATTACATTTTATCAGGCCATTGATCTGGCGATCTGAATAATCTGTTTCTATCCTTCTGTAGCCTAACACTTCCCTCCTGATTGTGGGAACCACCCAGCCCATCTTTGTGTCATCCATAACATTGGTCATCATTTCACTGCTCCCCACCTTCCACATTCTAACAATCGTTATTTCTGAAAATCACAAATAAATCTTGATTTCCTTCCTGTTCTCCAGATGTTATTCAGAGGATGATTTGACAATTCAAGTCTCTTACTTTTCCTATTTTGGTGAATTTATGAGTGATGTAGTTAACACATTTTATGAGGGAGCCACAAATAGCATTTTTGGCACAGAGTTGAATTCACCTTTTACACTCTGCCCCTCTGCATGTTTTATTTATAAGCATTGTAAATAATTTAGGATAAACTAGGGTTTAGCACCTTGCAGTGGAACATTAGCATTTTGTGTGGCACTGTTCTTTGTAACATTCCCTGCAATTGCCAGAGCTGAATAAATTTTTCATCTGCAGAATGGACATGGACTCATTTATTGTTTGGTTAAATCAGCGAGTGTGATGAGGATAAATATTCAAATAAATTCTAGTAATTGGCAAACTGCAGAAGATCAAATGATATTCTCATATCCACCTTGAATTGGAAGCAAATATATACTGTAAAACAATCAAAAATATTGAACCACCACCATAGGAGAGAAAGTAATATGTCGCCTGCACTTGATGAAGATTTGAAATATATAGTACATGTCTAACCTGAACAAGAATCAAGTGATAAAAGAGAAAGTACAAGAAATCCTTTCGATGTTTTGAATGGAATCCAGATCCCGATTTTCTTGTACAGTGATGTTTTCTCATCCAATCTCACTTCCTCAAAAACAAGCTTTTCCCTGTCACTAAAACTTCATCTGCCATTCTTCCTCCTCCGTCCTACTCTTTTCTTACACTCCTACTTCCCTTGCACTACCCCTTCTGCTGCTCCATACTCTTCCACTGATGATCTCCCTTCACTCTTCTTCTGCCACTCCCCTGTAAGTTACACAAATTCCCCAGTTACTCCAACTTTCTCTGACCATCTCTTCCTCTTTTTGCTTTCCACCTGGAATGATGGGAGCCGCTGGCTTCTGGGCTGCTATTTGCCATCAGTCAATGATGAGATTGAGATGATCAATCCTATATGAACAGACAAAAGTGTGTTTCTGTCATTGTCTAATGCACCGTGAACAGGCTCTATGTACAGAGTGGAGTGTCTTTCTGTCTCTCTGTCACGGCGTTTAACCAAACAGCCTCATCACAAATAGGACAAACCTCTCCTAAGAATCAGAAATCCATGCATCAGTTTTCCCTTAAACATTGTTTAACAGAGTGAGTGCATTGTTCAAACAGACTGTGTACTGTCCTTTTGTTCATTATTCATGCAACTGATTTTCCAATATCAGTTGAGGTGAGGTCAGAGTAACTTGCGTTGCATCAAAGTAGTATTTAACTCATGTGAGATCTGGGATCCTGAGTAAGCTGTGGTCAATGGGAAACGCAGGAAATTCTGCACTGGTAATTTCCTTGCTGAACAATGACACTTTCCCCAGAGCTATTGGGAATGACAAATAAACTCTGTCCTTGATAGTGCCTTCAAAAACCATGGATAAATTTGTGCTGTTAATAACATCAAGATATATGATGTTTTCAGATTGGACTATAAAGTCTCCAAAAAGTAACACCTTGCTGCTTGAGTGTCACTCCAGTGAAATCAGAACGTTACAATAAGATTACCTTCCCAATTATTTTCAGTCAGTTACTTTCTGAGGACTGGTCGTGCGATATCAGTACCACTGAGATCAACGTTTTCTCTGTCCATCAGCATCGCATCATATTGTCTCAATGCTGCACCACTCTACAATTCTAAATTATTCACTGGCTTATTCGTCGTGTTAATCAGATGTACTGCGCACACAATTTTCAACAACGTGGAGTTGCCTTTGACCCTCTAGAACCTTCCTCCCCTCTCATACCCTGCCTTCTGACTCCATGCCCTCCCCAAACTCTACCTCCTGTCGTTTATTCTCCATCCCTCCTGAACTTCCACTCTCTGATGCTGAATGTTCTGTACTTAGCAAATAACTGAACTTCACGTCTCTGTGCCCCCACTTTAATGAATTTTAGGCATAACATTAAGTTGAGCTCTTCCGCTGTCTTCGCCTCAGTGCCCGTTTCTTTCGGCAAGATTCCTCTCCCTGTTCCATATACCTCGTCTCCCAGCTGCATAACTCTCCCTCCACCTGGATCCCTCCCTCTGGCCTTTACCTGAACTAAATCGGTTCGTTGAGAAATCTCCACATGACATTGGTTGTCTTAATTTCTCTGCACCCCCCTCACAAAATCCAACCTGTCACTGTCCGAACAGCCTCCACTCCATGTGCTTAGAACCAACCCTGACTGTGTTACTCAGCCTGTCCCGATAAGTCTGGTGGACTGATTTCGAAATTGCAGAGGTTGAACGCCCACTCTCATATACCTCCTCTAATTTACCCCTGCACCATGATCCTACCATGGCACATCAAGCCATTGTATCAATTATAATAACTGACCATATTTCATCTGGAGATTCCTGCCCCAATCATCCCTCCCCCCATCTGCCCCCAAGTTGATGGTTCTCTGATAGCATAACTCGCTTCTATCTCCCGCCCTCAATGAAAATTCACAAACTGAACTACCTGGGCAGACCCATTGATTTAGCCTGCTCCTGCCACACAGAGGAAGTGCACGGATACACACTTGGGCCCCAGTTATGCCTGTTTCTTCTTGGTGGACGTCGCCCCATTCCCTGTTCCAGTTCTAGTCCAGCACCCACCCACAAATCTTTGTCCGATACATAGATGATATCATCGCTGCTGCATCTCTCTCTTTTCCGGAATTGGAAAAGTTCACCGATTTCGCTTGGAAATTGAAACTCTCCATCACTTTCACCTGGTCAATCTCTGGCTCCTTCCTTCCTTTCCTCAACATTTCTGCTTCCATTTCTGGGGATAGCCAGGCCACTGATATACAGTATTATCCCACTGACTCCCACAGCTTCCTGGAGAATATGTCCTCACACCAGGTTTCCTGCATAGACTCAATTCCATTCCCCCAGTTCCTCCGTCCCCACCGCATTGCTTCTGATGATACTACATTCAACAAGGAAGCCTTTGAAATGTCCACCTTGTTCGTCAATCAAGGGATTCCCCATCACTGTTGTCAACAGTGTCCTCAAACGAGTCTGACCCATCTCCTGCACTTCAAGCCTACCCCTACCCTTCCCTCTCGCAACGGAGTTTCCCTTGCCCTTGCCTACTCTCCCAGCAGCATTCACATGCAGAGGATCAGCAGCCCACATTTCACCCACCTCCAGCGAGATGTCCCCACCTACACATATTCACCTCTCCTCCATTGCACAACTATACCTTCGAGGTGAAGCAGCACCTTACCAACAATTCCCACAATCCGGTTTACTACATGCGCTGTTCAAAATGTGGTCTCCTCTACATTGGGGAAATGAAGGGTAGACTGGGTGACTGCTTCACAGAACATCCAAGTTGGCCTGCTGCAAATGACACTGAGCTTTCAGTTGCCTGCCAGTTTAACAGCCCATCCTGTTCCCTGACCAATATCTCTGTGTCAGGCTTGCTGCAGTGTTCCAGGCAAATTCAGCGCAAGCTGAAAGAACTACACCTCATTTTCCATGTGCGGACTTTGCAGCCCTTTAGACTCAAAATCAAGTTCAATAATTTTCGGGCCTGAACTCCCCAATGCCCTAGCCCCCTACCCATACACCGCGCCGAGTTGTCACATAGCCTTTCATTACTCAAACCCTATTGTTAGCAACTCACAGTCTCCATTTACAGCTATCCAGTCTCTTCTGCATATAAACCAACATTTTCTATGTTACTATCAGTTCTGAGGAAGGGCACAGGACCTGAAACGTTAACTCTGATTTCTTTGCACAGATGCTGCCAGACCTGCTGAGCGTTTGCAGCAACTTCTGTTTTGTTTCAACATTTTCATCGCAAGGTCTCACAATGCAATACGTCATCGATATTTAGAGCCCTGTCAAACATAGGAACTTTGTAATTTCTCATTTAATGTCCATAACAAATTACTGGAGATTCAACAGAGATAAAAGCTTTGCTGCTATCATTCAGATCAGACACTTTGTCACAGTTCAGAAAGAAGAAAGAAATCAAAAGAGCTGGAGCGAAACTCAGTCGATCTGGCAACATCTGAGCAGAGATGCAAAAAATTAAACTTTGATTCTAATAGGACTTTTCAGAACAGTGTCACATCATATTACATATGCTAGTTCTGTTGTTCTCTGCAGACACTTCCTCACCTTTTTCGTTTCTCCAACATTTTCTGTTTGCATTTCAATGTTTCCATTATCTCTATATTTCATGTTACTTGACAGGTCTACATGTTGACCTTGGTAATATTGGGACAATGTGGTCCTTTCATGTTTCTATTACAGTTGGTGTGTCTGTGACACCTGAATTTCAGCCGAAATCTGTTTCTTCTTTAAGGCAGAAAGTAAAAAGAAAATCTGAACATCTTGTAAATCTCAGGAAATCTATTTTGTTTGAAAATACATTTTAGAGGCAGCTGAAATTCATTAAATAATATGGATAGATTTTTGATGATGGAACACTTGTGTCTTTCATTGAACTAGCTTGTCTCCCCAATCTCCAAAAGCTTTCAATGCATAACATAGAATTATTACAGCAAAGGTGGTGAAAACTCAGCCCATTTTCTCTTCCACTTTGGAGTGAGCGATATTTCTACTATCATTCTCCCGTATTGTCCCCATACCCCTGTACATTTTGATATTAGCATCTGCTTTTAATTGTAAGCATCATGCCAGATATGAACAATATGATCAATCTCAAACAAAACAGACGTTGGTGGGAAAGCTCAGCAAGTCTGGCTGTATCTGTGAAGAGACATCAAAGTTAATGCTGCAGATGCGGTGACACTACTCAATCTGTATTCCCAATGATTAAATGGTGTGTATATAAAATATAGTTCACTTTATCACATTTAAAATTATCCGGTTCAGTTCACATTCTCATTGAGCATTAAATATCCCAAGCGTTGGCTCGTTCCTTGTTGTGAACTATATTTAATTCTATCTGACGTTAAGAGTGATGATGACTGGGGAATATCATTGTACTCACCATATAGTCTCCATAGCCACTACCCCCATTCCACCCTAACTACTAGCTAAACCTGACTGATTAATTCATAAGTCGTAATTAATAAGTTCACTTTTGGCTTTGGACTGAGGGGAAAAAAGGTGAAAAATTATTGCTTTACAGCAAATAAAACTGCATTAACATGTTTGTCAATTTGTATAAATTAATTACTGAAGCATATTCTATATGGAAGGTCCAACGTTTCTTTATTAGAGCAGTGAGAGGACCATTCAAAGAAGTCCACACTTCCTGTCTAAGTTCAGGGCAATTGTGCCCAGTGAGTCTGTTGGCTTGGGTTTGTTCCCGTGAAGGAGCAATCAGCTCAGTAACAACATCCTGATTGTGTTTCTTTTTTTTTGTGGAGGGCGGAGATTCGGGGTAAGATGGTGACAGCATTGCAAGCGTAGAGCAGGGCAGAGTCATCTAGCCTGCGATAAGAAAACGTCCATCATTCTCCCTCACAACTGACTTCACTAGAGGAATTGGTGATGGGAGATGTGACCAATAGCCAGCGATGTCAGCATCCAGTCCAGTCCAGTCCAGATATATTGTGAACTGAATGTGCTGTATTGAAAGCTAGAGCTGTTTGCTCAGTGACTGCATTGGAACTGTGTCCTATTGGTGAGGGGCTTCACTCAGTGCGCTACCCAGCCGAAGAGCCGATGCATCAGCTTCAACATTAACAGAGATCAGAAGCTGCACAGACGTGGAGAGGACAGGTCTGAATCTGAGAATAATGGACTGGATAATTACACAAATGGAGAGGAGGCTTTCCTTGGGTCTTTTCAACATTTTCCTCTGTTGGAAATGTCTACCTTATCGGATATTAGTGGTGCTGATTATTATTTTGGGCGGGGTAGGGAGTGTGTTACTAAACTATGATGGAGGAGTGATGCTCCGAAAGCTAGTGTGCTTCCAAATAAACCTGTTTGACTATAACCTGGTGTTGTGTGATTTTTAACTTTGTACACCCAGTCCAAGACCGACATCTCCAAATGATAACCTATTCTCGCTATTGTTGGTGTTCTCTACTTCTGTCCATTCATTAATCGCATAAACAATTTTGAACTTCATTGCAATTTCTGTTATGTGTATTTGCCAATGAAAGAAACTTTTATCTTCAATTTCAATTGCAGTTTCCATTCATCTGAATTGCAGACCACTCCCTTACAAACATCTGAAAACAAAACTGTGCACAACATCGAGATCCATTTTTGCCCTTAACTGATTTATGTCTCTTGTTCTCTCTGTCACGAACCCTGTCCACTACCAGCTCACAATATCCCCAGTCTCCATCACTGCGTCAGTGCTGTGGCTGAACAAACCATTGTCTTCACGTCGGTAAAATTCAGACTTTATGTTTCAAGCTCGCTTCTGGCCACTTTTCCAGTTACAAGTATTTCAATCACGAAATTGTTCTTGTCTCAGACGTTACTTCATGATTAGGACAATGTATCAGAGTAGGAATGTCGCTGGATATAATTCAGGAACAAAGCTTATTAAACGAAAGACATATAAAACCCACATTTTGTCTGAAAATCTTCCTGTTTCACTGATGACCTTCGGTAAAGAAATCTAACGTTACTACCCGGTCTGGGTTAAGTGTGACTTCAGACCCATATCAATGTGCTTGACTTTATATTGGTTTGTGGAATGGCGTCAGAGTCAGGGCAATTAGTGACGATTAACAAATGCTGCCCTTGGCAGAAATGCTGACTTCCCATGGAATAATAAATTTGAGTGTTAATCCAAATAAAGAAAGATGCTGGAGATCTGAAATTGCATAAATAATGCAAAGAAAAGATCAGAAAGTGCTGGGAAGCTTTACTGAACTGAAAGCAGCTGGAAAATAGTGTGAGCAATGCTGGTGACAGGCAAGTCTGCTTTGAAGGCGAGGAGGAGTGAGTTGAATCGTTAGAGAAAGAGAGAGATAGAAGAAAAAGAGCAAACAAAGGGAATGATGATCAGCTGGGTGGAAATAAAATGTGAGATTCACCTCATTTATTTTTAACTTTTCCCATCTTCCTGAATATCATGGCCATGCCGTAAATGTATACCCCGCTTTTCAAAAATTTGCTTTTTCCACTTCCCTTCCGATAAACCTCCATTACGTCCTGTTTTCACTAACCAAAAGAAATCTGAAGAGGATTTTCACTTTTAACAAGAAAAGTATATTTTTCCCACATTAATTAATGCTACTTCACTTTCTGCCGTATCAGCTTATGAATGGCTTTGTCGGAACACGCTACTTTCAGATACCAAGGGAAATCTCTATCTATCTAAGATCATGTTTAAAGCGAATTGATCCCACCGGTCTGTGTTCCCTGAGTATCGTCATGTTCTTATATTTATTAATGGGATATAGGTATCGCTGGCTGGGCCAGCATTAGTTCACTTTTTTGATTGCCCTTGAGAAGACCTTGAGCATCACAGGGCACTTAGACAGAGTGAGGCGTACAAGGTGACAGCTGCACAGGAGCAGTGCAATTCAAGATTGAATTTAGCAAGAATAATAATATTTGAAAAGGTAGAGATGTCAATTCGACAGTCTAATTACGGTAGGGAAGAAGGTGTTCCTGAGCATACTGGTCCGTGTTTTCAAGTCTCTGTATCTCCTCCCTTTTGGAAGAGGTTGTAGGAGATCATTACAAGTCTGGGAGAGATATTTGATGTTGCCAGCCTTTCACCGACAATGAGAAGCATAAATGGATGGAAGGTTGTCCTCCATGATAGTAGGGGTTGTGCACAAAACCGTCTGTAGTTTCTTAGGTTCCTTGGAACAGCAGTTACCGTCACACTATTATACACGTGAATAGAATGCTTTCAGTTGCCAGTCTGCAGAGCACTGGGAGAAGGCAGTTCCAAAATATTTAGATGCAACAATCGGTTGTTAAATGGATATATCCAAGTTCTGGTTGCTGTTTTGACGACAACTGAAATTTAACCAATAAATTTCAATTATGTCTAAGATACCAAAATATAATTGAATTTATTGTATTGCCAACATCCAACCAAAAGGCCATCACATGCTTCAAAAGGATAGAGAAGGCATCACCATCACCACGAGGGAGAAAGAGACGGACACGTAGAAGGGGAGAGAGAACACAGCGAGGCAAACAGAAAGACAATAGACAATAGACAATAGACAATAGACAATAGATGCAGGAGTAGGCCATTCTGCCCTTCGAGCCTGCACCGCCATTCAATATGATCATGGCTGATCATTCCTAATTAGTATCCTGTTCCAGCCTTATCTCCGTACCCCTTGACTCCACTATCTTTAAGAGCTCTATCCAATTCTTTCTTAAAAGAATCCAGAGACTGGGCCTCCACTGCCCTCTGGGGCAGAGCATTCCACACAGCCACCACTCTCTGGGTGAAGTAGTTTCTCCTCATCTCTGTCCTAAATGGTCTACCCCGTATTTTTAAGTTGTGTCCTCTGGTTCGGCACTCCCCCATCAACGGAAATATGTTCCCTCCTGCCAGAGTGTCCAATCCTTTCATAAGCCTATACGTTTCAATCAGATCCCCTCTCAGTCTTCTAAACTCAAGGGTATACAAGCCCAGTCGCTTCAGTCTTTCCGTGTAAGGCAATCCTGCCATTCCAGGAATTGACCTCGTGAACCTACGCTGCACTCCCTCAATAGCCAGAATGTCTTTCCTCAAATTTGGAGACCAGAACTGTACACAGTACTCCAGGTGTGGTCTCACCAGGGCCCTGTACAGCTGCAGAAGCACCTCTTTGCTTCTATACTCAATCCCTCTTGTTATGAAGGCCAGCATGCTATTAGCCTTCTTCACGACCTGCTGTACCTGCATGCTTGCCTTCATTGACTGGTGGACAAGAACACCCAGATCTCTCTGAACAGCCCCTTTACCTAATTTGATACCATTGAGGTAGTAATCTGCCTTCCTGTTCTTGCCACCAAAGTGGATAACCAGACATTTATCCACATTAAACTGCATCTGCCATGCATCTGCCCACTCACCTAACTTGTCCAGGTCACCCTGTAATCCCCTAACATCCTCATCACATTTCACCCTACCACCTAGCGTTGTGTCATCAGCAAATTTGCTAATGTTATTGCTGATACCATCTTCTATATCATTTACATATATTGTAAAAAGCTGCGGTCCCAGCACGGATCCCTGCGGTACCCCACTGGTCACTGCCTGCCATTTCGAAATGGAGCCGTTAATCACTACCCTTTGTTTCCTATTAGCCAACCAATTCTCTATCCAATCTAGTACTTTGCCCCCAATCCCGTGCGCCCTAATTTTACTCACTAACCTCTTGTGTGGGACTTTATCAAAAGCTTTCTGAAAGTCCAGGTACACTACATCCACTGGATCTCCCTCGTCCATCTTCCGAGTTACATCCTCAAAAAATTCAAGAAGATTAGTCAAGCATGATTTCCCCTTCATAAATCCATGCTGACTCTGTCCTATCCTGTTACTATTATCCAGATGTGCCGTAATTTCATCCTTTATAATAGACTCCAGCATCTTTCCCACCACTGAGGTCAGACTAACTGGTCTATAATTTCCTGCTTTCTCCCGCCCACCCTTCTTAAAAAGTGGCACAACATTAGCCGCCCTCCAATCCTCAGGAACCAACCCCGATTCTATTGAACTCTGGAAAATAATCACCAGCGCATCCACGATTTCCCGAGCCACCTCCTTCAGTACCCTGGGATGCAGGCCATCAGGTCCTGGAGACTTATCAACCTTCAGACCTAACAGTCTCTCCAACACCAAATCCTGGCAAATAGAAATTCCCTTAAGTTCAGGTCCTTCAGCCACTGTTACCTCAGGGAGATTGCTTGTGTCTTCCCCAGTGAACACAGATCTGAAGTACTCATTTAATTCCTCTGCCATTTCTTCGTTCCCAGTAATATATTCCCCTGCTTCTGTCTTCAAGGGCCCAATTTTTGTCCTAACCATTTTTTTGCCTTGGACATACCTAAAAAAGCTTTTACTATCCTCCTTTATATTCTTGGCCAGTTTACCTTCGTACCTCATTTTTTCTCTGCGTATTTCCTTCTTACTAATCCTCTGTTGTTCTTTAAAAGCTTCCCAGTCCTCCGTTTTCCCGCTTATCTTCGCTAAGTTATACTTTTTCTCTTTTAACCTTATATGCTTCTTTACTTCCCTTGTCAGCCACGGCCGCCCATGTCTCCTCCTGGGATCTTTCTTCCTTTTAGGAATGAACTGATCCTGCATCTTCTGCATTATACACAGAAATATCTGCCATTGTTCCTCCACGGTCTTCCCTGTTAAGGTATTATACCATTGAACTTTGGCCAGTTGCTCCCTCATAGCTCCATATTTCCCTTTATTCAACTGAAATATTGTCACTTCAGATTGTACCCACTCCCTCTCAAATTGCAGATTGAAGCTAATTGTATTATGGTCACTACTTCCCAACGGCTCCTTCACTTCGAGGTCACTGACCAATTCTGGTTCGTTACACAATACCAGATCCAGAATCGCCTTATCCCTGGTCGGCTCCAGCACCAGCTGCACTAAAAATCCATCTCTGAGGCACTCCACAAAGTCTCTTTCTTGAGGCCCGATACCATCCTGATTCTCCCAGTCTACCTGCATGTTAAAATCCCCCATAACAACTGTAGTAACATCTTTGCGACAAGCCAATTTCAGCTCCTGATTCAACTTACCTCCAACATCCAGACTACTGTTTGGGGGCCTGTAGATGACTCCCATGAGGGTCTTTTTACCCTTAGTGTTTCGAAGCTCTATCCACACTGACTCTACATCCCCTGACTCTAGGTCCGCCCGCGCAAGGGACTGAATATCCTCCCTTACCAACAAGGCCACCCCACCCCCTCTGCCCGTCAGTCTATCCTTACGATAACACATGTAGCCTTGAATATTCATTTCCCAGGCCCTGTCCCCATGAAGCCACGTCTCAGTTATCCCCACAATATCGTATCTGCCAATTTCCAAAAGAGCCTCAAGCTCATCCACCTTGTGTCTAATGCTTCGTGCATTCATATATAGAATTTTTAATTTGTTACTGCTCTCACCCTTCCCCTCAACCCTTATTTCACTCAACTTTACAGCATGATGCCTTTTCCAGTTTTCTGCCTCCTTGATACAGTTGTCTTTCTTGACTTCTCTTGTTCTAACTACCCCTTCAATTTCCTTTTTAAACATCCAGCTTGTCCCCTCCCCCCCGCTACTTAGTTTAAATGTAGCGGTGTTGCAGCAGAAAACCTGCCTGCCAGAATGCCGATCCCTGTTCTATTAAGGTGCAAGCCATCTCTCTTGTAGAATTTATGGTTACCATAAAATATACCCCAGTGATCCAAGAACTTGAAACCTTGCTTCCTGCACCAGTTCCCCAACCACACGTTCAAGTCCATTATCTCCTGGTTTCTGGCCACACTAGCCCGAGGAACTGGAAGCAAACTGGAGATAACCACCTTGGACGTCCTGCTTTTTAGCCTTCTTCCTAGTTCTGCGAAGTCTCGCTGTAGTATGTTCCTCCTCTTCTTCCCGACATCATTTGTGCCGACGTGTACCACCACCTCGGGCTCTTCACCCTCGTCCTTGAGGATGTCCTGCACTCTGTCCGCGATGTCTTTCACTCTAGCACCAGGAAAGCAACACACCATCCTTAAATCCCGTCTGCTGCCACAAAAACCCCGGTCAGTTCCTCTCACGATGGAGTCCCCTATTACCACGGCTCTATGTGATGTCCGACTCTTCCGCTCTGCTTCTGCGGCAACTTTTGATGGACAAACATGGCCGCCTTGCGAACTGGTAGTGTCATCAGACTCTACTGTTTCCAAAAGCTTCAACTTGTTCCTGACAGGTACTTCTCCCGGCGTCTCTTGCACCTGTCTCCTCTCTGCCTTCCTCATCGTCTGCACTCTTCTGCTCTCTTCTGGCATGATTGGTGTAATAACATCACTGAAGGTCTTGTCCAGAAAGATCTCGTTCTCTCGGATGAGCCTAAGGTCTTCGAGTTCTTTCGTCAGTGCTGCAATATGCTCGGTCAATTGCTGAATGTGCGCACACTTTCCACACATATACGAGCCAGACACACCAGAGTCATTGACTTGCCACATCAAACACGTAGCGCACTGAACCAGCTGAGCAGTCATGTCTTCACCCTCTTCAACTGTGGTGTAATCTCTTTACTCAACCTCTTTATCAAGATTCCTGAGCTGAAGCCTCACTCTTCGATCTAAACTTCCTTAGACCGTCTTCCTATGGCAACTCTGTGGACTCTTAATTAAGGTTAGAGGAGGAGGGAGGGAGGGAGACCCTACTTTGTAGGGTCTGGGGTTTAGAACACACCCACTCTAATAACAATCACTTACCTACCCGACCGGCTTTGCGCTCCGTCTGAACTTCCGCCCAGCTCCCGCCGCTCTCTGCTGCGAAAAGACCGTTGGCGTCGAGGTAAGTTCTTTATATAACAATCACTTACCTACCCGACCGGCTTTGCGCTCCGTCTGAACTTCCGCCCAGCTCCCGCCGCTCTCTGCTGCGAAAAGACCGTTGGCGTCGAGGTAAGTTCTTTATATAACAATCACTTACCTACCCGACCGGCTTTGCGCTCCGTCTGAACTTCCGCCCAGCTCCCGCCGCTCTCTGCTGCGAAAAGACCGTTGGCGTCGAGGTAAGTTCTTTATATAACAATCACTTACCTACCCGACCGGCTTTGCGCTCCGTCTGAACTTCCGCCCAGCTCCCGCCGCTCTCTGCTGCGAAAAGACCGTTGGCGTCGAGGTAAGTTCTTTATATAACAATCACTTACCTACCCGACCGGCTTTGCGCTCCGTCTGAACTTCCGCCCAGCTCCCGCCGCTCTCTGCTGCGAAAAGACCGTTGGCGTCGAGGTAAGTTCTTTATATAACAATCACTTACCTACCCGACCGGCTTTGCGCTCCGTCTGAACTTCCGCCCAGCTCCCGCCGCTCTCTGCTGCGAAAAGTCAGTCAGTAAAACAGAGAAAGGAAACAAAATAAGAAACAAACAGTCACAAGAACAGGGAGAAGGGGAGATAGTAAGTTCAGGGAAAGAAACAGAAGACAGAGAAAAGCAAAACACGGAAACAGACAGTGTGAGAGAAATCGTGAGAGACAAAGCATACAGGGAGCTGGGGGTGGGGTCACAGTGTGCTGGAGGTGGGAAATGGGAGGTTCTGGGGGTGAGGAACAGAGACAGCTGGGAGTGTGCACTGGAGGAACTGGGGGAAGGGAGGTGAGGAATTACTTTGACCTGTACCAAGATATACAGGTTAAGCATCGTAAACAATGATGTACAGAACAATGGCTATAAAATATGTTTGAGAGCCAAGCAGGTTACGCTGGACAGGGCGTGGGCGAGGCGAGATCAACAGGAACAAGATCAGCGTTATCTGAGATTAGAGAGTACACTCATCAGTCTAATAACAGTCAGGAAGAAGCTGGTCCTGAACCAGCTGCTCAGTGTTTTCAAGCTCTGTACCTTTTCGCCTGATGGAAGAGGTATTAGGAAAACATTATTGGGGTCTGATGGGTCATTGATAATGTTATAACAAATAACATTCCAACACAGAAACGGACCATTAGCCTGTGCTGATCCAAATCTAGGCCGTCGCCAATTTTCTAAGGATCTGTATCTCTTTGTTCCCTGATCACTCATGTATCTTTTCAGAAACATCTTAAAATAAACCACTCGTCTCAGTGCTCCATTTTGAGAAACTCCCTCCCCCTACTATTCTGTGCCTCCTGTTGCCCAGCCAGTTCTATATCCACCAGGTCGCGCACCATGTGACTTCACTTTCGCCATACCCTGACCATGGAGAAACATACCAAACGCCTTCCCGAAGTCCACGGACATGATATCTACAGTCCCTCCCTCATCAATCAACTTTGTCTCTTCCTCAAAGAATTCCATTGATTTTCTAAGACATGATCTTCTCTGCACAAAACCATGTTGAATATCACTGATAAGACTATTTTCATTCAAATAACAATAACAATGAAACCCTATCTTTGTGGAGTTTTTTACAATCTCCCTGTGTCTGCACTGCGATAATTAACTCTTTTCTCTCTCCACAGTATGTTTCTATGTTTGGTTCAGGTTTCTGCCATCTGCAGTATATTTACTTGTATTTTATGAAGAATTGCTGCAAATAAGGCGGGTTTATTGTAAAAGTGGCACTGGTGCTCGGGCTCCCCGAGTACATGGGAATCTTGCCCAGCTACTTATGTGAGTGCATGTTTCTGATTACCTACTCCGTCTCTCTCAATCCCTGAGTCCATCCGTCACTGCATGCAGCCTTTCATCGATCCACCCCAGGTTTCCCCACACCCCACCGCCTGGTACTGGATGCTCCCGAAGCAAAGAACGCACAAAGACACTGGGCACTTTCTGACCCGCGAGGGATGCGGGGCAAAAACTCTGCCATTAAAAGGAACAGAATAGCTCAAATCCAATTGAACAGCAAAGCAGAGTAAACAGGCTGAATGGCAGCCATCTGTTCTGACATTTTCTGGTCTTTTGGACTAATTCTGTTTATCCTTGCCCATCTACAAATAGATGCTCCATATGTATACCTTGTCACTAAGGTTTGGTAAAGGTGATAGATATCAGATCCTATGGTCATTGCGACTGATTAATTGGGCTCCACTTACCTGGTTAATGAGATCACACTAAGTTTTTATTGTCAAGTCTATCCATTTCAAAGTAAAGATCTTGCCGGAGTTGTGCTGAAAGGATATTTGAATGTTGGAGAGACTAGATTATGGCACGTGCCAGTGAGGTTAGGAATAGGAAGGTAGTACAGTTTAAAACATGGCCAAAGAGCTGGTAGGGTAGGCAGCACTTGCAATGTGTGGATCATTGGGATTCCCGGGTCGGTAGGATATACACAAGAAGGACGGGATGCATCTGAACTGGAAGCAATCTCCGATATGTGGGTAATTGAGATTCCTGGGTCAGTATGAAATACACAAGAAGGACGGGATGGACGTGAACCGGCAGCAATCTCCTGGCAGGCAGGTTTGCTATTGTCACTCAGGATGGTTTAAACTAGTGTGGCAGTGGGGGGAGGGAGGGTGGAGCCAGAGCAGTACGTCCACAAGCACAGTGACTGAAGAGTAGTTGGAAACTAATCCCAGCTAAGACCAACAACAAACTGGCAGTGTGGAGTGAACACAATGGGACTGGCAGTCTGAAGTGTGTTGATTTTAATGTGAGCAGTGTGACACACAAAACAGATGAGCTTGGAGCTTGGAGTTTGAATGAGTATATATAACTGCGATGTAAATATTATAGAGATTTGGTGGAGAGAGGGATCAGAAAACAGTCAATCCAATGGGTCCAGAGAGAGTTGAAGAATGTGCATCGAGAGGCTGGAGACTGTTGTTTGAAGCAAAATAATCATCCAGCAGTTTATTGGAATTGGACAGTGTGTGATGCAATGTACAGATAGAAATGATGAGGGAGGAAACAGAAATTGACTGTTTGCAATATTTTCTGCTTTACTGACATGTCCAATTACCAAAGAATAGACGAGGAGAATTTACATCAGGGAAACCCAAACCAAATATCAGGTCAGGGTTTGATGAAGTTGGGCTGAAGTGTATTGATTTCAATGGAAGAATTATTATGGTTAAGACCGATGAACTGACAGCCTGAATCCGTGCATGGGACTATGATGTTGCAGCTTTACAGAGACTTGGTAGAGAGAGGGAAAGGACTCGCCGTTCAACAATCCAGGGTTTCATTGTTTTATGCGAGATGGAGAGGAAGGTAAAAGAGGTGGACGAGGTGTTTTACTAATCAGGGAGAATGCTGCATCTGTACTTGAAGAGGACATACAGGAGGGATCATCCACTGCAGCAATATGGGTAAAGCTCAAAAATAAGATGGCTGCAAGCATTGCGTTATAATCCCTCCAACAGCCACGGAGGGATTGAGGAACAGATATGTACATCGATTAAGGAAAGGTGTGTTAAAAACAGACTGGTCATAGTGACTGACTTTAATATCTCCAATAATGACTGGGAGTTCCTTGGTGCAAGAGGCTTAGACGGGGCAGAATTTGCTCACTACAACAGTATGTGGATAGTCCAACGAGAGGAAGAGCCATACTGGAACTCGTATTGGCTATTGATCCTGGCCAGGTGACTGACTTCTCAGTGGGATAAATTTTAGAAAGAGTGATCACAGCTCCTTCAGATTTAGGATAGCTATGAACACGGATAAGTCAGGACCTTGTGGGAAGCTGCTGAATTGGCGGACGGCAAATTACGTGAGCATCAGGCAGAGCTCGGCCGTGTCAATTGGGAGGAGCTGCTATCAGGGAAATCCACATTTTGTACGTGGGATCTGCTTGTTAAATCCTGACAGCAAAATCATCTGGTGAACGTCCTCCCAACTGCTTGAATTTCAATCTATTTTTCTTGAACAGATATTTCAAGGCCGCTGCATATCAGGCAACAGGAAGAGACAAAGGATGGTTCGGCACTGTGCCCTTCGAAGGACCAGCTTGTCTCTCCAGGCACCTGAAATCTTTATTGTACTGAAGTCTTTATTGTGGTTCAGAGAGCTTCAGAATTAATAGAGCACTGAACGAGGCCATTTAGCCCATTGTACAACGATGAGCTCTCCAACATCACAACTTGAAAACAGAGAGAACAATGTGTGTGTGCGTATGCGTGAGAGAGAGAAAAATTAACAAAGGAAAAGGAAGTGAAGGAATGGAATGGAGAGAAAACGGAGCGACAGAGTGAGTGAGAGCAAGGGGTGTCAGACGAGTGTGAAGTGAGATCAGAAGACAGCACGAGGAGAAATACACAGAAATGTTATTTAGAAACTCCCACAGACTGCAAGCCCTGTGTCTGGTGCCGTACACTGTGAGCACTATGCTGTCATCCCAGATCATTTATCGCCAATAATTTCACAGAGCTGGGTTGCTGACTGCTGAACAAAGTCCAAAATAACAATAGATTGGTTCCAGGGAGAAGGGGAATTGATTTAAATATTCTGGGCCAACAGGAACTTGTAGTCCCTCTAGACAATGTGTGAGAGACAGGGCGAGAGAATCTCAGTGACTGGGGGGAAATCAGCATCTCAGCTGTGGGTCAAATAATGACCGAAAATGCTTGACCAACTCGTCCGTGGTTTTGTGATTCACATTTCAATTCATATAGCTCCACATCGTAAGTGTATTTTAACAGACTTGTCTCTTTGTAGTTTCCATATGCAGAAATGCTTGTTTCTTGTCCCAGTATTTTGTGTTGAATAAACACATTTTATTGTTGTGGTTCTGTTCGCCGAGCTGGGAATTTATGTTGCAAACGTTTCTTCTCCTGTCTAGGTGACATCCTCAGTGCTTGGGAGCCTCCTCTGAAGCGTTTCTGTGATCTTTCCTCCGGCACTTATAGTGATTTGAATCTGCTGCTTCCCGTTGTCAGTTCCAGTTATCCACTGCAGTGGTCGGTATATTGGGTCCAGGTCGATGTGCTTATTGATTGAATCTGTGGATGAATGCCATGCCTCTCAGAATTCTCTGGCTGTTCTCTGTTTGGCTTGTCCTATAATAGTAGTGTTGTCCCAGTCGAATACATGTTGCTTGTCATCTGCGTACGTGGGTTACTAAGGATAGCTGGTCGTGTCGTTTCGTGGCTAGTTGGTGTTCGTGTATACGGATCGTTATCTGTCTTCCTGTTTGTCCTATGTAGTGTTTATTGCAGTCCTTACATGGGATTTTGTACACTACATTGGTTTTGCTCATGATGGGTATCGTGTCCTTCGTTCTGGTGAGTTCTTGTCTGAGAGTGGCTGTTGGTTTGTGTGCTGTTATGAGTCATTTTGGTCGCAGTAGTCTGGCTGTCAGTTCAGAAATGTTCTTGCTGTATGGTAGTGTGGCTAGTCATTTGGGTTGCGGCATGTCCTCGTTCCCTTGTCTTTCCCTTAGGCATCTGTTGATGAAATTGTGCGGGTATCCGTTTTTGGTGAATACATTGTATAGGTAATCTTCTTCCTCTTTTTGCAGTTCTGGTGTACAACAGTGTGTTGTTGTTCTTTGCTTCCTCTCTAGTGAATCGGATTCCTGTGAGTGTGGCGTTGATGATCCGGTGTGTGTTCTCTATTTTTGTATTTTTAACGATTACAAAGGTGTCATCCACATATCTGACCCAGAGTTTGGGTTGAATAGCTGAAATGACTGAGTTGTCTCATGGAGAATGTGTGGAAAGGCTTTTCTCACAAACAGTTTTACCGCAAATTACCACGAGAGAGGACGAAAAGGACAACCAACTCCCATTCCTAGACGTGATGGTACAGAGAACACCGAATGGAGAATTCACCACAAAGGTTTACAGGAAAGCCACACACACAGACCAAGTCCTGAACTACGAAAGCAACCACCCCAACACACACCAACGAAGTTGCTTCAAGACACTATTCAAAAGGGCCACAACACGCTGCAGTACACCAGAACTGCAAAAAGAGGAAGAAGAACACCTATACAAAAACGGATACCCGCACAATTTCATCAACAGATGCCTAAGGGAAAGACAACAGAACGAGGACATGCCACAACCCAAAGGACGAGCCACACTTTGTGAGGAACCACAAAGGTAAGACAACCACAGTTGGAGATTTGCACAGGCCTCCAAAGAGTAGTCAGGAGCTGGGGCACAAGATACACCAGGTGATAGAAAAGATCTGTAGAAAAGGCAAAGTTACACTGATCATGGGGGATTTCAATATGCAAGTGCAATGGGAAACCAGGTAGTCAATCGAAAGAAAAGAAATTTGAAGAATGTCTACGGGATGGCTTTTTGGAGCATCATGTGGTGGAGCCCACTCGGGAACAGATGACCCTGGATTTAATGACGCAGGCTCGACAAGGGAGCTTAAGGTGAAGGAAAACTTCAGAAGCAGTGATCAGAACATCGTTGAATCTGTTCTACAATTTGAGAGAGAACATAGAATCAGAGTTAACAGTATTTCAGCTGAATAAAGGCAACTGGAGAGGCATAAGGGAGAAGATGGTAGAATTGACCAGGGAGAACGTGAGGACTGCAGATGCTGGAGATCAGAGCTGAAAATGTGTTGCTGGAAAAGCGCAGCAGGTCAGGCAGCATCCAAGGAGCAGGAGAATCGACGTTTCGGGCAGGAGCCCTTCTTCAGGAATGAGGCAAGTGTGTCCAGCAGTGTAAGATAAAAGGTAGGGAGGAGGGACTTGGGGGAGGGGCGTTCGAAATGCTATAGGTGGAAGGAGGTCAAGGTGAGGGTGATAGGCCGGAGTGCGGGTGGGGGCGGAGAGGTAAGGAAGAAAATTGCAGGCGAGGAAGGCGGTGCTGAGTTCGAGGGATTTGACTGAGACAAGGTGGGGGGAGGAGAAATGAGCAAACTGGAGAAATCTGAGTTCATCCCTTGTGGTTGGAGGGTTCCTAGGCGGAAGATGAGGTGCTCTTCCTCCAACCGTCATGTTGCTATGGTCTGGTGATAGAGGAGTCCAAGGACCTGCATGTCCTTGGTGGAGTGGGAGCGGGAGTTGAAGTGTTGAGCCACGGGGTGGTTGGTCCGGGTGTCCCAGAGGTGATCTCTGAAACGTTCCACAAGTAGGCGCCCCCACTTCTCCACTGGTTACAATATGTTTGAAGTTTAACCTCGCCCAGTCTCTCGAAAAGTGTTTTACACAGAGTCATACACGTACAGACACATACACAATCGCACATGTCTGAAGACGAAAAAGAATAGGAAAAGGTTTCCAGAGTTTCAGAGTAGTTGAACTCATTTCAAGTGGAAGAAAGATAATGCGTCCCAACTGATACTCTATCTCTGACGTTATTCTACTCAAACAAGCTGCTGGTATGAAACTTCTTCCTGGAACAGTTGGATTTGGGAGAATTTCCTTTCCTTCAATCAGAGGAGCGATTCCCATGAATCCTCAACAGAAATGCTCCAAGTTTGGTGAAGATAACTCAGGGAATTTTTACTCTCACATTTTGCTGTCAGAGGGGACAAAGTGAGAGAGAGGGGGCAATAGACTGTGGCTTACGAACATAAGATCATCGGATATAGGAACAGAAATTAAGTCATTCAGCCCATCGAGTCTGATCCACTATTCAATTATGGCTGACAAGTTTCTCAAAACCATTCTCCTGCATTCTCCCTGTAACCCTTGAACCCTTTGATACTCAAGAAGCTAACTATCTCTATCTTAAATATACACAATGACCTGACCTCCACTGCCTTCAGTGAAAACGAATTCCATAGATTCTCCACTCTCTGGCTGAAGACGTTTCTCCTTACCTCCGTTCTGTAAGGATTTCCCTTTACTGTAAGGTTGTAACCTTGGGTCCTGGAGTCTCCTACCAATGGAAGTCTTCTCACCATCCGTACCGTCCAGGCCATTTAGTATTCGTATGTTTCAGTTAGATTCCCCCACATCCCTCTGAACTCCATCAAGAAGAGACCCAGAATCCTCAAACGTTCTCATATGTTAAGCTTTTCATTCCTGGGACCATTCTTTTGTACATCGTGTGAACCCATTCCAAGGTCAGCACATCCTTGCTGAGATATGGGGCTCAGAACAGCGCACAATAATCCAAATATAGTCTGACAAGAGCCTTATAGAGCCGCAGAAGTACGTCCCTGCTTTTATATTCAAATCCTTTCCAAATAAATGCCATCACTGCATTTGCCGTCCTAACTACTGACTAAAACTGCAGGTTTACATTGAGAGAATTCTGGAGTAGAACTCCCAAGTCCCTTTGCACTTCAGGCATCTGTATTTTCTCGGTAGGCCATGTTTTTATTCTTCCTAACAAAGTGCATGTTCCAACAATTTCCCACTTTGTACTCCATCTGCCATTTCTTTGCTCTTATCCAAACCTATCCAAATCCTTCGTGAGTCTCCCTGCCTCTTCAACGTTACCTGTCCCTATACCTATTTTTGTTTCATCTTCAAACGTAGATAGAATGCCTTCAGATCCTCCATCTGGATCGGCAATGTATAAAGTGAATAGTTGTTGTCCCAACACTGAGCCTTATGGAACACCATTTGTCACCGACTGTCAACCTGAGAGAGACACGTTTATCGACATTCTTTGCTTTCTGCCAGACAACCAAATTTCTATCTACGCTAGATCCTTGCCTCTAACACCATGTGCCCTTGCCTTACTCAGTAGCCTCCTGTCGGCACATTGTCAAAGATCTTCTGGAAGTCCTCGTGAATGACATTCATTGGCTCTCCTTGTTCTAAGCTGCTCGTTACGTCCTCAAGGGTTTCTAGCAGATTTTCCAGGCATGATCGCCCCTTGATGAAACCAAGCTAACTTTGACCTGATTTACCATCCACATCCAAGTATTCAGAAATCTCATCCTTCACAATGGATTCCAGGACCTTACTCAGAGCCAAGTTTAGATTAGTCAGTCTGTAATTTTCCGTTTTTTGCTTTACTTTTTTAAACAGGGGTATCACGTTAGCGATTTTCCAGTCCTCTGGGAATATCCCTGATTCCAGAGATTCCTGAAAGATCACCATCAACGCCTCCCCTGTCTCATCAGCTGTCTGCCTTAGAAATCTGGAGTGGAGTCCATCTGGTCCAGGTGATTAACTTGCCTTTAGGCCATTCAGTTTTCCCAGCACCTTCTAGGTGATGGCAACCTTAGTCAGGTCTGTCCACTAAGGCTTTTCGATATTTGGGATATTGCTCGTGTTTTCAACCGTGAAGACTGACACCAAGTAATTTTTCAGCTCCTCAGCCATTTCCTTGTTCCACATTACTATCGCTCCTGTGTCAATCTCTAGAGATTTGATGCCCATTTTTGCCTCTCGCTTGCACTTTATATATCTAAAGAAGCTCTTACAGTCTTTCTTTACATAACTGGCTTACTTACCCTCATATTTAATCTTCTCACTCCTTATTTCATTTTTTATTGCTCTCTGTTGGTCTTTGCAAGTGTTCCGACATAGTGGTGAATGCCTCCGTTAATTCAACCAAACACCCAGGAAAGCTCACCTCACCTCGTAATCTATTAGAATATGAGTGACAGAGAACACCCAAATTCCACTATTTAAAGAAAATAATGCCGATTTATTTTTAACTGTAAAAGTGAACATTACGTCACAACTATTTACAATTTTAACCAAACCACTCCACACAACTGCCCCCAACTCTCTAACAATATGCTGTTTCAATAAGACATTTATGAAGATTACATCAACTTAATTTCAAAACCACACAGCCACTGCAGTCCTCTGTGATGTTACTCTCTTGGCTGCTGAATCCCCTCGTTCGTCGTATTTCTGTTTACTGTGAATAGGTTTCATATGAAAAAAATATATATGACAGTGAGTATTTCCTAATTTCTTGTGGAGCAAGGTGATTGATCCCAACTTCTTCCATCTCGATGGCATCTGCTCTCTCCCCAATTTTCAAAATGTCAACCATTTTTGGTCCCTAGCATCAAATTGTCTCACTGGTTCAAGGTTGGCAAAACAATAAATTCAATCTCGATTTGCTTTCAGAGGCAGAGAGAATGAAGGAAAGAGATTGTTGCATGCAATCGTGAGAGTGGTGCAGCAAGAACCTTGTTCGGGGGTAGGTGCTGTTTGAGCGAGTAGAGAGAATAGGGAGACATTTGTCCTCGCCGAGCGGGGAAGGTTATTGATGCTTTTCCTGTATTGATGGGCATTTCTTCAGATCATCTCAGCATCGGGGTGAGCCTCCCCAATGTCTTGTCCACGTCTATCACTAATAACACGACAGAGCACATCCCACAGCTTCTTCAGAATATGTTTGTATGGATCTTGCAAACAACAAGGAGGGACACACATTGATGCCTTACATATCTAAACCAAATCTGTTGTGCAATTTTGTGCATCCGATTCTCTGGAAAGTAGATATGTAAATATATTGCGTAATACAGGAATACTGGATGATCAAAAATTGCACCTAAACTGCCTTAACGAAATGATTGCTAGTACTGTGAAAAATATATTTCATAAGTAGATATGAGATAGTTTGAAGAGCATGTTGTGAACCAAAGTAGAGAGCAGGTTATTTCGGGCGTGGTGTTGTGTGGTCAGAAGGATTAATTACCTACCGTGCTCTGAGACAGCTTTTGGGCAATCGCATTAATATGTTGCATTTTACATGGCGCCTGCAAGCAATATAGAATTTTTGAACATTACACTCAAACATCATTGAAACCGAAGGCTAGAGGGTCAAGTGAATTGGAAAAATACAATATGACATTTAGTGTGAGACAAACACTGGTTGTTAGTGATAGAAATACTGTAAAGTCTGAAAAAGACGTACATCTCACTAAGTTCCAAACACCAAAGAAAGGGAAGGTGACTCAATGATGGTTAACGTAAGAAAGCAAAGGTTGCATTAAATCTAAGGAAGCAGCTTCAGAAGAATTACAGATACTGTGCAAACCTGAACATTCTGAGAGATTTACTTTTCTGAAAATAAGAACGAAGAAAGTGTTAAGGAAATCAAAATGAACATTAATATAAACAAAGAGGAAGCACAAAGACTGCTCAAATCTACGATCCATATATCAAAGAAAACAAAAGTAAGGCCAAATGTGGAAATTTGTAAGGTATACGAGAATTTATTGTGGGGAACAAGGAAATGGCAGAGAAAATAACAAGCTACTTTGCATCTGCCTTCATGGAGAAAGCGACAGGAAATCTCTGTGTAAAGCAAGTGATCACATGGGACTTGTGGAACTAAAGACATGACGTCCATTCATATCAGCAACAAGGTAGTACTTGAAAATTGAGCTAGATTGATCATTGCTAAGTCTGATGAGACAGATATTATTCATATCAAAATGTCAGAAATAAAACAGCATAATAATTGAACTGTAGGTGCCTGTGTTTTATTTTCTTGCAGATCCAGCAAAGGCCATAGCCATTGTAGATAACTGAAAGGAAGTAAACATGATCCATCTATGTACACAGGGAAGAAGAGATAATGTGGAGGACTGCAGACCAATTCATTTGAGATATGTAGGGAAACAGTTGGAATCCATTATATAAGAAGTGATATAGCGTATGTAGAAATGAACAGCAAAATTGCAGAGAATCACAATGCATTGCTGACAGAGAAATCTTGCCTGACAAACTTCGGAATTATTTGAAGTTGTTTCTTGCAGCATAGACCACGGACAACCAGTGGAAGTAGTGTGTTTGAATTTTCAGAAGTCTGGGCGGGGAAAGTTTCTGGCTGTAACAGCTGCTCCTTTTTTGAGGTATTTTAGGTGTTGGAAGTGATTTCCTCGAATTCCAGAAGCAGCAATTACTGATTTGTGTAATGTTCAATTGTTTTGGAACTTTGGGAAAAAAAGTCAAAGCAACAGCAGTTTTAAGAGGGAAAAGAAAAGACAAAGGAAGCACATAGTGAGGGGAAGAAACTGATAGGACAGCGTACCTTCACAGTTACTGCCTTTTGTATTTGAATTCATGTATCGCTGGATATTGGAGTGCTTCTAAGAAAATTAACAAACAGTGAAATTTACAACTGGTTTGGAGGAACTGTGTGAGCAAAGTTCCCAGCCAGACAGTGAATTGTTTTAACTGTGTTCTACAGAAAGTCTGCAGAAGTGGGTAGAGTGGGTTCTTCCTTAATTATATGTTTTTGAGATATGTCGCTTGATTAATCTTAAAATATAAGCCATAAATATTAATTTAATCTTGAGCAGTGTTCTGTAGAGGAATATGAGAGTTTTGTTTTTCTGGGTCTGTAGATTGTGAAACAGCACAAATGGCTTTAGTAGAATCATATGCGCTTCTTGTCAAATATGGGAGTTTAAAGGGGATTTAAGGGTTACTGCGGATTATATCTGCAATAAATGCTTCTGGTTGCGAATCCTGTCAGATCGAATGGATCGTTTTGAGAAACAGTTAAAGACAATGAAGAATTTGTAACAGCAACAGTATGTGATGGATAGCAGTTATAGGAAGGGGGAGGTCTCAGATACAGTTACATAGATTGGTTAACTCCAAGAAAGGTAACACAGTTAATTAGCTAGTGCAGGAGTATTCTGCGGCTGTCCCCATTTCAAACAAATATGCTGGTTTGGAAAATGTAGTGGGTGATGGATTCACAGGGGAACGTAGCATGAATAGGCAAGTGTCTGGTATTGAGACTGGCTCCACTGCAACAAGGGATGCGTCGGAATCCACGAGGTCAATTGTGTTAGGGGAGTCCCTAGTCTGAGGAACAGACAGATGGTTCTGTGGCCAGCAGAGAAAAAGTGGTGAATAGTATGTTGCTTCCCTGGTGCCAGGATCAATGATGTCTCAGAAAGGGTGTAGAATGTTCTCACGGGCGAGAGGGGCCAGCAAGAGGTCATTGTCCAAATTGGAACTAATGACATAGGAAGGGAAAAGTTTGAGATTCTGGACGGAGATTGCAGGCTGTTAGGCAGAAATTTTAAAAGGAGGTACTCGAGAGTAGTAATAGCTGGATTATGCCCGAAGCTAGTGAGGGCAGGAATAGAGGGATAGAAAAGATGAATGCATGCCTGTGGAGCTGGTGTATGGGAGAAGTATTCACATTTTTGGACCACTGGAATCTCTTTTGGGGTAGAAGGAACCTGTGCCAGAAGGACGGATGCACCTAAATTGGAAGGGGACGAATATATTGGCAGGGAGATTTGCTCGAGATGCTCAGCAGGATTTAAACTAGTAAGTGTGGGGGTGGGGGGGGGGGGTGGGGGGAGGGAGGGTGGCGGGCAGAGAGATAGTGAGGAAATAGATCAATCTGAAATTGGTACAATTGAGAAAAGAAACGAGTCAAACAGTCAGCGAAGACAGGGACAAGGTAGGACTAATAAAGTAAACTCCATTTATTTCAATGGAAGGGGTCTAACAGGGAACGCAAGTGAACTTAGGGCATGGTTAGGAACATGGGACTGGGATATCAAAGCAATTACAGAAACATGGCTCAGGGATGGGCAGGACTGGCAGCTTAATGTTCCAGGATACAAATGCTACAGTAAAGATAGAAAGGGAGGCAGGAGAGGAGGGGGCGTGGCGATTTTGATTAGGAATAGCAGTACAGCTGCACAGAGGGAGGATATTCCCGGAAATACATCCAGGGACGTTATTTGGGTTGAACTGAGAAATAAGAACGGGTTGATCACCTTATTGTGATTGTATTATAGACCCCCTAATAGTCAGAGGGAAATTGAGAAACAAACTTGGAAGGATATCTCAGCCATCTGTAAGAAAGTAGGGTGATTTGGTAAGAGATTTTAACTTTCCAACATAGACTGGGACTGCCATAACTTTAAGGGTCTAGATGGAGAGGAATTTGTTAAGTCTGTACAAGAAAATTTTCTGATTCAATATGTGGATGAACCTACAAGAGAAGGTACAAAACTTGACCCACTCTGGGGACATAAGTCAGTGGAGGTGCACTTTGGGGCCAGCTACCATAATTCTATTAGATTTAAAATAATGATGGAAAAGGATAGACCAGATCTAAAAGTTCAAGTTCTAAATTGGAGAAAGGCCAATTTTGACGGTGTTTGGTAAGAACGTTCAAAACCAGATTGGGGCAGGTAAACAGACGGCTGGAAAATGGGAAGCCTTCAGAAATGAGATAACAAAAATCCAGAGAAAATATATTCCTGTTAGGATGAAACGAAAGACTGGTAGGTATAGGGAATGCTGGCTAACTAAAGGGTTTGATTATTAAAAAGAAGGAAACATATGTCAGGTATAGACAGGATAGATCGAGGAATCCTTAGAAGGGTATACAGGCAGTAGGAATATACTTAAGAGGGAAGTTAAGAGGGCATAAAGGGGACATGAGATAGCTTTACCAAGTAGAACTAAGGAGAATCCAAAGAGTTTTTTTACAAATACATTAAGGACAAAATCATAACTAGGGAGTGAATAGGGCCCCCAAAGTTCAGCAAGGCAGCCTTTGTGTGGAGCCACAGAAAATGGGGGAGATACTAAACGAGTATTTTGCATCAGTATCTACTGTGGAAAAGGATATGGAAGATATAGAATGTCAGGAAATAGATGGTTACACATTGAAAAATGTCCATATTACAGAGGAGGAAGTGTTGGATGTCTTGAAACGGTTGAAGGAGGCTAAATCCCCAGGACCTGATCAGGTGCACCCAAGAACTCTGTGGAAAGCTAGAGAAGTGATTGCTGGGCCTCTTGCTGAGATATTCGTATCATTGATAGTCACAGGTGAGATGCCGGAAGACTGGAGGTTGGCTAACGTGGTGCCACTGTTTAAGAAGGGTGGTACGGACAAGCCAGGGAACTATAGGCCAGTGAGCCTGACATCGGTGGTGGGCAAGTTGTTGGAACGAATCCTGAAGGACAGGATGTACATGCATTTGGAAAGACAGGAACTGATTAGGGATAGTCAATATGGCATTGTGCAGGGAATTCATATCTCACAATCCTGCATGAGTTTTTTGAAGAAGTAACGAAGAGGGCAGAGCGGCAGATGTGATCTATATGGACGCGTTCAACAAGATTCTCCATGGGAGTCTGGTTAGCAAGTTTAGATCGCATGGAATATGGCCATTTGGATACAGAACTGGCTCAAAGGGTGAAGACAGATGATGGAGGTGGACGGTTGTTTTTCAGACTGCAGGCCTGTGACCAGTGGATTACCAAAAGGATCAGTGCTCGGTCCTCTATTTTTTGTTATTTACATAAATGATTTGGATACGAGCCGAAGAGGTATCGTTAGTAAGTTCGCAGATGACAACAAAATTGGCGTGTAGTGGACAGCGAAGAAGGTTACCTCAGAGTACAACAGGATCTTGATCAGATGGGCCAATGGGCTGAGAAGTTTAATTCATTTTATTCATGGAGTTTAATTCAGATAAATGTGAGGTGCTGCATTTTGGGAAAGCAAATTTCAGCAGGACTTATACACTTAATGGCAATGTCCTGGGGAGTGTTGCTGAATAAAGAGACCTTGGAGTGCAGGTTCATAGCTCCTTGAAAGTGGAATCGCAGGTAGATAGGTTAGTTAAGGTGGCATTTGGCGTGCATTCCTTTAGTGATTAGAGTACTGAGTATTGGAGTTGGGACGTCATGTTGCGGCTGTACGGGACACTGGTTCGGCCACTGTTGGAATATTGCGTGGAATTCTGGTTTCCTTCCTTTCGGAAATACGTTGTGAAAATTGAAAGGGTTCAGGAAAGATTTACAAGGATGTTGACAGGTTTGGAGCATTTGAGCTACAGGGAGAAGCTGAACAGGCTGGGGCTGTTTTTCCTTGAGCGCTGGAGGCTGAGGGGTGACCTTATAGAGATGTATAAAATTATGAAGGGTATGGAGAGGATAAATGGACAAAGTCTTTTCCCTGGGGTCGTGTAGTCCAGAACTAAAGGGCATAGGTTTAGGGTAAGAGGCGAAAGGTGTTGGGGTGGCATGGTGGTACCGTGGTTAGCAATGCTGCAGCATAATGCCAGAGACTCAGGTTCAATTCCCGCCTCAGGCTGTGTGGACTTTCTGTGTGCAGTTTGCACATTCTCCCCATGTCTGCGTGGGTTTCCTCCCACAATCCAAAAATGTGCAGGCTAGGTGAATTGGCCATACTAAATTGCCTGTAGTGTTAGGTGAAGGGATAAATATAGGGAATGGGTCTGGGTGGGTTGTGCTCCGGCGGGGTTGTGTGGACTTGTTTTCACACTGTAAGTAATTAAACGCAAAGGATCTTAAGGGCAACTTTTTCACACAGACAGTGCTACGTGTATGGAATGATCTGCCAGAGGATATGGTGGAGGCTGGTACAATTGCAGCATTTAAAAGGCATTTGGATGGTTATATGAATAGGGAGGGTTTGGAGGGATATGGGCCGGGTGCAGGCCGGTGGGTCTAGATAGGGTTGGGATATCTGCTAGACACAGACGGGTTGGACTGAAGGGTCTGTTTCCATGCTGTGCATCTCTATGCCTCTATAACTCACGCAGTGAGTTCGTAAATGCAATTAGTGTGAATGGTATTTGGAGGAATGCGTGTAATTGGAAAGTTAAAGTTAGGTTGGAGTTTGTTTAAGGGAATTGGAATATAGAGGTAAATACATCATGAAGCAGTGGCATAGAATGTTGGTGAGAGTGTACCTGAGGTATTGAGTGCAGTGTTGGTGACCTAATCTAAGAAAGATTATGCTGATCATAGAGGACGTCCAATGGACATTCTCTAGATTAATTCCTCAGATGACACGATTTTCTGATGGGGAGATTTGTCTTGCGACCTCTCCATTTCAAAGCTTGAGAGGCGATCACAGTGAAATTTCATAAATCTATGATGCACATGATGAGGTGGAAATAAACAGGATGATGTTTTTCTAGCTGTCTACTCTTTCTGTAAGGCAAATAGTGACAGGATAAGGGATATGCCATTTAAGACCGTAATAAGGCGGAAATTCTTCCCTCAGAGAGGGCTGACTAACACAGGGGCATGGAAGCTTATTGGCAGGGCAAGATTAAGGAGAGTCCCCAGATATTCTTCATGTATATCCAGTGGAACAGAACAACCAGGGAACATGTAGGGCCATTAGTGACTTGCCAAGTTGCATCCCAACTCAACTTCATGGTGGAAGGGTGTTTGTGTGACTGGAGCCCAATTTCCCCTGGCGTACTGCAGAGATCAATGCTGTGTCCCTTATTGTTTGTCGCATTCATAAGTGATGTGAATGTGAAGTGTGTAAGGGGAGTGAGATAAGTACGTTTGTGTTTGACATAAAGATTGGCCGGGTATTTGTCAGTGAGGAGGAAGGTCTTATGTTACAGGAAGATACAGATGGAATGGTCAGATTGTCAAATCAATGGCAGATGGAATGTAACGCTGATAAATATGAGGTGATGCACTTTGGAAGAAGGAACCAGACAGGGGAGAACTCAAAGAATGGCATCACACTAGGAAGCTCAGAGCGTGCTTCTCCACACATCCCTGATTGTGACTGGATATGATAATGGATGAGTTCAGCATGATTGTAGATAAAGCCTTTATTCATTGACCCAAAGATTATAAGAGTTTTATATAGCACTTTCGTACGGCCAAATGAAGTATTGTGTGTAATTCGGAGAGCCACATTTCAGGAAGGAAGAGATTGTACTGGATGAGGTGCAAAGGGGATTCAGCAAGATGTTCCCTGGGATGGAACATATGAGCTGTGGAGAGGGGCTGGGTAAGCTCGAGTTATTTATTTTGGAGCTGAAAATCTGTTGCTGCTAAAGCGCAACAGGTCAGGCAGCATCGAAGGAGCAGGAGAATCGACGTTTCGGGCATGAGCCCTTCTTCAGGAATGAGGAAAGTGTGTCCAGCAGGCTGAGCTAAAAGGTAGGGAGGAGGGACTTGCGGGAGGGGCGTTGGAAATGTGATAGGCGGAAGGAGGTTAAGGTGAGGGTGATAGGCCGGAGTTGGGGTGGGGGCAGAGAGGTCAGGAAGAAGATTGCGGGTTAGGAAGGTGGTGCTGAGTTCGAGGGTTGGGACTGAGACAAGGTGGGGGGAGGGGAAATGAGGAAACTGGAGAAATCTGAGTTCATCCCATGTGGTTGGAGAGGTCCTGGGTGGAAGATGAGGCGCTCTTCCTCCAGCCGTCGTGTTGCTATGGTCTGGCGATGGAGGAGTCCAAGGACCTGCATGTCCTTGGTGGAGTGGGAGGGGGAGTTGTAGTGTTGAGCCACGGGATGTTTGGGTTGGTTGGTCCGGGTGTCCCAGAGGTGTTCTCTCCCACTGAACTCCCCCTCCCCCTCCACCAGCATTGTGTGCAGTTTTGGTCTCCGTACCTAATAAAGGACAAACCTGGCATTGAGGGAGTACAGCGAAGGAGGAACAGACTGATCTCTGGGATGACAGACATTTTGTGGGAGCAGAGTTTGGAGTTACTGGGCCTATATTCCATGGTGATTAGGAAAATTAGTGGAAATCTCAGTGAGATATATAAGACACTGACAGAGTTAGGTAGATTGGAAGCAGTGATGATAATTCCCCTGGCTGGGACGTCTAAAACAAGGGGCCACGGAATTAGGTACAGACAGGTCATATTGCATTTATTTAAGAATAAATGTATGCACTCAGAAGACTGGTGAACCTGGGAATTCTCTCTCACATAGGACTGTGGAAGAGACGGCACTCAAGACTAATAAGACTGAAAGGATGGTGGAGAGAGCAGGAATTGGATTGCAAGCTCGACAGACCAAAGGGACTACCGCAGTTCCTATTTTATAGCTTCATAAGGTTAATTACATTAAGGGACGTGTACAGTGTGTGTGGAAAGTGCATTGTGGAGATGTTCAGACATTAACTGGAATGGGGAAGTCTCAATGTGCTGTATGGCCTATTCCACTCCCGATGTTTCTGTGCGGTCTGTGGGAAAGCCCTGTAAATGTTGTCACAATTTCGCAGATTTTAGGAAGGAGGTCTCTGCAGTGTCAACAGGACTGTGTTTCCCATTCCCTTTCCACACTGAGGCTGGGGCTCGGTGTTCTTTCCAGTTTTATCCTTTAAGATGTCGGAGCAGTTTGATAAAATAGGTTGTCTTGCTTGCCATTGAAGAGTTGATCACATGTCTGTGTATCTGGAGTCACTTTGAGGCCAGACCAGGAAAGCACAGGAGATTCACTTCCTGAAAGTGCATTGGGGAAGGAAATCGGTGTTTACAATCGACATTGGCTTCAAGGTCACTATTACTGACACCAGATTTTAGATCTCGATATTTTATCAATTGTTTTTAACTTGCACCAACTGCCAATGCATTAGCCTGGTCTTGGTTAGTAATCCAGTGACTTTTCCAAAACATCACCATCTCCACATGGGGACCTATCGGAAACCACATTGAGCAAGTTATGTCTGTGCTGCTTGACAGCTGTCAAAAGGAACTTCCACTTTGACAGAGGGGGTTGTAATTGCTCAGATTGCAATTATTCCCCGCTTAAGAACTGGACATAGCTGAGTAATTTTCCACATTGCCAGGGAGATGTCAGAGTTGGAGCTGGAAGGAAACCGCTTCCCCAGGGACACGGCTTGTTGTGCAGCACAAGTCTTCAGTCCCATTGCAGGAATTGGGACAGGACCCATTGGCTTTGTCGTATCTACTCTGTTCAGCTGTTTCTTCATGTCCCGTGCAGCGAATTGAATTGGTTGAAAACTGGCATCTGTGATTCTGTGGGCGTCATGATGATGGTGAGTTGAATCATCGTCTCAACACCCCTGGCTAGGATGGTACAGATACTATTTCCTTGTTTGTGCAGAGCTTCCCATTTATAGAACGGGAATAATTATGGAGCCCTCGCCATCAGTTAGTTGTTTAATCGTCTATCATGATCCTTGGCCAGATGTGGCAGGCTGCAGAGATTCGATCTGGTTGTATTGATCTTGTGACAATTTCTCTCTCTCGATCGTATGATTTGGTTTCATTTGATTTGATAGGATTCATTGTCGCATGTATCTAAGTAGAGTGAAACTCTTTGTTTATACACAGTTCTGGCAGACCATAGTGAGAGTTGGAGCTGCCTTGTTTAGAGACATGGAGTGGCCGAAATTTACAAGTCTACTTTGGAATGCATTATAGAAAGATCCCAAGGACGAGAGATAACAAAAATCGTTAAACATCCGAAAAAAATAAGAACTTCGGGCTGTCCATGCGAGTGTCCATCATTGATCAGTTGTTTTACAAGATTGGTTCTGCAGAAGGGGAGTGGAGGGTACACTGACAAGGTTGTGTACGATCATTGAGACTCAGAACGTAAAAAAATACCGTCTTTATAGTGTAAAATCGAAGTGGATCATTGATTTGCCTTCTGATCTGAGCGAAAGATTAAGGGAACGATTGTCTTCTCATGTCAAAGTCAGATTCGAGGAAAATCCTTTGGTATTCTCCCAGCATTAACCAGGTTTTTCTTGAATTAAAGTCCATTCCGTGCCTGTGTCCTGTCTGCCTCCAGAGTCTTTGTCCCGAGCTGGGGAATCTCGCTCCAACAATAAGCAAGGACATACAGATCATAGGATAAAGGAAAAACGTAGACTGAGGCATACAGGCTACACCAGAAAGGGCATGCAATAGGCAACATCAATGTGAGCAAGAAGAGCATTATTTGAATTTCGAGAGTCCATTCCTCAGTTTAATAATGGCTGGGAAGATGCTGTCCATGAGCCGCTGGTTTGTGTGTTCAAGATTCTGTGTTGTCTCCATGATGGAAGAGATTGTAGGAGATCCAGGGTGTGCTGGGTCTTTGATAATGTTGTCAGCCTTTCCGTGGCAGTGAGCTGTGTAAATGGAGACAATGGATAGGACGTTGGTTTCCGTGATGGCATGGGCTGTGCACAAAACCTTCTGTCATTTCTCTTACTGTCCTGGGCAGGGCTGTGGCCACACCAGGTCATTATGCACCCAGATAGTTTACTCTCAGTGGTGCATTGGTGACGGTCCTTGTGGACATGTCAAATGTCCTGAGCTGCCAGAGAAAGAAGAGGCGTTGTTTTGCCATCGCGACTGTCACATCTACATGGGTAGTCAGTTATCGTCAGTCCAAGCAACTTAATGCTTTCCACTTTCAACTTCAGTTCCATTGATGCAGATGGGGGCATGTTCTCCTCCTTTCTTTCTGAAGTCATTGATCAGTTGGTTAGTTCTGCCGACGTTGAAAGAGAGGTTGGTCTCGGTGCAGCACGTCACCATGTCCTCTATTTCCGTTCTGTATTTTGATTTGCCATCATTACATATCTGTCCTACTATGATGGTGTCATCAGTGAACATGTAGTTGACATTCGTTCAAAGTTTGGCAATGTAGTCGTGGGTGTACAGGGAGTGTAGTAGGGGGATGAGGACACATCCTTTGGGACTTCAGTGTTGAATGATTGTGCACTGTAGGTCCGAAAGCTGATGATCCAATTTCAAAGGGCGGAGCTAAGACTAAGGTCAGGGAGTTTTCTGATCAGTCTGAAGGGAATAATGGTGTTGAAGGTGAACCTATAGTCAATGATCAGGAATCTGACGTGGGTGTCCTTGTTGTCCAGTTGTTCTAAGGATAAGGCACCCGCTATGGAGGCATTTCACTGGTAGGAAAATTGTAGGGTATCGAGGCAGGCTGACAGACTGGAACTGATGTGGGCCATGACTAGCCTCTCGAGAAACTTCATGCCCCCCTCAGTCTCCTGCACGATAAAGAGAAATGTCCCAGGTTATTCAACCTGTCCCTATGACTCAGACCCTTGAGTCCTGGCAACATCCTTGTAAAGTTTCAGTTTAATACCATCCTTCCCATAGCAAGGTGACCAAAACAGAACACAATGTTGAACTTTGAACTATTGGCAAATGAAAGTTTTACTCTGCTGCCAATTATTATGCTGCTGTGATATTATTTCATGATTTGTGTTATTCTGAAATCTTATTATTCATTAAATGTTCTGATGGCAATCCCCTCAGGTGAACATCCTCCTGACTGTTTGAATTTGAATCAATCTATTTTGTTTGGGCTGATATTTTGAGGCCGCTGCATGTCAGAGAACAGGAACAGATGATGGATGTTTTTGCAGTGTGTATCCTTTATTAGACCAGCTTGTCTCTCCAGGCACCTAAAACTTTTATTGTGGGTCAGAGTACCTCAGAATTGTTAATCACAGAAGGAAGCTATTCAGCCCATTGTTGGTCCATGAACATAGAACATTACAGCTCGGTACCTGCAACATCCTTCAGCACTACCCATCTCTCCACTGACCACACTGCGAACTGTACATTTACTAACTCATCCTTCCATTCCCTCATTAAGGTCATTTTCAAAAAGACAAACAACAATCGCCCCAAAACAGACTTTTACAGTATACCATTAGTATACTGAAATCGAGGATGAACATTCCCCATCAACTACCACCCTCTGTCTTTTCTCAGCTAGCCAATCTCGAGTCTTAACCGCTAAATTACACTCAATTCCATGTCTCCGTATTTTCTGGGAGAAAGTAAGGACTACAGATGTTTGAAGTCGAAAGTGTGATGCTGGAAAAGCACAGCAGGTCAGGCAGCATCCGAGGTGCTAGGAGAAAGTGAAGACTGCAGATGCTGGAGACCAGAGCACTGATTCCTGATGAAGGGCTTACAACTGAAAAATCGACTCTCCTACTCCTTGGACGCTGCCTCATCCGTTCTGCTTTTCCAACACCACACTCTCCATATTTCCTGCAATATCCTAACATGGGGGACTTACCAAACGTTTTACAAATCCATATACCCCACTTTACCTCATCCACCTGTTTGGTCACCTTCTCAATGAACTCAGTAAGATTTGTGAGGCATGACATACCCTTCATAAAACCTTGTTGACTATCCCTAATCAAATGATTCCTTTATAAATGATTATAATTCATTACTCTTATAATCCTTTCCAAAACTTAACCCATAACCAAAGTAAGCTGGTGTATAATTACCACGGTTGTCTCTTCTCCATTTCTTGAACAAGGGGACACCATTTGCTGTCCTCCAGTCTTCTGGCACTATTCCTGTAGACAATGGCGATGTAAAGTTTCGAACCAATGTTTGTGTAACCTCCTTCATAACTTCTCAGAGAATCCTAAGATAAATCCCATCTGGCCAACGGGACTTATCTATTTCACACTCTCCAGAATTGCTAACATCTTCACCTTACGAACCTCAATCCCATCTAGTCTAATAGCCTGTACTCCTTATAGGCATCGACAACATTGTCTTTCCATTGTAATTACTGATGCAAATATTTATTTAGTGCCCGTCTTATCTCCTTGGACTGCACACACAACTTCACACTACCATCCTTGGTTGGCCCGAATCTTAATTTGGTCATTCTTTTATTCCTGAGATACTGATACAAAGCTTGCGGGTTTTCCTGGATCCCGCTTGCCAAAGACTTCTTATGCTTTCTCTTGGCTATTCTTAGCTCTTTCTTTAAGTCCTTCCAGGATAACTTGTAACTCTCAAACATCCGAACTGAGCCTTCACATTTCATCATTACATAAGCCTCCTTCTTCCTCTTGACAAGAGATTCAACTTCTTCAGGAAACCACAGCAGCCTCACTCGAACACTTCCTTCTTTCCTGACAGGTATAAACTTATCAAGGACACATAGTAACTGTTGTTTGAAAAAGCTCCACATTTAAATTATGCCCATCCCCTACAGTTTCCTTCCCCATCCTATGCATCCTAAAACCTTTCCTAATCGCATCATAATTGCCTTTCTCCCAGCTATAACTCTTGCCCTGCAGTATACACCCGTCCCTTTCCATCGTTAAGGTAAACATAACTGGAGTGTGGCCATTATCAGCCAAGTGTTCACCGACCTCCAAATCTAATGCCTGGTCTGGTTCATTATCCAGTACCAAATCCAATTTGGCCTCGTCCCTTGTCAGGAAACAATTCTGCACACATTGGACAAAAACTGACCCATTTAAAGTAATTGAACTGTAGCGTTTCCAGTCAATATTTTGAAAGTTAAAGCCCTCCATAACAACTACTCTGTTATATTCGCTGTATCCAGTATCATCTTTCTAATCCTTTCCTCTACATCTCTGGATCTTTTCAGAGGGCTATAGAGAACTGTCAACAGGCTAACCTCTCCGTTTTTGTTTCTAACCTCTTCCCATACTAACTTAGTAGACGAGTACTTATCAAGCATCCTTTCTGCCAACGTAATGCTGTCATTGATTAGCAATACCACCCACCACCCACCTCACTTTTAGTACCTTCCTTGTTGTCAATGAAACATCTAAATCCAGGACCGTCCAACGATCAGTCCTGTCCCTGCTCTATACATTTCTCCAAAATGGCCACAACATCAAATTGTACAACTGCACAATTTGGAAACAGGGAGTGATTGGAGGAATGTTAAACGAGGGTGAGTTGGATAGATCAGAAGTCAGCATGAGAGGAGATAGAGAGGAACAGACAGAAAATGGAAGTTTTATTTCGAAATTCTCACAGAGTGAAAGGCCTTTATCTGGTGCCATACCCTGTGAGCACTGTGCGGATACTGGCTGTGGTCCCAGATCATTCATCTTCAATAATATCGCAGAGCCGAGTTGCTGACAGTTAACCAGAGTCCAAAAGGCCGAGTAATTTTTTTTACACAGTAAGAAGGCGGTTTAATTTAAATAGACTGGGTGAACAGCAGTAGGGACTGAGAATCCAGCTTGATACTGAGATACTGCGCCCGAGAATCTCAATGAGGTGGATTACTTCCAGACGGGAAATCAGCATCTCAGCTGTGGGCCAAATAATGATTGAGAAAGATTGTACACCACTTCCTTGGTTTTGTAATACACATTTCAATTTATGTAGCTCAATATTATGAGTGCATCTTATCTCTTTGTATATTCCATAGTTTTGTATGGACAGATAATCACTTTGTCCTGTATTTGTGTTCAATAAAGAGATTTCAATTCTTATTCCTCACTTTAAATGTATCATTTAATCTGTTTTTCATATGAGTTATAAAGAGTAACATTTCAATACTGATGACTGGGGAATATTATTGCCCCTCCCTCCAGTCTGAACTGCAATGTCCCCCAATTCTCTCTATTTTTTGTCTCCTCCACAATGCCATAATCATACTGTAATTGAAGTCTAGTAAATGACACTTCATCACAGTTCACTAACATCAATAACATCAATAGCACAGGTCTCATCTGCCTCTCTCTGAACCTGGAATAACAATTTGAATTGCATTTATCACGTTCAATTCTCTGTTAGCTTATCCGTGCCATTTATTTATTGTCTCAGACACACATTCCCTTCAGATCATGAACTATAAAAATTGTCTCAATGTTTTATTGAAATTATAATGCTTGATCACTCGTTCTAGGATGTAAGTTTCCATTTATAGACAGAGATGCTTGTTTACGTTTTGATAAACGGCATTCGTAGGCGGCACGGTGGCACAGTGGCACAGTGGTTAGCACTGCTGCCTCACAGCGCCTGAGACCCGGGTTCAATTCCCGCCTCAGGCGACTGATTGTGTGGAGTTTGCACGTTCTCCCCGTGTCTGCGTGTGTTTCCTCCCACAGTCCAAAGATGTGCAGGCCAGGTGAATTGGCCATGCTAAATTGCCCGTAGTGTTAGGTAAGGGGTAAATGTAAATGTAAATGTAGATGTAGGGGTATGGGTGGGTTACCCTTCGGCGGGGCGGTGTGGACTTGTTGGGCCGAAGGGCCTGTTTCCACACTGTAAGTAATCTAATCTAATCTAATTACTTCTGCATCCAAGGCAGATTGAATGGTTACACTCAATTGATCTACCAGCCTCAAGATCGTTCCATCAGTCACCCTCACGTATCCCATCCAGAGTGCAGAAGGTTGAATCATTGTTTTGAATTTGAATAAAACAATACTGAATTGAAAGGCGTTGGCTGGAGCTATTTGTTCATTGACTGTTGTTATTACTGTGTGGGGCTATTGCATCAGTGACAGAGAAAGTGGGGGAAGGAATGTGCTGAATTCAACAGTGAGCGTGGTCGTGCTTGAGCCTTACTTGGAGATAGAGCATGAACCTTGTTCGGGGGAAGGTGCTATAACAGATATACAGTGACTGTGAGGGAGCAGAGAGAATATAGTGGCAGTTATCCTGGCAGAGAGGGGAAGGTTATTGATCCTTGTCCTGTATTGCTGACCAATTCTTCAGATCATCCCAGCGTAGAGCTTCCCTGTACGTCTTGTCCAAGTCTATCACTAATAATGCCATAGATCCTGTTCCTCAGATCCCATTGAATCAGTTTGGGTGGATCTTAAAAAATGCAAGGAGAAGCAAACATTGGTGTGTCATATATGGAGACCAAAACTGGCGTGCAAGTATTTTGCATCATATGCTCGGGAAATTGGATATGCAAGTATATGCAAGGGGAAGCAATGACATCGTGATATTATCACTGGACTCGTAACCCAGAAACCCAGGCAATGTTGTAGGGACACGGGTCCGAATCCTGCTATCTCAGAGGGTGGAATTTGGATGCAATATGTATCTTGGATCATGGGTTTATGATGACCAAGAATCCATTGTCGATTGTTGGAAAAGCTTATCTGGTTCACTAATGTCCTTTAGGGAAGGAAACTGCTGTCGTTTACTGGTCTAGCCTGCATGTGACTCCAAACCCAAGACAATGCTGTTGACTCTTAACTGCCCTCTGCCATGGGCAATAAATGCTGGTTATAGATGCGACGCCCTCATCCTGTAAATGAGTAACAAATAATCGTGGGTGCTGCAGTAATACTGGATGGTGTCAAGTTGCATAGAAACTGCATTAACTAAGTGATGGCTCATGTTGTGAAAAATAAATTCCGTAAGTGTGGATCAGGTGTGTTGGAGATTATGTTGTGAACCAAACTAGAGAGCAGGTTATTTTGGATTTGGTGTTGCGTGGTCAGGAGGACTAATTACTAACCTTGCCCCGAAGCAGCTTTGAGGAATTGTGACATTAATATGTTGCATTTCACATACCGTTTTCATGCAACATAGAAATTTTGAACACTATAGTCAAACATCATGGAAGCCTGGAGACTCGAGGGTCAAGTTAGTTCCAGTGAATTGGAAAAGTACTATATAACATTCAGTGAGAGTCAAACAATGGTTGTTCGAGTCATAGAGTCCGACAGCACGGAAATATTCCCTTTGGCTCAAAGTGGGCCATTCCGAACAAAATGTCTATTCACACTAATCTTATTTCCCTGCTATTGCCAGGTATCCTTTTAATCCTTTCCTATCCAAGTATTTGTACAAATGGCTGTTAAATGTTGTTAATGTACCCACCTCAACCACTTCCACTGGCAGCTCAATCCATATTCGTACCACCCTTGTGTAAAGCAAATTGCTCCTCAGGTTCACTTTTATTCTTTCTCCTCTGACCATAAACTGATGCCCTCTAGTCGGTGATTGCCCAACCCTGGGGAAGATAGACTGAGTGCATTCACTGTATCCATTAATCCCATGATCTTATACACTTCCATCATATCCCCCATCACTCTCATACACTCTAAAGTAAAACATCCTACCTTGTCGAACCTCTCCTAAAAATCCAGACCATAGAGTCCTTCTAACATCCTTGTAAATTTCTTGTGCACTCTTTCCAGTTTAATAACGTCCTTCTGAGAGCAAAGTGAACGAAACTGAACATAACGCTACATGTGTGGCCTCACCAATACCCTGTATAACTGCAACGTACCTCCCCAACTTCGATATGCAATGTCCTGACCGATGATGGTCAGTGTGCCAAAAGCCTTCCTCACTGCTCTGTCTATCTCCGAATCAACTTTCAGAGAACCGTGCGACTGAATTCCAGGGTCCGTCTGTTCCATTACACTCTTTAAGACCTAACGATTCACCATGAAACTCCGACCTTGAATTGACTTTGCAAAATACAAGAACTCACATTTTTCCACATTCAACTCCATTTGCCATTTCTTGGACCACGTCTCCAACTGATCAAGGTCCTACTGCAATGTTTGACAACCTTCCTCACAGTCCACGAGACCACATTATTCATTATCATCTACAATCTTACGAATCATGCCTTGTACATTCTAAACTAAACCATTATGCATAAAACAAACAGTAATAATCCCAGCACCGAACACTGAGGCACTCCACTAGTGACAGGCCTCCAGTTCGACCAGCATCGTTCCACTATTACTCTCTACTTCCTGCCATCAAGGCAATTTTGTCTAATTTGCCATGTTCCCACTCCATTCTATGCAATCTAACCTTCCAGAGCAGCCTATCATATGAACCCTTATTGAAGGCCTTAGTAAAATCAATTGGAATACATATACCAACCTGCTCTCGTCAACGTTGCTGCTCAGTTCATCAAAGAACGCGAAAAGATTTTGAGCCATGCTCTTCCCATGCACAAAGCCGTGCTGACTGCTACTAATCACACCCTGCCTTTCCAAATGTATGTATATCTTATCTCTCAGAATCTTCTCAAGTAACTTACCTACTACAAATGTCCGGTTTACTGGTCAAAAGTTCCCAAGTTTTTCTTTGTAGCCCTTCTTGAATATGGGCACAGCATTCCCTGTCCTCCAGTCATCTGAGATATCACCGGTGGCCAGCGTTAGGCCCCTGCAATCACTTCTCTGTCTTCTTGCAATGTTCTTTGATCTATCTGTTTTATGGGAATACTGCAAATTTTGAAACAAAAGTCTATTTCGTTAAGGTAAAAACACCAAAAAGTGCTAAAGTGCCTTAATGATGGTTAACATAACAAATTGAAGATTATATTAATTATAAGAAGTGACTTCTGAAGAATTCCAGCTGTTACAGAAACCTGAGAAATGTCAGAATCTTACAATATAGAAAAGGAGGGCGATGAAAATGATAAGGGAATCAAAAAGCGAACCTGCATGATCACACACAGGAATACGAGGTCTGCACAAATCTACAATCTGTATTTCAAGCGAAACAAAACAAAAGTAAGGTCAAATGTGGAAACGTGTAATCGGAAGAGGAGAGTTTATTGTGGAGGACAGGGAAATGGCTGAGAAAATAACCGTTACTCTGCATCAGTCATCATGGTGAAAGACCCAGAAAATCATCCAGAAATGCCAAGTGATCGTATAGGGCTTGTGGAACTAAGACCCAAAGTCAATTCATATCAGTAACAAGGATTAAACATTGCCATGTCTAACGAAACAAATGTAATTAGTTTCAAAATGCCTGAAATAAATCAGCATTGAAGTATTAATTGCACTGTCAATGGCTGTGTTTTATTTTCCTGTATATTCCACAGAGAATGGAAAGCCATTGTAGATAAATGGAAGGTAATAAACGTGATCCAAGCATGGTAGATAGATGAATGGAATGGATCCAAGCATCTAGAAAGGGGAAAAGTGATAACATGAAGAAATGCAAACCAATTAACTTGACATCTGGAGAGAAACGTTTGGAATCTGTGAGACAGGATGCGATATTGGACATGGAGAAATTAACAGCAACATTGGAGAGAATCAGTATACATTTTTGAAGTGAAATTATATTTGATAACTTTGCAATGTTTTAAAGGGTATTGGGAACAATGTATGGAAGAGGAAAGTTAAAGTTGGGCTCACCTTCAATGGAAGGAATCAGAATATCGATGCAACAAAATGTTGATGTAGTTTCACAACGTGTTGGTGAGACTGTACCTGGAGTATTGTGTACAGGGTTGGTGAGACTGTACCTGGATTATTGTGCACAGGGTTGGTGAGACTGTACCTGGAGTATTGTGTACAGGGTTGGTGAGACTGTACCTGGATTATTGTGCACAGGGTTGGTGAGACTGTACCTGGAGTATTGTGTACAGGGTTGGTGAGACTGTACCTGGAGGATTGTGTACAGGGTAAGTGAGACTGTACCTGGAGTGTCGTGTGCAGGTTTGATGAGACTGTACCTGGACTATTAGGTGCCGGGTTGGTGAGACTGTACCTGGAGTATTGTGTACAGGGTTCGTGAGACTGTACCTGGAGTATTGTGTACAGGGTTGGTGAGACTGTATCTGGAGTATTGTGTACAGGGTTGGTGAGACTGTACCTGGATTATTGTGCACAGGGTTGGTGAGACGGTACCTGGAGTATTGTGTACAGGGTTGGTGAGACTGTACCTAGAGGATTGTGTACAGGGTAAGTGAGACTGTACCTGGAGTGTTGTGTGCAGGTTTGATGAGACTGTACCTGGACTATTAGGTGCCGGGTTGGTGAGACTGTACCTGGAGTATTGTGTACAGGGTTCGTGAGACTGCACCTGGATTAATGTGAACAGGGTTGGTGAGACTGTACCTGGAGTATTGTGTACAGGGTTGGTGAGACTGTACTTGGAGTATTGTGTACATGGTTGGTGAGACTGTACCTGCAGTATTGTGTAAAGGGTTGGTGAGACTGTACATGGATTATTGTGTACAGGGTTGGTGAGAATGTACCTGGAATATTGTGTAAACTGTTGGTGAGACTGTACCTGGATTATTGTGCACAGGGTTTGTTGAGACTGTACCTGGAGTATTGTGTACAGGGTTGGTGAGACTGTACCTGGAGTATTGTGTACAGGGTTGGTGAGACTGTACCTGGATTTTTGTGCACAGGGTTGGTGAGACTGTACCTGGAGTATTGTGTACAGGGTTGGTGAGACTGTACCTGGAGGATTGTGTACAGGGTAAGTGAGACTGTACCTGGATTATTAGGTGCCGGGTTGGTGAGACTGCAACTGGATTAATGTGCACAGGGTTGGTGAGACTGTACCTGGATTATTGTGTACAGGGTTGGTGAGACTGTACCTGGAGTATTGTGTACAGGGTTGGTGAGACTGTACCTGGATTATTGTGTACAGGGTTGGTGAGACTGTACCTGGAGTATTGTGTACAGGGTTGGTGAGACTGTACCTGGAGTATTGTGTACAGGGTAAGTGAGACTGTACCTGGAGTGTTGTGTGCAGGTTTGATGAGACTGTACCTGGACTATTAGGTGCCGGGTTGGTGAGACTGTACCTGGAGTATTGTGTACAGGGTTTCGTGAGACTGGACCTGGAATATTGTGTACAGGGTTGGTGAGACTGTACCTGGATTATTGTGTACAGGGTTGGTGAGACTGTAATTGGAGTATTGTGCAAAGGGTTGGTGAGACTGTACCTCGATTATTGTGTACAGGGTTGGTGAGACTGTACCTGGAGTATGGTGTACAGGGTTGCTGAGACTGTACCTGGAGTATTGGGTGCAGGGTTGGTGAGACTGCACCTGGAATATTGTGTACACTGTTGGCGAGACTGTACCTGGATTATTGTGTACAGGGTTGGTGAGATGGTACCTGGAGTATTGGGTGCAGGCTTGGTGGCACTCTACCTCGAGAATTGTGTACAGGGTTGGTGAGACTGCACCTGGAGTATTGTGTACAGGGTTGGTGTGACTGTACCTGGACTATTGTGTACAGGGTTGGTGAGACTGCACCTGGGGTATTGTGTACAGGGTTGGTGAGACTGTACCTGGGGTATTGTGTACAGTTTTGGCGAGAAAGCACCTGGAGTATTGTGAACAGGGTTGGTGAGACTGTACCTGGAGTATTGTGTACAGGTTTGGTGAGACTGTACCTGGACTATTGGGTGCAGGGTTGGTGAGACTGTACCTGGCGTATTGTGTACAGGGTTGGTGTGACTGCACCTGGAGTATTGTGTACAGGGTTGGTGAGACTGTACCTGGAGTATTGTGTATAGGGTTGGTGAGACTGTCACTGCAGTATTGTGTACAGGGTTGGTGAGACTGCACCTGAAGTATTGTGTACAGTTTTGGTGAGACTGTACCTGGAGTATTGTGTACAGCCTTGGTGAGACTGTACCTGGAGTATAGTGTACTGTTTTGGTGACATAATGTGAGAAAGAATATACTGACCACAGAAGAAGTGAAACAGACATTCTCCAGATTATTTCCACAGGTGGCGAGATTGCCTGATGAGGAAACTAGGCCTATGATCTCTGGAGTTTCAAAGAATGAGAGGTGATCCTAGTGAAATTTAGAAAATTCACAAAACATATGACAAGGTGGAAAGAGACAGAATGCTTCCCTGGCTGTCTACTCTACATTTAAGACAAATAATGGCAAGATAAGGGACAGGCCATTGAAGACCGCAATAAGGAGGAATTTCTTCAGTCGCAGAGGACTGACTAACACAGGGGAATTGAAACCTGCTTGCAGGGCAAGATTAGGGCGAATCCCCATATAATCTGCAGTGTGTCAATCAGAACATAATAACCAGGGAACAGGTAGGACCCGTTAAACAGGTAGGACCCATTAATGACTTACCAAGTTGCATCTAAATCAACTTTAGTGGTAGGAGACAGAGGGTGGTGGTAGAAGGCTGTTTTTGTGATTGGAGGCTGGTGTCCAATGGTGTACCATGGGAATCAGTATTGTATCTCTTATTATTTGGGATTCAGAGGTGCCAGTGTTGGACTGGGGTGGACAAATTTAAAAATCACATAACACTAGGTTATAGACCAACAGGTTTATTTGGAGGCACGAGGTTTCAAAGTGCACAACCACCTGATGAAGAAGCAAACTTCAAAAGCTAGTGTCTGCGAATGAACATGTTGGAGTATAACCTGGTGTTGTGTGATATTTAACCTTATTATTTGTGGTATTCATAAATGGTGTATCTGTGAATATGGATGGGATGGGGAGAGTGAGATGAGCAAGTTTGTGTTGGACACAAAGATTGGCCGGGTGGTTGGCAGTGAGGAGGTCGGTCTTATGTTTCAGGAGGATACAGATGGAAATATTTGCTGCATAGTTCTGCCATTTCCCTGTTCTCCATTCTCCATTTTGTGGTTTCAGACTGTAACGAAGCTGCACGTTCTTTTCCCTTAATTTTGCCATTGACGTACTTTATGAAGCAGTTATAAGTTCTCTCTTATAACCCTTGTGCATATAGAATGTTCTGAAACATATCAATTCCTGTCGTAAGCTTTTCGATGATTGACCTTGCACAACCATACACTCATAGAAGCATAGACTCTGCACCATCAGACGTACAGTACGGTCGACATTAGTCCCACTTTTCTCCACGAACCCCATAGCTGGGAATGTTATGACACTTCAAGAGTTCGTCCAAGTACTTTGTAACAGCTGTGAGGTTACCCGTGACAATTCCCTCTCTGATAGTACATTCCTGACCCCAAAAACCTCTGGGTGCAAAACGATCCTCAAATCCCCTCTAAATCTCAAACCCTTCACTTGAAGAATATGCTCCTCGTTGTTCTTCTTGCTCTGACTAAAAGGAACAGCTGCTGTCTATTCACACTGTCCATGCCCCTCATAACCTTATCCTTCCGAATCATGTCACCCTCAGCCTTCTCTGCTCCAAACGTAAAAACTCGAGTTTATTCAGCCTCTCTCCATAGCTGATAGGCTGCATCCGAGGGAACATCCTCGTGAATCTCCTCTGCACCCCCTCCAATTCAATCACATCCTTCCTGTAATGTGTCTCTCAGAACTGTACACAGTATTCCATCTTGGCCTAACAAATCTATGCATCGATGAATGAAGGCTATGTTTACGTGCCCCTATGCTTTCTCAACTTGTATATTACCCTGTCCAGTCCCAATCAGGGATGCGTGGAGAAGCACGCTCTGAGCTTCCTAGTGTGTTGCCATTCATTGAGTACTCCCCTGTCTGGTTCATTCTTCCAAAGTGCATTTGAAAAGGTTGGAAAATGTACCTCTATAAAGGGACTTACGCTTCCTTTTGCTTCATTCTTCGCTGACCTCCACCGTCCATACAGGGCAGTGAGTTCTGGAGCCAGGAGTTAATACTGGGAATGGCATTGGGACACTTACCAGTGTACATTAGACCCACCAGTTGGGTAGCTGTAACATTGAAACATATCTGGATTTCCTTTCCAACAGTCACTGAAAGCAATATTACAGGATCAGAAAGCAGTTAGGAAGATGAATGGGGTGTTGACCTTCATTTCAGGGGGATTTGAGTCCAGGAGTAAGGGTGTCTTACTGCTGGTTTACAGGGCCTTGCTGAGCCCCCATCTCGAACATTGTGCAGTATTGTGTACAGTTTTGGTCTCCTTACCTAATAAAGCACAAACCTGACATTGAGGGAGTGCAGTGAAGGATGACCAGACTGATCTCTGGGATGACAGGTTTGTTGTGGGAGCAGAGTTTGGGGCGACTGAGCCTGTATTCCACTCATTAGCAAAATGAGTGGAGACCTCAGTGAAATAAATAAAAGTCTGACAGGGCGAGACAGATTAGAAGCAGGGATGATAATTTTGGAGCCATTTCAGAGACCATTGAAGAGTTGATCACATGTCTGTGCATCTGCAGTCACGTTTAGGCCAGACCAGGAAAGCACGGGAGATTGAATTCCTGAAACTACATTGAAGAAGCAAACCGCTGTTGGCAATCAACCTTGGCTTCAGGGTAACTATTACTGACACCAGATTTTAGATTTCGATAATTTATTATTTGTTTTTAACTTCCACCTGCTGCCAGAGCATTATCATGGTCTGGATTAGTAATCCAGTGACATTTCCACAACAGCACCATCTCCAAATGGGGACCTGTCAAAAACAACATTGAGCGGATTATTTCTGTGCTGCGTGACAGCTCTGTCAAAAAGAACTTCCACCAATTTGACTGTCGTGATGGGACTGAGGGAGTGGTAATTGTTCAAATTGTAAGTATTCCCCTTTTAGGGGACTGGACATATCTGAGTAATTTTCCACATTGCCAAGTAGATGTCAGAGTTGGAGCTAGAATGAAACAGTTTCTCCAGGGACACAGCGTGCTGTGCAGCACAAGTCTTCAGTTCTATTGCAGGAATGGTGTCACTGTTAAAAACAAGTATGTCGTGTCTGCACTATCCTCAGCCAGAAGTGTTGAGCCGATGATCCAACTCACCCTCGCCATGATGCCCTCAGAATCACAGATGCCAGCCTTCAACCAAGTCGATCCGTTGCAAATGACATGAAGAAACAGCTGAACACAGTAGATACGATATTTGTTCATCTCTTTCTTCATGTCAATTGCAGCGTGTCGACTTGGTTGAAGGCTGGCATCTGTGATTCTGTGGGCATCATGGCGAGGGTGAGTTGGATCATCGGCTCAACACTTCTGGCTGAGGATGGTGCAGATACTACATCCTTGACTTTTACACTGAGGCTGCAGGGCTATTTGATTATTTAGAATGGGGCTGCTTGTAGAGCGCTTTCCTCTGTCGTTTGTTTAATCGTCCATCACCATTTATGACTGAATGTGGCAGGACTGCAGAGCTTCGATCAGATCTCTTGGTCAAGTACTGTAGCTTTAATGGGTTAGCATCAGGTTTAGGTTCGCGTGGTTCTGACCCTGACATGTTCACCCACACTCGTCACTGAGCCATAGATCGTGTTGATAGTAATGGCAGACTGAAGGATTATCTCTGGGCAAAAATGTTTCAGGTTGTGTATGAATGCAGGTCTGCTTCTCCTGCTGCTGTGGTCTGCAGAACTACATGATTGCATAGTTTTGAGCTGCAATACCCATCATCCCTCTACTCAATGACTTACTCTGGTTTCTGATGTGATAGTACTTCCGTTTTCAAATTTTCGTTCTGCTGAGGGTCTCTCCCGGGTCATGCTTTCAATCTGATACATTCCACAAAAGCATTTAACTGATTTTTATTCAATTGTTTAATTCATCTAATTTTTTTCCTTGAGTAATGCCATCTTCTGTGTTTAAATTGAATGTGTTTCCCTCTGTTTATTTCCCTGACCATGATTAAGAGCTCTGTGGTGTCAGTGAAACCAGCCTTATGTAGCATCAGAGCCAATGAATTATCTGGATTCCCAATAATCTTCATCACATTATATGTTTTCTCTTTTGGTTTGATGCTGTCCCTGACTTGCTTTATCACTCATGGTTGCCTTGTCCTCCGATGTGTATGTTTCATCTTCTTTGGGATGAATTTTATTATCTTCTGAATTATCCCCAGATTAGGGGATGGTCTTTCCTGCTCGGCTCTCCTTCCAATTAACTCTGGTCAGCTCCTCCCAAATGTCTTTGTAGTTACATTGCTCAATTATAATCACATTACATTAAGAAGAGAACAATAGACAAAACCTAAAGAAGGAGGTTTGACAGAAGGGACACAATGAATAATTGGGTGATTTCTTAACTAGATAAAAAGAGAGAACGATATAGATATGGAGATGTGTGAAATGCGAAAACTAGATTGTAGAAAGAAGTAGATGTATATCCCTCAATGTTTTGGCAATTCCTGTGTGCTGTGGTCCTTTGTACAGTGCATGTATGTATAACAGAGTAATATGTTCAAATGCTGGGTCTAATGCCAGAATTTTTCTCTCCAATAATATGACAGACACTAGCTTTGCAAAAAACTCAAAAGTCAATATATTTAATTCCTGATAGAAAGGGGAGTAACAGAAATAAGTTGGGACACCATAAGCAAGACTTAATACACATCCTGATAAGAATGAGTGACAGGAGTATGGAACCCCAGAAAAGGGGGAACTTTGAGAGAAGGGGAACATATAACTTCAGATGAGGATCAGATAAAGTGTTAATGCGTTTATAAATGTTATACATCATGTGCACCCATTTTTCGTTAACTATGTCTCCGTTGTTCATTCAGAATGTGTTGTACACATATGAACAATCTTCCTTATCTGAACACACACCGATTAAACAGTGCATATAAAATCATATTCCCCCATTTCAAACTGTCCTGTTGTCCTGCTACCAGGATACATGAACACCAACTGGCCCGCCAAAAGACATGACCCACTATCACTAGTTTCCATATATACAGTCAAAGAAGGGCACCACTTTGACTAGGACTACACACACATCCTGGAACAGGCAAAACAAAGACACGCACGAAAGTTCTGAGAGGCATGGCAATCTAACCAGAAGTACATTAATAAACACAGCAATTTAGATCCTATCTACCTTACATTGAAAAAAAAACTGGAAATGACATCACCCAACTTAAGAAACCAAAACCTATAAATAGAGAGGTAGGACATACCACCAGTGTATCACCGGAGACTCTCACTGATGATGTTACCTCGTCATTGTGACGAAACATCTGAAAACAAGCCTTCAAGCCCAGGGAGTTATCAGATGAACAATCTTCCTTATCTGAACACACATCGATTAAACAGTGCATATAAAATCATATTCCCCCATTTCACACTGTCCTGTTGTCCTGCTACCAGGATACATGAACACCAACTGGCCGCCAAAAGACATGACCCACTATCACTAGTTTCCATATATACAGTCAAAGCAAGTCACATCAGATTCCATCACTTGACAGTTAAATAAAACAGGTGAGAAAATTCATTTAATTTTGTTTCCTTGTGGTTCGTTAAATCGAAAGAAATGGCTTTTAACATTGCTAAACAGGTTCTGGGGTTTGAATATGAATCCTAAGTTTGACAAGAAAGTTTAGAAAGACAGAGGAAGGAAAAACTTCTGGAATTAACAAATAGATTAGAATTGGGTTGCACCAGGGACAAAAGGAAAGCTGAAATTGTAATGGAATTAATCAAGCGCTTTGGTGTATCAGAGAAACAGGCAACTGCAGTCGAGTGAGAAAAACTTAAATTGCAAATATGGCAACTGGAGTTAGAAGATAAAGAAAGAGACAGAAAGTGTGACTGAGCAAAAAAAAAGCAAGAGAAAGAGACGAAAAAGAAAGAGAGAGAATTTGAAATTCAGAAGTTGGGAATTAGGTAAGAAAGTTAAATTAGCAGAATGAACATGATTGAAGGACATTGGAATGTATACAACTATGTTAATACGTTGCCATAGTTCGGTGAGAAAAATGTCAAAACCTTTTTTATTACATTGGTAATATTGGCTCAGCAGGTGGTGTTTCCACTGAACTTGTGGGTAATGCTAGTTCAGACTAAGCTGGTGGGCACAACTCGTGAGATATGAGCAGCGCGATCAGATGAGGGATCAAGAGATTATGCAGATGTCAAGCAAGCCATTTTGAGTGTTTATGAATTAGTACTAGAAACATATAGACAGAGGTTCAGAATTATAAAGACAGAACGAGGTCAGAGTTATGTTGAGTTTGAAAGAATGAAACAGTCATTTTGATAGATGGGCGTGTGCCTTAAAAATGGGCTCGAAGGTACATTATTCTGCTGGAGAATTTTAAAGACTCACTTCCAGTGATGTTAAGAATTCATGTAAATGAACAGAAAGTTCAAGAAGTGAGAAGCGTGGCAGAAATCGCAGGTAAATATGCATTGGTGCATGAGATGAAATTTAGCTTCTGGGAAGATTTTCTTCCTGTGAAGGATAGAAATTTGGAGGAGGGGAGATCCTACGCTACAAGACATAGAGTAAATCACAGTTGCAATAGTTTACCACAGGTGAAAAAATAAGCCCAAGAGGGTTGAAAGGTGGTGAAAGGTCTCAGGTATTCTCACTGTAGTGGAGTGGAACATATAAAATTACAGTGCCGATGGTTTAAGAAGGGAAAAGCTGTTTTCGCTGCAGTAAGCTGGGACACACTGGGCTGGGCGTTGAAGGAAGACACTTTGGGAAAAGGTGTGCGGAAGAGGTTAAACTAGTGACATGAGTGAAACTTATAAAGGAGACCCGAAGTGGAGCCGAGGAGCTGCAGGAGAGTGCACATCCTAGGCAGGGGCTGGGTATGGAGTCAGTGCCTGATCTCTATAAAGAATTCGCCTCCGTAGATAACGTTTACGCAGAAAAGTAGGGGGGAAGGAGGCGTGGATGAGAAATTATAATTTTGTGAGATACGGGATCTGCTCAGTCTCGAACGGTTGAGAAATGAGGCACCGGAAAAGCACAACAGATCAGGGAGCATCCGAAGAGTAGGACAATCGACATATTAGGCATAAACCCATCGTCAGGAATTTGGTGGGGTGGGGTGGGGGGAAGGGGACTGAAAGATAAATAGGAGGGTAGGAGCTTGGCTGGTGGGAGGGTCACTGGGAAGGTGATCGGATGATGTAGTTTGGAGTGATAGTGATATGTCAGAGGTGAGGGTGGAGTTGATAGTTGGGAAGGAAGATGGAAAGTTGGGACAGTTCAAGAGGGCAGTGCTAACTTGAACAGTTGGATCTGGGATGAGGTTGGGAAGGGGTGATTTGGTAATTGGTGAAGTTAACATTGATGCTGTATAGTTTGAGGGTTCCAGCTGTCCTGCCAACTATCTCCTTCACCTTCCTCTCTGACCTGTCACCACCACACCCCACCTGTATCTACCTATCGCCTTCCAAGCTACCTCCCACCAGCTCCACCCCCACCCTCCTATTTATATCTCAGCCCCCTTCCCCCTCCCTTGCCCCCCACTTTCCTGATGAAGGATTTGTGCCTTAAACGTCAACTCTCTTGCCCCTCGGATGCTGCCTGAACTGCTGTGCTTTTCCACCCACACAGTTTTCAACTCTGATCTCCAGCATCTGCATTCCTGTCAGGTGCTCCCTTAAATTGCTTGCCATCGGAGATGCCCCAAATAACTCTACTCAGTTTACTTCCTTTGAGTTAATGTTCAAACATGAAGTGAGAGGTCCTTTGAAATTAATTATGTATTAATTGACAGGACCGAAGTTGGAGATCTCAGACTTTGATTATGTATGTGAGGTGAGTGCGAGATTAGATGGAGCAGGTGAGTTAGCTAAACAGCACCCGCAGAGGGTGCAGCATAGAGTGAATCAGGTGGTAGATAAAAACTCTGAAACTTTGACGATTTCCCAAGTGGATGACATATTATTATCGCCACCAATGGTAGGAAATCCCTTCAAAGCCAGGTTTAAGTGGCTCCTTTCAAATTAAAAAAAGTTGAGTCAGTTAAAATATCTGGTAAAGATACCGGATATGACAAAAAACGTTCTCGTGTATGCCATGTGAATGAATAATGCTCCAGCCACATTTTAGAGTGAGGAACAGAGCTGTGGCCAAATGAACAAATTGTGTCGTTTATCTGTATGATGTAGTGATCTTTTTCAAGTGATTGAAAGCTCACATGTTACAGTTGACAGAGCATGTTGAATGATTACAAGAAGCAAACTTGGTAATAAACTTAAAGAAAACAGAATTCGCGAAGGCAGAGGTGATGTTCTTGGGACATTACATTGGCCATGGAAGGTTGACCCCATGGAACACAAAGACGAAGTGCTTTGAGGAAATTCTACGACCATCCTTGAAAATGAGGTGCTTCGATTTTTGGAACTGAGTGGATTCAATCGGACGTTTGTTGCAAACTTCAGCAGCTTACTGGCACCACTGATGGATTTATTAAAGAAGAACACAGAATTGTGGTGGACAGAACAATGCCAGGGGGCATTTGAGCATTTCAAAGCAGGATTAATCAACGCACCAGTTTTAGCTGAACCAAATATTTTGAATCCCTTTGACAATTGTGTTCTATGCTCGGGATATCGGGGTCGGACACGCATTGATACAGAAAGATGATGATGGAATTGAATGGCCAATAGCTAATTGTTGAAAAAAACTCAACATCCACCAGATAAAAATACAAAATCTCCATTATTGAAAAAGAACGACTGATTTTGGTACTGGCCTGACAACATTTTAATGTTTATTTGACAAACACACTGTCAGAGACGGTTGTGCAAAACAACGCTTTTTTTTTGGAATGATTAAATCTCAGAATATGAGACTATTTCCTTGGAGTCTTATGTTAGCAATTTTAAACTTACAAAATGTGCATGCTGTCGGTCCTAAAAATGTGATAGCAGATGTCTTATCGCGGATTTAAAGAAAATAATGTGGATATGATTTGACTTATTCCAGTGTTATATAGGTGTGCAGAATTAATATGAATGGTATAACTGAGATTAATACTTTTGTATTTCATAATAATGGGATTAAGAATTAGAGGAAAAGAAATAAATCCATCTTTTCATTCTGCTGGGTCATTTTATTTTCTGAAGGGGAGGCAGTGTTATGAAGCCAAAATCATGTCAGGTCACTTTAAGAGAGAACGGGTTTTGCTGAATGGAAAGTACAGCCACAGATACCAGCTACAGGTCAGGCTGTTCCACATGTCACAAGTAGCTGGAAAATGGATACCTGAGTTTTGGTTACTGTTTTGACAGCAATTCAAATGCAAAAAAAGAGTTTAAATAATGCTCAGGAAACCAGAAGCCAACGGGATTTGAATATAATTGTTTGGACACCTGGAAATCAATCAAATTGTGAGAATTATTGTTCCATGGAGAGTATATCAACCCAGCATTTTGAACACTAGAGGGACAGCCACTTCCATCCAACAGCAGAGTAACTGCTGTAGAGCAGGAGTACTAACTGGCCATCTCAAATACTCTCTATCAAAGATACATGTTCATGTCAAACTTACTTGCAGTAAAAAAAAATACATGACCCAGGGAGATCAGCAGCTGGAAGAGTGGAGACTGTGTGGTCTTGAGATTGTAATGCTTAATATTGGGTTTTTGGAACAACATATGTTTACAGAGTTGGAGTCAGATAGTAAGTAGTTAAGAAACAGAGGGGCTTGTATTTGTGAATAGTTGTTGTTTAGTGTTCACTATTAAATTTAAGAAATTAGCTTGCTATTTTTTAAATAGTGGAATGTAGGAGATCTGTGTCACTCATATTTTAATAGATTACGAGGTGAGGCGAGCTTTTCTCGGTGTTTGCTTTTAATTAACAAAGGGATTCGACTCCACCTTGTAAATAACCATCCACGCAAACCCCATTTTCCTGCAGTTGGCGCATATGCTTCCAGTCTTTTCCTATCCACATATTTATCCAAATGCTTTTTAAATGTTGTTAATGTACACCCCCCAACCACATCTGCTGGCAGCTCATCCACGTTCCATCCTCTGTGTAAAGAGGTGGCCACTCAGGTTCCCTTTTATTCCTTCTCCTCTAACCTTAAACTGATCCCCTCTAATCCTCGATTCTCTAAATCTTGGAAAAAGACTCAGAGCATTAACCCTATCCATACCCTTCGTGATCTTATACAGCTCTGTAAGGACTCTTTCATCTCCTACACTTTAAAGAAAAGGTCCTAGGTTGTCCAACATCTCACTATAACTCAGATAATTGGGTCCAGGCAACGTCCTTGTAAATTTCTTCTGTACTTTTCCTAATTTCATAACATCCTCCCTAAAATAAGATTAGAAAACCTAACTCAATACTTCAAGTGCAGCCTTCCCAAAGTCCTGTGTAACTGCAGCATAAATTCCCAACTTCTTTACTCAATATCCTGCCTGATGAAGGCCAATGTGCCAAAAGCCTTCTTCACTGCCCTGCCTACCTATGACTCCACTCTTCAAGAACCGTGTGCACCTTAACACCAAAGTCTATCTGCCCATTACACCCCTTAAGGTCCTCCCATTCACCATGAAACTCTTACCTTGATTTGAGTTTCCAAAATGCAAGACCTCCATTTGCCATTTCTCTGCCTACTTCCCACCTGATTAAGGTCCTGCTGCAATTTCTGATAAAATCCCTCACTGATCATGCTCCCACTTACTTTAGCATCATCTGCAAATTTACTAAATATGGCTTGTACATTCTCAACCAAGTCATAGATAACAAACAACAATGGACCCAGCCTCCAGTCTGACAAGCATCCTTCCACTCAACCCTCTGCTTCATACCATCAAGCCAACTGTTTATCCACTTGGCCAGTTCCCCCAGCATTCCACGTGATGGAACCTTCTAGAGCAGCCTGCCATGTGGAATCTTATTAAAGGCCTTACTGAAATCCATAGAGACTACATTTACCACTCTGTCCTCATTAACCTTCCTGGTTACTTCATCAAAGAACTCCAACAAATTTGGGAAGCATGATCTCCCTCTCACAAGTCCATGCTGACTGCTCTGAATCAAACCCTGTGTAAGTAATGGGTGCAGTCAATGGTATAATGTCCTTCATTGTAAGATGATTCGAGTACATAAGTAAAGCCATCTTCCTGCTGTTGTAGAGCCTTGCTGAGAGAGCATTAGGCGCACTCTGTACAGATTTGATCACCTTTGTAAGGAATGACCACAGACACGGATGATGGTAACATGAGGATAGAGTGAATAAGCTGAGTGTTGAATCTGTAGAGCTGTGAGAGATGAAGACATGGTGATGCTGAAACAAGAGGAGTGGCAGCGATCACTTATTTCTAAAATAGACATTGACATGGAGAGGAATTCCATACTTTACCCAGGATTGATTGGTTTGATTTATTGCCACGAGTACCTCAGTACAGGGAAACACTTTATTTATGAGCAGTGGAGACAGATCATAGTAAGGATGGACAGGCAGATCATAGGGTGGAAATAGACTTGGACAGAGTCAGTCGTACATGTTACACTGCACATACGTAAACTAGACAAGATCAACATGAACAACATCTGCATCATTTGAACTTAGAGAGTCCATTCATCAGTCTAAAGTGACTTTCCTAATAGTTTATATGCCGAAATTAACTCTCCCCATATTATTGTGCAGTTGGCGTGTGAACCCTATACTGAACGTCATGTTGTTCACAATCCCCAACAGCAGCCACGATACCTTCCATCTGAAACAGGTAGCCATTCCCACCAGCTTCAACCCTACATAGAGAACACCAGGCTGGATTCTCGGAGATGGAAGATGCCTTCTTGAGACTTCACACAAGACGTATTGCTTCCCTCCTTACCGCGAGTAAACCACGTTTAAGTCCCACGTATGTATCATGAGCGATGGCCCCACGAGGTACAACATGGAGCAGTCTGTCTGTGCAGCCTCTACTCCACTTGTTCATCATGTTAGAGCAACGATTAGGAGACAGTGAGGACTGGCGATGCTGGAGATCAGAGTAGAGAGTGGACTGCTGGAGAAGCATAGCAGGTCAGGCAGCATCTGAGAAGCAGGAGAAATAATGTTTCGGTCATAAGCCATTCATCAGGAATCAGCATCAATTATCTCACTCTGTCCCTGTGTAATTGCGTTGAGGTGGGAAAGGCCTCCTCCTGTTGCTGTGTAATTGACTCAAGGGGCTGAATGGCCTCGTCCTATTGCTGTGTCAGTGACTCAATTGACTAACTGGCTTATTCCTCGTCCAACTGGGTTACCCCTGGTTCAGGTTTAACGGCTCGATGTACTGACAATTGTGATGATTAGATTAGATTACTTACAATGTGAAAACAGGCACTTCGGCCCAACAAGTCCACACCGCCCCGCCGAAGCGCAACCCACCCATACCCCTGCATCTACATGGCCAATTCACCTGGCCTGCACATCTTTGGACTGTGGGAGGAAACCGGAGCACCTGGAGGAAACCCACGCAGACACGGGGAGAATGTGCAAACTCCACACAGAGAGTCGCCTGAGGCGGGAATTGAACCCGGGTCTCTGGCGCTTTGAGGCAGCAGTGCGAACCACTATGCCACCGTGCCGCCCACTGTTGCTTTAAGAGGTCATTTTGTCCTGGATTATTTTAAGAGAGAGATTGAACGATTGTTACCAAGCTGGCTAGTTCAGACCACTTAAGTAACAGCTCGAGAGGCCTTGTGTTTATTTTAATGCGGCCTGAATGGGTGTGGCCAGCTCTCACAGATTAGGATTTCTGGGTTTTGGTTACTCAGTAACATCAGAAACGATAGGGATCTCCACAGAGTTGGAAGCTTCAGTGGATGTCTCCTGGCTGCTACTCTCTCTGAATGTTCTCTTGATGCTGTTTTTAATTCCTGGATTGGAGAAATGTTTGTGACAATCCGTGTTTGAATATTCCTTTTTGCAAAGGCCTGTGTTTATGCGATTTTCCCATATTGGAACGGTTCATTCGTAATAGTTCCTAGATCCATTATTCTGTTAACTTGGCCAATAGAATAAAGTTATTCTAAATTCCTCTTTCTTTGGTTTCAGTTCATCTTCCGTGTTTAAATAAATGGTGTGTTGCTTCACACCGAGTAGTTTGACCATTCTCATTGCATCTGGAACAGACAGTTAAATCTCCTTTAAAATAAGAAAACATTAGAGTTTAGGCTATTGCCTTCAAATATTTTCGAGGCGCTTTGGTTTGGTCCATCACACTAGATTCCTTCTCATCCTGAGTAATAGGCCACAGCCACTGAATGGGCTGTCCTTCTTCTTCTCCAGTGGTGTCAATGGGCTGAATGACTTCCTCAAAGTCCTGTGAAACCAGCGTGAGGTGCTGAATGAACTCTTGTTTTACTGTGGCAATGTGCAGTGCCAGGCAGTGCTGTTACATGAATGTTACAGACACGTTAACAGCACATGCCTGAATGGTGTCCAGGTCTTGCTGCACATGGACACAGACCAGTTCAGGAGCTGACGAGGGACAAAATGTTCTGAACATTGTGGAATCTTCAGTGACTATCCCCACTTCTGATCTTATGGTGGGGAGGGTGGGGGCGGGGAGACATTGATGAAGCAGCTGAAGATGTTTGTGAAAAGGAAACTACCCTGAGGATCTCCCACAGAGGTGACCCAGGACTGAGATGGTGAACATCTTCCATTGTACCATGTTCGACTCCAAACACTGGAGACTTTACTCTGATTCCCATTATGTCCAGTTTTTGTTTTCAGCTCCTTGATGTAAACAGAAGTCAGCCACTGCCATGATATCAGGGCCGGTCATTTTTACCTGAACTCTTGTGCCATCCTCTTTTGTTCATATCAAGAGACCATGGTATAGGAGCAGCAAGTGTTTTCTTCAAACGATTGGTATTGAATGTCAGGATTTCGCTTCTCAAGTGTGTTGAGAAGCTAGATGACTGAAAGTATTTGAAGAGGAGGTCGATGGATATTGACCTGTCAGAGAGTTGAGGGCTATGACGAATTGGGTATGAAAGAGGATTCGAGGCCAAGAGCAGATCAGTCATGATCTTAGTGAAGGGCAAGGCAGGCTTGGGGAGTGAACGACCTGCCCCTGTTTCTGATGTTCTCACATTCTGTTTTTGGAAAGTAAGTGGGTGTTATTTTCATGAATGTGCAATTACTGAATATTACAGCCAGGAGACCAGAGGATTTTGTGAGCCATCTCTGGGTGAGGTATATGGGCTACATTCACAGTGAATTTGGGTCTATACATGATCAACACAAGTTTCAGATATGGGAATCTCTGTAAAGAGAGATGATGGGCCTCTTTCATACCCAGCCTGGGTTTTTCAATTACATTTCCCAAATCCCTTCAAAGCCTTGAAGGGCTGAATATTCTCCTCTATTACTGTGCATCAGGTTATAGATGTAAGTCGCCTCCAACTGTTCCTGTCTCGCAGGTTTAAGGGGCTGAATAGAACACAGAAACATGGGACTGAGGAGCAGGAGTGGGTCATTAGATACTTTGACCCTTCTCCACCAGGCACTAAGATTGTGCCTGATCAGGTTGGGGTCTCAGCCCCATTTTCCTGTTTGTGTCCAATTATATGTGACTCACTTCACTGTAAATTAATTAACTAACTCAGTTTTGAGACCATGTGAACATAGAGGCACAATAAAACTTCCAGTGAAGAGAATTCCGACTTGAAAGGTCCTTTAAAATTTTTTCGTCATCCCTTTTATAGAATCAGAGAGTCATGCAGAACAGAAACAGACCCGTTCGTCCAATCTGTTCACTCCGATCAGATATCAAATCTGATTTAGTCCCATTTGCCAGCATTTGGCCAATATTCCTCCTGTGATTGTACCCGCCTTGACCACTTCCTCTGACAGCACTTTCTGTACACACACCACTCTCTGTGTGAACTATTTACCTTCAGGTCCATTCTAAATCATTCGCCCTCTCCCCTCCAACCTATGCCCTCTTGTTCTGGACTCCCCTATCCTTGGGAGCAGAACATGGCTGTTCAGAATATACATGACCCTGATTTTTTTATAAACCTCTGTCATCCCTCAGCCTCTGACACTCGAGGAGAAAGCACCCCAAACTAATCAACCGCTCCCTGAAGCTCAAACCTCCAGTCCTGGATCATCCATGTAAATCTTTTCTGCAGACAAGCGAGTTGTACGCAGTATTCTTAAAGTGGCATCACCAACATCCTGTGAGAGTTGGATTTGGCTGAATTCCCTTTGCTTTAGGCAGTGAGGAGATTCCAGTGAATTCTGGTTAGGGATCATCCAAAGGGTAGCCCCGTGGTTAGCACTGTTGCCTCACAGCTCCAGGGACTTGGGGTTCGATTCCAGCCTTAGGTGACTGTCTGTGTGGAGTTTGCACCTTCTCCCCTTGTCTCTGTGAGCTTCTAATGAGTGATCCAGTTCCCTACCACAGCTCAAACTGTGTAGGTTCGGTGGATTGGTCATACTAAATTGTCTGTAGTGTTCAGGGATTTCTAGGTTATGTGCATTAGTTAGGGGTAAATATAGGAAAATGGTTTGGGAAGGTTGGTATGGACTTGTTGGACCGAAGGGCCCATTTCAACACTGCAGGAATTCTATAAAGATAAGAATGGCAACGACGTAGATTTGTTTTAGCTTGCACACATTGCTGTGATGAGGAACAATGAAGGAGAGAGAGTGCAATAGGCCGTTTCTTCTCGGGCAGATTATATTTTCTCCTTCTCTGAGCTGAATCATACAGTAATGTCATCCTCTCCCAAACTGGACCATGTGAGTTCTCCTTGTACATTGTCCAAACTATGTCTCCATCACATTCCCTGTTTCATGTAGTTCCATCATTACTGCTGTCGAACACAGAGCTATACCCTGAGCAGCAAATGGTCACGGTCGATATGAAATATGTTTACATAGCCCTCTGTCATTAAAAAATAAAATGTTTAATGTACTCAGAATACCTGTGTTAAAATGAATGCATTTTTTAAAAAATGCAAAAATGCTGGTAAAACACGGCAGGCCTGTCAGTTCCCAGATGCCTTTTACATGTTGTCGTTGTACCAGCCTCCACCACTTCCTCAGGCAGCTCATTCTATACGCGCACCACCCTCTGTGTGAAAAGGTGCCCTTTCCGCCTCTTCAAAGCCTTTCCCCTCTCACGTTCAACCAATGGCCCTCTGGTTTTCCCCTAACATGGGGAAAAACCCTGACTACTCATCCTATCCATGACCATTCGGATTTTATAAACCTTTACTGCTGCGAAATATAACTCCAATCAACACGAATCAATACTTTCAGTCATCCTGGGCCTAAATTCTGAAATTCAATACTGCCACCTCTTCCTTCTCTATCAAATCACAATTCTCAATCCATTTTAATCCGTTTGTTCTGATGTATCATGAGACACTTCTGTGGTATTGACACCCAGACTTTTGGGCTGGAGGCAGGGATACTAGCACAATCGGCAATACCCATAAAGCTGTAACAGTATTCTCCTGTGTGGTTGCTCATCAGCCTGTTATGACATGCTGTGACATACCTCTGCAACAGGTAGGATTTGAATCCAGTCCTACTAGACCAGAGCTAGGAACACTCCCACACAATTTCAGGAATTGGAATCAAATCCAGAGTTCTGGCTCAGAGGCAGGGACACTACCCACTACACTACCATACCCAGATTTTGGGTCATATTTTAAAGGCCCGCTTTCAGCTCGGTGTGGATTTATTATAATCAGGTTACCATTACTGAACTACACAAAGCACTTTGCTGAAAATGTGTTGCTGGAAAAGCACAGCAGGTCAGGCAGCATCCAAGGAACAGGAGAATCGACGTTTCGGGCATAAGCCCTTCTTTGTTAAAAAAAATGCAAGACATTTGTCTCAACAGTAGGATGTTGAGTCCACGTGCTGTGCCATCGAAATTAACTCTAACCATCTTTAATCACTATTATCTGTCGTCTGCAATATTAGAGAAAGAAATCCTGCAGACACACTCAGCCCAATGAAGGGTCTCGAATAGATTTTATTCACTGAACACCACAGACAAAGAAGAAGCATAATTTCTGGTCCCAAAAACACCGATCACACTTACCCACCTCTAACGTGCAACTGCCCTCTTCCTAAAAGAATGAAAAGACACGAGGCCACTGATTACTGTCCAGCCTCTCCTCCCCATTGACAGTGTCTGCAATCCGTCCCTCCTCCCCCAAACCACACAAGGCAACCCAACCTCAGGGTCTTTCTGAAACTCAAGGCTGAAGTGTGCAGGCATCCTGGAGATGGGGAGGATATTTTAAAGGGGAAGAGTGAGAAGGTGGCAATATCACACACTGGGCTGAGGGGTGGCAGATGGAGTTTAGTTTGGATTCATGCAAGGTATTGAATTTGGTAAATCAAACAGGAACAGGACCTATGCAATTAAAAGTAGGGTCTTTGGCGGTGTTGTAGGTTAGAGACCTAGGCTGTCAGGTATAATTCTTTAAAATTTGCATCTCAGATAGATAGTGTGGTTAAGAAGATGTTTAACACACTTGTCTTTGTAGGTCAGACCTTTGAGTATCGGAATTGGAACGTCATGTTGAGATTGTACAGAACATTGGTGAGACCTCTACTAGAATACTGTGTCCAGTCTGGTCATCCTGCCCGCTCATTCCATCGCCACATCACCCTCTGGGTGAAAACGCTGCCCCTTAGGACACTTTTCAATATTTCCATTCTCACCTTAAGGCTATGTCCTCTAGTTTTGGTCTCCTCTACCCTTAGAAAATACCTTGGCTATTCACGTTGATATTATTGACCTTGATATTATTAAGCTGGAGAGGGTTCAGAAGAGATTAACCTGGATGTTGCTGGGAAAGGAGGGATTGAGCGATAAGGGGGGGGGGGGGGGGGGGGCTGGATAGGCTGGGACCTTTCTTCAATGGAGAGTATAAGGTTAAGGGGTAACTTTACAGAATTTTATAAAATAATGAGGGGTACAGATAAGCTGATGTCGTTTCCATCGAGGTGGGGATTCGAAACTGAGGGATATTTTAAGGTGTGATGAAAAAAGATTTACATAAGTCATGAGAGGTCATTATTTTAGGCAGAAGCTGGCTTGGGTGTGGAACGAACTTGCGGAGCAAGTGGTGAAAGCAGGGACAGTTACAACATTTAAAGGATATTTAGATCAGTACATGGATAAGACATCAGTTTGGATGATGCTGTGAGCAGCTGCCCTCTCCCTCCCGCTCTCTGAATGAATCCCTGTTGGTTTTCACCCTCTGCCAATGCCTGTGCAGTACCGTATGGAGGCCAGCAGAGGGTGGCATTACATCACTTTAAGCACCACAGAGACTGCCAGACCTGCCCCACACAGAGGCACACAGATACACACACAGCAATTGTTAGGGAACGGCGTGAAGCTCCCCTGGTAACTTAAATGAAACATAAAGAAATACTCAATTCGCCTCGTAAACTGTTAAAATATGAGGGACAGAGAACTCCCAAATTCCACTGTTTAAATAAAAATACCAATTTATTTTTTAACTATGAAAGTGAACATTTTACATTAACTATTCACAAATCTGGAACGCTCTGTCTCTTAACTGGTTATTACCAGACTCCAGCTCTGCATCAATATATTGTTTCTGGGTCTGCCATCCTCTCATATACACAGATGCTTGTAAGCTCTCAGTTCAGAACAGCATTCACCCTTTCTTAAAGGTACAGTACACACTTTCAACTTCATCCCATTATTCCCTGATGAATATCGATAAGTGGATCCTATCCAGATTTCTTTTGCCCTGTGGTTTGTCAATATTTCATTACCTCCGTCTAGTGTGTTTCAGGATTTTTGTTGCTCCATTGATAGTATGTCATTATTCAACGCCGTCCATAGGAATATATCAGTGTTTCACTTGCTCACACTCGTGAGTGTAGCAGGATTTCAGTTGTTTCATGGGGACTGTGACATTATGACAATTTCATTGTTTGTAGATGGCACCAAACCTGGAAGAATTGTAAAGTCTATGGAGGCGTGTGTGGAACTCTAACAGCACAGTGACACGTTGGTGTCGTGTTCAGGTGTATCGCAGTTGGGGATCAATGCAGAGCAGTGTGAGGTGATGTACTGTGGTTGGAAAGACGATGAACGACAATATAAAACTTGCTGTACCGTTATAAACGGGGTGCAGGAGCAGAGGTGTTGGGTGTATATGAGCATAGATTGTTGAAGATGTCAGGATAAGTGGGGAGAGCATTAACTATCAGAGATTAGGTTCAGTATCAGAGCTGTTTACAGATGGAGGTGCAGGAGGGAGTCTCAGTGCTCCCTTCCTGGGAGGTGGTGGTGACGATGTGTTGTGAGCCCACCCTCCTGCCCACCGAGACCGTGGGGATTCCATGTGTACCAGCTCGACACAAAAGGGAGATGGCATCAGGGCCACGGCTTCTAAGTTGTGCCGGGGGGAAACAGAGCTGCCAGTGGGTTTAAAGTGCGAATTACCCTTCACTGAACATTGCCCCTTACTCAGTCGGTGGGACGTGGATGTTTCAGAATCTCCACACGAGGCATCCCCTTCCTCTCCGGCTCCTACCAGGGTCCTCCCCACATGGCGGAGAGAGGGGTGTGAAGGAACGGATATCGGGCACTCCACCACCCGGATAGGCCCTTTCTGTCCTATTCCAGGCTGTTTCTCCTGGAATGGCAGAAAGGGAGGGAAGGAGGGTAGGAGGGTGGGAGTGGGTAGCCCTGCTGTTAGTGCTGGTCCAGGAGGAGATAATGGCAAATGGTGAGGTTTTCAGAGGGATTCTGTTGACAGTGTTGTATCCATGCAGTGTTATTGATGTGTGGGGGTAAAGTGGACAGGGTGACAGACAGAGAGAGAGAGAGAGAGAGAGAAGGTGCTGCATGGTTTACAGATCAATGCACTGGTTTGGGGTACACAGTCCTACATGCTGGGAATGTAACTGCTCCTGGTTTACAGATCAATGCACTGGGGTAGTATATGCAGTCCTACATGCTGGGAGGGTAACTGCTCCTGATTTACTGATCACTGCACTGGGGTGGGGTACAGAACTCTGCATGCTGTGAGGGTAACTGCTCCCAGTTTACAGATCAATGTACTGGGATGGTGTACAAAGTCCTACATGCTGGGAGGGTAACTGCACCTGGTTTATAGATCAATGCAGTGGGGTGCGTACACAATCCTAAATGTTGGGAGGATAACTGCTCCTGGTTTACAGATCAATGCACTGGGGTGGGGTACACAGTCCGACATGCTGGGAGGATAACTGCTCCTGGTTTACAGATTAATTCACGGGTGATCACTGCACAGGTCGCTCTGCTGGTCAGACTACTTGGTTGAGTTTTATAGCTAATGCCGTCCTGTGGTCTGCACAGCTCTTGGTGCTGGACAGATAGAGAGATCAATGCACTGCTGTGGTCTGCACCGTGTTCCACTCTGGACAGTTTGCTGGGTTGCATTGACCAGTGCATTGGATGAATCTGCACAGATTGCTGGGTTCTACTGAGCAGTACACAGGCCTGGTCTACACAGTGTTCCACAGTGAACAGATATCTCCTCTGGGTGTATGATTTCTGGGCTGTTCTTGTGAGGTAAATTGAGAATGTGGTATATCTTACCCTTTCAGCTGATCTGGCAATGCCTTTAGTTCCCATTCTTGTGATTGGACCCTTCGTCTCTCACCCTATTAATGTTACAGTGTGCTCAGGCACAGTATATCATGTTGGTGGGGTGGGTAGGGGGGAAAGGTGATGGACAGGTCAAGGATATCCCCGGAATGTTCTGTCCCTGACATTCTATAACTGCCATTCCCCAGAACGTTCTATCCCCGACATTCTATAACTGCCACTCCCCGGAACGTTCTGTCCCTGACATTCTATAACTGCCATTCCCCGGAACGTTCTGTCCCTGACATTCTATAACTGACATTCTCCGGAACGTTCCGTCCCCAACATTCTACAACTGACATTCTCCGGAACGTTCCGTCCCCAACATTATATAACTGACATTCCCCGGAACGTTCTGTCCCCAACATTCTATAACTGCCATTCCCCAGGACGTTCTATCCCCGACAGTCTATAACTGACATTCTCCAGAACGTTCTGACCCCGACATTCTATAACTGCCATTCCCCGGAACGTTCTGTCCCTGACATTCTAAAACTGCCATTCCCCGGAACGTTCTGTCCCTGACATTCTATAACTGACATTCCCCGGAACGTTCTGTCCCTGACATTCTATAACTGACTTTACCCGGAACGTTCTGTCCACAACATTCTATAACTGACTTCCCCAGAACGTTCTGTCCCTGACATTGTTTGTGAACGGCCGGTCGTCAGTGAATTGAACAAACGATAAGATCCCGAGGGAAGAGATCCCGTTCCAGGGGGAAGGAGACACTGTTCCGAAGGCCCCTCAGGCAGTTAAAGGGGTGAATACGTTTTCCCTGCGTTTACATTTCTTCACGACACAGGATCGACCACAATTTAGACCAAAATACAGAAACTCCCAAACTCCGTTTGTCTTCAGGAAACTGGGAGAGAATCCTTCAGGACAACAACGTTTCCACCCTCCGTATTAGGAACTGGGAAGGAGAGACCAGTGTCTGCTCTCGAGTGACCGTGTGTGTGGGAATGTTCCAGAAACCATCTGTCCTTATGGATGTGTCTCTGTGTGTTTGGGGAAGGAGGTTTTCTTGTGGTTTATGTCACATTTTTATCAGTAATTCAGAACTTCCCATATGTTACTCCAGCTCCAATTATTTTAATAAATCTCTGAATACAGGGACACATTTGAAAATCTCACTGGGTCCCCAATCAAACGGGTCCCTTTGCCTCCAGGCTGATGGATAATGGGTTTGTTTTCCTTCCTCACAGTTAACATAGTGACCATCTACATCCTGCTTTATAAAGATTGTGGATTATCTCCATGTGTCAGACGTTACCTGGGGGCCATGGCAGCGGCGGATCTCCTGGTCATTATCCTCGACCTGATCCTGAGACACATTCCCATTGTTTATCAGGAACAGTTTTATTTCCTGACGGACTCCATCCCCGTGTGTAATATCCACCCCGTCCTGCTTTATGCAGCCACTGACTGCTCTGTCTGGTTCACCGGAACTTTCACCTTTGATCGGTTTGTGGCCATTTGTTGCCAGAAGCTGAAAAGTAAATATTGCAGTGAGAAAACGGCGGCTGTGGTTCTGGGAGCAGTGACTGTGCTGAGCTGTTTAAAGAACATTTCCTGGTACTTTATGCTCACGGCTCGGTATCGGCTGATGAACACCCCCTGGCTTTGTGATGTAACAGACACTGTTCAATTCTCCATTGTCTGGGTCACAATCGAGTTCCTCTACAAAATTCTAACCCCGTGTGTCCCATTTCTCCTGATTCTGCTGCTCAATGTTCTCACCGTCAGATACATTTTAGTGACCAGCAGAGCCCGAAGGAGACTCCGCACTCACACCAATGGGGACATTCAGTCTGACACTGAAATGAGAAACCGAAAAAAATCCATCATTTTACTGTTTGTGATCTCGGCCAATTTCATCCTGTTTTTTTATATGGAATCGGATGCGGTATATTGGTAATACATCTGTGCATCTCGATTGGTTTGTGCTGGAACTGGGCTTCATGCTGCAGCTCCTCAGTTGCTGCACAAACACCGCGATTTATGCCGTGACCCAGACTAAGTTCAGACCGCAACTGAAGAACGTGCTGAAATATCCCTTCACCCAAATCCATCCATACATCAAATTCCCTCATTAATCACACAATCCGGTATTTTCTCATTTCCGTTCAGTGTTTCAGTGATGGAGCAGCCTGTCGCGATGGTAAATGACTGAGGGAAGCACTGGTTTGTCCATCCTTCTCCCACAGGGGGGTTACAGGGAAACATTTCAATGTTTCTAACAACTCAGGGGCCAGTGAGAAAAGGCACCATCCCAATGACTGTATCCATCACTTCCATTTGTAAACAATAAAAGTGTTGATTAAAACGTGCCAAGCAGCAGAGTGACCGATGTTGTTGTGTGTCTTTGTGTTGGAGAAGCTGAGCTGGAGAGAGACAGAATCAGCCCCAAGTCCTGGTCCTCAGGGAAGGGGAGGGCACCGCCCACTGAGCTCAGGAGCTGGGTTTAACTGCCTCTGTCCTTTCTTTCCCTTTTGTGTCTCCCACTCCAACTTGGCTTTAAGCAGAATTCACCTTGCTTCCTTTGTCCCTCTCCCTCCATCTATCCCTCCCACTCTCACACTGCACTGCTATTTCTCTCTCCTTTTCCCATTTACACACTCAATTCCACAGTCCTTGCCTTCCCCAATCTCATTCACTCTCTCTCCATCTTGCAATCGTAACCTCCAAATATTACTGTCTTCCTCGAATCCTTTGGTGATGGGGGATCAGAAGGGGGTTGTCGATCTTCAGGCCGATGTTAGGGAACAGAAATTGGGACGACATGTCAGGCCATTGCTCGGGCAACAGTATGGAGCTTGGGCCAAACGCCCTTGCTCGGGGACATGGTGGGTGTGAGAACACCAGCCGTTACTAGGGGGTAACAGGTGGAGTGGCACCGTCGGCTGTGGCTGAGACTGGTACAACAGGATATCACAAACAGAACACATTGTGTAGGACATACTGTCTGTTCCTCAGGGAATAGAATGGGGATTGGGTTAAAGGCTATTTAGAGGGGATCAACTGGGTCGGTGCTCACAGGCAGGAGCTCAGTTTATGGTGTGCGAGCGGTGTGATGGTGGGACACTGTGTGGGCGTGTGAGTGTGATGCTGGGTGAGTGTGCAGGCGAGTGAGCCTGATGGTGGGGCTTGTGTGGGAGAGTGAGCGGGATGATGGGGGAATGTGTGGGAGTGAGCGTGAAGTTGAGGGTTGCGTGGAGCAGTGTGTGTGAGGGTGGCGGAGTGTGTGGGGTTGGGTTTGAGAGTGGGGGTGGTTTGGGGCAGTGTATGTGATGATGGTGGAACGTGTGGGGATGAGCGAGACAGTGAGGGAGGTGTTGGGCAGTGTGTATGATGGTGGTGGAGTGTGTGGGTGTGAGCGTGACTGTGAGAGAGCTGTGGGGCAGTGTGTGTGATGTTGGTGGAGCGTGTTGGGGTGAGCGTGATGGTGGGGGTGGTGTGGCGCAGTGTGTGTGAGGGTGTTGGAGTGTGAGGGGGTGAGCATGAAGGTGAGGGAGGTGTGGGGCAATGTGTGTGAGGGTGGTGGAGTGTGAGGGTGTGCGCGTGATGGTGGGGGTGGTGTGGGGCAGTGTGTGTGATGTTGGTGGAGCGTGTTGGGGTGTGCGTGATGGTGGGGGAGCTGTGGGGCAGTGTGTGTGAGGGTGGTGGAGTGTGTGGGTGTGAGCGTGAAGGTGGGGAGGTGTGGGGCAATGTTTGTGAGGGTGGTGGAGTGTGAGGGTGTGAGCGTGACTGTGAGGGAGGTGTGAGGCAGTGTGTGTAATGTTGGTGGAATGTGTTGGGGTGAGCGTGAAGGTGGGGGTGGTGTGGGGCCGTGTGCGCGATGGTGGTGGAACGTGTGGGGATGAGCGTGACAGTGAGGGTGGTGTGGTGCAGTGTGTGTGATGGTGGTGGAGTGTGTGGGTGTGAGCATAACAGTGAGGGAAGTGTGGGGCAGTGTGTGTGATATTGGTGGAGCATGTTGGGGTGACCGTGATGGTGGGGTGGTGTGGGGCAGTGTGTGTGTGTGTGGTGGAGTGTGTGGGGTTGAGTGTGAGGGTGGGGGTGGTTTGGGGCAGTGTGTGTGAAGGTGGTGGAGTGTGTGGGTGTGAGCGTGATGGTGAGGGAGGTGTGGGGCATTGTGTTTGATGGTGGCGGAGTGTGTGGGGGTGAGAGTGACGATGAGGGCGGTGTGGGGCAGTGTGTGTGATGGTGGTGGAGTGTGTGGGGTTGAGTGTGAGGGTGGGGGTGGTTTGGGGCAGTGTGTGTGATGGTGGTGGAATGTGTGGGTGTGAGTGTGACAGTGAGGGAGGTGTGGGGCAGTGTGTGTGATGGTGGTGGAGTGTGTGGGTGTGAGCGTGACAGTGAGGGAGGTGTGGGGCAGTGTGTGTGATGGTGGTGGAGTGTGTGGGTGTGGAGCGTGACAGTGAGGGAGGTGTGGGGCAGTGTGTATGATGGTGATGGAATGTGTGGGTGTGAGCGTGATGGTGAGGGAGGTGTGGGGCATTGTGTTTGATGGTGGTGGAGTGTGTGGGGGTGAGAGTGACGGTGAGGGCGGTGTGGGGCAGTGTGTGTGATGGTGGTGGAGTGTGTGGGGTTGAGTGTGAGGGTGGGGGTGGTTTGGGGCAGTGTGTGTGATGGTGGTGGAATGTGTGGGTGTGAGTGTGACAGTGAGGGAGGTGTGGGGCAGTGTGTGTGATGGTGGTGGAGTGTGTGGGTGTGAGCGTGACAGTGAGGGAGGGTGGGGCAGTGTGTGTGAAGTTGGTGGAGTGTGTAGGGGTGAGCGTGACGGTGGTGGTGGTGTGGGGCAGTGTGTGTGATGATTTTGGAGTGTGTGGGTGTGTGAGTGATGGTGGTGGAGTGAGTGGTGGTGAGCGAGACAGTGAGGGTGGTGTGGGGCAGGGTGTGACATGTGAGAGTGAGGGGGTCAGGCTGACAGTGATGGAGTGAGTGAGAGAGGGTCAGTTTGATGGTGCTGGAGTGAGTGTGAGAGGGTCAGTGTGATGGTGACAGAGTGAGTGTGAGGGGGTCAGGATGACGGTGATGGAGTGAGTGTGAAGGGGTCAGCGTAATGGAGATGGAGTGAGTATGAGTGGGACAGTGTGACGGTGATGGAGTGAGTGTGAGGGGATCAGTTTGACGGAGATGGAGTGAGTGTGTGGGAGTCAGGGGGATGGTGATTGAGTGAGTGTGAGGGGGTCAATGTGTCGGGGATGTAGTGAGTGTGAAGTGGTCAGGGGACAGTGATGGAGTGATTGTGAGGCAGTCAGGGTGACAGTGATGGAGTGAGTGTGAGGTGGTCAGGGTGACAGTGTTGGAATGAGCGTTTGGGGGTCAGGGTGACAGTGATGGAGTAAGTGTGAGGGTTTAAGGGTGACGGTGATGGAGTGCGTGTGAGGGGGTCAGGGTGACAGTGATGTTGTGAGTGTGAGTGTGTAAGGGTGATTGTGATGGAGTGAGTGTGAGGGGGCAGGGTGACAATGATGGAGTGAGTGTGAGAGGGTCAATGTGATGATGATGGAGTGAGAGTGAGGGGTTAAGGGTGACAGTGATGGAGTGAGTGTGAGGGGGTCAGGTTGACCGAGCTCGAGTGAGTGTGAGAGGGTCAGTGTGCTAGTGATGGAGTGAGAGTGAGGGGTCTGGGTGACGGTGATGGAGTGAGTGTGAGGGGGTCAGGGTGACGGTAATGGAGTGAGTGTGAGGGGGTCAGGGGAACGGCGATGGAGTGAGTGTGTGTGGGTCATGGTGATGATGAAGAAGTAAGTTTGAGAGGTTAAGTGTGATGTGGATTGAGTGAGTGTGAGGGGTTAAGAGTGACTGTGATAGAGTGAGTGTGAGGGAGTTAGGGTGATGGTAATGGACTGAGTGTGAGAGGGTCAGTGTGACGGGTGAATGAGTGAGTGTGTGGGGGTCAGCGTGACGGTGATGGAGTGAGAGTTTGGGAGTCAGGGTGACAGTGATGGAGTGAGTTTGAGGTTTTAAGGGTGACAGTGATGCAGTGAGTGTGAGAGCGTCAGGGTGACAATGATGGAGTGAGTGTGAGAGGGTAAGTTTGACGGTGATGGAGTGTGCGCGAGGGAGTAAGGGTGATAGTGATGAAGTGAGTGTGACAGAGTCAGGGTGACTGTGATGGAGTGAGTGTGAGGGGTTAAGGGTGACGGCGATGAGGTGAGTGTGACAGGGTCAGGGTGATGGTGATGAAGTGAGTGTGAGAGAATCAAGGTGACAGTGATGGAGTGAGTGTGAGGGGGTAATGGTGACATTGATTGAGTGAGAGTGTGGGGTTAAGTGTGGTGGATGGACTGAGTGTGAGGGGTTAAGTGTGACGGTGATGGAGACAGTGTGAGGTTTTTAGTGTGACAGTGACGGTGTGAGTTTGAGGGGGTCAATGTGATGGTGATGGAGTGAGTGTGAGGTCGTCACAGCGGCAGTGATGGAGTGAGTGTGAGGGGGTCAGTGTGATGGTAATGGAGTGAGTGTGAGGGGGTCAGGGTAACGGTGATGGAGTGAGTGTGAGGGGATCAGTCTGGCGGTGATGGAGTGGGTGTGAGAGGGTCAGGTTGAGAGTGACGGAGTGAGTGTGAAGGAGTCAGGGTGATGGTGATGAAGTGAGTGTGAGAGAGTAAGGGTGTCAGTGACGGAGTGAGTGTGAGAGGGTTAGGGTGATGGAGATGAAGTTAGTGTGAGGGGTAAAGGGTGACAGCGATGGAGTGAGTTCGAGGGGTTAATGGTGACAGTGATGGTATGAGTTTGAGGTGGTCAGGGTGGCAGTGATGGAGAGAGTGTGAGGGAGTCAGGGTGATGGTGATGCAGTGAGTGTGAGAGAGTCAGGGTGACATTGATGGAGTGAGTTTCAGGGGGTCAGGGTGACGGTAATGGAGTGAGTGTGAGGGGGTCAGGGTGACATTGATTGAGTGAGTGTGAGGGGTTAAGTGTGACCTAGATGGAGTGAATGTGAGGGTTTAAAGGTGAAGATGTTGGAGTGAGTGTGAGGGGGCCAGGTTGACAGTGATTGAGTGAGTTTGAGGGGGTCAGGTTGATGGTGATGAAGTGAGTGTGACAGAGTCAGGGTGACGGTGATGGCGTGAGTGTGAGAGGGTCTGGGTGACGGTGATGGAGTGAGTGTGAGGGATTAAGGGTGACGGTGATGGTGTGAGTGTGAGGGGTAAAGGGTGACGGTGATGGTGTGAGTGCGAGGTGGTCAGTGTGACGGTGATGGAGTGAGTGTGAAAGGATCAAGGTGACGGTGGTGGAGTGAGTGGAGGGGGTCAGTGTGACGGTGATGGAGTGAGTATGAGGGTTTCAGGGTGTGGTTGATGGAAAGAGTGTGAGGGGGTCAGGTTGACATTGATGGAGTGAGTGTGAGGGGTTAAGTGTGACATGGATGGATTGAGTGTGAGGGGTTAAGAGTGACAGTGATGGAGTGAGTGAGAGTCGTTAAGGTTGACGATGATGGAGTGAGTGTGAGGGGCCAGGGTGACAGTGATGGAGTGAGTGTGAGGGGTCAGGATGACGGTGATGATAGAGGGTGGTGGTGGAGGATTGTTTTTCAGACTGGAGGCCTGTGACCAGTGGAATACCTCAAGGATCGGTGCTGGGCCCTCTACGTTTTGTAATTTACATCAATGATTTTGATACGAGCATAAGAGGTACAGTTAGTAAGTTTGCAGGTGACACCAAAATTGGAGGTGTAGTGGACTGCGAAGAGGGTTTCCTCAGATTACAACGGGATCTGGACCAGATGGGCCAATGGGCTGAGAAGTGGCAGATGGAGTTTAATACAGATAAATGCGAGGTGCTGCATTTTGGGAAAGCCAATCTTAGCAGGACTTCTACATTTAATGGTAAGATACTAGGGTGCGTTGCTGAACAAAGAGACCTTGGAGTGCAGGTTCATAGTTCCTTGAAAGTGGAGTTGCAGCTAGTTAGGATAGTGAAGACAGCGCTTGGTATGTTTTCCTTTATTGGTCAGAGTACCAAGAACAGGAGTTGGGAGGTCATGTTGCGGTTGTACAGGACATGGTATAAGTCACTCTTGGAATATTGCGTGCAATTCTGGTCCCCTTCCTATCGTAAAGATGTTGTGAAACTTGAAAGGTTTCAGAAAAGATTTACAAGGAGTTTACCAGGGTTAGAGGATTTGGGCTACAGGGAGAGGCTAAGTAGGCTGGGGCGGTTTTCCTTGGAACATCAGAGGCTGAGGGGTGAATTTATCGAGGTTTATAAAATCATGACGGGCATGGATAGGAGAAATAGACAAAGTCTTTTCCTTGGGGTTGGGGAGTCCAGAACTAGAGGGCATAGGTTTCGTGTGAGAGGGGAAAGATATGAAAGAGACCTAAAGGGGAACTTGTTCACTCAGAGGGTGGTACATGAATGGAATGAACTCTCAGAGGAAGTGGTGGAGGCTGGTAAAATTGTAACATTTAAAATGCAGCTCGATGGGTATATGAATGGGAAGGTTTGGAGGGAGATGGGCGAAGTGCTTGAAAAAGAGACTAGGGTAGGTTAGGATATCTGTTCGGCATAGACCGGTTGGACCAAAGGGTCTGTTTCCAAGCTGTATATTTCTTTGACTGTATGACTCCGCGATTTAGTGACTCACTCCTTGTTATCTGTTATTCTGTATGTAAACAACTCTGAACCCCGCGATTAGATTCCAATCTGTAACTCACTCTGAACTATCTGTTATTCTGTATGTAACCCACCCTGACCTCTGCGATTAGATTCCAATCTGTAACTCACTCTGGGCTATCTGTTATTCTGTATATAACCCACCCTGAACCCCACGATTCGATTCCAGGCTGTAACTCACTCTGGGCTATCAGTTATTCTGTATATAACCCACGCTGAGCACCTCGATTAGATTCCATTATGTAACGCATTCTGGGCTATCTGTTATTCTGTATTTAAACCACCCTGAAAACCTCGATTCGAATCCAGGCTGTAACTCACTCCTGGGTATCTGGTTTGCCGTATATAAACCACCCTGAACCCCTCGATTAGATTCCAGTCTGTTCTATCACTCTTGGGTATCTCATATGCTGTATGTAATCCCAAAACCTCTCAATTAGATTCCAGTCTGAAACTCACTCCTGGGGATCTGGTTTGCCTGTTATTTTGTACATAATCCACCCCGAAATCAGCGATTAGATTCTCGGCTGTAACTCACTCCGGCCTTTCTGTTTTTCTGTATATAAACCACACTTAACCCCTCGATTAGATTCCATGTTATAACTCACTCTCGGGTATCTGTTATGCTGTATACAAATCATCCTGAACACCTCAATTTGATTCCAGGCTGCAACTCATTCCGGGCTATCTGTTATTCTGTATATAAACCACCCTGAAACCCTCGATTGGATTCCAGGCTGTATTTCATTCTGTGGCATCTGTTATTCTGTATATAAACCACGCTGAAACCCTCGATTAGATTCCAGTCTGTAACTCACTCCGGGCTATCTGATTTGCCGTATATAAACCACCCTGAACCCCTCGATTAGATTCCAGTCTGTTCTATCACTCTTGGGTATCTCATATGCTGTATGTAATCCCAAAACCCCTCAATTAGATTCCAGTCTGAAACTCACTCCTGGGGATCTGGTTTGCCTGTTATTTTGTACATAACCCACCCCGAAATCAGCGATTAGATTCTCGGCTGTAACTCACTCTGGCCTTTCTGTTTTTCTGTATATAAACCACACTTAACCCCTCGATTAGATTCCATGTTATAACTCACTCTCGGGTATCTGTTATGCTGTATACAAATCATCCTGAACACCTCAATTTGATTCCAGGCTGCAACTCATTCCGGCCTATCTGTTATTTTGTATATAAACCACCCTGAAACCCTCGATTGGATTCCAGGCTGTATTTCATTCTGTGGCATCTATTATTCTGTATATAAACCACGCTGAAACCCTCGATTAGATTCCAGTCTGTAACTCACTCCGGGCTATCTGTAAATTTGTATATAAACATCCCTGAACCCATTGATTTGATTCCACTTCCTATCATGTTAAGCTCATGTTCCCAACACAATCTAATCTCAATAATGATCATGTATGACGGGTCCTCCTATCTGCTGGCACTACCATCATGTTAACTTTCTGATGTTTATGTACATGATCAGCTGTAGAATTGGAACAATACTGTTTCATAAAGTTCTCATCATTTTACACAGAAACATCCAGCTTTTTCTATTCTTACTGCAAATCACCTTCCAGAATATTCTCTTGCACCTGCCAATGTTTTCAATATAATTCACAAAACACTGACAGCAAAGTAGATGACATGATGGGATGTAGCAAACTGTTACACTCAGTACCTTCATGTTGCAATGTAATAATATCCAGTCAGAAACCTGCCCTAAGACCTGAAAACCTCAAATTGCTCAGCCATTCAATTGTAGATTTGCAGCATTGGATCAGAATCCTGCCTGGCTAGCCTCAACCTAGATTGAAGGATTTCTCAAATCCCACACTGACCTTCTGTGGGTTCACATTGTGTGTTGTCTCCAAATATAAAAAAAATGCACCTGCAATTGAACAAAGCTCTTTCTGTGTCTGCTGGTTTGAGTATCTTTCAACAGGATTGAAGATAAATGAGACAGTGAGAGATAGGCAGCACTGCAACCAGAATGGCAGTGCAGTATTGCAGGTATATTAATATCTTTCGCGAAAGGGGAAAACAGAGGAGGATAGTCTTCAAACTCAGACCGTGGGGAGTCAGTAAAGTCGTGTACCATCATGTTAACTTTCTGATGTTTCTGTGCAAGATCAGCCAAACCCCCGAGACTAAGACATTTCTGAACTTCTCACCATTTTAAACACAAACATTGTGCTTTTTGTATTCTTACTGCAAATCACCTTCCAGAATATTCTCTTGCACCTGCCAATGTTTTCAACATAATTCACAAAACACTGACAGCAAAGTAGATGACATGATGGGATGTAGCAAAATGTTACACTCAGTACCTTCATGTTGCAATATAATAATATCCAGTCAGAAACCTGCCCTGTGTCAGGGACAAAACCTCCCTGGGTCTGGAAGTGGGGACTGGGCAGAAAACGGGGATTTTCATCTGTCACTGAGTTAGTTTGGAAATCTGTGCTGCACATGGACATTTCTCCACATTATATTCTGTTTCTATGTGTGGGTGTTATGGAGAGAGTTTAAACTGAGTTTAACTATGCGTTTCTGCTTAGGGATTCCCTGTCCTTCAGATATTTGACTGCAACACAGAGAGAGAGAGGTAAACAGAGACAGAGGGACCGAGAGAGAGAGAGGGACAGAGAAAGAGAGGGATAGAGACACAGAGCGAGAGAGAGCGGGACAGAGAGAGAGAGGGACAGAGCGACAGAGAGGGGGGGGGGGACAGAGAGAGAGAGAGGGACCGAGAGAGAGAAGGACGGAGAGAGAGAGAGAGATAGAGAGAGAGGTACAGAAAGAGAGAGGGACAGAGCGAGAGAGAGGGGAACAGAGAGAGAGGGGCAGAGAGAGAGAGAGGGTCAGAAAGAAACAGGGATAGAGAGAGGAAAAGGACACACTGAAAGAGAGAGGGACAGAGTCAGAGAGAGAGGGACAGAGAGAGAGAGGGGCAGAGAGAGAGGGACAGCGAGACAGAGCGAGAGAGAGGGGGACAGAGAGAGAGAGGGGGACGCAGAGAGAGGGACACGGAAAGAGGGACATGGAGAGCGCGAGAGGGACAGAGAAACTCAGAGACAGGGACAGAGAGCCAGACCGAAGGACACAGAGAGGGAGAGAAGGATAGAGAGAGGGGGACAGGGCTAGAGACAGGGACACAGAGAGAGGGGGGGGGGGATAGAGAGAGGGACAGAAAGAGAGAAAGAGACAGAGAGAGATGGACAGAAAGAGAGAGGGACAGAGAGACAGAGTGGGGGACAGAGAGACAGAGAGAGAGGGGGGGGGGACAGAGAGAGAGAGGGACAGAGTGAGAGAGAGGGACAGACAGAGACAGAGAGACAGAGAGACAGAGTGAGAGAGAGGGGGACAGAGAGCGAGAGAGACAGAGAGACAGAGAGAGAGGCGGACCGAGAGAGAGAGAGGAGCAGCGAGAGAGAGAGAGAGACAGAGAGAGAGAGGGGGGGCTAGAGAGAGAGAGAGAGAAGGGGACAGAGAGACAGAGAGAGAGAGAGAGGGTCCGAGAGAAAGAGGGACGGGGAGAGAGAGAGGGAGAGAGAGAGAGAGAGAGAGAGAGAGAGAGAGAGAGAGAGAGAGAGAGAGAGAGAGAGACAGACAGACAGAGCGAGAGAGAGGGGAACAGAGAGAGAGAGAGGGACAGAGAGAGGGACAGAGAGAGAAAAGGACACACTGAAAGACAGAGGGACAGAGAGAGAAAAGGACACACTGACAGAGAGAGGGACAGAGTTAGAGAGAGGGGGACAGAGAGAGAGAGAGAGGAACACAGAGAGAGGGACATGGAGAGCGCGAGAGGGACAGAGAGACTCAGAGAGAGGGACAGAAAGATCGAGGGACAGAGAGAGAGAGGGACAGGAAGACACAGAGAGCGACAGAGAGACAGACGGAGAGAGAGAGAGACAGAGGGACAGAGAGAGAGAGAGAGACAGAAAGACCCACACAGAGAGGGAAAGAGGGACAGAGAGAGACGGACAGAGAGACTGAGAGAGAAGAGATAGGGACAGAGAGACAGAGAGAGGAGGACAGAGACAGAGTGAAGGACACAGAGAGAGAGAGAGACAGAGAGAGAGGGGGGGACAGAGAGACAGCGAGGGAGGGAAAGACAGAGAGACAGAGGGACTGAGAGAGAGGAGGACAGAGAGAGAGGGACAGAGAAACAGACCGAGAGAGGGACAGAGAGACAGACAAGGGGACAGAGACAGAAAGAGAGAGGGACAGAAAGATCGAGAGATGGACAGAGAGAGACACACACGGTTAGTGAGGGACAGAGAGAGCGAGAGTTGGACAGAGAGAGACACACACACAGTGAGAGGTGACAGAGAGAGAGAGGGACACAGAGAGAGAGAGGGACAGAGAAAGGGACAGAGAGAGATCAAGAGAGGGACAGAGAGGGAGAGAGACATAGAGAAAGAGGGACAGAGAGAGAGGGATAGAGACAAAGAGGGATAGAGAGAGGGACAGAGAGAGAGGGGGACACAGAGAGGGAGAAAGGGACAGAGAGAGAGGAACAGAGAGAGAGAGGGACACACAGAGAGAGGGACAGAGAGAGGGACAAAAAGAGATAGAGGGGACAGAGAGAGAGACAGAGAGAGTGGGACAGTGAGAGAGAGAGGGACAGAGAGAGCGTGACACAGAGAGAGAGAGGGACAGAGAGAGAGAGGGAGACAGAGAGACACAGAAAGAGAGAGTCAGAGAGAGAGGGATAGAGAGAGAGGGACACAGTGAGAGAGAGAGGGACACAGAGAGAGAGGGGGACACAGAGAGGGATAAAGGGACAGAGAGAGAGGAACCGAGGGAGAGGGACACAGAGAGGGAGAAAGGGAGAGAGAGAGGGACAAAGAGAGATAGAGGGGAAACAGAGAGAGAGGGTCAGAGAGAGAGACAAAGAGAGGGGGACAGAGAGAGAGGGACAGAGAGAGAAGAGCGGGACAGAGAGAGAGAGGGACAGAGAGAGGTGCACAGAGAGAGGGACAAAGAGAGAGAGGCACAGGGACAGAGAGAGGGACAGAAAGGGAGGGACCCCCACGCATCCCCCCATGCATTCCCCCCCACGCATTCCCTCCCACCCAATGACAGATTAAACAAAGCATCTCTTTTAATGCAGCGTTCTTACTCCATCCAAATACAACAGGACTCTCACATAAACGCCCCCAAAAACACATAAGCCCCTCCTCCCCTCTGTGTCTATATATATCGATATATAACGCTAAAGATCACATAACACTAGCTTTTGGAGAATCCTGTTACACTATAACCTGGTGTTGTCCCAATCCAACACTGGCATCTCTATCATCGAAATATAAAGATCACCATTGAGCTTTTAACCAGATGCTTGCTTGAAACACACACAGCAAGATCCCACGAGCAGCAGTGTAACCACAGACAGATCATGTGTGTCCCTGATGCTGGTTAAGCGTTTGATTCTGTCTCCTGGACAAGAGGGACATTCCTCCTGTTGAACAAATTTCAAACATTTCCCCCTTCCTTCTCTGTGCCCTTCACTCTCTGATCACCGTCTTGTGCTCTCTCCATCTGAGATCTCTCTCTCTCTCTTTCTCTCTCTCTCTCTCTCTCTCTGTTCTCGCTTTCTCCATCTCTGATCGGTCTTCCCTCCCACTCTCGGTTCCCCCTCTTACTCTCTCCATCTCCGAGACATGTCTGTTCCTCCCCTATCTCCCTCTATCTCTGAAATCTCTTCCTCTGTATTCCCCCCTCTCGCTGTCTCCATCTCGAAGATCTTTCTCTCTGTCTCTCAGATTTCTCACTTTTTATCCCCCTGGCCTATGCACATGACTCTTGACATTAGAATGGGGCTTTCGAGAGAGTTTCTCATGTTAAGGTATTCATTCCCTCCTCCGGGCTTCCTTCCTCCCAGACCCTGGGGGTGTAACCAGTTTGTGTCACAATCCCAAGGCCCCGGTTCCTTTAACCCCAGGCCTCAAATTCTTTTTAAATCTATAAACCTTCCAACAGGACAGTCAGCGCTCTTTCACTTCTCTCTGTCCCCGTCTGTCTGACCCACTTCACACCCCCATTGGATTGAGAGAGAGGGAGCCAGTGATATCTGTGGGATCAGACTGTGCAGCAGCTCGCCCTCCATCTTTTCCCCCCTTTGTCTCCCCCAGTCCAGACCAGAACACACCCCCTTGTGGTAAAAATCCCAGAGACAGGCTGAACCCCACCATTCTTTTCCCCGTATGTGTGTGTGTAAATGAACGACAAGGAGACAGGACAGTTTCTGATTATTCTCTCTCTGTGTCTGATGATTCCTCGCGGCAGAAGTGATTTAATTCTCTGTTTCTGCATCGTCCGGAGCTTCAGCTCCTGGATCCAATCTCCTCCTCACCCCCAGGGTTAGGGGGAATGGGGGATGGGGAAACACACTGAGAAATAAAAACAAATCAATTTGAAATAAAATACAACAGTTGCACCAAAAGCACAGCAAGATCCCACAGCTCTCTGCCTTCCTCAATCTCCCACGCGACCCTGGTTCAGTTTAATTATTGCAGGATGAATGAATTGCTGACCATCACAATGACATTGAAATACACAGACATCATTGCAGAGCAGTTGACCAGAGGCTAGAAACATGAGTAAACACGTACGCACAGCGAGATCCCATAAGCAGCAATCTAACCCCACACACATAATGGGTGATACTGGTTAAGGGTTGACTTATTTGTGTCAAATCCCAAGGCCCCAGTTACCTTAGCCCCAGGCTTCAAACTTGTTCAAAAACGATAAGGCCGGAATCCGACAGGACCCGGTTAAGCAGAGGTCCCGGTAAAAGCCAGCCCCCCTCCCCACAGAGAGGAGATTAACCCTCGGGGTTATACACAGACAAAACTCACCTGGGCCCAACAGGCTGCAGCCTATCAAACAAGCCTCAGGACTGTGTTCCCCCCTCTGGAGGAAGCTCTTGTTTGAAGGTTTCCTGCTCCCAAACACACACTTTTCAAATCCTCAAGTGGCCAGGAAGATCCCTTTGGGAAGGCTGAGCAGGTAAATCTTTCACAGGGAGACAGCACAGCAAGATCCCATCATTTCCCCTCTCAGTGAGACAGACAATTTCTCAGGAATATCCAAACACAAACATGTCGGGTGATGAGTTGAGTTTTCATGTTGAAAAGTTTTTGAAATAATGGGCTAGCTGATTAAAACCATTCACTGCCTGCAACGATGGCATTAGGGCAATTGACGAACAGCAAGATCCCACAAGTGACAGTGCTGATCATTTTTATTTCTAGTTTAATTCTTTCCTGTCACCCCAGAATCAAATATTGCAGCAATTTCACAATCTCACACTGCCCCTCTCTCTCTCTCTCTCCTGTTTCTCTTGCTCTCACCATTTTCCATTTCTTTCTCTCACTGTCTTTCTCTCTGTGTCCAATTCGATCATTCTGCCCACTCTGTGACCCACTTTTCTCTGATAGTTTGACAATTCTTTCCAGAGGGTCAGATATTTTGGGTTAGAGTTCCCTACTGAGGGAACCCCGTCTCCCAGATCCTGGGGGTTTCACCTGTTTGTGTCAACAATACGTAAGGCTTCAAACCCGTGATCTGACAGGTCCCAGTTAACCAGAGGTCCCGACAAACCAGGCTCCCACCCCCACCCCATCCCTAGAGGAGATGAAACCTCAGGGGAAGAAACAGACCCCCAACTCACCTGGGCTCCACGGGCTGCAGCCTGGCCAACAGGCCTCAGGCCTGTGCTCCGCGCCCTCTGGAGGTTGTTCTTGTCCAAGTCTTTCCTGGTCCCCAGGCATTTTGGATCTTGACTTTCCTGCTTTCCCAACAAATGTTCCTCGGGATAAAAGAAAGAAGAGATGAGTTGGTGGGGGACCGGGGGAGCTAGAGCAGTGTGATGCAAAATTACACAGCAAGATCCCAGTTTAACACAATCCCACCACTCCCTTCACCCATCCCCAATGCATTTCATAACCTCACAGCAACATCAAAATACAAACAAATCATAAGAAATCAATTAACCAGAAGCTGGAAAAATTATTAAACACACACACACACACTGTCACAACCAGACAGGGAGGGCTGCTCACTCTCCATACAGAGAGAGAGAACAGGGTATGAGAATGAATCTAACCAATTCCTTGCGCACATTTATTCTGGGTGAGGGGTTAGTGGAGCCCACCCCTGCCCTCTCTGACACGTTGCATCGTCTGTCAGTCTGCTCCCTAGGGAGGGCTCTTTCGGATTGACATGTTAATTCCCAGGACGGGAGCCTTGTGGTATCTTGCTGCCCACTGATATGTTAATTCTGGGGCAACAAAGTATCATCGTTCCCAGTTGCTACAACTCTCTTTTTTATTGAAGCCTTATTAATTGTGTCAGTCCAGTTTGAAAATATTAAAGAATACTCCCACACTAGCATCTCAGAGCCAGACTTTAGGTCGGGTTGCTGACACACACACACACAGGCCTGGGAATGGAGAGGGGGTTATTTGCTGAGGTTCTCTTGGGATTTTCCTGCTGTATGTGTGATTTCTAGAATTAATCTCTGTCTCTGACCCAGTCTGTCTCTGTGTGAATCTCTCTCTGTCACTCTCTTTCTCTCTGTCTCTGTCCCTCTCTCTCTGTCTCTTTCTCTCTGTTCCTGTGTGTGTGTGTCTCTCTCTCTTTTTCTCTGTCCCTGTGTGTCCCACTCTCTTTCTCTCTCTCTGTCTGTCTTCTCTCTCTTTCCCTGTGTCTCTCTCTTCTCTGTGTCTCTGTCTCTGTCTCTCTCTCTCTTTCTTTCTGTCCCTGTATGTGACTCTCTCTCTCTGTCTCTCTCTCTCTTTCTGTCTCTCCCTGCCCTGCTCTACATCCAGCCATTTCTAACTTGATTTGGAGACTTTTATTTCCTTTCCCCTTCGCAAAAATATTGGCAGAGTTTGGAAATTTAAATCATAGATCACGTGCCTGCCCCTCAATACCCACATTTCACCCTCACAGCTCCCCTGCCTTCACCCCCCCCATACACACAGAGACACACACACCCTGACACACACACAGACACAGACTCACACAGACACACAAACAGACAGGCACACACAGAGACAAACGCACACAGACAGACACACACAGACACACACACACACACACACACACACACACGTACAGACACAGACACACACATGCAGTGACAGACCGACATACACACACACATACAGGCACCGACACACACAGACACACCCCAACACAGGACATGCGCACTGTGCAGAGATTTAGTCTGTGGAGGAGAGTCAGTGAGGGTCTGAACTCAAGTATCATCACAGAAACTTCTCTGTGTGAGAGAGATAATGAGACCATGCCTCGTGTGTGTGTGTGTATGTGAAGGTGTGTGTATGTCTGAGTGAGAGAGATAGTGAGGCCATACCTCTGTGTGTGTGTGAGATAGAGACGAAGCCTCTGTGTGTGTGTGAGAGAGAGAGTGAGACCGTGTGTGTATTTCCATCAGAGTGCTAGTTTCCGTGTCAGTGCTGTCCCTCCATAATGTAACTGTGTATAAACCAAGTGTTTATGTCCTTGTCCCAGGAATGATTCACAAATCATACACTGTCCCTCACTCTCATTTACTCACACTCTGACACGTGTACACACACACCCTCACACACCACAGTCAGTCCCTCACACACATAACTTTTCACACACTTGCAGACATCCACACTGACATGCACACACACACACGCAGTCACTCACAAATGCACACTTAAACATTTTCACACGCGCTATCACAATGTCTCTCTCACACTCACACACAAACATACACACGCGCACACTTTCTCTCTCTGTCTCTCTGACATACATACAGTTTAACTCACTCATTCTCTCTCTCTACACACTCTGCCTCTCACATACTCGCTTCCACATACTCTCTGTTACAAACGCTCTTACACACACACTGTCATACACACTTTCTGACTCACACCCCCCACACACTCACGTTCACTATCTCATATATGCTCACTTTCACACACTCACTCTCTCTCTCCAAAACTCTGTCTCTCTCACACATTCTTGCAAAGTCTCTCACACGTGCGCACTCACTCTCTCTCACATGCACACACACACACTCGCATGCACTCACTCTTTCACATACCACTCACACACTTCTTCTCTCTCACTCACACACTCTCTTTCTCGCACTCACAGACACTCTCATGCATGAGCACATCATATCTCACACACGCTCACTCTCTTTTTCACTCACATGCACACATTTTCTCTCTCATGCGCGCACACTATCTCATGCACGCACTCTCGCACACAGGCATTCTCTCTCACACACACACACGAACTCTCTCTCTCTCTCTCTCAAGCATGCATTCTCTCTCTCACACACTCATTCACTCTCTCACGCACGTATTCTCTCTCTCGCACACTCATTCTCTCTCTCAAGCACGCATTCTCTCACTCACGCATGCATTCTCTCTCTCGCACACTCATTCTCTTTCTCATGCACACATTCGCTCTCTCTCTCTCGCACACTCATTCTCTTTCTCACGCACGCATTCTCTCTTTCGCACACTCATTCTCTCTCTCATGCATGCATTCTCTCTCTCACACACTCATCTCACACGCACACATTCTCTCCTGCACATGTAGACACTCTTTCTTTCACACATGCCCTCTCTCACATGCACACTCACTCTCGTTCACTTGTACATACACACTCTCTCACATGCACGCACACACTCGCATGCACTCACTCTTTCACATACAGACACACTTCCTCTCTCTCACTCTCACACCCTCTTTCTCACACTCACACACACTCTCATGCATGTGCACATCATATTTCACACACGCCCACTCTCTCTCTCATTCACATGCGCACATTTTCTCTCTCTCATGCACGGACACTATCTCATGCATGGACTCTGTCTTTTGCACACAGGCATTCTCTCTCTCTCACACACACACACAGGCATTCCCTCTCTCTCACACACACACGCATTCTCTCTCTCTCTCTCACACAGACATTCTCCCTCTCTCGCACACACGCATTTTCTCTCTCACACACACACACGTTCTCTCTCTCACACACACACACGCATTCTCTCTCTCACACACGCATTCTCTCTCTCTCACACACGCATTCTCTCTCCCACACACACACACTCATTCTCTCTCTCACGCACACACAAATTCTCTCTCACGCTCACACGCAGTCTCTCTCTCTCGCACATGCATGCATTCTCTCTGTCTCTCACACATGCATTCTCTCTCTCACACACACATTCTCTCACAGACGTATTCTTTCTCTTGCACAGACACACGTTCTCTCTCACACACACGCATTCATTCTCTCTCTCACACGCACGCATTCTCTCTCTCTCACACACGCATATATTCTCTCTTTCACACACGCACGCATTCTCTCTCTCGCACACACGCATTCTCTCTCTCTCAGGCACACATGATTTCTCTCTCTCACACACACACGAATTCTCTCTCTCTCACACACGCGCATTCTCACACACGCATTCTCTCTCTCTCCCACACACTCTCTCTATTTCTCTCACATTCCATCGCTCTCTCTAACACACATTCTCTCTCTTACAAAGACACTCGTTCTCTCTCTCACACATGTGTGCATTCTCCCTTTCACACACGCACACATTCTCTCTCTCACACACATGCATTTTCTTCTCTCTCGCACGCACACATTCTCTCTCTCTCACACACGCATTCTCTCTCTTTCACACACATGCATTCTCTCTCTCTTGCACGCATGCATTCTCTCTGTGTCTCTCACACGCACGCATTCTCTCTGTCTCGCTCCCATGCACGCATTCTCTCTCTCGCTTGCATGTGTTTGGACTCTCTCGCACGCACGCATTCTCTCCCTCACACACAGAAGCATTCTCTCTCTCTCTCACACGCACGCATTCTCTCTCACTCACACACAAGCATTCTCTCACTCTCTCACACACAAGCATTCTCTCTCTCACACGCATGCATTGTCTCTCTCACGCACGCATTCTCTCTCTCGCATGCACGTATTCTCTCCGTCTCCCTCGCACGCACGCATTCTCTCTCTCTCTTGCATGTACATATTCTCTCTCTCTCTTGCACGCACGCATTCTATTTCCCTAGCACACACACATTCTCTTTCACTCTCTGTCACGCACGCATTTTCTCTCTCTTGCACGCATGCATTCCCTTTCTCGCTCTCGCACGCACTCTCTCTCTCACGCACGCATTCTCTCACTCGCACACACATTCACTCTTTTCTTCACCCACACGCACTCTCTTTCTCTTACACACACACTCACTCACTCAGTCTTTCGTGCACCCACACACACTCTTGCACACGTGGACTCTCTTTCTCTTACACAAACACAGCAAACACACTCACTCTTTCTTGCACCCACACACACACTCGCACACATTCACTCTCTTTCTCTTACACACACACAATCACTCCTTCTTGCACCCACACACTCATACACTCACTTCCTCTTACACACACACTCTCTTTCTTGCACGTGCACACACTCTCGCACACATGCACTCTCTTCCTCCTATACACACACACTCACTATTTCTTGCACCCATGCACACTCTCACACACATGCACTCTCTTCCTCTTACACACACATTCGCTCTTTCTTGCACGCGCACACACTCTCACACACATGACACTCTCTTCCTCTTACACAAGCACACTCAATCTTTCTTGCAAACATGCACAGTCTCGCACACATGTACTCTCTTTCTCTTACATACACACTCTCACTCTTTCTCGCACCCACGCACACTCTTGCACACATGCACTGTCATTCTCTTATGCACTCACACTCACTCTTTCTTGCACCCACCCACGCACTCACACACATGCACTCTCTTTCTCTTAAACACACACGCACTCACACTTTCTTGCACCCTCACACACTCTCGCACACATGGTCCAGAAATGGAGGGCATAGGTTTAGTGTGAGAGGGGAAAGTTATGAAAGAGAACTAAGGGGCAACTTGTTCACTCAGAGGGTGGTAAAGGAATGGAATAAACTGTCAGAGCAAGTGGTGGAGGCTGGTATAATTGCAACATTTAAAATGCAGCTAGAAAGGGTATGTGAATGGGAAGGTTTGGGGGGAGATGGGCCAAGTGCTTGAAAAAAAGACTAGAGCAGGTTAGGATATCTGGTCGGCATGGTTGGGTTGGACCAAAGGGTCTGTTTCCATGCTGTACATCTCTATGACTGTATGAAAATGCGATTTTGTGACTCACTCCCGGATATCTGTTATTCTGTGTGAAAACCAACACGAACCCCTCGAATAGATTCCAATCTGTAACTCACTCCTGGGTATCTCATACGCTGTATGTAAACCCTAAACCCCTCCATTAGATTCCAGTCTGTCGCTCACTCCTGGGTATCTGATATGCTGTGTATAAACCATAAACCACTCAATTAGATTCCAGTCTGGAACTCTCTCCTGCTTATCAGTTAATGGATCTGTGAAGTGATCATTGTTGGATATAAGACTCAAGACAAGATAAACTAAAGGTTCAAATGTTACATTGGGAGCAAAAACACAGAAAGCTGCTGGTACATTTGAGAATATACTGAATATCAGATAGCCCAGAGTGAGTTAAGGTCTGGAATCCAATTGAAGGGTTCAGGGTGGATTAAATACAGAATAACAGATACCCCGGAGTGGGGGACAGCCTGGAATCTAATCAAGGGGTTAAGCGTGGTTTATATACAGAATAACAGATAAACCAGATTGAGTTACAGACTGAAATCTAATCGAATGCTTCAGGGTGATTTACATACAGAATAATAAGATAGCCCAGAGTGAGTTATAGCCTGGAATCTAATCGTGGGTTACAGGGTGGTTTATATTCTGAATGACAGATACCCCAGATTGAGTTATAGCCTGGAATTTAATCGAGGGGTTCACTGTGGTTTATGTACAGAATAAAAACATAGCCCCGAGTGAGTGACAGGCTGGTATCTCATCGAGGGGTTCAGTGTGGTTTGCATACAGAAAAATCGATACCCAGATTGAGTTACAGCCACAAATCTAGTCAATGGGATCACAACTTGAACCCACAGAGGGTCAGTGTGGGTTTTGAGAAACCCTTCAATTTGCGGTAAGTCCTTGCCAAGCAGGATTCTGATCCAACGCTGCAAATCTACAATTCAGTGGCTGAGCTCTTTCAGGTTTTGTATATTATGTTTCTCTCATATATTAGGAGCTTGGAAAGTAAGGCAGACCTTACTGGAATGTCACATTGTCTCTCCGCATTCACTGTAAAAAGGTTCTGGGATTTACATTTTAACCACCTTCAAAGAGCTGTCTCCATTTCCTATCTCTGCTGGCATCAATGAATGGAAATGGCTTTTGACACATTGTCCCCTCTCCCTTGCTGAAAGTATTCCTGACACAAATCAGTCAGGCAGACATTTTAGATTTGCCCACAGCCACCATTTTATATCAGCAAAACGATGACATTGAGTTGATAAATAAGGAAAAGCAAGACAGACTGGCAAAATCAATACAGTTTGAAAATATATAAAACATTGAACATGCACACAGAATCACAGACACACAGAATCACACACACAGGGATACAGACACCTTCCAGAAGCTGTCTCCATTTCCTATCTTGCAAGGGAATTCATGTTATGATGATGCATTCATGCAGGACAGTAAACAGCTTTTGAGACGTTCCCCATTGTGACAGAAATTCAGCCCCAATCTGAAACTTGGAGATATGTAACAGGACAGAAATAAAACAGCAGCTTTCTGTGTTCCTGCTCCCAATGTATTATTTGACCATTTAGTTTATCTTGTCTTCGGTCTAACATCCAACAAGGATCATTTCACAGATCCAATAACAGATCCCCAGGAGTGAGTAACAGCCTGGAATCTAATCGAGGGGTTCAGGGTGGTTAACACACAGAAAATCAGAGAAGAAGTAGTGAGTCACAAAATCGCAGAGTCATACAGTCAAAGAAATATACAGCATGGAAACAGACTCTTTGGTTCAACCCGTCTATGCCAACCAGATATCCTAACCTACTCAAGTCTCTTTTTCAAGCACTTGGCCCATCTCTCTACAAAACCTTCCCATTCATATACCCATCGAGCTGAATTTTAAATGTTGTAATTGTACCAGCCACCACCACTTCCTCTGACAGTTCATTCCATTCATGGACCACCCTCTGAGTGAACAAGTTGCCCCTTAGATCTCTTTCATATCTTTCCCCTCTCACACTAAACATATGCCCTCTAGTTCTGGACTGACCCACCCTGTGGAAAAGACTTTGTCTATTTATCCGATCCATGCCCCTCATGATTTTATAAACCTCAATAAGGTCACCCCTCAGCCTCTGACACTCTAGGGAAAACATCCCCAGCCTATTCAGCCTCTCCCTGTAGCACAAATCCTCTAACAATGGCAACCTCCTTGTAAATCGTTTCTGAACCCTTTCAAGATTCACAACATCCTTCCGCTAGGAAGGAGACCAGAATTGCACGCCATATTCCAACAGTGGCATAACCCATGTCCAGTCCAACTGCTAAATGACCTCTCAATGCCTATACTCAAAACTCTGACCAATAAAGGAAAGCATACCAAACGCTGCCTTCATTGTCTTATCAACCTGCCAATCTACTCTCACGGAGATACGAACCTGCACTTCAAAGTCTCTTTGTTCAGCAACTCTCCCTCGGATCGGATCATTAAGTCTATAAATCCTACTCAAATTTGCTTTCCCAAAATGCAGCACATCGTGTTTATCGAAGTGGAATAGAATTGAAGATTTTGGGGTGTTTTTGAAACATGCCAGTCACATATTCATGGAAGTGAGTTACACATTGGAATCTTATCGAGAGGGTTCCGGGTGATTCATATAATCCCGACCGTGGGGAAACAAGCCCTTCAGCCCAACAAGACCACACTGACCCTCAAAGAATAACCCATCCACACCCATTTCCCCACATTTACCACTGACTAATGCAACTCACCTATACATCCCTGAATACCATGGGCAATTTTAACTGGGTTTGGATTGGATGGTTAATATACAGACTAACAGATACCCAGGAGTATGATACAGACTGGAATCTAATCAAAGGATTGAGGTGGCTAATGTGCAGAGCCCCTTAAATTTGGAAGTCAGTTACAGATTGGAATTTAATCAAGGGGATTCGGGATGATTATGTGTAGAATAACAGATACACAGGAGTGCGCTGCAGATTGCATTCAAATTGAGTGTATTGGGCGATTTATGGACAGAGCAACGGGATACGAGAGGAGAGAAAGCAGAGGAGAAAGTACCATCTATGGACCAACTTAACAATGAGCTGAGCCAGACAGGATTCAACTGCTGTGTGTGGAGGTTTCCATGTGTTCTGAAAGATGGGAGAGAAACAGGCAAACACCCACACTTTCTATGATGTTGCAGTCAAATATCTGAAGGACAGGGAATCCCTAATTATAGACGCAGAATTAAAGTCAGTTTAAACTCTCTCCATCACACACACACACACACACCCACACATAGAAACTGAATATAATGTGGAGAAATGCCCATGTGCATCACAGATTTCCAAACTAACTCAGTGACAGACAAAAACCCCGTTCTCTGCCCAGTCTCCACTTCCAGACCCAGGGAGGTTTGTCCCTGACCCAAAGCAGGTTTCTGACTGGATATTATTCTATTGCAACATCAAGGTACTGAGTGTAACTGTTTGCTACATCCCATCATGTCATCTACTTTGCTTTAAGAGTTTTGTGAATTATATTGAAAACATTGGCAGGTGCTAGAGAAGGTGATTTGCCATAAGAATAGAAAAAGCTGAATGTTTCTGTGTAAAATGATGAGAAATTCTGAAACAGTATTGCTCAGATACTACAGCTGATGATGTACGTAAACATCAGTAAGTTAACATGATGGTAGTGCCAGCATATAGGAGAACCCGTGATACATTGATCATTATTGTGATTAGATTGTGTTTGGAAAATGATCTTAACATGACAGGAAGTGGAATCAAATCGATGTATTCAGGGTTGTTAATATACAAAATAACAAATAGCCCGGAGTGAGTTAAGGCATGGAATCTAATTGAAGGGTTAAGAGTGGTTTATATACAGAATAGCAGATAGCCCAGGGTGAGTTACAGCCTGGAATCTAATCAAGAGGTTCAGCCTGGTTCATGTCACAGAATAACAGATACCCTGGAGTGAGTTAAAGCCTGGAATGTAATCGAGGGCTTCGGGTGATTTATATACAAAAAACAGATACCCTGGAGTGAATTAAGGCATGGAATCTAATTGAAAGGTTCAGGCTTGTTTATATACAGAATAACAGATAGCCCTGACTGAGTTAATGCCTGGAATCTATTGGATGGATTTCAGAGTGGTTTATGTACAGAATAACAGATGCCACAGAATGAGATACAGCTTGGAATCCAATCGAGAGGTTCAGGGTCGTTTCTATACAGAATAACAGATAGCCCAGAATGAGTTGCAGCCTGGAATCAAATCGAGGGGTTCAGGGTGGTTTTTATACAGCATAACAGATACCCGAGAGGAAGTTAATCGAGGGGTTAAGTGTGGTTTATATACAAAATAAGAGACACCCCATTCGTGAGTTACAGCCTGGATCTAATCAAGGGGTTCAGGGAGGTTAATATACAGAATAACAGAAAGGCCGGAAAGAGTTACAGCCTGGAATCTAATCGCTGATTTCGGGGTGGATTATGTACAAAACAACAGGTATCCCGGAGTGAGTTGTATCATGGAATCTAGTTGAGGAGTTCAGTGTGGGTTATATACAGAATGACAGGTACCCCGGAGTGAGTTACGGCCTGCAATCTAATCGAGTGGTTCAGCGTGGTTTCCATACAGCATATGAGATACCCAAGAGTGATAGGACAGACTGGAATCTAATCGAGGGGTTTGGGGTGGTTTATGTACAGAATAAAAGATAACAAGTAGTGAGACACAAAATCGTGGAGTCATACTGTCATAGAGATGTAAAGCATGGAAACAGACTCTTTGGTCCAACCGTCTATGCCGACCAGATATCCTAACCTACTCAAGTCTCTTTTTCAAGCACTTGGCCCATCTTCCTCCAAAACATTGCCATTCATATACCCATCAAGCTGCATTTTAAAAGTTGCAATTGTTCCAGCCTCCACCACTTCCTCTGACAGTTCATTCCATTCATATACTACCCTCTGAGTGAACAAGTTGCCCCTTAGATCTCTTTCATACCTTTCCCCTCTCACTCTAAACCTATGCACTCCAGTTCTGGACTTCCCTACACCAAGGAAAAGACTTTGTTTATTTATCCTATCCATGCCCTTCATGATTTTATAAACCTCAATAAGGTCACCCCTCAGACTCTGACACTCCAGGGAAAACATTCCCAGCCTATTCAGCCTCTCCCTGTAGCACAAATCCTCTAACCATGGCAACATCCTTGAAAATCTTTTCTGAACCCTTCCAAGTTTCACAACATCCTTCCGATAGGAAGGAGACCAGAATTGCATGCCATATTCCAACAGTGGCCTAAGCCATGTCCAGTCCAGCCACAACGTAACATCTCAATGCCTATACTCAAAACTCTGACCAGTAAAGGAAAGCATACCAAATGCTGCATTCAGTGTCTTATCAACCTGCCACTCTACTCTCATGGAGATACAAACCTGCAATTCAAAGTCTCTTTGTTCAGCAACTCTCCCTCGGACCGGATCATTAAGTGTATAAATCCTGCTCGAATTTGCTTTCTCAAAATGCAGCACCTCGTGTTTATCGAAGTAAAATAGAATTGAAGGTTTTGGGGTGTTTTTGAAACATGCCAGTCACACATACATGGAAGTGAGTTACACGTTGGAATCTAATCAAGATTCCAGGTGATTCATTTAATCCCGACAGTGGGGAAACAAGCCCTTCAGCCCAACATGACCACACTGACCCTCATATGAATAATCCATCCAGTCCCATTTCCTCACATTTACCCCTGACTAATCCAATTCACCTACACACCCCTGAACACCATGGGCAATTTTAACAGTGTTTGGATTGGATGGTTAATATACAGACTAACAGATACCCAGGAGTGGGATCCAGACTTGAAACTAATCAAAGGATTGAGGTGGCTAATATGCAGGGCCCCTTAAAATTGGAAGTCAGTTACAGATTGGAATTTTATCAAGGGGATTCCGGATGATTATGTGCAGAATTACAGATACCCCGGAGTGAGTTACAGACTAGAATCTAATGAAGAGTTTCGGGGTGGTTTATATACAGAATGACAGGTATCCCGGAGTGAGTTATAGAGTCGTAGATTCATAGAGATGTAAATCATAAAGCATGGAAACAGACCCATCGGTCCAACCTGTCCATGCCGACCAGATATCCCAATCCCATCTCGTTCGACCTGCCAGCACCCGGCCCATCTCCCTCCAAACACTTCCTATTCATATACCCATCCAAAAGCCTCTTAAATGTTGCAGTTATACTCGCCACCACGACTTCCTCTGGCAGCTCTCTCCATACACGTAACACCTTCTGCGTGAAAAAGTTGTCCCTTAGGTCTATTTTTCATATCTTTCCCCTCTCAATCTAAACCATTGCCCTCTAGTTATGGACTCCCTGACCCCAGGGAAAAGACTTTGTCCATTTATCCGATCCGATCCATGCACCTCATAGTTTTGTAACCTCTATAAGGTCACCCCTCAGCCTCTGACACTCCAGGGAAAACAGCCCCAGCCTGTTCAGCCTCTCCCTGCAGCTCAAATTCTCCAGCCCTGGCAACCTCCTCGTAAATCTTTTCTGAACCCTTTTGAGATTCACAACATCTTTCCAAAAGGAAGGAGACCAGAATTGCACGCAATATTCCAAGAGTGACCGAACCACTGTCCTGTACAGCTGCAACATGACCTCCTAACTCCTGTACTCGGTACTCTGATCAATAAAGGAAAGCATACAAAAAGCCTTCTTCACTATCCTATCTACCTGCGACTTCACTTTGAAGGAACTATGAACCTGCACTCCAAGGTCTCTTTGTTCAGCAACACACCCTAGGACCATACCATTAAATGTAGAGGTCCTGCTAAGGTTTGCTTTCCCAAAATGCAGCTCTTCGCATTTATATGAATTAAACTCCATCGGTCACTTCTCAGCCCATTGGCCCATCTGGTCCAAATCCTGGTGGAAACTCAGGAAACCCTCTTTGCTGTCCACTATAAGTGCAATTTTGGTGTCATCTGCAAACTTACTAACTGTACCTCTTATGCTCGAATCCAAATCATTTATGTAAATGACAAATAGTAGAGGGCCCAGCACCGATCCTTGTGGCATTCCACTGGTCACAGGCCTCCAGTCTGAAAAACAACCCTCCACCACCACCCTCTGTCTTCTACATTTGAGCTAGTTCCGTATCCAAATGGCTACTTCTCCCTGTATTCCATGAGATCTAACTTTGTTAATCAGTCTCCCATGGGGAAACTTGTTGAACGCCTTAATGAAGTCCATATGGATCACATCCACTGCTCTGCCCTCATCAATCTCCTTTGTTGCTTCTTCAAAAATTCTCAATCAAGTTTGTGAGACATGATTTCCCACGCACAAAGCCATGTTGACTGTCCCGCATCAGTCCCTGCCTTTCCAAATTCATTTACATCCTGTCCCCCAGGTGTCCCTCCAACAACTTGCCCATCGCCGACTTCAGGCTGACCGGTCTATTGCTCCCTGGCTTGTCTTTACATCCCTTCTTAAATAGTGGCACCACGTTTGCCAAACTCCAGTTTTCTGGCATCTTACTTGTGACTATCGATGATACAAATATCTCTGCAAGAGGCCCAGCAATCACTTTTCTATCTCTGCTAACATCAATGAATGGAAATGGCTTTTGACACATTGCCCCCTCTCCTTTGCTGAAAGTATTCCTGACACAAAGCAGTCAGGCGGACATTTTAGATTTGTCCACAGCCACCATTTTATATCAGCAAAACGATGACATTCAGTTTATAAATAAGGAAAAGCAAGAGAGACTGGCAACATCAATACAGTTTGAAAATATATAAAACATTGAACATGCACATATAATCACAGACACACAGAATCACACACACAGGGATACAGACACCTTCCAGAAGCTGTCTCCATTTCCTATCTTGCAAGCGAATTCATGTTATGATGATGCATTCATGCAGGACAGTAAACAGCTTTTGAGACGTTCCCCATTGTGACAGAAATTCAGCCCCAATCTGAAACTTGGAGATATGTAACATGACAGAAATGAAACAGCAGCTTTCTGTGTTCCTGCTCCCAATGTATTATTTGACCATTTAGTTTATCTTGTCTTCGGTCTAATATCCAACAAGGATCATTTCACAGATCCAATAACACATCCCCAGGACTGAGTACCAGACTGGAATCTAATTGAGGGGTTTCGGGTTTACATACAGCATATGAGATACCCAAGAGGGATTGGACAGACTGGAATCTTATCGAGGAATTTGGGGTGGTTTATTTCCGGCAAACCAGATACCCTGGATTGAGCTACATCCTGGAATCTAATCGAAGGTATCAGGGTGGATTCCATACAGCATATGAGATACACAAGAGTGATAGGACAGACTGGAATCTAATCGAGGGGTTTGGGGTGGTTTATATACAGAATAACAGATAACAAGTAGTGAGTCACAAAATCGTGGAATCATACAGTCATAGAGATGTACAGCATGGAAACAGACCCTTTGGTCCAACCCGTCTATGCCGACCAGATATCCTAACCTATTCTAGTCTCTTTTTCAAGCACTTGGCCCATCTTCCTCCAAACCTTCCCATTCATATACCCATCGAGCTGCATTTTAAATGTTGCAATTGTACCACCCTCCACCACTTCCTCTGACAGTACATTCCATTCATGTACCAGCCTCTGAGTGAACAAGATGCCCCTTAGATCTCTTTCACATCTTTCCCCTCTCACACTAAACCTATGCCCTCTAATTCTGTACCCCCTACACCAAGGAAAAGACTTTGTTTATTTATCCTATCCATGCCCCTCATGATTTTATAAACCTCGATAAGGTCACCCCTCAGCCTCCGACACTCCAGGGAAAACAGCCCCAACCCATTCAGACTCTCCCTGTAGCTCAAATCCTCTAACCCTTGGCAACCTCCTTGTAAATCATTTCTGAACCCATTCAAGTTTCACAATATCTTTCCGATTGGAAGGAGACCAGAATTGCACGTAATATTCCAAGAGTGACCAAACCAATGTTCTGTCCAGCCGCAACATGACCTATTAACTCCTGTACTCGGTACTCTGACCAATAAATGAAAGCATACAAAACTCCTTCTTCACTATCTTATCTACCTGCGACTCCACTTTCAAGGAGCTATGAACCTGCACTCCAAGGTCTCTTTGTTCAGCAACACACCTGAGGACCTTACAATTAAATGTAGAAGTCCTGCTAAGATTTGCTTTCCCAAAATGCAGCACTTCGCATTTATATGAATTAAACTCCATCTGCCACTTCTCAGCCCATTGGCCCATCTGGTCCAGATCCTGTTTTAATCTGAGGAAACCCACTTTGCTGTCCACTACACCTGCAATTTTGGTGTCATCTGCAAACTTACTAAATGTACCTCTTATGATCGCATTCAAATCATTTATGTAAATGACAAAAAGTAGTGGGCCCAGCACCGATCCCTGTGGCATTCCACTGGTCACAGGCCTCCAGTCTGAAAAACAACCCTCCACCACCAACCTCTGTCTTCTACCTTTGAGCCAGTTCTGTATCCAAATGGCTACTTCTCCCTGTATTCCATGAGATCTAACCTTGCTAATCAGTCTCCCATTGGGAACCTTGTTGAACGCTTTAATGAAGTCCATATGGATCACATCTACTGCTCTGTCCTCATCAATCTTCTTTGTTACTTCTTCAAAAAACTCAGTCAAATTTGTGAGACAGGTCTTCCCACGCACAAAGCCATGTTGACTATCCTGAGTCAGTCCCTGCCTTTCCAAACTCATATACATCCTGTCCCTCAGGATTCCCTCCAACAACTTGTCCATCGCCGATGTCAGGCTCACTGGTCTATATTACCCTGGCTGATCTTTACCACCCTTCTTAAACAGTGGCATCACGTTTGCCAAACTCCAGTCTTATGGCATCTCACCTGTGACTATCGATGATATAAATATTTCAGCAAGATGCCCAGCAATCACTTCTCTAGCTTCCCACAGAGTTCTGGGTTCACTTGATCAGGTCCTGGGGTTTTATCCACCTTTGACCATTTGAAGACATCCAGCATTTCCCCCTCTGTGTATCTGGACATTTTGCAAGATGTCACCATCGATTTCCCTACAGTCTATATCTTCCATATCCTTTTCCACAGTAAATACTGATATAAAATATTCATTTAATAACTCCCAAATTTCCTGTGGCTCCACACGAAGGCTGCCTTGCTGATCTTAGAGGCGCCCTATTCTCTCCCGAGTTGCCCTTTGTCCTTAATATATTTGTAAAAACACTTTGGATTCTCCTTAATTCGATTTGCCAAAGCTTTCTCATGTCCGCGTTTTGCCCTCCTGATTTCCCTCTTAAGTACACTCCAACTTCCTTTGTACTCTTCTAAGTATACACTCGATCTATCCTGTCTATACCTGACATATGCTTCCTTCTTTTTCTGAACCAAACCTTCAATTTCGTTTGCAACCAGCATTCCCTATAACTACCAGGCTTCCCTTTCAACACTGACAGGAAGTTAAAGCCTGGAATCTAATTGCGGGGTTCAGGGTGGTTTATAAACAGAATAACAGATAGCCCGGAGTGAGTTACATCCTGGAATCTAATCGCGGGGTTCAGGGTGGTTTATAATCAGAATAACAGATAGCCCGGAGTGAGTTACAGATTGGAATCTAATCGAGGGGTTCAGGGTGGTTTAAATGCAGAATCACAGATAACAAGGAATGAGTCACAAAATCGTGGAGTCATTCAGTCAATGAGATGTACAGCATGGAAACAGACCCTTTGGTCCAACCCATCTATATGCAGACCAGATATCCCAACCTACTCTAGTCTCTTTTTCAAGCACTTGGCCCATCTCCCTCCAAAACTTTCCCATTCATATACCCATCGAGCTGCATTTTAAATGTTGCAGTTGAACCAGCCTCCACAATCCTCAGACAGTTCATTCCATTCATGTACCACCCTCTGAGTGAACAAGTTGCCCCTTAGGTCTCTTTCATATCTTTCCCCCTCACACACTAAACGCTGCCCTCTAGTTCTGGATTCCCCCACCCCAAGGAAAAGACTTTGTCTCTTTATCCTATCCATGCCCGACATGATTTTATACACCTCGATAATGTCACCCCTCAGCCTCTGATGTTCCAGGGGAAACAGTCCCAGCCTATTCAGCCTCTCTCTGTGGCTCAAATCCTCTAACCCTAACAACCTCCTTATAAATCTTTTCTGAACCCTTTCAAGTTGCACAACATCCTTCCGATAGGAAGGAGACCAGAATTGCATGCCATATTCCAACAGTGGCCTAACCCATGTCCAATACAGCTGCAACATGACCTCTCAATGCCTATACTCAAAACTCTGACCAATAAAGGAAAGCATACCAAACGCTGCCTTCATTATCTTATCCAAATGCCACTCTACTCTCACGGTGCTACGAACCTGCAATTCAAAGTCTCTTTGTTCAGCAACTCTCCCTCGGACCTGACCATTAAGTATATAAATCCTGCTCAAATTTGCTTTCCCAAAATGCAGCACCTCGTGTTTATCGAAGTGGAATAGAATTGAAGGTTTTGGGGTGTTTTTGAAACATGCCAGTCACACATACATGGAAGTGAGTTACATGTTGGAATCTAATCGAGAGGGTTCCAGGTGATTCATATAATCCCGACAGTGGGGAAACAAGCCGTTCAGCCCAACAAGACCACACTGACCCTCAGACGAATAATCCATCCAGACCCATTTCCCCACATTTACCACTGACTAATGCACCTCACCTCACCATCCCTGAATACCATGGCCAATTTTGACAGAGTTTGGATTGGATGGTTAATATACAGACTAACAGATACCCAGGAGTGTGATACAGTCAGGAATCTAAGCGAGGGTTTCGGGGTGGTTTATATACAGAATAACAGGTAGCCCGGAGTGAGTTATCGAGTTGCGGAATCATCGAGATGTACAGCATGGAAACAGACTCTTCGGTCCAATTTATCCATGCCGACCAGATGTCCCAAACCAATCTAGCCCCACCTGTCAGCACCCGGCCCATATCCCTCCAAACCCTTCCTATTCATATACCCATCCAATTGCCTCTTAAATGTTGCAATTGTACCAGACTCCACCACTTCCTGTGGCAGCTCACTCCATACATGTACCATCTTCTGCGTGAAAAAGTTGTACCTTAGGTCTCTTTTTCATATCTTTCCCCTCTCAAACTAAACCTATGCCCTCTAGGTTTCACAACATCTTTCTGATATGAAGGAGACCAGAATTGCACGCAATATTCCAAGAGTAACCTGACCAATGTCTGGTACAGCCGCAACATTACCTCCTAACTCCTGTACTCGGTACTCTGACCAATAGCCCGGAGAGAGTTACAGGCTGGAATCGAAACGAGGGGTTCAGGGCGGGTTACACACAGAATAACAGATAGCCCGGATTGAGTTGCAGCCTGTAATCTAATCGCTGGGTTCAGGGTGGTTTATATACAGAATAACAGATAGCCCGGAGTGAGTTACAGCCTGGAATCGAATCGAGGTGTGCAGGGTGGATTATATACAGAATAACAAATAGCTCGGAGAGAGTTACAGTCTGGAATCTAATCGCGGAGTTCAGGGTGGTTTATATACAGAATACTAGATAGCTCAGAGTGAGTTACAGATTGGATTCGAATCGAGGGGTTCAGGGTGGTTAACATACAGAAAAACTGATAACAAGGAGTGAGTCACAAAATCGCGGAGTCATTCAGTCATAGAGATGTACAGCATGGAAACAGACTCTTTGGTCCAACCAGTTTATGCTGACCAGATATCCTAACCTACTCTGGACTCTTTTTCAAGCACTTGGCCCATCTCCCTCCAAAACTTTACCATTCATATACCCACCGAGCTGAATTTTAAATGTTACAATTGTACCAGCCTCCACCACTTCCTCTGACAGTTCATTCCATTCATGTACCACCTTCTGAGTGAACACGTTGCCCCTTCGGTCTCTTCCATACCTTTCCCATCTCACATTAAACCTATGCCCTCTTGTTCTGCACTCCCCTACACCAAGGAAATGACTTTGTCCATTTATCCTCTCCATGCCCGTCATGATTTTATAAATCTCGATAAAGTCACCCCTCAGCCTCTGATGTTCCAGGGAAAACAGCCCCAGCCGATTCAGCCTCTCACTGTAGCTCAGGTCCTCAAACCCTGATAACCTCCTTGCAAATCTTTTCTGAACCCTTTCAAGTTTCACACCTTCTTTCCGATAGGTAGGAGACAAGAATTGCACGCCATATTCCAACAGTGGCCTAACCCATGTCCACTCCATCTGCAACATGACCTCTCAATGCCTATACTCAAGACACTGACCAAAAAAGGAAAGCATACCAAACGCTGCCTTCATTATCTTATCAACCTGCCACTCTACTCTCACGGAGCTACGAACCTGGACTTCAAAGTCTCTTTGTTCAGCAACTCACCCTCGTACCTGACCATTAAGTGTATAAGTCCTGCACAAATTTGATGTCCCAAAATGCAGCACCGCGGGTTTATCGAAGTGGAATAGAATTGAAGGTTTTAGGGTGTTTCTGAAAAACATGCCAGTCACACATACATGGAAGTGAGTTAAACATTGAAATCTAAACGAGAGGGTTCCTGGTGATTCATATAATCCCTACAATGGGGAAACAAGCCCTACAGCCCAACAAGACCACACTGACCCTCAGACGAATAATCCATCCAGACCCATTTCCCCACATTTACCACTGACTAATGCAACTCACCTATACATCCCTGAATACCATGGGCAATTATAACAGGGTTTGGATTGGATGGTTAATATACAGACTAACAGATACCCAGGAGTGTGATACAGAATGGAAACTAATCAAAAGATTGAGGTGGCTAATGTGCAGAGCCCCTTAAAATTGAAAGTCAGTTACAGATTGGAATTTTATCAAGGGGATTCGGGATAATTATGTGTAGAATAACAGATATCCAGGAGTGAGTTAAAGATTGCATTCATATTGAGGGTATTGGGCGATTTATAGACAGAGCAACGGGATACGAGAGGAGAGAAAGCAGAGGAGAAAGTACCATCTATGGACCAACTCAACAATGAGCTGAGCCAGACAAGATTCAACTGCTGTATGTGGAGGTTTCCATGTGTTCTGAAAGATGGGAGAGAAACAGGCAAACACCCACACTTTCTATGATGTTGCAGTCAAATATCTGAAGGACAGGGAATCCATAAGCAGAGTCGCAGAGGTAAACTCAGTTTAAACTCTCTCCATCACACACACACACACCCACACATCGAAACTGAATATAATGTGAAGAAATGTCCATGTGCAGCACAGATGTCCAAACTAACTCAGTGATAGACGAAAACCCCATTCTCTGCCCAGTCCCCACTTCCAGACCCAGGGAGGTTTTCTCCCTGACCCAGGGCAGGTTTTTGACTGGATATTATTACATTGCAACATGAAGGTACTGAGTGTAACAGTTTGCGACATCCCATCATGTCATCTACTTTGCTGTCAGTGTTTTGTGAATTATATTGAAAACATTGGCAGGTGCAAGAGAATGTTTTGGAAGGTGATTTGCAGTAAGAATAGAAAAAGCTGAACGTTTCTGTGTAAAATGATGAGAAATTCTGAAACAGTATTACTCAGATGCTACAGCGGATCATGTACGTAAACATCAGGTAGTTAACATGATGGTAGTGTCAGCAGATAGGAGGACCCGTGATACATTGATCATTATTGAGATTAGATTGTGTTGGAAACATGAGCTTAACATGAAAGGAAGTGGAATTAAATCAATGCGTTCAGGGTGGTTAATATACAACATAACAAATAGCCCGGAGTGAGTTAATGCATGAAATCTAATTGAGGGGTTAAGAGTGGTTTATATACAGAATAACAGATAGCCCGGAGTGAGTTAAGTCATGGAATCTAATTGAGGGGTTCAGGTTTGTTTATATACAGAATAACAGATAGCCCTGACTGAGTTAATGTCTGGAATCTATTGGATGGATTTCAGAGTGGTTGATGTACAGAATAACAGATGCCACAGAATGAGATACAGCTTGGAATCCAATCGAGGGGTTCAGGGTGGTTTTTATACAGCATAACAGATACCCGAGAAGGAGTTACAACCTGCAATCTAGTCGAGGGGTTAAGTGTGGTTAATATACTAAATAACAGATACCCCGGAGTGAGTTACAGCCTGGAATCTAATCAAGGGGTTCAGGGTGGTTTATATACAGAATAATAGAAAGGCCGGAAAGAGTTACAGCCTGGAATCTAATAGCTGATTTCAGGGTGGATTATGTACAAAATAACAGGTAGCCCGCAGTGACTTATATCCTGGAATCTCATTGAGGTGTTCAGGGTGCTTTATATACACAATACAAGGTACCCCGGAGTCAGTTACATCCTGGAATCTAATCGAGGGATTCATTGTGGTTTATATTCAGAGTAACAGATACCCTACAGTGAGTTACAGCTTGGAATTTAATCGAGTTGTTCAGTGTGGTTATGTACAGAATAAAAAGATAGCCCGGAGTGATTTACTGCCTTGAATCTAATCAATGGGTTCCCAGTTTGAACCCACAGAAGGTCAGTGTGGGATGTGAGAAACCTTTCAATTGGGGATAAGGCCTCGCCAGGCAGGATTCTGATCCAACGCTGCAAATCTACAATTCAGTGGCTGAGCTCTTTCAGTTTTTGTATAGTATGTTTCTCTCATATATTAGGAGCTTGGAAAGTAAGGCAGACCTTACTGGAATGTCACATTGTCTCTCCGCATTCACTGTAAACAGGTTCTGGGATTTGCATTTTAATACCCTGCATAGAGCTGTCCCCATTTCCTATCTCTGCTAGCATCAATGAATGGAAATGGCTTTTGACACATTGCCCCCGTTCCCTTGCTGAAAGTATTCCTGACACAAATCAGTCAGGCAGACATTTTAGATTTGTCCACAGCCACCATTTTATATCAGCAAAACGATGACATTGAGTTTATATATAAAGAAAAGCAAGAGAGACTGGCAACATCAATATAGTTTGAAAATGTATAAAACATTGAACATGCACATAGAATCACAGACACACAGAATCACACACACAGGGATACAGACACCTTCCAGAAGCTGTCGCCATTTCCTATCTTGCAAGCGAATTCATGTTATGATGATGCATTCATGCAGGACAGTAAACAGCTTTTGAGACGTTCCCCATTGTGACAGAAATTCAGCCCCAATCTGAAACTTGGAGATATGTAACAGAACAGAAATGAAACAGCAGCTTTCTGTGTTTCTGTTCCCGAAGTAACTTTTGACCATTTAGTTTATCTTGTCTTCGGTCTAACATCCAACAAGGATCACTTCACAGATCCAATAACACATCCCCAGGAGTGAGTTCCGGACTGGAATCTAATTGAGCGGTTTCGGGTTTACATACAGCATATGAGATACCCAGGAGTGAGGGACTGACTGGAATCTAATCGAGGGGTTCGTTGTGGCTTGCAAACATCATATGAGATACCCAAGTGTGATAGGACAGACTGGAATCTAATCGAGAGGATCAGGGTGGTTTATATACGGCAAACCAGATACCTCGGACTGTGCTTCTCCACATATCCCTGAATGTGGCTGGACAGGATAATGGGCTAGTTTAGAATTGGACCTTGGGTGCTGTGTTTCCTATTCCGGGTGTAGATTATAATTGTTATAATGATGGAGTACTGTATGTATTTCTGGGAGCCACATTACAGGAAGGTTGTGCTTTTTTTGGAGAGGTTGCAGAGGAGATTTAGCAGGATGTCCCCTAGGATGGTGCATATCAGCTATGGAAAGAGCCTGGATAAACTCGGGTTGTTTACTTTGGAGCAGAGAAGGCTGGGGGGGATGTGATTCTGAAGGATAAGATTATGAGCGACACCGACAGGGTGGATAGATAGCAGATGTTCCTTTTAGTCAGAGGGTCAAAAACAAGCAAGCACACTTTTAAAGTTAAAGATTTGAGGTTCAGAGAGGATTTAAACATTTTTTTCACCTAGAGGGTGTTGTGTTCTGGGATTACTTCCTGAGAGGGAAATCATCACAAGTAATCTCACAATCATTAAAAAGTACTTGGACCAGCACTTGGAAGTGTCATAACATTCCAGGCTATGGGCCTGCTGTCGGAAAGTGGGACTAACATAGATCGTGCTGTACTTCTATAGGCACAGAGTCTATGCTCCTGTGAGTGTATGATGTGGAAGTTCAATTATCAAGGCAAGAATTGATGAGTTTCTGAAGAGTATATTCACAAGGATAATAAGAGTGAACTGTAATAACTTGTTAAAACATGTCAATGTGAGAAATATGAGAAACCAAGTGCAGTTTCCTTACAGTTTGAGACCAGAGAATGGAGAATGGGGAACAGGGAAATGGCAGAACTATGAAGCCACTACTTCCGTTCTGTCTTCACAGCAATCTCAAACAATACAAGGGAAACCGAGTCTGGTGTGGGAAAATGGTAGAGTACGTGCAACATAGAACATAGTAAGTAAATGGTTTACGAGAAATTATTGGGGCTGAAAGTAATGGTCATAGACAACACTAACATAATTTTTGAAATGGGAATTATGTTTGAGAAACAGACTGGGAGACAAATGAAAGAGAAGCAATGGACGTTAATCATTTTGATTTTTAGAAACATTTTGGTAAAGCTCCAAGCCCAGTTTGCAAAATCAAATCTGAGTGGATTGGGGCTAATGTATGGGCATGTTTCTAGAATGGGACAGCTGGCAGGAAACAGTGAATAGAAATAAACAGACTCGTCAAGCAACAGCCTGACATTGTCTGTAAGGTATGATTCTGTAAGGTATAAGTCCTTCCACATCTAGTCAAGAAACCTTGGGGACAATTCAACAATTCTCTGGGGGAAGAGATTCCACAAATAATGCCTTCCTCCATGATGGAGAAGCCCAGCACTTTAGTGTATAAGATAAGGCTGATTCATTCGCAACAATCGTCAGTCAGAAGTACTGAGTGGATGATCTATTTCAGACTATGTCCCAGACGCCCCATCACCTTCCCCGGATATCTCATGTCTCATCAGCAGGACGGATACAGCAGAAGTGGTGACACATTGGGATACAGTTGAAAGGGAATTGCTCTTGGAGTCCTCAACAGTGACACCATATCCCATGAAGTCTGATGGCATTAGTTTACACATGGGAAAGGAAACGTCCTGCTGATTACCATGTACTTTCAACTGTTGAGTCAGTACTCCTCCATGTTGATCAACACTTGGAGGAAGCACTGAGGGGAGCACATACGCAAGATGTAGTCTGGGTAGCGGATTTCAATGTCCACCTCCAAGACCATCTCAGCTACAGCAATACTGATCGAGCTGGCCGGGTCCTACAGGATATAACTGCTAGACTGGCAAGTGGTGAAGGAACTAACAAGAGGAAAATACATACTGACCACAGACTTACTAATCTGCCAGTTGCAGACGTAGCTGTCCATGACAGTATCGGTAAGAGTGGCCACCGCATAGTCATTGTAGAGACAAAGTCACACCTGCACATTGAGAATAGCCTCCACCATTGTGGGTGGTACTATCATGGTGCTTAATAGGACAGACTTCGAACAGATCTAGCAGCTCAAGTCTGGGTGTCCATAAGGTGCTGTGGTTCATCTATAGGAGCATAATTGTACACCCACACAACCTCATGGCCTGGTATATCCCCCTCACAACAATTACCATCAATCCAGAGGATCATCATTTATTCAATGGAGTGTGCAGGATGGCAGGAGCAGCACTGGGCATATCTGACAATGAGGTGTCAGCCTGGTGAAGTCACCAAGCATGACAACTTGTGCACCAAACAGCATAAGTAATAAGTGATAGACAGAGCTAAGTCATCCCACAAGCAATGGATCAGATCTAAGCTCTGCAGTCCTTCCACACCTAGTCTAGAAACGCTGGAGACAAGTAAACAACTCACTGGAGGAAGAGATTCCACAAATAACCTCTTCCTCTATGATGGAAGAGCCCACACACTTCAGTGTATAAGATAAGACTGGTCCATTCGCAACAATCTTCAGTCAGAAATGCTGAGTGGATGATTCATTTCAGCCTCCTCCAGTGGTTCTCAGCGATTCAGTTACCAGTCATCAACCAATTTGATTCAGTCCACGTGATATCCAGACACAGTTGGAGATAGTGGATACTCCAAAGGGGTCCATAATCTGACAACATTCTGTAAACAGTACTGAAAACTTGTGCTCCATAACTTACCACTCCCCGAGCCAAACTGTTTCAACACAGTTACAAAAATGGCTTTCCCCGATTATGTGGAAAATTATCCCAAGTATCTCCTGTATATAAAAAGCAGAACACATCCAATCCGGCCAATTGCCACCCCATCAGTCTCCTCTCGATCATCAGTTAAGTGGTGGAAGGTGTCAGTGCTTTTAAACAGCAACCTGCTCAGTAATACCCTGGTCAATGACGCCCAGGTTGGGCTCCACCAGGGCCACTCAGCTCCTGATTTCATTACCGTGGTTCAAACATGGACAAAAGAGCTGAATTCCAGAGGTAGGGTGAGAGCGATAGCCCTTTAATCAAGGCTGCATTCGACCCTGTGTGGTATCAAGGGGCCTTAGCAACACTGGAATCAATGTGTATCAGAGGGAAACTCACTGCTGGTTAGATTCATAGCTGACACATAGGAAGGTGGTCATGGTTGATGAAGGTCAGTCAACTCAGCTCCAAGTCTGTAGGAGTCCCTCAAGCTGTGACCAAAATCTTCTTCAGGGCTGTTTTATCAATAACCTTCCCTCCATTTTAAGGTCAGAAGTGGGGATGTTCACCAATGATTCTACAATGTTCTGCAACATTTATGGCTCGTCAGATACTGACGCAGTCCATGTTCAAACGCGACAAGATCTGGACAGTATCCAGGCTGGCAAGTGGCAAGTAATATTCAGGCCACACAAATGTCAGACCGTGACCATCACCAATAAAATACAATCTCACCTGCCCCTTGGCATTCAATGGTGTTACTATCACTGAATCCCCCAGTATCAAAGTCCTGGTGGGTAATCATTGCTCAGAAACTCACTGGTCTCGCCACATGAACACAGTAACTATAAGAGCAGGTCCGAAGCTAGGAATACTGCGGCGAGTAACTCACATCCTGACTTCCAAACGTCTGTCCATCATCTACAATGCATAAGTCAGAAGTGTGATGGAAGATTCCCAATTTGCCTGGATGAGTGCAGCCCCAAAAACACTCAAGAAGCTTTATACCATCCAGGACAAAGCAACAAGTCTGACTGTCCCTTCATCGACAATGCTCCACCATCAACGCTCAGCAGCAGCAGCAGTGTTTTACTATCGACATGCTGCAATGAAATGATTCACCAAAGATCCTTAGAGACCATCTTCCCAACTCACTACCACGTCTATCTAGAAGGACAAGGGCTACAGATGAATGGGAATACCATCATCTTCAGGTTCCCTCCAAGCCATTCACCATCCTGACTTGGAAATATATCACCGCTCCTTCACAGTCACTGGGTCAGAATCCTGAGATTCCCTCCCTCATGGCATTGGAGGTCAGCAGCAGCAGGTGGACTGCAGCGTTCAACAAGGCAGCTCACCACCACCTTCTCAAGGGCAATTAGGGACAGGCAATAAATGCTGGCCCAGATGGTGACACCCAGATTCACGAAATAAATAGAAATTAACAGAGGAAGGTTGCTGAGGTGTCGCAGGGATCGGTGCTTTGAGCCCAGCTGTTCACAATGCCCTTTAAACATTTGGTTGCTGGAATCAGATACAATATATCCCAACCTGCTGACAGCACTAACGGATGTGGGATTGTGAGTTGGTCAGGAGGATGTAAAAAAGCACCAAAAGACTAAGACAAGTGGAGTGAATGGGTAAATACGTGACAGGTGGAGAAAAATGTGGATAGAGAAGACGGTGTGCCCTTTGATGGAAACGATAAATAGACAACCTACCGTTTGAAAGGGATTGGTTGAAACATGTTGATCTACAAAGGGATGTATGCTCCTTTTTGTTGTTTCATTCTGCTTGAACCTCTGAGCTTCCTGCAGCGCAGTGAGTTCTGTAATCAGAAGTCAATACTAGGAATGACATTGCCATGCTGACCAGTGTACATAGAACTAACAAGTGTGGAGCTATAACATTGAAAAGGATCTGGATCTCCTTGTACATCGGTCACTGAAAACAATATTGCAGGATAGAAAGCAGTGAAGAAGATAAATGGTGTACAGACCTTCATTTCAGGTGGATTTGAGTCCAGGACAAAGGGTGTCTTACTGTAGCTTGACAGGGACTTGGTGAGACTTCATCGCAAGCATTGTGCAGTAATGTGTGCAGTTTTGGTCTCCTTACCGAATAAAGGACAAACCTGACATTGACGGAGAGCAGTGAAGGATGACCAGACTGATCTCTGGGATGACAGGCTTGTTGTGGGAGCAGAGTTTGGGGCGACTGGGACTGCATTCCATGGGGTTTAGGAAATTGAGTGGAGATCTCAGTGAAATATACAAAACTCTGACAGGGTGAGACAGATTGAAAGCAGGGATGGTAATTCCCCTGGCTGGGACGTCTAAAACAAGGAGCCACAGTATTAGGTACAGACAGGTCAGTCTTCATTGAGATGAGAATAAATGCCTGTCGTCACTGACTGGTGAACCTGGGGAATGCTCTCCCACCTGGAAACAGAGACACTGATTATAAATAAGGATTTAGAGACAGTAAAGGGATGGTGGGAGAGCAGGAGTACAGTGTGGAAATGAAGGGCCAACCATCATTGCATTGAGTTGGGTAACAAACTCGATGGACCAAACGTACTACTGCGCTGCCTATTTTATAGTTCTCCAAGGTTACTCACATTAACGGATATGTATATCGTGTGGGGTAAGTGCATTGAGGAGATTTTTTCCATGAACTAGAATGGGGGAGGCTCAATGTGTTGTATGACCTACTCCTTTCGCGCTGTTTCTGTGCAGTCTGTGGGAAAGCTCTGTAAATGTTGTCACAAGCTCTCAGATGTTAGGAAGGAGGTCTCTGCAGGGTCGACAGGACTGTGTTCCCATTCCCTTTTCCGACACTGGTGCTGAGGCTGGATGTTCTGTCCGGTTTCATCCTTTCAGACCTCGGAGTAGTTTGATACAAATGAGTGCCCTTCCTTGGCCGTTTCAGAGACCATTGAAATGTTTATCACATGTCAGGGTTTGTGGAGTCACTTGGCTCCATCACACTTTGGCCAGCCCAGGAAATCATGAGAGATTCACTTTTTGCCAGGATAACACCTCAGTCTGCCATTACCATCAACACCATCTATGGCTCAGTGATGAGTGTGGGTGAACATATCACGTGAACCTTAACCTGATTAACCTAACTCATTAAAGCTACCGGACTTGACCAACAGATCTGAACGAAGCCCTGCAGTTCTGCCACAGTCAGTCATAAATGGTGATGGACGATTAAACAAATGACAGAGGAAAGGGCTCCACAAAAACCCCCATTCTAAATAGTGGAACAGACCTGCACATCAGTGTAAAAGAGAAGGATGTTTTATCTGCACCATCCTCTGCCAGAAGGGTTGAGTCGATGATACACCTCACCCTCATCATGATGCCCACAAAATCACAGATGCCAGTCTTCAAACAATTCGATTTGCTGTACATTATCATGAAGAAACTGCTGAACACAGTAGAGATTCACTTCCTAAAAGTATATTGGATAAGGAAATTCTGTTTACAATCCATATTGGCATCAATGTCACTGTTACTCACCCCAGATTTGAGATCTCGACATTTTATTAATTGTCTATAACTTCCACCAGCTGCCAAAGCATTAGCCTGGTCTGGATTAGTAATCCAGTGACATTTCCACAACAGTACCATCTCCACATGGGAACCTGTCGGAAACCACACTGAGCAGGTTATTTCTGTGCTGCTTGACGGCTCTGTCAAAAAGAACTCCCACCAATTTTACTGTCGTGATGGGACTGAGGGGGTAGTAATTGGTCAGATTGTAATGAATCCCCTCTTAGGGAATGGGACAGAGCTGAGTAATTTTCCACATTACCAGGGAGGTGTCAGAGTTGGAGCTGGAAGGAAACAGCTTCCCCAGGGACACGGCTTGTTGTGCAGCACAAGTCTTCAGTCCTATTGCAGGAATGGTATCAGGGCCCATTGCCTTTGTCGCATCTACTGTGTTCAGCAGTTTCTTCATGATAATGTACAGCAAATCGAATTGTTTGAAGACTGGCATCTGTGATTTTGTGGGCATCATGGTGAGGGTGAGGTGTATCATCGACTCAACACTTCTGGCAGAGGATGGTGCAGATAAAACATCCTTCTCTTTTACACTGATGTGCAGGTCTGTTCCACTATTTAGAATGGGGGTTTTTGTGGAGCCCTTTCCTCTGTCATTTGTTTAATCGTCCATCACCATTTATGACTGACTGTGGCAGAACTGCAGGGCTTCGTTCAGATCTGTTGGTCAAGTCCGGTAGCTTTAATGAGTTAGGTTAATCAGGTTAAGGTTCACGTGATATGTTCACCCACACTCATCACTGAGCCATAGATGGTGTTGATGGTAATGGCAGACTGAGGTGTTATCCTGGCAAAAAGTTACAGGTTGTGGTTGAATGCATGTCTGCCTCTCCTGCTGCTGTGGCCTACAGCACTACATGAATACGCAGTTTTGAGCTGCAATACCTGTAATGCAATTCTGCTGTTTGTTCCCCAATTCTCACTGAGACCCATTCACCCATCAGCCCTGCACTCAGTGACCTAACCTGGTTTCCGATGTGGAAATACTTCCATTTTCATACTCTCATTCTGCTGAACTGTTTTGTTGTTGTGCTACCAGGATACATGAACACCAACTGGCCACCAAAAGGCATGACCCACTATCACTAGTTTCCATACAGACAGACAAAGAAGGACACCACGTTGACTGTGAAACACACACTTCCTAGAACAAAGCCATGCACGAAAGTTCTGAGAAGAATGACATTCTAGCCAGAAGTGCATCAATAAACACATCAATTTAGATCCTATCTACCTTCCCTTGAACAAAAAACTGGAAATGACATCACGCACCTTAAGAAACCAAGATCTATAAATAGAAAGACGAGACATACCACCAGTGTATCACTAGAGACTCTCACTGATGATGTTACCTAGTCATGGTGACCAAACATCTGAAAACAAACCTTCAAGCTCAGCGAGCTAACTTGCATGGTTATTTTTCTCTTAATAGTCGAGTTGTGGACTTCTCTGACACACATGTTATAACAGAGAACGAGGCGAGGTGAGCTTTTCTGGGTGTGTGGTTTAATTAACAGGGGAGTTCGATATCGCCAGCATAACGGTTTGAGGGCTTGTCGTACAGGATTTGGACAGATTTTAACAGATTTGGGGTACAAAAGGACCCAGCAGATTCCATCACTTGGCAGTTAGTGACTTCGATCTTCAAATAAAACAGGTGACAAAATTCATTTAATTCTGTTTCCTTGTGGTTGGTTAAATTAAAAGAAATGGCTTTTAACATTACTAAAGAGGTTCTGAGGTTTGATGATGATTCACAAATTTGCCGACAAAGTTTAGAAAGACAAAGGAAGGGCATACTTTTCCAATTAACATGTAGATTAGAATTGGGTTTCACCAGGGACAAAAGGAAAGCTGTCACCATAATGGAGTTGGTCAAGCACTTTGGTGGATCAGAGAAGCAGGCAACTGCAGTCGAGTTAGAAAAAACTTAAATTGCAGGTGGAGCAATTGGAGTTAGAAGATAAAGGGAGAGACAGAAAGAGAGAGAGAAGACAGCGAAAGAGAAAGTGAAGAAAAAGGAAGACGGGGAGAATTTGAAATTCAGAAGTTTGGAATTAGATAAGAAAGTTAAATTAGCAGAATGAAGATGAAGGTAGAACGTAGGGATGTATACAACTGTGTTAATACATTACAATATTTCGGTGAGAAAAATGCCAAAACCTTTTTTATTTCATTAGCAAAATTGGCTCGGCAAATGGCGTGTCCAGTGAACATGTGGGTAATGCTAGTTCAGACTAAGCTGGTGGGTACAGCTTGAGAGGTATGTACAGTGCTGTCACATGAGGGAGCAAGAGATTATGCAGATGTCAAACAGGCTATTTTGAGTGCTTATGAATTGGTACGAGAAGAATATAGACAGCGGTTCAGAAATATCAAGAGGAACCATGTTGAGTTATGTTGAGTTTGAAAGAAATAACCACAGTCATTTTGATAAATGTGTGCAGGCCTTAAAAATGGATAAAACCTGTGAGGCCCGATGGGAGATTATTATGCTGGACGAGTTTAAAGACTCACTTCCACAGACAGTAAGAATTCTCGTGAATGAACAGGACGTTCAAGCAGTGAGAAGCGCAGCTGAAATGGCAGTTAAGTATGCATTGGTGCATGAGATGAAATTTAGCTTCTGGGAGGATTTTCATCCTGTTGAGGGGTAGAAATTGGGAGAAGGGGAGATCCTACACTACAAAACAAAGAGAAAAGCACACTGGCAATAGTTTACCACCGGTGAAAAAGAAGCCCAAGGGGGTTGAAAGATGGTGAAAGGTGTTCTCACTATAACAGAGTGGAACACATAAAATTACAGTGCCGATGGTTTATGAACGGCACTGGGAAAAGTTGTTTTCACTGCAGTAAGCTGGGACACACAGTGCTGGGCGTTGAAGGAAGAAATTTTGGGAAAAGATGTGGTAATAAAGTTTAAGCCAGTGGTATTAGTGAACCTGGTAAAGGAGACCCCAAGTAGAGCCAAGGAGCTGCAGGAGAGTGCACAGCCGAGAGAGGGGCTGTGTATGGAGTCAGTGCCTGATCTCTATAAAGAGTTCGCCTCTGTAGATAAGCCTTACTAAGAAAAAATGTGGTGTGGGGGGAGGACAAGAAGTTATAACTTTGCAAGATGCAGGATCTGTTCAGTATCTAATAGTTGAGAAGCAAGGAGCCGGAAAGGCACAACAGATCAGGCAGCATCCGAAGAGCAGGACAATCGATATATCAGGCACAAACCCATCATCAGGAATCTGGCGGGGGGACAAGTGGGCTGAAAGATAAATACGAGGATAGGAGCTGGGCTGGCTGGAGGGTCACTGGGAGGGCGACAGGAAAATGTAGGTGGGAGTGACAGTGATATTTCGGAGGGGAAGGTGGAGTGGATAGAAAGGAAGGAAGATGGTCAGTTAGAACAGTTCAAAAGATCAGTGCTAAGTTGAACGGTTGTATCTGGGATGAGGTTGGGGAGGGGACATTTTGAAATTGGTGAAGTCAACATTGATGCGGTATAGTTTGAGGGGTCCAAATGTCCTAAAATCTATCCACTTCACCCTCACCTCTGACCTGACACCATAACCCCCCACCTGCATCTACCTATTGCCTTCCAAGTTACCTCCCACCCAGCTCCATCCCCACCCTCCTATTTATTCCTCAACCCCTCCCCCCTCCCTTACCCCCCTTTCCCGATGAAGGACTTATGCCTGAAACGTCAACTCTCCTGCCCCTCGGATGCTGCCGAACTGCTGTGCTTTTCCAGCCCTACACTTTTCAACTCTGATCTCCAGCATCTGCAGTCCTCACTTTCCCTCGGCCTCCAATAGTAAGAGATGGATATATTTTCACTCTTTCTGACATGTTACTCAAAGCGTGATAATTTGTGGAATGGGGACAGAAATTAAGCATTCCCTGTTTAACATTAGGTTGGAGTGCCAAGTCAAGGTCGGGGAAGTAACAGTGAGATTGAGTGACAGGGTGTCAGTTCCAGGAATGCAGTTTGTTCACGGGAATGATTTAGCAGGATCCAAGGTAGGATATGCACCCCTTGTGGTGGTGAAGCTAAAGTAAGACCAGGGAACAGGGGAATTAAAAGAAAAATAACCAGGGATTTTTCCAGACAGAGTAGTAACAAGATCCCACTGTCAAAAGTTACAACAGGAAGGAAAACCGAAAGAAAAAAACAGAGAAGTTGATGCACGGAAGACTCAGGCTAAAGCATTTCTAGTGGCTGGATTGCTCAAGGACGTGGTTATTTTTTGTTGGACATGTCATACATTCCAAGAGGTAGGTAGGTCACAGACAGTAATAAAACCAGCAGCTTTGTTGCCAATCCCTGTTTTCGAAGAACGTTGCACGTGGGTTATGATTAATTTTGTAGCTTCCCTTTCTAAAGTAAAAGTGGAAACCAATATCTGTTGATCATAATGGATGTGTCCACCAGATTTCCAGAGGCAATTCCATTTTGGAGTGTTAAGGCAAAAGGGGAGGAGGAGGAGTTGGTAGCTTTCTTTACTCACTGTGGGCTACGCAGTTTGATTCAGTTAGACGAAGGGTCTCATTTTACCAATCAGCTGTTTAAGGACATTTTGGATAGCTTCGGCACACAGCAGTTTAGATCAAGTGCATCGCATCCCGAATCCCAGGGAGTCTTGGAAAGTTGGCATCAGATGCTGAAGACAATATGAACGGCGTACTGTCAGAATTACCTGAATGATTGGAATAAAGGTGTCTCATTATATTGTTTGCCATTAGAGATGCTCCAAATAAATCTACTCATTTTACTTCCTTTGAGTTAATATTTGTATATGAAGTGAGACGTCCTTTAAAGTTAATTAACACTTAAACTGACAAGACCGAAATCGGAGATCTCACACTTGGATTATGTATCTGAGGTGAGGGAGAGATTAGATGGAGTAGGTGAGTTTGCTAAACAGCACCTGAAGAGGACACAGCATGGAATGAAGCAGGTGGCAGATAAAAACTCTGAAACTTTGACGATTTCCCGTGGGGATGACGTATAAGGATTGCCACCAGTGGTAGGAAATCTCTTCAAAACCAGGTTTAGTGGCCCCTTTCAAATTACAAAAGTGTTGAGTCAGTTCAACTATCTGATAAAGATACCGGATATGACAAAAAAAAGTTAGAGTACGTCATGTGAATGAATAATGCTCCAGACGCATTTAAGACTCAGGAACAGAAGTTGTGGCCAGATGTACAAATTGTGCAGTTTGTCTGTATGATGTAGTGATCTTTGGCAAGTGATTGAAAGCTCACATGTTACAGTTGGCAAACCATGTTGAACGATTACAAGAAGCAAACTTGTTAATAAACTTAAAGAAAACAGAATTCGCGAAGGCAGAGGGGACGGTCTCAGGACATTACATTGGACATGGAAGGTTGACCCCATGGAACACAAAGACGATGGGCGTTGAGGAATTTCCACGACCATCCTCGAAGAAAGAGATGCTTCGATTTTTGGAACTGAGTGGATTTTATCAGAAGTTTGATGCAAACGTCAGCAGTGTATTGGCACCACTGATGGATTTATTAAAGAAGAACACAGAATTGTGGTGGATAGAACAATGCCAGGAGGCATTTGAGAATTTTAAAGCAGGATTAATCACCACACCAGTTTTAGCTACACCAAATATTCTGAAACCCTTTGAAAATTGCATTTGATGCTCGGGATATAGGGCTCAGAGATGTATTCAGACAGTAAGATGATGATGGAATTGAATGGCCAATTAGCTTCTTGCCGAAAAAACTCAATATCCACCAGAAACAAAAAGCAACATCTCCATTATTGAAAAAGAATGATTAAATTTCGCACTGGACTGACAATATTTTAATGTTTATATGATAAACGAATTGTCAGAGATGATCGTGGACAACGACAAACCTCTCGCATTTTTTTTGAATATTTAAAGAACAGAATATGAGTGTATTTCATTGGAGTCTTATTCTATCGACTTTGAACTTACAAAATGTACATGCTGTGGGTCCTAAAATGTGATAGCAGATGTGTTAGCACAGATTTAAAGGAAAAAGTTTAGATAAGATTTGACTTATTGCAATGTTAGTTATGTGTGCAGAATTAATATGTATGGTATAGCTGAGATTAATACTTTTGTATTTCATAATAATGGGGTTAAGAATTAGAGGAAAAGAAATGAAGCCGCCTTTTCATTCTTCTGGTTCATGTTCTTTTCCTGAAGTGGGGAGGTGTTATGAAGCCGAAATCATGTCCAGTCACTTTAAGACAGAACGGGTTTTGCTGAATAGAAAGTACAGCCACAGATGCCAGCTGAAGGTCGTTGATCAGAAATTGCTGCTTGACATTTATCAGGCGGGGATGTAGGTTGAGAAATGACAAATGGAGTTTAATATAGACGTGTGAGGTCTTGCATTTTGGAAACTCAAATCAAGGTAGGTGTTTCCTGGTGAATGGGAGGGTCTTAAGGGGTGAAGTGGGCAGAGAGACCTTGGTGTTCAGTGCACGGTTCTCTAAGAGTGGACTCACAGGTGGACAGGGCAGTTAAAAAGGCTTTTGGCACATTGGTTGAGTGCTTAATCGGAAGAGCTGTGAGAGACGAAGAGATGGCGATGCTGAAACACAAGGAGTGGCAGCAATCACTTATTTCCAAAAGAGACATTGATAGGGTGAGAAATTCCATACTTTATTCAGGATTGATTGGTTTGAATTATTGCCACATGTACCTCAGTACAGGGAAACACTTTATTTCTGAGCAGTGGAGGCAGATCATAATAAGCATGGCCAGACAGATCATAGGGTGGAAACAGACTTCGACAGAGTAAGGCATACATTTTACACTAAACAGCACAAGCACGGGACAAGATCAATATGAATAAGATCAGCATTATTTGAACTTAGAGAGTCCATTCATCAGTCAAACTTGACTTTCCTAATAGTTTTTATGCCTTAATTAACTCTCCCCATATGAATGCGAAGTCGGCATGGTGGCACATTGGTTAGCACTGCTGCCTCACAGCGCCAGAGACCAGGGTTCAATTCCCGCCTCAGTGTGGAGTTGGCACATTCACCCCGTGTCTGCGTGGGTTTCCTCCGGGTGCTCTGCTTTCCTCCCACAGTCCAAAAATGTGCAGGTTAGGTGAATTGCCCGTAGTGGTAGGTGAAGGGGTAAATGTAGGGGAATGGGTCTGGGTCTGTGTGGGTTGCGCTTTGCCGGCTTGGTGTGGAGTTGTTGCGCTGAAGGGCCTGTTTTCACACTGTAAGTAATCTAATCTAATCGGCGTGTGAACCCACACTGAATGTTATGTTGTTCCCAATCCCCAATAGCAGCCACAATAGCTTCCATCTGAAGCTGGTAGCCATTCCCACCAGCTTCCACCCTACATAGAGAACACCAGGCTTTCACCTCGGAGATGGAACATGCCTTCTTGAGACTTCACACAAGACATATGGCTTCCCTCCTCACCGCAAGTAAACCACGTTAAAGTCCCGCGTGTGTATCATGAGCGATGGCGCCACGAGGTACAACGTGGAGCAATCTGTATGTGCAGCCTCTGCTCCAATTGTTCATCATGTTAGAGCATCAATTAGGAGACAGTGAGGACTGCCCATGCTGGAGATCAGAGTAGACAGTGGTTTGCTGGAAAAGCACAGCAGGAGATTCGACGTTTTGGGCATAAGCCATTCATCAGGATCAGCATTAATTACCCTATTCTGGCCCTGTGTAAGTGCATTGAGATGGGAATGGCCTCCTACTGTTCCTATATAAGTGACTCAACTGACTGAATAGCCTCCTCCTGTTCCTGTATAAGTGGCTCAACGGGCTGAATGGCCTCACTCTGTTTCTGTGTAATTGACTCAAAGGACTGAATGACTTCTTCCTTGTCAAGGCCGGATTGGGTTACCCCTGGTTCCTGTTTGACAGCTCGATGTGCTGGCAAGAGTGATGATGCTGCAACTTTAAGAGGTTATTTTGTCCTTTCTTTTATGAGAGAGATTGAACGATCGTTACCAAGCTGGATAGTTATGACCACTTGAGTAAACAGCTAGGGAGGCCTTGTGTTTATTTTAATGCAGCCTGAATGGGTGTGGCCAACTCTCACAGATTAGGATCTCTGGGTTTTGGTTTCTCAGCAACATCAGAAACTATTGGGGTCTACACAGAGTTGGAAGCTTCAGTGAATGTCTCCTGGCTGCTACTCTCTCTGAATTTTTTCTTGATGCTGGTTTTAATTCCTGGATTGGAGACATGTTTGTGACATTCTGTGTTTGTATATTCCTTTTTGCCAACGGCTGTGTTTATGCGATTTTCCCATATTGGAACAGTTCATTCGTAATAGTTACTAGATCCATTATTCTGTTAACTTGGCCAATAAAATAAAGTTATTCTAAATTCCTCTTTCTTTAGTTTCATTTCATCTTCCGTGTTTAAATAAATGGTGTTTGCTTCACACCGAGTAGTTTGACCATTCTCATTGCATCTGGAACAGACAGTTTACATTTCCTTTAAAATATGAAAACATTAGAGTCAAGGCTACTGCCTTCAAATATTTTCGAGGGGCTCTGGTGTGGTCCATCACACTCGACTCCTTCTCTTCCTGAGTAATAGGCTGGAGGCACTGAATGGGCTGTCCCTGTTCTACTCTAATACTGTCAATGAGCTGAATGACTTCCTCATATTCCTGTGAAACCAGTGTGAGGTGCTGAGTGAACTCTATTTCACTGTGGTAATGTGCAGTGCCAGGCGGTGCTGTTACATGAATGTTACAGACCATTTAATAGCACACACCTGACTGGAGTCTGGGTCTTGCTGCACATGGACAGAGACCGGTTCAGGAGCTGACGGGCGACAAATGTTCTGAACATTGTGGAATGTTCGGTGACCATCCCCACTTCTGATCTTATGGTGGGGAGGGTGGCGGCGGGGAGACATTGATGAAGCAGCTGAAGATGTTTGTGAAGAGGAAGCTACCCTGAGGATCTCCCACAGAGGTGACCCAGGACTGAGATGATGAACATCTTCCTTTGTGCCATGTTTGCTACCAAACACTGTAGAGTTTACTCTGTTTTGTTCAGTTCAGTTTTGTTAAGCTCCTTGATGTCAACAGAAGTTAACCACTGCCTTGATATCAGGGCCAGTCATTTTTACCTGAACCCATGAACCAACCGCTTTTGTCCATATCAATAGGCCATTATATAGGAGCAACACGTGTTTTCTCCAAACAAATGATATTGAATGTCAGGGTTTCTCTTCTCAAGATTGTTAGGGAGCAAGATGACTGAAAGTATTTGAAAAAGAGGTAGATGGATATTGATCTGACAGAGAGTTGAGGGCGATGAAGAATTGGGTATGAAAGAGGATTTGAGACCAAGAGCAGATCAGTCTTGATCTTCGTGAAGGGCAAGGCAGGTTTGCGGAGTGAACGACCTGTCCCTGTTTCTGATGTTCTCACATTCTTTTATTGGAGAGTTAGTGGGTGTTATTATCATAAATGTGCAATTACTGAATATTGCAGCCAGGTAGACCAGAGGATTTTGTGAGCCATCTCTGGTGAGTATATGGGCTGTATTCAGAGTCAATCTGCGTCTACAACATGACCAACAAATGAAGCACAAGTTGCAGAGAGGGGAAGCTCTTTGAAGGGAGATGAGGTGCCTCTTTCATACCTGTGCCTGGATTTTCCAATTACATTTCCCAAATCACTTCAAAGCGTGTGTGACAGTCTTGAGAGGCTGAATGGTTTCCTCTGTTTCTGTGCACCAGATTATAGGAGTAAGTGGTCTCCAACTATCCCTGTCTAGCCGGTATGAGGGGCTGAATGGAACACAGGAACATGGGACTGAGGAGCAGGAGTGGGTCATTAGATACTTTGAGCCTTCTCCACCAGGAAGTACGATTGTGGCTGATCAGGTTATGGACTCAGCCCCACTTTCCTGTCTGTATCCCAATATCCGTGACTTACTTTCCTGTCAAATATTTAGTAATGCAGTTTTCAATCAATGTGAACATAGAGGCACGATAAACTTCCAGTGAAGAGAATTCCCATTTGAAAGGTCCTTTCAGAATTTTTCATCATCCCTCTTATAGAATCGGAGAGCCATGCAGAATGGAAACAGACCCGTTAGTCCAATCTGTTCACTCCGATCAGATATCAAATCTGATCCAGTCCCATTTGCCAGTGTTTGGCCAATATCCCTCCTCTTTCAGATATTTTTTAAATGTGCGATTGTAACCGCCATCAGCACTTCCTCTGACAGCATTTTCTGTGCACACACCTCTCTCTGTGTGAAATATTTATCTTCAGGTCCCTTCGAAATTATTCGCCCTCTCCCCTTCAACCTATGCCTCTGAATCTGGTCTCCCCTACCCTGAAGATCAGAACGTGGCAGTTCAGAATATCCATTCCCCTGATGATTTTATAAGCATTTATAATGTCACCCTTCAGCCTCTGACACTCCAGGGAGAAACGCCTCAACCTCATTAACCTCTCCCTGGGACATCTGTGAAAATCTTTTCTGCAGACAACCGCGTTGTATACAGTTTTCTTAAAATGGCCTTCCCAACACGGTGTACAGATGCAACATGCCACCACAAACCCTATACTCAAAGCCCTGAATGATTAAGGCAAATGTGCCAAATATGTTCAGTACCACTCTGTCTACCTGTGACTCCACTTTCAAGAAACAATGTACCTGCAGCCCTAGGTCCCTTTGTTCCATAACACTCCCCAGGACCTTGCCATTAAGTGTATAATTTCTTCCTAAAATGCAAAAGCTTATATTTGTCTAAATAAACTTCATCTATCACTCCTTGCCCCTTTGGCCCATCTAATTGTGGCCTCGTTGTACTCTGAGATAATCTACTACACCACATTTCTGATGTCATCTGTAAACTTACTAACTATGGCCCCGATATCCCCAGCTAAATTCTTTATCTAAATGATGAAATGCAGTGACCTCAGTACTGATTCCTGCAGCACGTTACTGGTCACAAGCCTCCAGTCTGAAAAATATCCCTCTTCCTTCAAGCCAATTGTGACTAGCTTCTTCTGTGTCCCATGTGACCGAACCTTTAATCTGTCTACCAATTGGAATGTTATGAACACCTTGTCGAAGTCCATATAGACAATGTCTACCAAATTGCCTTCATTAATCTTCTTTTTTACCTCTTCATAAAACGCAACCAAATTAATGAGACATGATTTCCCATGCAGAAAGCCACGTTGTCTATCCCGATCAGCCCTTACCTTCCCAAATGTATGTAAATGCTCTCCCTCAGAATCCCCTCCAACAACTTACCCACACCTGACATCAGGCTCACCCGTCTATAGTTCCTCGACTTTTTGGGTCACTGTTTCTCGTCACACTCCTCCACTGCTGACAACAAATGTTAAATGTGACCAGGTCGGTGATATGGCCGATGATAAAGGTCTTAGACTGGGTCAGGGTCAGTTTTAGGAACAAGTAAGGCTAGTTTCTTTAATCTGCTCAAATAGCACGTTTATGATCCAGAGCAATGTTACTCAAACTATGATGGAAAGATGAATGGCAAACTGTTTGGGTATTGCAAATATATAATCAATATTGCCCTGTTTAAATTGCTGAGACACACACACACACACACACACACACGATCTCTGCAATTTGAAGTTGAAAGAACTTTGTCCAAATATTAGTGTAACTTATGACAAAAGGAAAAATTGAGAGATTGTCCAAAATGTGATTCGGCTTCTGAAGATATTCTACTCACACAAGTTGCTAGCAATGGGATTTCATCCTGGGACAGTTGGATTTGGCTGAATTCCCTTTGCATTAGGCAGTGAGAAGATTCCAATGAATTCTGGTCAGTAATCACCCAAAGGGTAGCACAGTGGCTCAGTGGTTAGCACTGCTACCTCACAGCAGTCGGAACAGTGGTTCTATTTCAGCCTCGGGCGACTATTTGTGTGGGGTTTGTACATTCTCCCTACGTGCTCCAGTTCCCGCCCACAGCCCAAACTGTGTACATTAGGTGGATTCGTCATGCTAAGTTGTCTGTCATATTCAGGGATTTCTAGGTTAGGTGCATTAGTTAGAAGTAAATCTCAGGGAACGGGCCTGGCAAGGTTACTGTTTGGAAGTTTGGAATGGACTTGTTGGGCCGAAGGGCCTGTTCCCACACGGCATGAATTCTTTAAAAATGAGAATGGTAATGATGACCGTATAGATTTTTTTTTTAGCTCGCACACATTGTTGTGATGAGGAATAATGAGGGATAGAGAGAGTGTAAAAGGCCATTCCTTCTCAGGAAGATTACATTGTCTCCCTCTCTAAGTTGAATCACACAATAATGTTATCCTCTCCCAAACTGGATCATGTGAGGTCTCCTTGTATAATGTCCAAACTATGTCTCCATCACATTCCCTGTTCCATGTCGATGCATCATTGTTGCCATCTCGCACAGAGCCATGCCCTTAGCAGAAAATGGTCTTGGTCAATTTGAAAATATGTTTATATGCCCCTCTGTCATTAAAAAATAAAATATTTAATGTATTTAGAATACCTGTGTTAAAATGAATGCATTTTTAAAAGAAATACAGAAATTGCTGGTAAAGCTCGGCAGGCCAGATGCCTTTTATATGCTGCAGTTGTACCAGCCTCCACCACTTCCTCTGGCAGCTCGTTCCATACGCACACCACCCTCTGCATGAAAAGGTTCCTCTTAGGCCTCTTCAAAACCTTTCCCCTCTCACTTTCATCCAATGCCCTCTAATTTTGAACGCCCCTAACCTGGGGGAAAACCCTGACTACTCACCCTATCCATGATCATTCTGATTTTATAAACCTCTACTGCTTCAAGATGTGACTCCAATCAACACGAATAGCTGTGCTTTCAGTCATTCTGGGCCTAAATTCTGAAATTCAATTCTGACACTTCTTTCTCCATCACGACACATTTCTACAACCAGTTTAATCAGTTTGTTCAGATGTATCCTGAGACACTTCTGTGGGATTTACACCTAGACCTTTGTGCCCGGAGGTAGGGACACTAGCATCACTCAACAATACCCATAAAGCTGTAACAGTATTCTCCTGTGTGTTTGTTCATCAGCCTGTTCTGACATGCTGGGACATACCTCTGCAACAGGCAGGACTTGAATATAGTCCTACTAGTCCAGAGCTAGGAACACTACCATACAAGTTCAGGAATTAAAATCAAATCCAGTGTTCTGGTTCAGAGCCAGGGACACTACCCACTACACTACCATACCCAGACTTGGGTCATTTTTTAAGTGCCAGCTTTCAGCTCAGTGTGGATTTATTATAATCAGGTTACCATTACTGAATTACAAAAAACACTTTGCATTGTTAAACAAATGCAAGATATTTGTCTCAACTGTAGGATATTGAGTGCACGTGCTGTGCCATCGAAATTAAATAGGAACGTCTTCAATCGCTGTTATCTGTAATCTACAATATTAACGAAAGAAATCCTGCAGTCACAGTCTGCCCAATGAAGGGTCTCGAATAGATTTTTATCACGGAACACCACAGACAACGAAAAAGCATAATTTCTGGTCCCAAACACCGATCACTATTTCCCACCTCCAACGTGCAACTGCCCTCTTCCTAAAACAATGAAAAGACACTAGGCCGCTGATTACTGTCCAGCCTCTCCTCCCCACTGACTTTGTCTGCAATCTGTCCCTCCTCCCCACAAACCACACAAGGAAACCCAACCTCAGGGTCTTTGTGAAACTCAAGGCCGGAGTGTGCAGGCATCCTGGAGACGGGGAGGATATTTTAAAGGGGGAGAGTGAGGAGGTGGCAATATCACACACTGGGCTGAGGGGTGGCAGATGGAGTTTAGTTTGGATTAATGCGAGGTATTGGATTTGGTAAATTAAACAGGAGCAGGACCTATACACTTAAAAGCAGGGCCTTTGGCAGTGTTATAGTACAGAAACCTAGGCCGTCAGGTATAATTCTTTAAAATGTGCATCTCAGATAGATAGTGTGGTTAAGGAGGTGTTTAACACACTTGTCTTCATTGGTCAGACCTTTGAGTATTGGAATTGGGACGTTACGTTGAGGTTGTACAGGATTTTGGTGAGGTCTCTCCTGGAATACAGTGACCAGTCTGGTCTCCCTGCCCGCTCATTCCATAGGCACACCACCCTCAGGGTGAAAAAGCTGCCGCTTAGGTCACTTTTAAATGTTCCCCTCTCACCTTAAATCTGTACCATCTAGTTTTGGTCTCCCCACCCATAGAAAATACCTTGATTATTCACTTTGATATTACTGACCTTGATATTATTAAGCTGGAGAGGATTGAGCAGACATTAACCTGGATGTTGTTGGGAATGGAGGGAGTGAGCTAGAAGGAGAGGCTGGATAGTCTGGGACTATTTTCAATGGAGAGTATGAGATTAAGGGGTAACTTTACAGATGTTTATAAAATAATGAGGGGTACAGATAAGCTGAAGGGGTGATGTCTTTTCCCTACAGTTGGGGATTCAAAACTGACGGACATTTTAAGGTGTGAGGAAAAAGATTTACAGAAGTCATGAGAAGTAATTAATTAGTCAGAAGCTGGCTTGTGTGTGGAATGAACTCCCAGAGCAAGTGATGAAAGCAGGGAGAGTTACAATGTTTGAAGGACATTTAGATCAGTCCATGGATAAGACATCAGTTTGGATGGTGCTGTGAGCAGCTGCCCTCCCCCTCCCCCTCTCTGAATGAATCTCTGTTGGTTTTACCCTCTTCCAATGCCGGTGCAGTGGCATGTGGAGGCCAGCAGAGGGTGGCATTGCATTACTTTCAGCACCACAGAGACAGCGAGACCTGCCCCACACAGAGACACACAGACACACACACGGGAATTGTCAGGGCGCGACGTGAAGCTCATATGGTAACAAACTAAACATAAAGAAGTGCTCAGTTTGCCTCGTAAACTGTTGAAATATGAGTGACAGAGAACTCCCAAATTCCACTGTTTACATAATAACATCAATTTATTTTTTAACTCTGAAAGTGAACATTTTACATCAAGCATTCTCAATTTTGAGACCCCCTTTCTCTTAACTGCTTATTACCCCACTCCAACTCAATTATGATATACTCTTTCAATAATACACGTATTAAAATTGCACTCATTTAATTTCAAAATCACACAGCAGCTGTTGTTTGTGTGTCTTCTTGTGGCCATGGATCTCCCTGGGTCATCTTCTGTCTTTTTTCTGCAAATATTTTCCATATGAAAAGCTACCTTTGATAGAGAGTGTTTCCTTATCTCTTGGATCTGTGTTGATGGCATTTACTCTGTCTGCAATTTTCTAAATGCCTGCATTTTTAATATGCACAACATCACATCATCTCATTGGTTCAACTTCCGAAAACCAATACATTCAAACTTGATTTGGTTTTAGTATCCTGTGGCATAATTTAAACTGATTGGTAAAATTTGAATTGTTGTCCGAGGAGCAACCATCTCAGGGATCTATTTCACAGCCAAATGTGAGATATTTTCAGTTGTCCTTCACACTCTGGGTCTGCCATCCTCCATATCACAGGCGCTTGGAAGCTCTCAGTTCAGAACAGCTTTCCCTATCTCTTAAAGGTACATACACACTTTCGACTTCATGGCATTAATACCCTGATGTCAATACAGAAACTTGGAGCCAATCTGGAATTCTCTTCTCTATGGTTTGTCAATATTTCATTCACTCCATCTGGTTTGTATCAGGAGTTTTGTTGCTCCATTGACAGCATGTCATTATTCGACTCTGTCCGTGGGAATATAGCGGTATTTCACTTTCTCACACGAGTGAATGTCACAGAATTTCAGTTGTTGCATGGGAACTGTAACACTAGGACAATTTTAGTGTTGGTAGATGGCACCAAACTTGGAAGAATTGTAAAGTCTATGGAGGACAGTGCGGAACTTTAAAAATGCAATCACACGTTGGTGTAATGTTCAGGTGTATGGCAGCTGGGGATCAATGCAGAGCAGTGTGAGGCGATGCACTTTTGTAGGAACGACAATGAACGGCAGTTTAAAGCAGGCTGTACCGTTATAAAGGAGGTGCAGGAGCAGAGAGTCCTGGGTGTATATGAGCACAGTTGTTGAAGATGTCAGGACAAGTGAGGAAAGCAGTAACGACCACAGATTAGTTTCAGTACCTGAGCTGTTTACAGGGGGAGGTGTAGGAGGGAGTCTCGGTGCTCCCTTCCTGGGAGGTGGTGTTGAGGATGTGTTGTGAGCCCACCCTCCTGCCCACCGAGACCATGGGGATTCCATTTGTACCAGCTCGACACAAAAGGGAGATGGCATCAGGGCCACGGCTTCTAAGTTGTGCCGGGGGGGAAACGGAGCTGCCAGTGGGTTTAAAGTGAGAATTGCCCTTCACTGAACATTGCTCCTTACTCGGTCGGTGGGACGTGGATGTTTCAGAGTCTCCACACGATGTGTCCTGGTCCTCTCCAGCTCCTACCAGGGTCCTCCCCACATGGCGGGGGGAGGGAGGGAGGGAACGGATATCGGGCACTCCATCACCCGGATAGGCCCTTTCTGTCCTATTCCAGGCCGTTTCTCCTGGAATGGGAGAAAGGGAGGGAGGGAGTGAGGGTGGGGGTGGGTGGCCTTGCTCTTAGTGCTGGTGTAGGTGGGGGACGTTGTCATGGAGAGGTGTCCGGAGGGAGTCATTCCACAGTGTTGTATGCATGAAGCATTATTAGTGTAGGGGAGTGGGGTAAAGTGGAGGGAAGGGGGGGCGAAGGTGCTGCATGCGGCAGTGAGAGTGGTGGACCATGAGCCTTGTTCGGGGGTCGGTGCTATAACAGATATACAGTGAGTGTGAGGGAGCAGAGAGAATATGGTGACCCTTATCCTGAAAGAGCTGGGAAGGTTATTGATGTTTGTCCTGTATTGCTGGGCATTTCTTCAGACCTCAGATACTGCACTGAGGTATGTGGTGAGCTCAGACCATGCTCATTGGGTCTGGTGATGTGGCCTCCTCTGGAAAGAGAATGGTCTTATTCTGTACCAGCTCATCCAACAGCACCTCCGTTCCCCTGTCGACAAACTGCAGTGTAATTGCCCATGATCTGCCATGGCTGGGGTAAACTGTGCAGGGGAGCTCCGAACTGAGAAAGCTCAACCGTGTGCTCAATGGCCTTTTGAAAGTGGCACCAGTGACAGGGATCACGGAATATCCAGGGGCACCCGGGCGGTGGTGAGTACCTCCAGCCATGATGGGTGGGAGAATCGAGCTGGTATTGAATGAGAGAGACAGGGTGGGTGGTTAATGAGGTGAGTCCGATACCATAGCACCAGGAAACTACCTCAGCCTCGTGGGGACGATCCCTCTGTCACACTCAAGGAAAATCAAACAAAGATAAATTATTGTTAGAATCTGCCCAATGAGCCATAGATTCGGTTGAAAGCAATTCCAGTTACAAAGATGCCGAACAAATGCTCATCTGGCCTCACACCAATATCCTTTTTTCCCATCTTTCCTGGGAAGACAGGTTCATGTTACAGGATGTTATCTAAGTGTCTACATTTCAGCATTCTGCAACCTGGGAACACATCTTTCCATGGCACTGTCTCTCAGTCTCCCCCTCTCTGTCTATACCCCAAACCCCTCCCATGTGGTGAATTTTAAACTGATTCCACCGCCATCCCGCTCTGGCAGTGATGTTCACACCCACAGTACACCGTTGTCATGGTACTATGGAGATATGGAGCTGTAAATGGGTGGGAGTTGCACATCCTGTCACTTCCAGCACGTGCTGCAAGTTTCCCCATACTACACAGGGATCTAACACAGTGTTATTGAGGAATACAGTGGGTTGGTGTACAGAGCTCTACATGCTGGGAGGGTAACTGCTCCCGGTTTACAGATTAATTCACGGGTGATCACTGCACAGGTCGCTTTGCTGGTCAGACTATCTGGTTGAGGTTTATAGATAATGCAATGATGTGATTTGTGTAGCCCCTTATGCTGGTTGGATATTTGTTTCCGGTTCACACATTAGTGCCCTGCTGTGGTCTCCCCAACTCCCAGTGTTGGTCAGATATGTAGCCTGTGCACAGTACATCATGTTGGTGGGGTGGATAGAGGGGACAGGTGATGGACAGTTCAAGGAGATCCTGGTACGTTATGTCTCCAACATTCTATAACTGACATTTCCCGGAACGTTCCGCCCCCGACATTCCAAAACTGACATTTTTGTCAGTATTTCAGAACTTCCCATCTGTTATTCCAGCTCCAATTATTTTAATAAATCCCTGAATACAGGGACACATTCGAAAATCTCACTGGGTCCCCGATCAAACGGGTCCCTTTGCCTCCAGGCTGATGGATAATGGGTTTGTTTTCCTTCCTCACAGTTAACATAGTGACCATCTACGTACTGCTTTATAAAGATTGTGGATTGTCTCCATGTGTCAGACGTTACCTGGGGGCCATGGCGGCGGCGGATCTCCTGGTCATTATCCTCGATCTGATCCTGAGACACATTCCCATTGTTTATCAGGAACAGTTTTATTTCCTGTACTCTGTCCCCGTGTGTAATATCCACGCCGTCCTAGTTTATGCAGCCACTGACTGCTCTGTCTGGTTCACCATCACTTTCACCTTTGATCGGTTTGTGGCCATTTGTTGCCAGAAGCTGAAAAGTAAATACTGCAGTGAGAAAACGGCGGCTGTGGTTCTAGGAGCAGTGACTGTGCTGAACAGCTTAAAGAACATTTTCTGGTATTTTATGTTCACGGCTCGGTATTGGCTGTGGAACGACCCCTGGTTTTGTGTGATAACAGACGCTGTTCGATCCTCCAGTGTCTGGGCCACAATCGAGTTCCTCCACCACATTGTAACCCCGGGTGTCCCATTTCTCCTGATTCTGCTACTCAATGTTCTCACCGTCAGATACATTTTATTGACTAGCAGAGCCCGCAGGAGACTCCGCGCTCACACCAATGGGGACGCTCAGTCTGACACTGAAATGAGAAACCGAAAAAAATCCATCATTTTACTTTTTGTGATCTCGGCCAATTTCATCCTGTTATGGTCAACGTTAATGCTGTTTTCTATATGGAATCGGATGTGGTATATTGGTAATACGTCTGTGCATCTCGATTGGTTTGTGCTTGAATTGGGCTTCATGTTGCAGCTCCTCAGTTGCTGCACAAACACCGTGATTTATGCCGTGACCCAGACTAAGTTCAGACAGCAGCTGAAGAATGTGCTGAAATATCCCTTCAACCAAATCCATCCATCCATCAAATTCCCGCAATAATTAATCCATCCGGGATTTTCTCATTTCAGATCAGTGCTTCAGCGATAGAGCAGCCTGTTGCTATGGTAACAGACTGAGGGTAGCGCTGGTTTGTCCATCCTTCTCCCACAGCGGGGTTACAGGGAAACATCTGAATGTTTCTATCAACTCTGGGGCCAGTGAGAAAAGGCACCATCCCACTGACTGTATCCATCACGTCCATTTGTAACCAATAAAAATGTTTATTAAAGCGTGCCGAGCAGCAGAGTGACCGATGTTGTTGTGTGTCTTTGTATTGGAGAAGCTGAGCTGTAGAGAGACAGACTCAGCCCCACGTCCTGGTCCTCAGGGAAGGGGAGGGCACCGCGCCCTGAGCTCAGGAGCTGGGTTTAACTCCCCCTGTCCTTTCTTTCCCTTCTGGATCTCCCACTCCAACTTGGCACTCAGCAGAATTCTCCTTGCTCCTTTGTCCCTCTCCCTCCATATATCCCTCCCACTCTCACTCTGCACTGCTATTTCTCTCTCCTTTTCCCATTTACACATTCAATTCCACTGTCCTTGCCTTCGCCAATCTCGTTCACTCTCTCTCCATCTTGCAATCATAACCTCCCAATTTTTCTATCTCCCTGGAATTCTTCGGTGCTGGGGGTACAGAAGGGGGTTGTCGATCTTCAGGCCGATGTTAGGAAACAGAGATTGTGACGACATGCCAGGGCAACAGTATGGAGCTTGGGCCAAACGCCCTTGCCCGGGGACATGGTGGATGTGAGAACACGAGCCATTACTAGGGGGTAACAGGTGGAGTGGCACCGTCGGCTGTGGCTGAGACTGGTACAACAGGATATCACAAACAGAACACATTGTGTGGGACATACTGTCTGTTCCTCAGGGAATAGAATGGGGATTGGGTTAAAGGCCATTTAGAGGGGATCAACTGGGTCGGTGTTCACAGGCAGGAGCTCAGTTTAAGGTGTGTGAGGAGTGCAATGGTGGGAGACTGTGTGGGCGTGTGAGTGTGATGCTGGGGGAGTGTGAGAGGGAGTGAGCGTGATAGTGGGCGATTGTGTGGGAGAGTGAGCGTGATGCTGGGGAGTGTGCGAGGGAGTTAGCGTGAAGGTGGAGGATTGTGTGGGAGAGTGAGCGTGATGCTGGGGGAGTGTGCGAGGGAGTGAGCGTGGTGGTGGGGGAGTGTGTGGGAGAGTGAGCGTGATGCTGGGGGAGTGTGCGAGGGAGTGAGCGTGGTGGTGGGGGAGTGCATGTGGTCTGAGAATCAGGAAGGGACTGTGTGTGGGGGAGTGAGTGTTATAGCGGGGAAGAATGTATTTCAGTGAGTCTGATGGTGAAGCTTTGAGCTGGATGAGTGAGCATGAGAGTGGGGCATTGTGTGGTGGAGTGAGTCTGATGGTGGGTGACAGTGCAGGAGAGTGAATGTGACGGTAGGGGAGTGTGTGGGGGTGAGCGTGATGGTGAGGGTGGTGTGGGGCAGTGCGTGTGATGATGATGGAGTTGCTGGGGTGAGCGTGACGTTGGGGGTGGTGTGGGGCAGTGTGTGTGAGGGAGGTGGAGTGTGTGGTGGTGAGCCTGACGGTGAGGGTGGTGTGAGTCAGTGTTTATCATAGTGGTGGAGTGTGTGGGGATGAGCGTGATGGTGAGGGAGGTGTGGGGCAGTGTGTGTGATGGTGGTGAAGTGTGTGGTGCTTGCGTGTGACGGTGAGGGTGGTGGAGTGTGAGGGGGTGAGCGTAACAGTGGGGGTGGGGTGTGTGGTGGTGAGCATGACGATGAGGGAGGTGTGCGGCAGTGTGCGTGAGGGTGGTGCAGTGTGTGGTGCTGGCGTGTGATGGTGAGGGTGGTGTGGGGCAGTGTGTGTGATGGTGGTGGTGTGTTTGGGGATGAGCGTGACGGTGAGGGTGGTGTGGGGCATTGTGTGTGAGGTTGGTTGAGAGTGTGGGGGTGAGTGTGACAGTGGAGATGCTGTGGGGCAGTGTGTGTGAGGGTGGTGGAGTGTGAGGGGGTGAGCGTGAAGGTGGGGGTGGTGTGAGGCGGTGTGTGTCTGATGGTGTCTGATGGTGGTGGAGTTTGAGGGGGTGAGCGGGAAGGTGTGGGTGGTGTGAGGCGGTGTGTGTCTGATGGTGTCTGATGGTGATGGAGTGTGAGGGGGTGAGCGTGACGGTGGGGGGAGGTTTAGGGCAGTGTGTGTGATGGTGGTGGAGTGTGAGGTGGTGGGTGTGACGGTGGGGGTGTTGTGGGGCAGTGTGGGTGATGGTGGCAGAGTGTGAGGGGAAGAGTGTGACGGTGGGGGTGGTGTGGAGCAATGTGTGAGGGTGGTGGAGTGTGTGGGTGTGAGCATGAAGGTGGGAGTGGTGTGGGGCTGTGTGTCTGATGGTGGTGGAGTGTGAGGGGGTGAGCGTAACGGTGGGGTTGGTGTGGGTCAATGTGTGTGATGATGTTGGAGTGTGTGGGTGTGAGTGATGGTGTAGGAGTGAGTGGTGGTGAGCGAGACAGTGAGGCAGGGTGTGACATAGGAGAGTGAGGGGGTCAGAGGGGGTGATGGAGTGAGGGAGAGGGGTCAGTTTGATGGTGCTGGAGTGAGTGTGAGGGGGTCAGAGTGATGGTGATGGAGTGAATGTGAGGGAGTCAGTGTGTTGGTGATGGAGAGAATGTGAGAGGGTCAGGGTGACAGTAATGGAGTGAGTGTGAGAGAGTCAGGGTGACAGTGAAGGAGTGAGTGTGAGGCGGTCAGGATGATGGTGATGGAGAGAGTGTGAGGGGATCAGGATGATGGTGATTGAGTGAGTGATTGAGTGAGTGTGAGGGGGTTAGGGTGACGGTGATGGAGCGAGTGTGAGGCGGTTAGGGTGACGGTGATGGAGTGAGTGTGAGGGTTTCAGGGTGTGTGTGATTGAGTGAGTTTGAAGGGGGCAGGGTGGCAATGATGGAGTGAGTGTGAGAGGGTCAGTGGAACGGTGATGGAGTGAGTGTGAGGGGGTCAGGGGAATGGTGATGGAGTGAGTGTGAGGAGGTCAGTGTGAGAGTGATGGAGTAAGTGTGAGAGGGTCAGGGTGATGGTGATGGAGTGAGTGTGTGGGTCATGGTGATGGCGATGAAGTGAGTGTAAAGGGGTCGGGCTGACTGATGGAGTGAGTGTGAGGGGTCAGATTGACTGAAATGGAGTGAGTTTGAGGGTGTCAGGTTGGTGGTGATGGAGTGAGTGTGAGGGGGTCAGGGTGATGGTGATGGACTGAGTGTGAGGGGATCAATGTGTTGGTGATGGAGTGAGTATAAAGTGGTCAGTGTGACAGTGATGGAGTGAGTGTGAGGGGGTCAGAGTAACAGTGATGGAGTGAGTGTGATTGGATCAGTGAGATGGTGATGGAATAAGTGTGACGCGGTAGGTGAGTCAGTGATGGAGTGAGTGTGAGAGGGTCAGTGTGTAGGTGATGGAGTGAGTATGAAGTGGTCAGGGTGACGGTGATGGAGTGAGTGCGAGAGAGGTCAGGGTGAAAGTGATGGAGAGAGTGTGAGGGGGTCAGGGTGACAGTGATGGAATGAGTGTGAGGTGGCCAGGGTTACATTGATGGAGTGAGTGTGAGGGGGTCAGGTTGATGGTGATGGAGTGAGTGTGAGAGAGTCAGGGTGACAGTTATGTCGTGAGTGTGAGAGGGTGAGTGTGCTGGTGATGGAGTGAGTGTGAGACGGTCAGGGTGACAGTGATGGAGTGAGTGTCAGGGGGTCACGTTGACAGTGATGGAGTGTGTGAGAGGGTCAGTGTGACGGTGATGAAGTGAGTGTGAGGGGGTCAGGGTGATGGTGATGGAGTGAATGTGAAGGGGGTCAGGGAGTCGGTGATGGATAGAGTGTCAGGGGGTCAGGTTGACAGTGATGGAGTGAGTGCGAGTGGGCCGGTGTGATGGTGATCGAATTAATGTGACTGTGTCATGGTGACGGTGGTGAAGCCAGTGTTGGTGAGCCAGGGTGACTGTGATAGAGTGAGAGAGCAGGGTCAGGGTGTCACGGTGAGTGAGTGAGTGAGTGTGAGGGGGTCAGGGTGACGGTGATGGAGTGAGTGTGAGGGGCTGAGGGTGACAGTGATCGAGTGAGTGTGAGGGGGTTAGGATGAAGAGATCGAGTGAGTGTGAGAGGGTGAGTGCGACGGTGGTGGAGTGACTTTGAGGGAGATAGGGTGACGTTGATGGAGTGAGTGTGAGGAGGTCAGGGTGACAGTGATGGAGTGATTGTGATTGGGTCAGGCTGACAATGATGGAGTGAGTGTGAGGGGTCAGTGTGACGTGATGGATTGAGTGTGAGGGGATCGGGGGAGAGTGATGGAGTGAGTGTGAGGGGTTGAGGGTGACAGTGATGGAGTGAGAGTGAAGTGGTCATGGCTACGGTGATGGTGTGAGTGTGAGGGGGTGAGGGTGATGGTGACGGAGTGAGTGTGAGGGGGTCAGGGTGACAGTGATGGAGTGAGTGTGAGTGGGTCGGTGTGACAGTGATGGAGTGAGTGTGTGGGGATCATGGTGAAGGGGATGAAGTGAGTGTGAGGGAGCCAGTGTTACTGTAATAGAGTGATTGTAAGGGAGTCAGGCTGACTGATGCAGTGAGTGTGAGGGGTTCAGGGTGACGACGATGGAGTGAGTGTGAGGGGGTCAGAGTGACGATGATGGAGTGAGTGTGTGGGGGTCAGGTTGATGGTGACGGAGTGAGTGTGAGGGGGTCAGGGTGATGGTGACGTAGTGAGTGTGAGGGGGATAGGGTGACAGTGATGGAGTGAGTGTGAGTGGGTCAGTGTGACAGTGACGGAGAGAGTGTGTGGGGATCATGTTGAAGGTGATGAAGTGATTGTGAGGGAGCCAGCGTGACTGTAATAGAGTGATCGTAAGGGGGTCAGACTAACTGATGGAGTGAGTGTGAGTTGGTGTAGTGAGTGTGAGGGTTTAAGTGTGACAGTGATGGTGTGAGTGTGAGGGTGTCAGGGTGAAAGTGTTGGAGTGAGTGTGAGGGGGTCAGTGTGATGGTGATGGAGTAAGTGTGAGGGGATCAATGTGACGGTGATGGAGTTAGTATATGTGGGTCATGTGATGGTGATGGAGTGAGGGTGAGGGGGTCAGGGTGAAAGTGTTGGAGTGAGTGTGAGGGGGTCAGTGTGATGGTGATGGAGTAAGTGTGAGGGGATCAATGTGACGGTGATGGAGTTAGTATGTGTGGGTCATGGTGATGGTGATGAAGTAAGGGTGAGGGAATCAGGGTGACTGTCATGGAGTGAGTGTGAGGGGTTCAGTGAGTCTGTGATGGAGTGAGTGTGAGGGGTTCAGTGAGTCTGTGATGGAGTGAGTGTGAATTGGTCAGGGTGACATTGATGGAGTGAGTGTGAGGGGGTTAAGTGTTACGTGGATGGAGTGAGAGTGAGGTGTTAAGAGTGACATTGGTGGAGTGAGTGTGAGGGGTTAATGGTGACGGTGATAGAGTGAGTGTGAGGGGTTAATGGTGACGGTGATGCAGTGAGTGTGAGGGGGTCAGGGTGACAATGACGGAGTGAGTCTGAGAGAGTCAGGGTGATGGTGATGGAGTGAGTGTGAGCGGAGCAGGGTGACAATGATGGAGTGAGTGTGAGAGTGTCAGTGTGACGGTGATGGATTGAGTGTGAGAGGGTGAGTGTGCCGGTGATGGAGTGAGTGTGAGGCGGTCAGTGTGACAATGATGGAGTGAGTGTGAGGGGATTTGTGTGACCGTGATGGAGTGATTGTGAGGGGGTCATGGTGACATTGATGGAATGAGTGTGAGGGGGTCAGGGTTATGGTGATGGAGTGAGTGTGAGGGGGTCAGTGTGATGGTGATGGAGTGAGTGTGAGGGGGTCAGGGTGATGGTGATGGAGTGAGTGTGAGGGGGCAGGGTGATGGTGGTGGAGTGAGTGTGAGAGGGTCAGGGTGACGGTGGTGGAGTGTGTGTGAGGGGGTCATGGTGAAGGGGATGAAGTGAGTGTGAGGGAGCCAGGGTGACTGATGGATTGAGTGTGAGGGGTCAGGGTGACAGTGATGAAGTGAGTGCGAGTGGGTCAGGGTGAGAATGATGGAGTGAGTGTGATGGGTTCAGGTTGACAGTGATGGAGTGAGTGTGAGGTTTTAAGTGTGACAGTGATGGAGTGAGTGTGAAAGGGTCAGTGTGATGGTGATGGAGTGAGTGTATGTGATTCAGGGTGACAACGAAGGAGTGAGTGTGAGATGGTCAGGGTGACGGTCATGGAGTGTGGGTGAGGGTGTCAGGGTGACAGTGTTGGAGTGAGTGTGAGGTGGTCAGGTTGATGGTGATGGAGTGAGTGTGAGTGAGACAGGGTGACAGTTATGTAGTGAGTCTGAGAAGGTGAGGGTGCCGGTGATGGAGTGAGTGTGAGACGGTCAGGGTAACCATGATAGAGTGAGTGTGAGTGGGTCAGGGTGTGAGTGATGGAGTGAGTGTGAGTGAGCCCGTGTGACGGTGATTGAGTGAGTGTGTGGGTGTCATGGTGATGGTGATGAAGCGAGTTTGGGGGAGTCAGGGTGACTGTGATAGAGTGAGAGTGCCGGGTCGGTGTGTCACGGTGATTGAGTGAGTGCGAGGGGTCAGTGTGACTGTGCTGGTGTGAGTGTGAGTGGGGCAGGCTGACCGTGATTGAGTGAGTATGAGGGGGTTAGGATGAAAGAGACAGAGTGAGTGTGAGAGGGTCAGTATGACGGTGATGGAGTGTGAAAGAACGTGTCAGGTTGACAATGATGGAGTGAGTGTGAGGGGGTCAGGTGACGGTGATTGAGTGAGGGTGAGGGGGTCAGGGTGACGGTGATGGAGTGTGTGTGAGGGGGTTTGTGTGACAGAGGTGGAGTGAGTGTGAGAGGGTCAGTGTGACTGTGATGGGATGTGTGTGAGGGTGTCAGGGTGACAGTGATGGAGAGAGTGTGAGGGTTTAAGTGTGACGGTGATGGAGTGAGTGTGAGGGGATCAGGGTGACAGTGATATAGTGAGTGTGAGGGGTCAGGGTGATGGTCATGGAGTGAGTGTGAGGGGGTCAGGGTGACAATGATGAAGTGAGTGAGAGGAGATCAGTGTGACAGTGATGTAGTGAGTGTGAGGTGATCAGGGCGACGGTGATGTAGTGAGTGTGAGGTGATCAGGGCGACGGTGATGGAGTGAGTGTGAGGGGGTCAGGGTGGTGGTGATGGAATGAGTGTATGGGGGTCATGGCGACAGTGATGGGGTGTGTCTGAGGGGGTCATAGCGACGGTGATGAAGTGAGTATGTGGGGGTCAGGTTGATGGTGATGGAGTGAGTGTGAGGTGGTCAGGGTGACGGTGACGGAGTGAGTGTGTGGGGATCATGGTGAAGGTGAGGAAGTGATTGTGAGGGAGCCAGCGTGACTGTAATAGAGTGATCGTAAGGGGGTCAGGCTAACTGATGCAGTGAATGTGAGTTGGTCAGAGTGATATTGATGGAGTGAGTGTGAGGTGGTCAGGGTGAAAGTGATGGAGTAAGTATGAGGGGATCAATGTGATGGCGATGGAGTTAGTATGTGTGGGTCATGGTGATGGTGATGAAGTAAGGGTGAGGGAATCAGGGTGACCTTGATGGAGTGAGTGTGAGGGGGTTGAGTGTTATGTGGATGGAGTGAGTGTGAGGATTTAAGAGTGACGGGGCTGGAGTGAGTGTGAGGCGTTAATGGTGACGGTGGTAGAGTGAGTTTGAGGGCGTCAGGGTGATTGTGATGCAGTGAGTGTGAGGGGTTAATGGTGACAATGACGGAGTGAGTGTGAGAGAGTCAGGGTGACAGTGATGGAGTGTGAGCGGAGCAGGGTGACAATGATGGAGTGAGTCTGAGAGAGTCAGGGTGATGGTGATGGTGTGAGTGTGAGGGGGTCAGGGTGACAGTGTTCAAGTGAGTGTGAGGTAGTCAGGTTGATGGTCATGGAGTGAGTGTGAGAGGGTCAGTGTGACGGTGATGGATTGAGTGTGAGAGGGTGAATGTGCCGGTGACGGAGTGAGTGTGAGGGGGTCAGGGTGAGAGTGATGGAGTGAGTGTGAGGGGATCAGTGTGACCGTGATGGAGTGAGTGTGAGGTGATCAGGGCGACCGTGATGGGGTGCATGTTAGGGGGTCATGGCGACAGTGATAGGGTGTGTCTGAGGGGGTCATGGCGATAGTGATGTAGTGAGTGTGAGGGGATCAGTGTGACCGTGATGGAGTGAGTGTGAGGTGATCAGGGCGACCGTGATGGGGTGCATGTTAGGGGGTCATGGCGACAGTGATAGGGTGTGTCTGAGGGGGTCATGGCGATTGTGATGTAGTGAGTGTGAGGGGGTCAGGGTGACGGTGATGTAGTGAGTGTGAGGGCGATAGGGTGACAGTGATGGAGTGAGTGTGAGTGGGTCGGTGTGACAGTGATGGAGTGAGTGTGGGGATCATGGTGAAGGTGATGAAGTGATTGTGAGGGAGCCAGCGTGACTGTAATAGAGTGATTGTAAGGGGGTCAGGCTAACTGATGGAGTGAGTGTGAGTTGGTCAGAGTGACATTGATGGAGTAAGTGTGAGGGAGTCAGTGTGACAGTGATGGAGTGAGTGTGAGGGTGTCAGGGTGAAAGTGTTGGAGTGAGTGTGAGGGGGTCAGTGTGATGGTGATGGAGTAAGTGTGAGGGGATCAGTGTGATGGTGATGGAGTTAGTATGTGTGGGTCATGGTGATGGTGATGTGGGTCATGGTGATGGTGATGAAGTAAGGGTGAGGAATTGGGGTGTCTGTGATGGAGTGAGTGTATAGGGGTCAGGGTGACATTGATGGATTGAGGGGGTTAAGTGTTACGTGGATGGAGTGAGTGTGAGGTGTTAAGAGTGACAGTGGTGGAGTGAGTGTGAGGGTTTAAGAGTGACGGGGCTGGAGTGAGTGTGAGGGGTTAATGGTGACGGTGATGGAGTGAGTGTGAGGGCGTCAGAGTGATTGTTATGCAGTGAGTGTGAGGGGGTCAGGGTGACAATGATGGAGTGAGAGTGAGAGACAGTGTGACGGTTATGGAGAGATTGTGAGGGAGTCAGTGTGATGGTGATGGAGTGAGTGTGAGCGGAGCAGGGTGACAATGATGGAGTGAGTGTGAGAGTGTCAGTGTGATGGTGATGTTGTGAGTGTGAGGGGGTCTGGGTGACGGTGATGGAGTGAGTGTGGGAGGGTGAGTGTGCCGGTGATGGAGTGAGTGTGAGGTGGTCAGGTTGATGGTCATGGAGTGAGTGTGAGAGGGTCAGTGTGATGGTGATGGATTGAGTGTGAGGGTGAGTGTGCCGGTGATGGAGTGAGTGTGAGGCGGTCAGGGTGACAATGATGGAGTGAGTGTGAGGGGGTCAGTGTGATGGTGATGGAGTGAGTGTGAGGGGGTCAGGATGACGGTGATGGAGTGAGTGTGAGGCGGTCAGGGTGACAATGATGGAGTGAGTGTGAGGGGGTCAGGGTGACGGTGATGGAGTGAGTGTGAGGGGGTCAGGGTGACGGTGATGGAGTGAGTGTGAGAGGGTCAGGGTGACTGTGGTGGAGTGTGTGTGAGGGGATCATGGTGAAGGGGATGAAGTGAGTGTGAGGGAGCCAGGGTGACTGTAATAGAGTGATTGGAAGGGAGTCAGGCTGACTGATGGAGTGAGTGTGAGGGGGCCAGGGTTAAGGTGATGGAGTGAGTGTGGGGGAATTACTGTGACAGTGATTGGGTGAGTGCGAGGGGCCAGTGTGACGGTGATGGAGTAATTGTGAGAGATTCAGCGTGACGGTGATGGAGTGTGTGTGAGGGGGTAGGGTCGATGGAGATGGACTGAGTGTGAGGGATCAGGGTGATGGTTATGGAGTCTGTGTGAGGGAGTCAGTGTGACTGTGATGAAGTGAGTGTGATGGTGTCAGGGTGACGGTAATAGAGTGAGTGTGATTGGGTCAGGGTGAGAGTGATGGAGTGATTGTGAGAGGGTCAGGGTGACAGTGATGGAGTGAGTGTGAGGGGGTCAGGGTGATGGTGATGGAGTGAGTGTGAGGGAATCAGTGCGGCAGTGATGGAGTAATTGTGAGGGGTTCAGCGTGACGGTGATGGAGTGTTTGTGAGGGGGTCAGTGTGATGGTGATGCAGTGTGTGTGAGGGGGTCAGTGTGATGGTGATGAAGTGAGTGTGATGGTGTCAGAGTGATGATAATGGAGTGAGTATGAGTTGGTCAGGTTGATGGTGATGGAGTGAATGTGAGTGGGTCAGTGTGACGGTGATGGATTGAGTGTGAGGGGGTCAGGGTGAGGGTGACGGAGTGAGTGTGAGGCGATTTGTGTGATCATGATGGAGTGAGTGTGAGGTGGTCAGGTTGACGGTGATGGAGTGTGTGTGAGGGCCTAAGGGTGATGGTGTTGGAGTCAGTGTGAGGGGTTCAGCTTGACAGTGATGGAGTGAGTGAGAGAGGATCAGAGTGACGGTGATGAAGTGAGTGTGATGTGGTCTGGGTGACGGTGATGGAGTGAGTGTGAGGGGCTAAGGGAGACAGAGCTGGAGTGAGTGTGAGGGGTTCAGGGAGAGGGTAATGGAGTGAGTGTGAGGGGTGAAGGGTGACGGAGTTGAGTGAGTTTGAGTGGGTCAGTGTGACAGTGAAGGAGTGAGTGTGTGAGGGGCCCATGGTGACTGTGAGTGAGAGAGGATCAGAGTGACGGTGATGGAGTTATTGTGATGTGGTGTGGGTGACGGTGATGGTGTGAGTTTGAGGGGGTCAGATTGAGGGTGATGGAGTGAGTGTGAGGGGCTAAGGGTGACGGAGTTGGAGTGAGTGTGAGGGATTCAGGGTGACACTAATGGAGTGAGTGTGAGGGGGTGAGTGTGACAGTGATGTAGTCAGTGTGAGGAGGGGTTCAGGGTGACGGTGATGGAGTCAGTATGAGGGGGTCGGGGTGACAGTGATGGAGTGAGTGTGAGGGGGTCAGTGTGACGGTGATGGAGTGAGTCTGAGGGGGTCAGAGTGACGGTGATGGAGTGAGTGTGAGGGGTTCAGGGTGACAGAGTTGGAATGAGTGTGAGGGTGTCGGGTTGATAGTGATGGAGTGAGTGTGAGGGTTGCAGGGTGATGGTGATGGAGTGAGTGTGAGGGGGTCAGGGTGACGGTGATGGAGAGTGTATGAGAGGGTCAGGGTGATGCTGCTGGTCTCCGTCACCCTGACCCCCTCACATTCACTCCATCACTGTCACCCTGACCCCTTTACACTCACTCCATCACCATCACACTGATTACCTCTCACTCAATCGATCAACGTCACACTGACCAAATGAAACTCACTCCTTCACCTTCACCCTTTCCCCCTCAAACTCACCATCACCATCATCCTGACAACCTCACACACACTATATCACCGTCACACTGACATCCTCACACTCACTCCATCACCGTCAAACTGACATACTCACACTCACTCCATCATCTTCACCATAACCTCTCACACCCATTATCACAATGTCACACTCATTCCCTCACATTGTCTCCATCAACCTCACCCTGACCCGTTCACACTCACTTCATCACCGTCACCCTTACCCCCTCACACGCACTCCATCACTGTGATACTGAACACTCACACTCACTCCATCACTGTGACACTGAACTCCACACTCTCTCCATCACTGTCATCCTGTTCCCCTCACACTCACTCCATCAAATACACCCTGACCCCCTCACATTCACTCCACCACTGTAACGGTGACCCTCTCACACGCACTCCATCACCCACACCCTGAACCGCTCACACTCACTCCATCACTGTCACCCTGACCCCTTCACACTCACTCCATCACCATCACACTGAACCCCTCACACTCACTGCATCACCTTCATCCGGACACCCTCACACTCACACCGCCATTGGGACACTGACTCCCTCACACTCAATCCATTACTATCACCCTGACGACCTCACACTCACTCCATCAACGTCACCCTAACCCCCTGAAACTCACTCCATTATCGTCACCCTTACCCCCTCACACTCACTCCAACATCACCGTGCCCCCTCACATTCACTCCAGTACTTGCACCCTGAACACATCACACTCAGTCTGTCACAGTCATCCCCACCCCCTCACACTCACTCCATCATGATCAAACTGTCCCCCTCATACTCACTCCATCACAGTCACCCTGACACTCTCACACTCACTCCATCACCGTCACCCTGACACCCTCACACTCACTCCATCACCGTCACCCTGATCCCCTCACACTCAATCCATTACCATCACCCTTAGCCCCTCAAACTCACTCCATCACCGTAAACCTTACCCCCTCACACTCACTCCATCACTGTCACCCTGACCCTCTCACATTCACTCCATTACTGTCACCCTGACCCCCTCACACTCACTCCATCACCGTCACACTGACCCCCTCACACTCACTCAATCACCGTCACCCTCACGCCCTCACCCTCATTCAATCAACGTCACCCTGATCCCCTCACACTCACACCATCACGGTTACCCTGATGCCCTCACACTCACTCAATCACCCACACCATGACCCACTCACACTCACTCAATCACAGTGACCCTTACCCCCTCACACTCACTCTATTACTATCACCATGACCCACGCACACACTCACTCAATCACAGTGACCCTTACCCCCTCACAATCACTCTATCACTATCACCATGACCCCCGTCACCCTCACTCCATTACCATCAGCCTGAACCCTTCACACTCACTCCATTAACATCACCCTGACACCTCACACTCACTACATCACTGTCACACTGAACCCTTCATACTCACTACATCACCATCAAACTGACCCCCGCACACTCACTGCATCACCGTCACCATGAACCCCTCACACTCAGTCCATCACCCGCACCCTGACCCCCTCACACTCACTCAATCACCCTCACCCTCACCACTCACACTCAGTCCATCACTGACACACTGAACCCCTCACACTCAATCCATCACCATCACCCTCATCACTCACACTCACTCCATCACTGACACACTGAACCCCTCACACTCAATCCATCACCATCACCCTTAGCCCCTCAAACTCACTCCATCACCGTAAACCTTTCCCCTCACACTCACTCCATCACTTTCACCCTAACCCTCTCACACTCACTCCATTACTGTTACCCTGACTTCCTCACACTCACTTCATCACCGTCACACTGACCGCCTCACACTCACTCAATCACCGTCACCCTCACGCCCTCACCCTCATTCAATCACTGTCACCCTGACCCCCTCACACTCACTCCATCACGGTTACCCTGATGCCCTCACACTCACTCAATCACCCACACCATGACAAAATCACACTCACTCAATCACAGTCACGCTTACCCCCTCACACTCACTCTATCACCATCACCATGACCCCCTCACCCTCACTCCATCACCGTCACCCTGACCCCCTCACCCTCACTCCATCATCATCACCCTGAACCCCTCACACTCTCTCCATCACTGTCACCCTGACCCCCTCACACTGACTCAATCACCGTCACAATGACTCTCTCACTCTGACTCCATCAACGTCATCCTGGCCGCCTCACTCTCACTCCATCACCATAGCCCTGACCCTCTCACACTCACTCCATCACTGTCACCCTGACCCTCTCACATTCACTCCATCATTGTCACCCTGACCCCCTCACATAAACTCCATCACCGTCACCCTGACTCCCTCACTCTCACTCCATCAACGTCACCCTGACCCCATCACACTCACACTATCACCCACACCCTGACCCCCTCACACTTACTCAATCACCGTCACCCTGACACCCTCAACCTCATTCAATCAATGTCACCCTGACCCCCTTGCACTCACTCCATCACTCACCATGACCCACTCACACTCACTCAATCACAGTCACCCTTACCCCTCACACTCACTCTATCACCAGCACCATGACCCCCTCACACTCACCTCATCACTGTCACCCTGACCCCCACACACTCACTCCATCACCGTCACACTGATTACCTCTCACTCACTCGGTCAACGTCACACTGCCCCTATGAAACTCACACCTTCACCTTCACCCTGTCCCCCTCACACTCACCATCACCGTCATCCTGACCCCCTCACACACACTCCATCACCGTCACACTGACACCCTCACACTCACTCCATCACCGTCACACTGATTACCTCTCACTCACTCGATCAACGTCACACTGACCCAATGAAACTCACTCCTTCACCTTCACCCAACCACCTCACACTCACCATCTCCGTCATCCTGACAACCTCACACACACTACATCACCGTCACACTGACATCCTCACACTCACTCCATCACCGTCAAACTGACATACTCACACTCACTCCATCATCTTCACCCAACCCCTCACACTCATTCTCTCAATGTCACGCTCATTCCCTCACATTGTCTCCATCAACCTCACCCTGACCCGTTCACACTCACTTCATCAACATCACACTGAACCCCTCACACTCACTCCATCACCTTCATCCGGACACCCTCACACTCACACCATCATTGGCACACTGACTCCCTCACACTCAATCCATTACTATCACCCTGACCCCCTCACACTCACTCCAACATCACCGTGCCCCCTCACTTTCACTCCATCACCTTCACCCTGAACACATCACACTCACTCTGTCACAGTCATCCGCACCCTCTCACACTCACTCCATCACGATCAAACTGTCCCCTTATACTCACTCAATCACCATCACCCTCACGCCCTCACCCTCATTCAATCAACGTCACCCTTACCCCCTCACACTCAATCCATCACTGTCACCATGACCGAATCACCCTCACTCCATCACCATCACACTTAGCCCATCAAACTCACTCCATCACCGTCAACCTTACCCCTTTACACTCACTCCATCACTGTCACCCTGAACCTCTCACACTCACTCCATCACTGTCACCCTTACCCCCTCACACTCACTCCATCACCATCACCTAGAACACCTCACACTCACTCAATCACCCTCACCCAAACCACTCACACTCTTTCCATCATTGACACACTGAACCCCTCACACTCACTCCATCACCATCACCATTAGCGCATCAAACTCACTCCATCACCGTCAACCTTACCCCCTTACACTCACTCCATCACTGTCACCCTGACCCTCTCACACTCACTCCATCACTGTCACCCTTACCCCCTCACACTCACTCCATCACCATCACACTGACCCCCTCACGCTGACTCAATCACCGTCACCCTCACGCCCTCACCCTCATTCAATCAACGTCACCCTGACCCCCTCACAATCACTCAATCACCGTCATCCTCACGCCCTCACCCTCATTCAATCAACATCACCCTGACCCCCTCACACTGACTCAATCACCGTCACAATGACTCCCTCACTCTCACTCAATCACCGTCTCCCTGACCCTCTCACACTCACTCCATCACTATCACCCTGACCCTCTCACATTCACTCCATCACCGTCACACTGACTCCCTCACTCTCACTCCATCAACGTCACCCTGACCCCCTCACACTCACTCCATCACCGACACCCTGACCCTCTCACACTCACTCTATCACCCAAACCCTGACCCCCTCACACTCACTCAATCACCGTCACCCTGACACCCTCAACCTAATTCAATCAACGACACCCTGACCCCCTCGCATTCACTCCATCACCGTCACCATGACACCCTCACACTCACTCATTCACCCACACCATGACCCACTCACACTCACTCAATCACAGTCACCCGTACCCCCTCACACTCACTCTATCACCAACAACATGACCCCCTCACCCTCACTCCATCACCGTCACCCTGACCCCCCCTCACAATCACTCCATCACTGTCACCCTGACCACTCACACTCACTCCATTATCGTCACCCTGTCCCTTATTCTTTTTGGTATTTGTTCCAGGCGCCTCAGAGCTCTGTTAGCAACACTATCCCAACATTTAGATCAGGCAGTACGGGTTCAAATCCCACCGATGCCGATGTGTACTAACATCTCCGAGCATCTCGCAGGCACTTCCCACTCCGTTATTTATTTATGAACTCAGATTTCTCCAGTTTCCTCATTTCCCCTCCCCCCACCTTGTCTCAGTCAAACCTCTCGAACTCAGCACCGCCTTCCTAACCTACAATCTTCTTCGTGACCTCTCCACCCGCACCCCCACTCTTATCTATCACCCTCACCTTGACCTCCTTCCACCTATCGCATTTCCAACGCCCCTCCCCCAAGTCCTTCCTCCCTACCTTTTATCTCAGCCTGCTGGACACACCTTCCTCATTCCTGAAGAAGGGCTTATGCCCGAATCGTCGATTCTCCTGCTCCTTGGATGCTGCCTGCCCTGCTGCGCTTTTCCAGCAACACATTATCAGCCCCTCATACTCTCACCATCCCCATCACCCTGAACTCCTCACACTCACGCCATCACCGTCACCCTGAACCTCTCACACTCACTCCATCACCATCGCTGTCACTCCATCAACATCACCCTGCACCCCCTCACACTCACCCCATCACCGTCACCCTCTCCCCCTCACACTCACTCCTTCACCCTCACCCTGACACCTCACACTCACTACAACACCATCACAGTGATCCCCTCATACTCTTTACATCACCATCAAACTGACCCCCTCACACTCAGCCCATCAACGTCACCCTGACCCTCTCACACTCACTCCAACACAGTCACCCTGACCTGCTCACACTCACGCCATCCCCATCACCCTGACCCCCTCATGCTCACTCCATCACCGTCACCTCACCCCCTCACACTCACACCATCATGGTCTCCCTGACCCACTCACACTCACTCCATCACTGTCACCCTGACCCCCTCACACTCACTTCATCACCATCACACTTACTCCATCTCTGTCAACCTGACCCCCTCAGTCACTCATTCACCATCATACTGACATTCTCTCATTCACTCCATCAACATTATACTGCCCACCTCACATTCACTCCATATCTTTCACCCTGACGCACTCACACTCACTCCATTACTGTCACCCTGACCCCCTCACACTCACTCCATCACCGTCAAACTGACCCCGTCACACTCACTCCATCACCATCACCATGACACCCTCACACTCACTCCATCACCGTCAAACTGACCCCGTCACACTCACTCCATCACCATCACCATGACACCCTCATACTCACTCCATCAACGTCACCCTGACACACTCACACTCACTCCATCACCGTCACCCTCTCCCCCTCACACTCACTCCTTCACCCTCACCCTGACACCTCACACTCACTACAACACCATCACAGTGATCCCCTCATACTCTTTACATCACCATCAAACTGACCCCCTCACACTCAGCCCATCAACGTCACCCTGACCCTCTCACACTCACTCCAACACAGTCACCCTGACCTGCTCACACTCACGCCATCCCCATCACCCTGACCCCCTCATGCTCACTCCATCACCGTCACCTCACCCCCTCACACTCACACCATCATGGTCTCCCTGACCCACTCACACTCACTCCATCACTGTCACCCTGACCCCCTCACACTCACTTCATCACCATCACACTTACTCCATCTCTGTCAACCTGACCCCCTCAGTCACTCATTCACCATCATACTGACATTCTCTCATTCACTCCATCAACATTATACTGCCCACCTCACATTCACTCCATATCTTTCACCCTGACGCACTCACACTCACTCCATTACTGTCACCCTGACCCCCTCACACTCACTCCATCACCGTCAAACTGACCCCGTCACACTCACTCCATCACCATCACCATGACACCCTCACACTCACTCCATCACCGTCAAACTGACCCCGTCACACTCACTCCATCACCATCACCATGACACCCTCATACTCACTCCATCAACGTCACCCTGACACACTCACACTCACTCCATCACCGTCACCCTGACCCTCTCACACTCACTCTATCATCCACACCCTGACCCCCTCACACTCACTCAATCAATATCACCCAGACACCCTCAACCTCATTCAATCAACGTCACCCTGACCCCCTCGCATTCACTCCATCACCGTCACCATGACACCCTCACACTCACTCATTCACCCACACCATGACCCACTCACACTCACTCAATCACAGTCACCCGTACCCCCTCACACTCACTCTATCACCATCAGCATGACCCCCTCACCCTCACTCCATCACCGTCACCCTGAAACCTCACATTCACTCCATCAAAATCACACTGAACCCCTCACCCTCTCTCCATCACTGTCACCCTGACCCCCTCACTCTCACTCCTTCACCGTCAAACTGACCCTCGCACACTCACTCCATCACCCTCAAATTGATCCCCTCACACTCACTCATCACCGTCACCCTGACACACTCACGCTCAATCCATCACCGTCACACTGAACCTCACACACTCACTCCATCACCATCACCCGGATGCCCTCACACTCACTCCATTTCCTTTACCCAGACACCCTCACAATTGCTCCATCACCATCACCATGACCCCCTCACACATAGTCTATCACTTTGACAAGGACGCCCTCGCACTCACTCCTTCACTGTCAACCGGACCCCCTCACTCTCACGCCATCACCATCACCCTGACCCCCTCACACTCACTCCATCACCATCACCCTGACCCCATACACTTACTCTATCACTGTCACATGGACACCCTCATACTCACTCCATCACCGTCAACCTGAGCCCCTCACACTCACGCCATCACCATCACCCTGACCACTCACACTCACTCCATTATCGTCACCCTGTCCCTTATTCCTTTTGGTATTTGTTCCAGGTGCCTCAGAGCTCTGTTAGCAACACTATCCCAACATTTAGATCAGGCAGTATGGGTTCAAATCCCACCGACGCCGATGTGTACTAACATCTCCGAGCAGCTCTCAGGCACTTCCCACTCCGTTATTTAATTATGAACTCAGATTTCTCCAGTTTCCTCATTTCCCCTCCAACCACCTTGTCTCAGTCAAATCTCTCGAACTCTGCACCGCCTTCCTAATCTACAATCTTCTTCGTGACCTCTCCGCCCGCACCCCCACTCTGATCTATCACCCTCACCTTGACCTCCTTCCACCTATCGCATTTCCAACGCCCCTCCCCCAAGTCCTTCCTCCCTACCTTTTATCTCAGCCTGCTGGACACACTTTCCTCATTCCTGAAGAAGGGCTTATGCCCGAATCGTCGATTCTCCTGCTCATTTGATGCTGCCTGACCTGCTGCGCCTTTCCAGCAACACATTATCAGCCCCTCACACTCACACTATCCCCATCACCCTGAACTCGTCACACTCACTACATCACCATCAAACTGACCCCCTCACACTCACTCCATCACTGTCACTCTGACCCACTCACACTCACTCCATCACTGTCACCATGACCCCCTCACACTCACTTCATCACTGTCACCATGACCCCCTCACACTCACGTCACCACCATCACACTCACTCCATCTCTGTCACCCTGACCCCCTCAGTCACTCATTCACCAACATACTGAGATTCTCACATTCACTCCATCACCATCATACTGCCCACCTCACACTGACTCTATATCTGTCACCCTGACGCACTCACACTCACTCCATCACTGTCACCCTGACCCCCTCACACTCACTCCATCACCGTCACACTGACCCCCTCACACTTACTCAATCACCGTCACCCTCACGCCCTCACTCTCATTCAATCAACGTCACCCTGACCCCCTCAGACTCACTCCATCACCGTCACCATCACACCCTCACACTCACTCCATCGCCGTCACCCTGACACCCTCACACTCACTCAATCACCCACACCATGACCCACTCACACTCACTCAATCAGTCACGCTTACCCCCTCACACTCACTCTATCGCCATCATCACGACCCCCTCACCCTTACTCCATCACCATCGGCCTGACCCCTTCACACTCACTCCATCATCATCACCCTGAACCCCTCACACTCTCTCCATCACTGTCACCCTGACTCCCTCACACTCACTCAATCACCGTCACACTGACTCCCTCACTCTCACTCCATCAACGTCATCCTGGCCCCCTCACAATCACTCCATCACCGTCACCCTGACCCTCTCACACTCACTCCATCGCTGTCACCCTGACCCTCTCACATTCACTCCATCACTGTCACCCTGACCAACTCTCACTCACTCCATCATCGTAACCCTGACCCCCTCACACTCACTCCATCACCATCACCCTGACCCTCTCACACTCACTCTATCACCCACACCCTGATCCCCTCACACTCACTCAATCACCATCACCCAGACACCCTCAACCTCATTCAATCAAAGTCACCTTGACCCCCTCGCACTCACTCCATCACCGTCACCCTGACCCCCTCATACTCACTCCATCAACATCACCCTGAACCCCTCACACTCTCTCCATCACTGTCACCCTGACCCCTTCACACTCACTCCATCACCGTCAAAATAACCCTCGCACACTCACTCTATCACCCTCAAACTGATCCCCTCTCACTCACTCATCACCATCACCCTGACGCACTCACGCTCAATCCATAACCATCACACTGAACCTCGCACACTCACTCCATCACTGTCACCCTGACACCCTCACTCTCACTCCATCAACGTCACCCTGACACACTCACACTCACTCCATCACCGTCACCCTGACCCTCTCACACTCACTCTATCACCCACACCCAGACGCCCTCACACTCACTCCATCTCCTTTACCCAGACACCCTCACAATCGCTCCATCACCATCACCATGACCCCCTCACACTTAGTCTATCACTTTCACCCAGACACTCTCACTCACACTCCATTATCGTCACCCAACCACCCTCACACTCACGCCATCACCATCACCCTGACCCCCTCACACTAACTTCATCACCATCACCCTGTCCCTCTCACACTTACTCTATCACTGTCATCCGGACACCCTCACACTCACTCCATCACCGTCAACCTGAGCCCCTCACACTCACTCCATCACCATCACCCTGAGATCCTCACACTCACTCCATCACCATCACCCTGACCCCTCACACTCACTCCATCACTGTCACCCTGACCCCCTCACACTCACTTCATCACCATCACACTCACTCCATCACCATCACCCTGCACCCCCTCACACTCACTCCATCACCGTCACCCTCTCCCCCTCACACTCACTCCATCTCCTTTACCTAGACACCCTCACAATCGCTCCATCACCATCACCATGACCCCCTCACACTTAGTCTATCACTTTCACCCAGACACCCTCACGCTCACTCCATTATCGTCACACAAACACCCTCACACTCACGCCATCACCATCACCCTGACCCCCTCACACTAACTTCATCACTATCACCCTGACCCCCTCACACTTAGTATATCACTGTCACCCTGACCCCCTCACACTCACTTCATCACCATCACACTCACTCCATCAACATCACCCTGCACCCCCTCACACTCACTCCATCACCGTCACCCTCTCCCCCTCACACTCACTCCTTCACCCTCACCCTGACACCTCACACTCACTACATCACCATCACACTGAACCCCTGATACTCTTTACATCACCATCACCCTGACCCCCCTCACACTCACTACATCACCGTCACCCTGACGCCCTCATACTCACTCAATCACCCACACCATGACCCACTCACACTCACTCAATCACAGTCATGCTTACCCCCTCACACTCACTCTATCACCATCACCATGACCCCCTCACCCTCACTCCATCACCGTCAGCCTGACAACCTCACACTCACTCCATCATCATCACCCTGCACCCCTCACACGCTCTCCATCACTGTCACCCTGACCCTCTCACACTCACTCAATCACCGTCACACTGAATCCCTCACTCTCACTCCATCAACGTCATCCTGGCCCCCTCACACTCACTCCATCACCGTCACCCTGACACTCTCACACTCACTCCATCACTGTCACCCTGACCCTCTCACATTCACTCCATCACTGTCACACTGACTCCCTCATACTCACTCCATCAATGTCACCCTGACCTCCTCACACTCACTCCATCACTGTCACCCTGACCCCCTCACACTCACTTCATCACTGTCACCCTGACCCCTTTACACTCACTCCATCACCATCACACTGATTATCTCTCACTCACTCAATCAACGTCACACTGACCAAATGAAACTCACTCCTTCACCTTCACCCTGTCCCCCTCACACTCACCATCACCGTCATCCTGACAACCTCACACACACTCCATCACCGTCACACTGACACCCTCACACTCACTCCATCACTGTCAAACTGACATACTCACACTCACTCCATCATCTTCACCCTAACCCCTCACACTCATTCTCTCAATGTCACGGTCATTCCCTCACATTGTCTCCATCAACCTCACCCTGACCCGTTCACACTCACTCCATCACCATCACACTGAACCCCTCACACTCACTCCATCATCTTAATCCGGACACCCTCACACTCACACCATCATTGGCACACTGACTCCCTCACACTCAATCCATTACTATCACCTTGACAACCTCACACTCACTCCATCACCCACACCCTGACCCCCACACACTGACTCAATCACTGTCATCCTGACATCCTCACCCTCACTCCATCACCGTCACCTGACCCCCTCACACTCACACCATCACTGTCACCCTGATCCACTCACACTCACTCCATCTCTGTCACCCTGACCCCCTCAGTCACTCATTCACCATCATACTGAGATTCTCACATTCACTCCATCACCACCATACTGCCCACCTCACACTCACTCTGTATCTGTCACCCTGACGCACTCACACTCACTCCATCACTTTCACCCTGAACCCCACACTCACTCCATCACCATCACCCTGAACCCCACCCACTCACTCCATCACTGTCACCCTAACCCCTCATATTCACATTCACCATCACCCAGATACCCCCAGACCTACTCCATCACTGTTACACTGAACCCCCCAGACTCACTCCTTCTCCGTATCACTAAACCACTCACATTCACTACATCACCCTCAACCTGACCCCCTCACATACACTTCATCACCGTCTCCCTGACCCTCTCACAATCACTCGATCTTCATTACAATGATCCCCTCACACTCACTCCATCAACATCACCCTGACCCCCTCACACACACTCCATCAGCGATCCAATGATCCCCTCACACTCACTCCATTTACGTCACCCTGACCCTCTCAGTCTCTCTCCATCACCGTCGCCCTGACCCCCTCACACTCACTCCATCACCGTCACACTGTCCCCCGCACACTCACTCTATCCCTGTCACCCTGACTCCCTCACACTCACTCCATCACCCTCACACTGACCCCCTCACGCTCACTCTATTATCGTCACCCTGACCCCATCACACTCACTCCATCTCCATTACCACGACGGCCTCACACTAACACCATCACCATCACCCTGTCCTCCTCATACTCACACCAACAACGTCACCCTTACAATCTCACACTCACTCCACCACCGTCACCCTGGCCCCCTCACAGTCACTCCATTACCATCACTCTGACCCCCTCACACTCACTCCATCACCGTCACCCTGACCCCCTCACACTCACTCCATCACCGTCACTCTGACCCCCTCACACTCACTCCATCACCGTCACACTGACCCCCTTGCACTGCCACCATCACAGTCATCCTGTTCCCCTCACTGTCACACACGGCTATCTCACACTCATTCCTTCACCATCACCCTGACCCCCTCACACTCACTCCATCACCGTCACACTTACACCCTCAACCTCATTCCAACAACGTCACACTGACGCACTCACACTCATTCTACCACCGTCAACCTGACCCACTCACACTCACTCCATCATCGCTACCATGACCCCCTCATATTCACTCCTTCACCGGAACGGTGACCCCCTCACACTCGCTCCATCACCGTCACACTGACCCCACCACACTCATTCCATCACGTTACACTGAACCCCTCACACTCAAACCTTCTCCTTCACCCGGACACACTCACACTCACATCATCATTGACACACTGACTCCCTCACACTCAATCCATTACTATCACCGTGACCCCCTCACACTCACTCCATCAACATCACCCTTCCCCCTTCACACTCACTCTATCACCGTCACCATGATCCCCTCACACTCACTTCATCAGCGTCACCCTGACACCCTCACACTCACTCAATCACCATCACCCTCACGCCCTCACCCTCATACAATCAACGTCACCCTGACCCCCTCACACTCACTCCATCACCGTCACACTTACACCCTCAACCTCATTCCATCAACGTCACACTGACACACTCACACTCATTCTACCACCGTCAACCTGACCCCCTCACACTCACTCCATCATCGCTACCATGACCCCCTCATATTCACTCCATCACCGGAATGGTGACCCCCACACACTCGCTCCATCACCGTCACACTGACCCCACCACACTCATTCCATCACGTTACACTGAACCCCTCACCCTCAAACCTTCTCCTTCACCCGGACACCCTCACACTCACATCATCATTGGCACACTGACTCCCTCACACTCAATCCATTACTATCACCCTGACCCACTCACACTCACTCCATCAACATCACCCTGAACCCATCACACTCACTCCGTCACAGTCATCCCCACCCCGTCACAGTTACTCCATCACGATCAATCTGTCCTCCTCATACTCACTCCATCAACGTCACCCTGACTTCCTCACACTCACTTCATCACTCACACCCTGACCCCCTCACACTCTCAATTACCGTCACCCTGACACCCTCACCCTCATTCCATCGACATCACCCTGATCCCCTCACACTCACTCCATCACTGTCACCCTGATCCCCTCACACTCACTCCATCACTGTCACCCTGATGCCCTCACACTCACTCCATCACCCACACCATGACTCACTCACACACACTCCATCACAGTCACCCTCACCTCCTCACACTCACTCTATTACCAGCAACATGGCCCCCTCACCCTCACTCCATCACCGTCACCCTGACCCCCTCACCCTCACTCCATCACCGTCACCCTGACCCCCTCACACTCACTCCATCACTGTCACCCTGATCCCCTCACACTCACTCCATCAACATCATCCTGACCCCTCACTCTCATTCCATTACCTTCACCGTGACCCCCTCACACTTACTCCACCATCGTCACCCGAACCCCCTAACATTCACTCCATCACCGTAATGGTGACCCCTCACACTCTTTCCATCACCCATACCCTGAACCCCTCACACTCACACCATCACTGTCACCCTGACCGCCTCACACTCACTCCAACATCACCCTGACCCCCTCACACTCACTCCATCACCTTCACGTTGACCCCCTCACACTTATTCCATCACGGTCACACTGAAACCCTCACACTCACACCATCACCGTCATCCTGACCCCCTCACACTCACTCCATCACTGTCACCCTGGACCACTCGCACTCACTCCATCACTGTCACCCTGGACCCCTCGCACTCACTCCATCAACATCACCCTGACCCCCTCACACTCACTCCATCACCTTCACGTTGACCCCCTCACACTTATTCCATCACGGTCACACTGAAACCCTCACACTCACTCCATCACCGTCACCCTTACCCCCTCACACTCACTCCATCACTGTCACCCTGGACCCCTCGCACTCACTCCATCAACATCACCCTGACCCCCTCACACTCACTCCATCACCTTCACCCTGACCCCCTCACACTCACTCCATCACCTTCACCCTGACCCCCTCACACTCACTCCATCACCTTCACCCTGACCCCCTCACACTTACTCCATCACCGTCACCTTGTACCCCTCACACTCACTCCGTCACAGTCATCCCCACCCCGTCACACTCACTCCATCACAATCAACCTGTCCCCCACATACTCACGCCATCAACGTCACCCTGACACTCTCACACTCACTCAATCAACTTCACTATGACCCCCTCACACTCACTACATCACTGCCACCCTGACCCTCTCACACTCACTCCATCACCGTCACACTGACCCAGTCACGCTCACTCCAGCACCATCACCCTGACCCCCTCAAACTCACTCCATCACCGTCGCCCTGACCCCCTCACACTCACTCCATCACCGTCGCCCTGACCCCCTCACATTAACTCCAGAACTGTCACACTGAACCCCTCAAACTCAAACCTTCTCGTTCACCCGGAAACCCTCAGACTCATACCATCATTGGCACACTGACTCCCTCACGATCAATCCATTTCTCTCACACTGACGACCTCACATTCACTCCATCAACGTCACCCTAACCCCCTCACACTAACTCCATTATCGTCACCCTGGCCCCCTCACACACACTCCATCAACGACACACTGACCCCCTTACACTCACTCCATCACTGTCATACTGATCCCGTCACACTCACGCAAACAAATCACACTGAACCCCTCACACTCACACCGTCAGAGTCATCCCCACTCCGTCACACTCACTCCATCACGATCAACCTGTCCCCCTCACACTCACTCCCACAACGTCAACCTAACACTCTCACAATCACTGAATAACCTTCACCATGGCCCCCTCACACTCACTCCATCTCCGTCACCCTGAACCCCTCACACTCACACCGTCATAGTCATCCCCACCCTGGCACACTCACTCCATCATGATCAAAATGTCCCCCTCACACTCACTCCCGCAACGTCACCCTGCCACTCTCACACTCACTCAATAACCTTCATCATGACCCCCTCACACTCACTCCATCACCGTCACCCTGGCCACCTCACACTCACTCCATCACCGTCACCCTGGCCACCTCACACTCTCACTTAATGTCACCCGGACACCCTCACACTAACTCCATCAATGTCACCCTGACCCCCTCACACTCACTCCTTCTCTGTCACCCTGAAACCCTAACACTCACTCCATCACCGTCACACTGACTTCCTCACACTCACTCCATCACCATCACCTTGACCCCCTCACAATCACTCCATCACAGTCACCCTGACCCCCTCGCACTCACTCCATCATTGTCAACCTGACCCCCTCACATTCACTCCATCAACGTAACGGTGACCCCCTCACACTCACTCCATCACCTTCACACTGAACACCTCACACTCACTCTGTCACAGTCATCCTCACCCCCTCACACTCTCTCCATCACGATCAACCTGTCCCCGTCATACTCACTCCATCAACTTTACTATGACCCCCTCACACTCACTCCATCACCGTCACACTGACCCCCTCACACTCACTCAACTACCGTCACCCTGACACCCGCACAGTCACTCCATCTCCGTCACTCTGACACCCTCACACTCACTCCATCAGCGTCACCCTGACACCCTCACACTCACTCCAATACCCACACCATGACACACTCACACTCACTCAATCACTGTCACCCTTACCCCCTCACACTCACTCTATCACCATCACCATCACCCCCTCACCCCCACTCCATCACCGTCATTCTGACCCCCTCACGCTGACTCCATCAATGTCACCCTGAAACCCTAACACTCACTCCATCACTGCTATACTGAAATCCCTCACACTCACTCCATCACCATCACGTTGACCACCGTCAGACTCACTCCATCACAGTCACACTGACCCCCTCACATTCACTCCATCAACATCAACCTGACCCCCCTCACACTCACTCCATCACTGTCACCGTGACGCCCTCACACTCACTCCATCACCGTCACCCTGACCCCCCTCACACTCACTCCATCACCTTCACCCTGAACCCCTCACACTCCCTCCTTTACAGTCATCCCCACCCTGTCACACTCACTCCATCACGATTAACCTGTCCCCCTCATACTTACTCCAGCAACGTCACCCTGACACTGTCACACTCACTCAATCACCTTCACTGTAACCCCCTAACATTCACACCATCACCGTCACTCTGATCCGCTCACACCCACTCCATCCCGGTCAACCTGACATCCACACACTCACTCCATCAAAATCACTCTGACCCCCTCACACTCACTCCATCACCGTCACACTCACCCCCTCTTACTCGCACCATCACTGTCATCCTGTTCCCCTCACACTCACTCCATCACGGTCACCCTGAACCACTCACACTCACTCCATCACAGTTATCCCCACCCTGTCACACTCACTCCATCACGATCAACCTGTCTCCCTCATACTCACTCCATCAATGTCACCCTGGCACTCTCACACTCACTCAATCACCTTCACCATGACCCCCTCACACTCACTCCATCACGTTCACCCTGACCACTTTCTACTCACTCCATTATCGTCACCCTGACCCCCTCGCACTCACTCGATCAATGTCACCCTGACCCCCTCACACTCACTCCATCACTGTCACAATGATCCCCTCACACTCACTCCATCACCTTCACCCTGAACCCCTCACACTCACTCCATCACAGTCATACTGACCCACTCACACTTATTCCATCACTTCACACTGAACCCCTCACACTCAATCCTTCTCCTTCACCTGGACACCATCACACTCACACCATCATTGGCACACTGAGTCCCCTACACTCAATCCATTACTATCTCCCTGACAACATCACAATCACTCCATAATCGTCACCCTGACCCCCTCATACTCACTCCATCAAAGTAACCCTGGCCCCTCACACTGACTCCATCACTGTCATACTGATGCCCACACACTCACTCCATCACCTTCACCCTGACCATCTCACACTCACTCTGTCACAGTCATCCCCACCCTGTCACACTCACTCCATCACGATCAACCTGTCCCCCTCATACTCACTCAATCAACTTCACACTGACACTGTCAGCACACTCAATCACCTTCTCTATGACACCCTCACATTCACACCATCACCGTCACACTGATCCGCCCACAACCACTCCATCACCGTCACCCTGACCCCCTCACACTCACTCAATCAATGTCACTTTGACCGCCTCACACTCACTCCATCACTGTCACAATGATCCCCTCACACTCACTCCATCACTATCACCCTGACCCCCTCACACTCAGTCCATCAACGTCACCCTGACACTCTCACAATCACTCAATCACCTTCACCATGACCCCCTCACACTCACTCCATCACAGTTATCCCCACCCTGTCACATTCACTCCATCACGATCAACCTGTCTCCCTCATACTCACTCCATCAATGTCACCCTGGCACTCTCACACTCACTCAATCACCTTCACCATGACCCCCACACACTCACTCCATCCCCATCACCCTGACCACTTCATACTCACTCCATTATCTTCACCCTGACCCGCTCACACTCACTCCATCACTGTCACAATGATCCCCTCACACTCACTCCATCACCTTCACCCTGAACCCCTCACTCTCACTCAGTCACAGTCACACTGACCCCCTCACACTTATTCCATTACTTCACACTGAACCCCTCACAGTCAATCCTTCTCATTCACCCGGACACACTCACACTCACACCATCATTGGCACACTGACTCCCCTTCACTCAATCCATTACTATCTCCCTGATGACCTCACAATCACTCCATAATCGTCACCCTGACCCCTCATACTCACTCCGTCAACGTCACCCTGGCCCCTCACACTGACTCCATCACTGTCATACTGATGCCCACACACTCACTCCATCACCTTCACCCTGAACCTCTCACACTCACTCCGTCACGATCAACCTGTCCCCCTCATAATCACTCAATCAACTTCACACTAACACTGTCAGGCACACTCAATCACCTTCTCTATGATCCCCTCACATTCACACCATCACCGTCACACTGATCCGCCCACACCCACTCCATCCCTGTCACCCTGACCCCCTTTCACTCACTCAATCACCGTCATCTGAACCCCTCAAACTCACTCCATCACCGCCACACTGACCCCCTTGCACTCCCTCCATCACTGTCATCCTGTTCCCCTCACACTCTGTCCATCAATGTCACACTGACCCTCGCACTCTCACTCCATCACCGTCAAACTGATCTCCTCACACTCACTCATCACCAGCACCCTGACCCACTCAAACTGACTCCATCACCGTCACACTGACCACTTCATACTCACTCCATCACAGTCATCCTGACACCCTCACACTATATCCATCACTGTCACCCTGACACCCTCACACTCACTCCATCACCTTCACCCTGATCCCCTCACATTCACTCCATCACAGTCATCCCCTCCCTTTCACACACACTCCATCACGGTCAACCTATCCGCCTCATACTCACTCCATCAAATTCACCCTGACACCGTCACGCTCAGTCAATCACCTTCACTATGACCCACTCACATTCACACCATCACCGTCACACTGATCCGCTCACACCCACTCCACCTTCATCACCCTGACCCCCTCACACTCACTCCATCTTCGTCACTCTGACCCCCTCAAACTCACTCCAGCACCGTCACACTGACCCCCTCACACTCCAACCATCACTGTCATTCTGTTCCCCTCACACGCTGTCCATCACTGTCAAACTGACCATCTCACACTCATTCTGAAACCGTCACACTGACCCCCTCACACTCACTCCATCACCGTCACCTTGAAACCCTCACACTCACGCCATCACCATCACACTGACTCCGTCACACTCACTGCATCACCGTCACCCTGACCCCCTCACACTCACTCCATCACCGTCACCCTGACCCCCTCACACTCACTACATCACAGTCACCCTGAACCACTCACACTCATTTCGTCAGTCACCCTGACCAATTCATACTCATTCCATTATCATCACCTAGATGCCCTCACACTCACTCGATCAATGTCACTTTGACAGTCTCACACTCACTCCATCACTGTCACAATGATCCCCTCACACTCACTCCATCACCATCACCCTGAACCCCTCACACTCAGTCCATCAACGTCACCCTGACACTCTCACACTCACTCAATCACCTTCACCATGACCCCCTCACACTTACTCCATCACCTTCACCATGACCCCCACACACTCACTCCATCCCCATCACCCTGACCACTTCATACTCACTCCATTATCTTCACCCTGACCCGCTCACACTCACTCCATCACTGTCACAATGATCCCCTCACACTCACTCCATCACCTTCACGCTGAACCCCTCACTCTCACTCAGTCACAGTCACACTGACCCCCTCACACTTATTCCATCACTTCACACTGAACCCCTCACACTCAATTCTTCTCCTTCACCCGGACACACTCACACTCACACCATCATTGGCACACTGACTCCCCTACACTCAATCCATTACTATCTCCCTGATGACCTCACAATCACTCCATAATCGTCACCCTGACCCCCTCAAACTCACTCCGTCAACGTCACCCTGGCCCCTCACACTGACTCCATCACTGTCATACTGATCCCCACACACTCACTCCATCACCTTCACCCTGAACCCCTCACACTCACACCGTCACAGTCATCCCCACCCCGGCACACTCAATCCATCATGATCAACCTGTCCCCCTCACACTTACTCTAACAACGTCACCCTGACACTCTCACACTCAATCAATAACCTTCACCATGACCCCCTCATACTCCCTCCATCACTGTCATTCTTTTTCCACTCACACTCTGTCCATAACTATCACACTGACCATCTCACACTCATTCCTTCACCGTCACACTGATCCCCTCACACTCACTCCATCACTATCACCCTGACCCCCTCACACTCACTCCATCACCGTCACCTTGAAACCCTCACACTCACTCCATCACAGTCACCCTGACCCCCTCACACTCACACCATCATTTTCACCCTGACCCCCTCACATTCACTCCATCACTGTAACTGTGACCCCCGCACACTCACTCCATCACCATCACACTAACCCCCGCAAACTCACTCCATCACCGTCACGTTGAAACCCTCACACTCACGCCATCAATGTCACACTGACTCCGGCACATTCAATCCATTACGATCACCCTGACCCCCTCACACTCACACCATCAACGACACCCTGACTCCGGCACACTCACTCCATCATCGTCACACTGAACCCATCACACTCAATCCTTCTCCTTCATCCGGACACCCTCACACTCACACCATCATTGGTACACTGACTCCCTCACACTCAATCCATTACGATCGCCCTGACACCCTCACACTCACACCATCAACGACACCCTGACCCCCTCACACTCATTCCATCACTGTCAAACTGATCTCCTCACACTCACTCCATCACCTTCACCCTGAAACCCTCACACTCACTCCATCACGATCAACCTGTCTCCCTCATACTCACTCCATCAAGATCACCCTGACACTCTCACACTCACTCAATCACCTTCACCATGATCCCCTCACACTCACTTCATCAGCGTCACCCTGATAACCACATACACACTCCATCACCCACACCATGACCCACTCACACTCACTCAATCACTGTCACCCTTGCACCCTCACACTCACTCTATCAACATCACCATGACCCCCTCATCCTCACTCCATCACCGTCTCCCTGACCCCCTCACGCTGACTGCATCAATGTCACCCTGACCCCCCCACACTCACTCCATCAGCTTCATCCTGACAGCCTCACACTCACTTCATCACCGTCATACTGAAACACTAACACTCACTCCATCACCGTCACACTGAGCCCCTCACAATCACTCCATCACAGGCACCCTGACCCCCACGCACTCACTCCATCATCATCAACCTGACCCACTCACATTCACTCCATCAACGTAACGGCGACGCCCTCACGCTCACTCCATCACCTTCACACTGACCACCTTGCACTCACTCTGACACAGTCATTCCCACCCCCTCACACTCACTCCATTACGAGCAACCTTTCCCCCTCATACTCACTCCATCAACGTCACTCTGACACTCTCACACTCACTCAATCAACTTCACTATGACCCTCTCACACTCACTCCATCACCGTCACCCTGAACCCCTCACACTCACTCCATCACTCACACCCTGACCCCCTCACACTCACTCAACTACTGTCACCCTGATACCCGCACACCTACTCCATCTCCGTCACCCTGTCACCCTCACACTCACTCTATCGGCGTCACCCTGACACCCTCATACTCACTCCATCACCCACACCATGACACACTCACATTCACTCAATCACTGTCACCCTGACCCCCTCACCCTCACTCCATCACCGTCACCCTGACCCCCTCTCGCTGACTCCATCAATGTCACCCTGACCCACACAGACTCACTCCATCAGCTTCATTCTGACCCCCTCACACTCACTCCACCTCCATCACCTTGACACCCTCATACTCACTCCATCACAGTCACCCTGACCCCCCTAACACTCACTCCATCATCGTTAACCTGACCCCCTCACATTCACTCCATCACCGTAACGATAACCTCCCTCACACTCACTCCATCACCTTCAGCCTGAACACCTCACACTCACTCCGTCACATTCATCCCCACCCCCTCACACTCACTCCATCACGATCAACCTGTCCCCCTCATACTCACTCAATCAACATCACCCCGACACTCTCACACTCACTCAATCAACTTCACTATGACCCCCTCACACTCACTCCATCACCGTCACCCAGAACCCCTCACACTCACTCCATCACTCACACCCTGACCCCCTCACACTCACTCAAGTACCGTGAGCCTGACACCCGCACACTCACTCCATCTCCGTCAAAATGGCACCCTCACACTCACTTTATCACCCACACCATGACCTGCTCACACTCACTCAATCACAGTCCCCCTTACCACCACACACTCACTCTATCACCATCAATATGACCCGCTCACTGTCACTCCATCACCGTCACCCTGACCACCTCACACTCATTCCATCACTGTCACCCTGACCACCTCACACTCACTCCATCAACATCTCCCTGACCCCCTCACACTCACTCCATCACTGTCACCCTGACCCCCTCACACTCACTCCATCACTGTCACAATGACCCTCTCACACTCATTCCATCACTTTCACCCTGACCCTCTCACGCTCACGTCATCACCCTCACACTGACCCCCACACACTCACTCCATCACTGTCACCCTGACCCTCTCACACACACTTCTTCACCGTCACACTGACCCCCCCACACTCACTTCATCACAGTCACCCTGACCACTTACACTCACTCCATCACTGTCACCCTGACCCTCTCACACTCACTCCATCACTGTCACCCTGACCCTCTTACACTCACTTCTTTACCGTCACACTGACGACCCCACACTCACGCCATCCCCATCACCCTGACCCCCTCATACTCTCTCCATCACTGTCACCCTGACCCCCTCACACTCACTCCATCAGTGTCACACTGATCCCCTCACACTCACTCCATCACCTTCAACCTGATCCCCTTGCACTCTCTCCATTACAGTCATCCCCACCCTGTCACACTCTGTCCATTATAATTAACCGGTCCCCCTCATACTCACTCAATCAACGTCACCCTGACACTGTCACACGCACTCAATCACCTTCACTATGACCCCCTCACACACTCTCCATCACCGTCACCCTGAAACCCTAACACTCACTCCATCACTCATACACTGACCCCCTCACACTCACTCCATTACTCACACCCTGTCCCCCCTCAAACTCACTCAATCACCGTCACCCTGACACCCTCACCCTCATTCCATTAACGTCACCCTGACCCCTTCACACTCACTCCATTTCCGTCACCATGACACCCTCACACTCACTCCATCACCATCACCCTGAAACCCTCACTTTCACCCCTTCACCTTCACCCAGACACCCTCAGACTCATACCATCATTGGCACACTGACTCCCTCACACTCAATCCATTACTATCACTCTGACGACCTCACACTCACTCCATCAACGTCACCCGAACCCCCTCACACTCACTCCATTATCGTCACCCTGACACTCATTCCTTCCTGTATTTGATCTAGCGGCATCAGGGCTCTATCAGCAACACTATGCCAACATTTAGATCAGGCAGTACGGGTTCAAATCCCACCGATGCCGATGTGTACTAACATTTCTGAGCACCTCGCAGGCACTTCCCACTCCGTTATTTATTTATGAACTCAGATTTCTCCAGTTTCCTCATTTCCCCTCACCCCACCTTGTCTCTGTCAAATCTCTCAAACTCAGCACCATCTTCCTAATCTGCAATCTTCTTCCTGACCTCTCCCCCTCCCCCCACACCGGCCTATCATCCTCACCTTGACCTCCTTCCACCTATCCCATTTCCAACGCCCCTTCCCCAAGTCCTTCCTCCCTACCTTTTATCTCAGCCTGCTGGACACACTTAACTCATTCCTGAAGAAGGGCTTATGCCCGAATCGTCGAATCTCCTGCTCCTTGGATGCTGCCTGACCTGCTGCGCTTTTCCAGCGACACATTATCAGACCCTCATACTCTCACCATCCCCATCACCCTGAACTCCTCACACTCACTCCATCACCGTCTCCCTGACCCCCTCACACTCACTTCATCAGAGTCACCCTGACACCCTCACACTCACTCCATCACCGTCCCCATGACACCCTCACACTCACTCCATCACCATCACCCTGACACCCTCACACTCACTTCATCACCCACACCATGACCCCCTCACACTCACTCAATCACAGTCACCCTTACCCTCTCACACTCACTCTATCACAATCACCATGAACCCCTGACCCTCACTCCATCACCGTCACACTTACCCCCTAACACTCACTCCATCAACATCAACCTGACCCCCTCGCACTCACTCCATCAACATCACCCTGACCACCTCACACTCACTCCATCACTGTAACCGGGACGCACTCACACTCACTCCATTACTGTCACCCAGACCTTCTCACACTCACTCCATCACCGTCACACTGACCCTCACACTCTCACTCCATCACCGTCAAACTGATCTCCTCACACTCACTCATCATCGGCACCCTGACCCACTCACACTCACTCCATCACAATCACCCTGACACCCTCACACTCACTCCATCACTTTCACCCTGAAACCCTCACACTCACTCCGTCACAGTCATCCCCATCCTGTCACACTCACTCCATCACGATCAACCTGTCTCCCTCATACTCACTCCATCAACGTCACCCTGACACTCTCACACTCACTCAATCACCTTCACCATGACTACCTCACACTCACTCCATCACCGTCACCCTGACCACTTCATACTCACTCCATTATCGTCACTCTGACCCCCTCGCACTCACTCAATCAATGTAACCCTGACCCCCTCATACTCACTCCACACTGTCACAATGATCCCCTCACACTCACTCCATCACCTTCACCCTGAACCCCTCACACTCTCTCGATCACCATCACACTGACCCCCTCACACTTATTCCATCACTTAACACTGAACCCCTCACACTCAATCCTTCTCCTTCACCCGGACACACTCACACTCACACCATCATTGGCACACTGACTCCCCTACACTCAATCCATTACTATCTCCCTGACGACTTCACAATCACTCCATTATAGTCACCCTGACCCCCTCATACTCACTCCATCAACGTCACCCTGACCCCCTCGCACTCCCTCCGTCACTGTCATCCTGATCCCCTCATACTCTGTCCATCACTGTCACACTGACCATCTCACACTCATTCCTTCACCATCACACTGACCCCCTCACACTCACTCCATCACCGTCATCTTGAAACCCTCACACTCACGCCATCACCGTCACACTGACTCCGTCACACTCACTCCATCACCGTCATCCTGACCCCCTCACACTCACTCCATCACAGTCACCCTGAACCCCTCACACTCACTCCGTCACAGTCATCCACACCCTGTCACACTCACTCCATCACGATCAACCTGTCTCCCTCATACTCACTCCATCAACGTCAACCTGACACTCTAACACTCTCTCAATCACCTTCACCATGATCACCTCACACTCACTCCATCACCGTTACCCTGACCACTTCATACTCACTCCATTATCGTCACGCTGAACCCCTCACACTCACTCGATCAATGTCACCCTGACCCCCCGCACTCAATCCATCACTGTCACAATGATCCCCTCACACTCACTCCATCACCGTCACACTGACCCCATCACACTTATTCCATCACTTCACACTGAACCCCTCACACTCAATCCTTCACCTTCACCTGGACACCATCACACTCACACCATCATTGGCACACTGACTCCCCTATACTCAATGCATTACTATCTCCCTGACGACCTCACAATCACTCCATTATCGTCACCCTGACCCCCTCACACTGACTCCATCAATGTCACCCTGACCTCCTCACACTCACTCCATCACTGTCATCCTGATCACTTCACACTCACTCCATCACCTTCACCCTGAACCCCAAACACTCATCCCCACCCCGTCACACTCACTCCACCACGATCAACTTGTCCCCCTCACACTCACTCCACTAACGTCACCATGACACTCTCACAATCACTCATTAACCTTCACACTGGCCCCCTTACATTCACTCCATTACCGTCACACTGACCCTCGCACTCTCACTCCATCACCGTCAATATGATCTTCTCAGACCCTCTCCATCACTGTCAACCTGACACCCTGACACTCACTCCATCACCTTCATGCTGAACCACTCACACTCACCACGTCACAGTCATCACCACCCTGTCACACTCACTCCATCACGATCAACCTGTCCCCCTCATACTCACTCCAACAACGTCACCCTGACACTGTCACACTCACTCAATCACCTTAATTATGACCCCCTCTCATTCACACCATTACCGTCACCCTGATCCACTCACACCCACTCCATCCCCGTCACCCTGACCCCCCCCACACTCACTCCATCACCGTCACACTGACCCCCCCACACTCACTCCATCACCGTCACACTGACCCCCTCGCACTCCCTCCATCACTGTCATCCTTTTCCCCCTCACACTCTGTCTATCACTGTCATACTGACCATCTCACACTCATTCCTTCACCGTCACACTGATCCCCTCACACTCACTCTATCACCATCACCCTGATCCCCTCACACTCACTCCATCACTGTCACCTTGAAACCCTCACACTCACGCCATCACCGTCACACTGACCCCCTCACACTCACTCCATCATCGTCATCCTGAACCCGTCACATTCACTCCATCATTGTAACTGTGACCCACTCACACTCACTCCATCGTCGTAACACTGACCCCCTCACACTCATTCCATCACGTCACACTGAACCCGTCACACTCAATCCTTCTCCTTCACCTGGACACCCCACACTCACACCATCATTGGCACACTGACCCCCTCACTCTCAATCCATTACTATCACCCTGACGACATCACACTCACTACATCAAAGTCACCCTGACCCCCTCACACTCACTCTATTATCGTCACCCTGATCCCCTCACACTCACACCATCAACGACACCCTGACCCCCTCACACTCACTCCTTCACTGTCACATTTATCCCCTCACACTCACTCTATCACCTTCACCCTGAACCCCTCACACTCACTCCTTCACAGTCATCCCCACCCCGTCACACTCACTCCATCACGATCAACCTGTCTCCCTCATACTCACTCCATCAATGTCACCCTGACTCTCTCACACTCACTCAATCACCTTCACCATGACCCCCACACACTCACTCCATCACTGTCCCCCGGCCGCCCTCACAATCACTCCATCTCCATTTCCCTGACCCCCTCACACGCACTCCATCACGATCACCCTGACCCCCTCACACGCACTCCATCACCATCAACCTATCCCCCTCATACTCACTCCATCACTGTCACCCAAACAATCTCACACTCACTCCATCACCATCACCCTGACCATCTCACACTCACACCATCACCATCACCCTGTCCCCCTCACACTCACTCCATCACTATCAACCGGACTCCTTCACACTCACTCCATCACCATCACCCTGCCCCCCTCATACTCACTCCATCACTGTCACCCTGTCCCCCTCACACTCACGCCATCGCCATCACCCTGACCCCCTCACACTCACTCCATCACCATCGCCCTGACCCCCTCACACTCACTCTATCACCATCACCCTCGCCACACACACTCACTCCATCACCGTTACACTGACCCTTATTCCTTTCGGTATTTGGTCCAGGGGTCTCAGGGCTTTGACAGCAACACAAATCGAAATGTAGATCAGGCAGTACGGGTTAAAATTCCACCGATGCCGATGTGTACTAACTCAGATTTCTCCAGTTTCCTCATTTCCCCTCCCCCATCTTGTCTCAGTCAAATCCCTTGAACTCAGCTCCACCTTCCTAATCTGCAATCTTCGTCCTGACCTCTCCGCCCCCACCCCCACTCCGGCCTATCACCCTCACCTTGACCCACTCACACTCACTCCATCAATGTCACCCTGACCCCATCACATTCACTCCATCTCCGTTCACCTGACGCCCTCACACTCACTCCATCACAGTCACCCTGGAGCCCTAACACTAATTCCATCACCATAACCCTGTCCTCCTCACACTCACTCCATCACTGTCACACTGACTGCCACACATTCACTCCTTCACCGTCAGCCTGATCAGCTCACACCCACTCCATTCCCGTCACTCTGACCCCCTCACACTCACTCCATCACCGTCACTCTGACCCCCACATACTCACTGCATCACCGTCAGACTGACCCCCTCGTACTCCCTCCATCACTGCCATCATGTTCCCCTCACACTCTGTCCTTCACTGTCACACTGACCCCCTCACACTTACTCCATCACCATCATCCTGACCCCCTCACACTCACTCCAGCAATGTCACCTTGACCCCCTCACACTCACTCTATCATCGTCACCCTGACCCCCTCACACTCACTCGATTAATGTCACCCTGAACCCCTCACACTCATTCCATCACTGTCACAATGATCCCCTCACACTCACTCCATCACCATCACACTGACCCCATCACACTTATTCCATCACTTCACACTGAAACCCTCACACTAAATCCTTCTCCTTCACCCGGACACCATCACACTCACACCATCATTGGCACACTTACTCCCCTACACTCAATCCATTACAATCCCCCTGATGACCTCACAATCACTCCATTATCGTCACCCTGACCCCCTCACACTGACTCCATCAACGTCACCCTAATCCCCTAACACTCACTCCATTACCTTCACCCTGAACACCTCACACTCACTCTGTCACAGTCATCCCCACCCCGTCACACTCACACCATCACGATCAACCTGTCCCCCTCACACTCACTCCATGAACGTAACCCTGACACTCTCACACTCACTCAATCACCTTCACCATGACCCCCTCACACTCACTCCATCACCCACACCCTGACCCCTCACACTCACTCAATTTCCGTCACCCTGACACCCTCACCCTCATTCCATTAACGTCACCCTGACCCCCCTCACACTCACTCGATCACTGCCACCATGACACCCTCACACTGACTCCATCACCGTCACCCAGACCCCTCACATTCACTCCATCACCTTCACCCTGACCCCCTCACATTCACTCCATCACGGACCGCTGACTTCCTCACATTCACGACATCACCATCACACAGATCCCCTCACATCACTTCGTTACCATCACACTGATCACTCACATTCACTCCATCACGGTCACCCTGGTCCCCTCGCACTCACTCCATATCAGTCAAACTGATACCTTCACACTCACTCCATCACTGTCACCGGGACGCCCTCACGCTCACTCCATCACTGTCACCGGGACGCCCTCACACTCACTCCATCACCATCGCCCTGACCCCCTCACACTCACTCCATCACCATCACCCTCGCCACACACACTCACTCCATCACCGTTACACTGACCCTTATTCCTTTCGGTATTTGGTCCAGGGGTCTCAGGGCTTTGACAGCAACACAAATCGAAATGTAGATCAGGCAGTACGGGTTAAAATTCCACCGATGCCGATGTGTACTAACTCAGATTTCTCCAGTTTCCTCATTTCCCCTCCCCCATCTTGTCTCAGTCAAATCCCTTGAACTCAGCTCCACCTTCCTAATCTGCAATCTTCGTCCTGACCTCTCCGCCCCCACCCCCACTCCGGCCTATCACCCTCACCTTGACCCACTCACACTCACTCCATCTCCGTTCACCTGACGCCCTCACACTCACTCCATCACAGTCACCCTGGAGCCCTAACACTAATTCCATCACCATCACCCTGTCCTCCTCACACTCACTCCATCACTGTCACACTGACTGCCACACATTCACTCCTTCACCGTCAGCCTGATCCGCTCACACCCACTCCATCACCATCACACTGACCCCATCACACTTATTCCATCACTTCACACTGAAACCCTCACACTAAATCCTTCTCCTTCACCCGGACACCATCACACTCACACCATCATTGGCACACTTACTCCCCTACACTCAATCCATTACTATCTCCCTGATGACCTCACAATCACTCCATTATCGTCACCCTGACCCCCTCACACTGACTCCATCACTGTCACACTGATCCCCTCACACTCACTCCATCACCTTCACCCTGAACCCCTCACACTCACTCCTTCACAGTCATCCCCACCTCGGCACACTCACTCCATCACGATCAACCTGTCCCCCTCACACTCATTCCAACAATGTCACCCAGACACTCTCACACTCACTCAATAACCTTCACCATGACCCCCTCACACTCACTCCATCTCCGTCACCAACACCACCTCACACTCACTCCGTCACCGTCACCCTGACCCCTCACACTCACTCCATCATCGTCACCTTGACCCCCTCACACTCACTCCATCACCGTCAACCTGACCATCTCATACTCACTCCATTACCGTCATCCGAATGCCCTCACACTCACTGCATCAACGTCACACTAACCCCCTCACACTCACTGCATCACCGTCACACTGACCCCCTCACACTCCCTACATCACCGTCACACTGACCCTCTCACACTCACTCCATCACCGTCACCCGAATGCCCTCACACTCACTGCATCAACGTCACACTAACCTCTTCACACTCAAAGCATCACCGTCACACTCACCCCCTTACACTCCCTACATGACCGTCACACTGACCCCGTCACACACACTCCATAACCGTCACCCGGATCCCCTGACACTCACTACATCACCATCACACTGACCCCCTCACACTCACTCCATCACTGTCACCCTGTCACCCCCACACTCACTCCATCACCTTCACCCTGACTCACTCACACTCACTCCATTACCGTCACCATTGCTCCCTCACACTCACTCCATCACAGTCACCATGAACCCCTCACACTCCCTTCGGCACCCACTCTGTGACACTCACACACTCACTCCATCACCGTTACACTGACCCACTCACTTTCACTCCATCATTGTCACCCTGACCCCCTCAGACTATTTCCATCGCCGTCACCCTGACACCCTCACACTCACTCCATATCTGTCGCACCAACCCACTCACACTCACACCGCCACCGACACCCTGACCCTCTCACACTCACTCCATCACCGTCACCCTGACCCACTCACACTCACTCCATCACCCTCACCCTGACCCTCTCACACTCACTCCATCACCCTCACCCTGACCCTCTCACACTCACTCCATCACTGTCGCACCAACCCACTCACACTCACTCCATCACTGTCCCCTAGCCCCCTCATACACACACTCCAACACCGTCATCCTGACCCACACACAATCACCACATCACTGTCACACTGATCCCCTCCACTAACTCCAACATCATCTCTCTGACCCCCTCACACTCACTCCATCAGCCTCACCCTGACCCACTCACATTCACTCCATCACCGTCACCCTAACCACCTCACACTCACTCCATCACCGTCACCCGAATGCCCTCACACTCACTGCATCAACGTCACACTAACCTCTTCACACTCAAAGCATCACCGTCACACTCACCCCCTCACACTCCCTACATCACCGTCACACTGACCCCCTCACACTCACCCCATCACCGTCAACCTGACCCTCTCACACTCACTCCATCACCGTCACCCGAATGCCCTCACACTCACTGCATCAACGTCACTCTAACCCCCTCACACTCACTGCATCACCGTCACACTCACCCCCTTACACTCCCTACATGACCGTCACACTGACCCCGTCACACACACTCCATAACCGTCACCCGGATCCCCTGACACTCACTACATCACCATCACACTGACCCCCTCACACTCACTCCATCACTGTCACCCTGTCACCCCCACACTCACTCCATCACCTTCACCCTGACTCACTCACACTCACTCCATTACCGTCACCATTGCTCCCTCACACTCACTCCATCACAGTCACCATGAACCCCTCACACTCCCTTCGGCACCCACTCTGTGACACTCACACACTCACTCCATCACCGTTACACTGACCCACTCACTTTCACTCCATCATTGTCACCCTGACCCCCTCAGACTATTTCCATCGCCGTCACCCTGACACCCTCACACTCACTCCATATCTGTCGCACCAACCCACTCACACTCACACCGCCACCGACACCCTGACCCTCTCACACTCACTCCATCACCGTCACCCTGACCCACTCACACTCACTCCATCACCATCACCCTGACCCTCTCACACTCACTCCATCACCCTCACCCTGACCCTCTCACACTCACTCCATCACTGTCGCACCAACCCACTCACACTCACTCCATCACTGTCCCCTAGCCCCCTCATACACACACGCCAACACCGTCATCCTGACCCACACACACTCACCACATCACTGTCACACTGATCCCCTCCACTAACTCCAACATCATCTCTCTGACCCCCTCACACTCACTCCATCAGCCTCACCCTGACCCACTCACATTCACTCCATCACCGTCACCCTAACCACCTCACACTCACTCCATCTCCATCACCCTGATCCCCTCACTCTCACTCCATCACCGTCACACTGACCCCCTCACACTCACTTCATCACCGTCACACTGATACCCACATGCTCACTCCATCGCCTGACCATGACGCACTCACACTTACTCCATCACTGTCATCTTAACCACTTCATACTCACTCATTCACCGTCAACCTGACCCTATCACACTCACTCATTCACCGTCAACCTGACCCTATCACACTCACTCCATCACCGTCAACCTGACCCACTCACACTCACTCCATCACCATCACCCGAATCCCCTCACACTCACTACATCACCGTCCCCCTGACCCCCTCACACTCACTCCATCACCGTCACCCTGACCCCCTCACACTCACTCCATCACCATCACGCTGACCCCCTCACACTAACTCCATCAACGTCACCCTGACCCCTTCACACTAACTCCATCAACGTCACCCTGACTCCCTCACATTCACACCATCACCGTCAACCTGACCCCCTGTTACTCACTCCTTTGCAGTCACACTGACCCCCTCACACTCACTCCATTACCATCACCATTACTCCCTCACACTCACTGCATCATAACCACCCGGACCCCCTCACACTCACCGCATCACCATCACCCTGACCCACTCACACTCACTCCATCACCATCACACTGACCCCTACAAACTCGGGCAATCAATGTCACCCTGACCCCCTCACCCTCACTCCATTAGCGTCAACCTGTCCCCCTCTAGCTCACTCAATCATGGTCACCCTGACCCCTTCACATTCACTCCATCACAGTCACCATGAACCCCTCACACTCCCTTTGGCACCCTCTCCGTGACACCCACACACTCACTCCATCGCCTTTACACTGGCTCACTCACACCCACTCCATCATTGTCAACCTGACCCCCTCAGATTCATTCCATCACCATCACCCTGACATGCCCACACTCACTCCATATCTGTCAAACCGATCCCCTTACACTCAATCCATCATGGTCACCCTGACCCTCTCACACTCACTCCATCACCATCACACAGACCCGCTCACACTCACTCCATCACGGTCACCCTGACGCTCTCACAATCACTCCATTACCATCACCCTGACGCCTTCACACTCACTCCATATCTGTCAAACTGATCCACTCACACCCACTCCATCACCGTCACACTATTCCCCTCACACTCACTACATCAGTGTCACACAGATCGCTTCAACTCACTCCATCGCTGACATCCAGACCCCATCACACTCACTCCATCAGCGTCACAGTGACCCACTCACACTCACTCCATCCCTGTCACACTGACCCGCTCACACTCACTCTATCACCATCACCCTGACCCCTCATGCTCACTCCATCACTGACACCATGAACCCCTCACACTCCCTTCCGCACCATCTCCTTGACACCCACTCACTCACTCCATCACTGTCACCCTAACCCACTGACACTCACTCCATCACCGTCACCCTGACCCCCTCACACTCACTCCATCACCCTCACCCTGACCCCCTCACACTCACCCCATCACTGTCACCCTATCCCCCTCACACTCACTCCATCACCGTCACCCTGACCCCCTCACACTCACTCCATCACCCTCACCCTGACCCCCTCACACTCACCCCATCACTGTCACCCTAACACCCTCACATTCAATCCATCACCTTCACCCTGATTCACTCACACTCACTCCATCGCAGTCACACTGACCACCTCACACTCACTCCATTACCGTCTTCATTACTCCCTCACACTCACTCCATCTCCGTCAATATTGCTCCCTCACACTCACTGCATTACCACCACCCGGACCCCCTCACACTCACCCCATCACCATCACCCTGATCCACTCACACTCACTCCATCACCATCACACTAACCCCCACAAACTCAGGCAATCAATGTCACCCTCACCCCCTCACCCTCACTCCATTACCGTCAACCTGTCCCTCTCTAGCTCACTCCATCACCATCACCCTGAACCCTTCACACTCACTCCATCACAGTCACCATGAACCTCTCACACTCCCTTCGGCACCCTCTCTGTGACACCCACACACTCACTCCATCAGTGTCACACTGACCCTCTCACACTCAGTCCATCACGGTCACCCTGACCCTCTCGCAATCACTCCATCACCATCACCCTGACATCATCACACTCACTCCATATCTGTCAAACTGATCCACTCGCACTCACTCCATCACCGTCACACAGTTCCCCTCACACTCACTCCATCAGCGTCACACAGATCGCTTCACACTCACTCCATCGCTGACATCCAGACCCCATCACACTCACTCCATCAGCGTCACACTGACCTACTCACATTCACACCACCACCATCACCCTGACCCTCTCACAATCACTCCTTCCCTGTCTCACAGATCCCCTCACACACACTCCATCACCATCATCCGGTCGCACTCAGACTCACTCCATCACTGACACCATGACCCTCTCACACTCACACCATCACCGTCTCCTGGATCCCCTTTCACTCACTACATCGCGGATACCTGACCCCCTTACACTCACTCCATTGTCACCCTGACCCCCTCACATTCACTCGATCACTGTCTCCATTACTCCCTCACACTCACTCCAATCCCATCACCTGGTCCCCTCACATTCACTCCATCACCATCACCCTGACCCACTCACACTCACTCCATCACTTTCACGCTAACACCCTCATACTCACTCCATCATCATCACCCTGACCCACTCACACTCACTCCATCACTATCACCCTCAGCCCCTCATACTCACTCCATCATCATCACCCTGATCCGCTCACACTCACTCCATCACTGTCACACTGATGCCCTCACACTCACTCCGTCACCCTCACCCTGACACACTCACATTCACTCCATCACTGTCACCCTAATACCCTTACACTCACTCTATCTCGGTCAACAGGACCCCCTCGCACTCAGTCCATGACCGTCACGCTGATCCCCTCACACTCACTCCATCACTGTCACACTGATCCCCTCACACTCACGCCAAGACCGTCTCATTGACCACCTCACACTCATTCCATCACCGGCACCCTGACCCCCTCACACTCACTCCATCAGCGTCACAAAGATCCCCTCACACTCACTCCATCACAGTCCCCTGAACCCCTCACACTCACTCCATCACCGTCATTATGAGCCCCTCACACTCACGCAATCACTGATCCCTTCACCCCCTCACACTCACTCTATTAACGTCAACCTATCCCCCCTTGTTCGCTCCATCACAGTCACCTGTACCTCCTCACACTCACTCCATCAGTCAACCTGACTCCCTCACACTCACTCCATCACCGTCACCCTGATCCCCTCACACTCCCTCCATCACCGTCACCCTGATCCCCTCACACTCACTACATCAACGGCACCCTGACCCCCACACGTGCACTCCATCATCATCACACTGACCCCCTCACACTCACGCAATCACTGATCCCTTCACCCCTCACCCTCACTCGATCACAATCAACCTGTCCCCCTTACACTCACTCCATCATAGTCACCATGAACACCTCACAATCTCTTCGTTACCCTCACCCTGAACCCCACACACTCACTCCACCACAGTCACCCTTACTCATCACACTCTCCAACACTAACACTGACACACTCACAGTCACTGCATCACAGTCACACTGACCCCTTTCCACTCACTCCAGCGCTTTCACATTGATCCCCTCACACTCACTCCATCACCGGTACCCTGACCCTCTCACACTCACTCCATCACCGTCACACTGAATCCCTCACACTCACTACATTATCGTCACCCTGACCCCTTCACTCTAACTCCATCAAGGTCACCCTGTCACCATCACACTCACTTCATCACAGTCGCACTGACGCCCTGACACTCAGTCCATCACCATCACACTGACCAGCTCACACTCAGTCCATCACCATCACAATGACCCCCTCACACTCATTCCTTCGTCGTCACCATGGCCCCCTCACACTCACTCCATCACCGTCACCCTGACCCCCTCACACTCACTCCATCATTGTCACACTGATCCCCTCACACTCACTCCAACACCGTCTCCCTGACCCACTCACACTCACAGCATCACCGTCACCCTGACCCCGTCACACTCACTCCATCTCTGTCGCACTGACCCCCTCACATTCTCTCCATCCACCAGACCCTGACGCCCTCACACTCACTCCATCACCATCACCCTGACCCCCTCACACTCACTCCATCTCCATCACCTCCACCCTGACCAACTCACACTCACTCCATTACTGTCACCCTGACCCCCTCACACTCACTCCATCACAGTCACCCTGAACCCCTCACACTCACACCATCACAGTCACCCTGAACCCCTCACACTCACACCATCACTGTCACCCTGACCCCTCACACTCACTCCTTCACCGTCACCCTGACCCCCTCACACTCACTCCATCACCGTCACCCTGACCCCCTCACACTCACTCATTCACCATCACCCTGACCCCCTCACACTCACTCCATCACCGTCACCCTGACCCACTCACACTCACAGCATCACCGTCACCCTGACCCCGTCACACTCACTCCATCTCTGTCGCACTGACCCCCTCACATTCTCTCCATCCACCAGACCCTAACGCCCTCACACTCACTCCATCACCATCACCCTGACCCCCTCACACTCACTCCATCTCCATCACCTCCACCCTGACCAACTCACACTCACTCCATTACTGTCACCCTGACCCCCTCACACTCACTCCATCACAGTCACCCTGAACCCTTCACACTCACACCATCACAGTCACCCTGAACCCCTCACACTGACACCATCACTGTCACCCTGACCCCTCACACTCACTCCTTCACCGTCACCCTGACCCCCTCACACTCACTCCATCACCGTCACCCTGACCCCCTCACACTCACTCATTCACCATCACCCTGACCCCCTCACACTCACTCCATCACCGTCACCCTGACCCCCTCACACTCACTGCATCACTGTCACACTGACCCCCTCACACTCACTCCATCACCGTCACCCTGACCCCGTCACCCTTACTCCATCATTGTAACCCTGACCACATCATACTCATTCCATGACACTCACCCTGACCCCCTCAACCTCACCCTGACCCCCACACACTCTACCACCATCCCACACCGTGCCCCCCCGTCACGCCCACTCCCACACACTCCACCACCCTCACACACACTGCCCCAACCCATCCCCACCATTACACTCCACCACTATCACACACATTGCCCGACACCACCCTCACCCTCACGCTCACCACCACACACTCCACCACCCTCACACACCGTACCCCACTGTCACGATCACCCCTACGCACTCCATGACCCTCACACACACTGCCCAACACTAGCACCACCGTCACGCTCACCCCCACGCACTCCACCTCCATCACACACACTGCCCCACACCACCACCACTGTCACACTCACCCCCACACTTTCCACCACCCTCTCACACACTTCCCCACACCACCCTCACAGTCACGCTCATACCCACACACTCCACTACCACTACACACACTGCTCCACCCCACCCTCACTGACACGCTCACCCCCACACACTCCACCACTGTCACACATCCTGCTCCACACTGCCCTCACCGTCACGCTCACCCCCACACATTCCACCAACATCACACTCACTCACTGCCCAACACCACACCCACTGTCATGTTCACCCACACACACTCCACCACCCTCACACACAGTGCCCCTCACCACCCCCACGGTCATGCTCACCCCACACACTCCACCACCCTCACACACACTTCCCCACACTACCCTCACCGTCACGCCCATAACCACACACTCAACCACCCTCTCATACATTTCCCCACACAACTCTCACCATCACGCTCACTCCCACAAACTCCACCAATATCACACACACTGCCTCACACCACCCCCACAGTCACGTTCACCCCCACACGCTCCACCAAAACCTCACACATTGCCCCACACCCTCCCATTCACACCCACACACTCCAGCATCCTCACACGCACTGCCCCACACCAACTCAACCCTCAAGCTCACCCTCACACATTCCACCACCATCTCACACACTACCCCACACGACGCCCACCGTCACGCTCACCCTAACATGCACCACCACCCTCACACACACTCCCCACACCACCCCTACAGTCAAGCTCACCCCCACACACTCCACCACCATCACACACACTGCCCCACCACATACTCACCGTAACGCTCACCACCACCCTCACACACACTGCCACACACCACCTACACCGTCACGCTCACACCCACACATTCCACTTCCCTCACACACACTGACCCACAACACACCCACCATTACGCTCTCCCACACACACTCCACCAACCTCACACACACTGCCATGCACCACCCTCACAGTTACGCTCTCCCCACACACTCCACCACCCTCTCTCACACTGCCCCACCACACCCACACCGTTACGCTGACAACCACACACTCCACCACCCTCTCACACATTGCCCCATACTGTCGCCACTGTCATGCTCACCCCATGCCCTCCACCGCCATCACACACACTGCCCCACACCACCCTCACAGTCACACTCTTCCCCACACACACCACCACCATCACACACACTGCCCCACACCACCCCCACCAACACGCTAACACCCCACACACACCACCAACATCACACACACTGCCTCACACCACCCCCACCAACACGCTAACCCCCCACACACACCACCACCATCACACACACTGCCCCACACCACCCTCACTGTCACCATCACGCTCATACCCACACATTCCACCACCATTATGCACACTGCCCCAAGCCACCCCTACCATCACGCTCACCACTACCCATTCCACCACCCTCTCACACACTGCCCCACCACACCCACACCGTTACACTCACCCACACACACTCCACCATCCTCTCACACACTGCCCCATACTAACACCACTGTTTCGCTTACCCACACGCACTCCACCACCATCACACACACGGCCCCACACCACCGCCACCGTCACACTTGCTCCCACTCACTTTCCCCCACCATCAGACTCACTCCCTCGCACACTCCCATTGTCCCGTTCACTCCCCTGCACACGCCCCCATCGTCACTCTCACTTCCCCACACTCTCTCCCAGCAGCACACTCACTCCCTCGAACACTCCCCCAGCATCACACTCACTCCCTCGAACACTCCCCCAGCATCACACTCACACGCCCACGCAGTCTCCCACCATCGCACTCCTCACACACCTTAACCTGAGCTCCAGCCTGTGAACACCGACCCAGTTGATCCTCTCTAAATGGCCTTTTAGCCCATCTCCATTATATTCCCTGAGTAAAGACAGTATGTCCCACACAATGTGTTCTGTTTGTGATATCCTGTTGTACCAGTCTCAGCCACAGCCTACGGTGCCACACCACCTATTACCCCCTAGTAACGGCTGGTGTTCGCACACTCACTATGTCCCCGAGCAATGCCGGTTAGCCCAAGCTCCATTCGGTTGCCCTGGCAATGGCCTGATGTGCCGTCCCAATCTCTGTTCCCTAACATCGGCCTGAAGATCGACAACCCCCTTCTGTTCCCCCAGCACCGAAGAATTCGAGGAAGACAGTAACATTGGGAGGTTATGATCGGAAGATGGAGAGAGAGTGAATGAGATTGGGGAGGGCATGGACAGTGTAATTGAGTGTGTAAATGGGAAAAGGAGAGATAAATAGCAGTGCAGTGTTAGAGTGGGAGGGTTATATGGAGGGAGAGGGACAAAGGGAGCAAGGTGAATTCTGCTGAGAGCCAAGTTGGAGTGGGAGACCAAGAAGGGAAAGAAAGGACACAAGCAGTTAAACCCAGCTCCTGAGCACAGTGCGTGGTACCCTCCCCTTCCCTGAGGACCAGGACTTGAGGCTGAGTCTGTCTCTCTCCAGCTCAGCTTCTCCAACACAAAGACACACAACAACATCGGCAACTCTGCTGCTCGGCACGCTTTAATTAACATTTTTATTGTTTACAAATGGACGTGATGGATACAGTCAGTGGGATGGTGCCTTTTCTCACTGGCCCCTGAGTTGTTAGAAACATTGAAATATTTCCCTGTAACGCCCCTGTGGGAGAAGAATGGACAAACCAGCGCGACCCTCAGTCTGTTACCATAGCGACAGGCTGCTCCATCGCTGAAACACTGATCTGAAATGACAAAATCCCGGATGGATGGATTAGCAAGGGAATTTGATTGATGGATGGATTTGGGTGAAGGGATATTTCAGCAGATTCTTCAGCTGCTGTCTGAACTTAGTCCGGGTCACGGCATAAACCGCGGTGTTTGTGCAGCAACTGAGGAGCTGCAGCATGAAGCTCAATTCCAGCACAAACCAATCGAGGTGCACAGACATATTACCAATATACCACATCCGATTCCATATAGAAAACAGCATGAACATTGACCATAACAGGATGAAATTGGCCGAGATCACAAACAGTAAAATGATGGATTTTTTTCGGTTTTTCTCATCAGTGTCAGACTGAGCGTCCCCATTGGTGTGAGCGCGGAGTCTCCTGCGGGCTCTTCTGGTCACTAAAATGTGTCTGACGGTGAGAACGTTGAGCAGCACAATCAGGAGAAATGGGACACACGGGGTTAGAATGTGGTGGAGGATCTCGATTGTGACGCAGACACTGGAGAGTCGAACAGCGTCTGTTACCTCACAAAACCGGGGGGTGTTCATCAGCCAATACCGAGCCGTGAGCATAAAATACCAGGAAATGTTCTTCAATCTGCTCAGCACAGTCACTGCTCCCAGAACCACAGCCGCCGTTTTCTCACTGCAATATTTACTTTTCAGCTTCTGGCAACAAATGGCCACAAACCAATCAAAGGTGAAAGTGACGGTGAACCAGACAGAGCAGTCAGTGGCTGCATAAAGCAGGACGGCGTGGATATTACACACGGGGACGGAGTCCTTCAGGAAATAAAACTGTTCCTGATAAACAATGGGAATGTGTCTCAGGATCAGGTCGAGGATAATGACCAGGAGATTTGCCGCTGCCCTGGCCCCCAGGTAACGTCTGACACATGGAGGCAATGCACAATCTTTATAAAGATGGACGTGGATGGTCACTATGTTAACTGTGAGGAAGGAAAACAAACCCATTATCCATCAGCCTGGAGGCAAAGGGACCCGTTTGATTGGGGACCAAGTGAGATTTTCAAATGTGTCCCTGCATTCAGGGATTTATCAAAATAAACGGAGCTGGAACAACAAGTGGGAAGGTCGGAATTACTGACAAAAATGTGACATAAACCACAAGAAACCTTCCCTCCTCAACCATACAGACACATCCATATGGACAGATGGTTTCTAGAACATTCCCACACACTCGATCACTCGAGAGCAGACACAAGTCACTCCTTCCCAGTTCCTAATACGGAGGGTGGGAATGTTGCTGTCCTGAAGGATTTTCTCCCAGTTTCCTGAAGACAAACGGAGTTTGGGAATTTCTGTATTTTGGTCTAAATTGTGGTCGATCCTGTGTCGTGAAGAAATGTAAACGCAGGGAAAACGTATTCACCCCTTTAACTGCCTGAAGGGCCTTCGGAACAGTGTCTCCTTCTCCCTGGAACGGGATCTCTTCCCTCGGGATCCTATCATTTGTTCAATTCACTGACGTCCGGCCGTTCGCAAACGATGTAAGAGATCGAACATTACGGGGAATGTCAGTTATAGAATGTTGGGGACAGACGCTCCGGGGAATGGAAGTTATACAATGTTGGGGTCAGAATGTCCAGGGAGTGTTAGTTATAGAATGTCGGGGACAGAACGCTCCGGGAATGGTAGTTATAGAATGTCGGGGACAGAACGCTCCGGGAATGGTAGTTATAGAATGTTGGGGACAAAACGTTCCCGGGAACTCCTAGACCTGTCCATCATCTTTCCCACCTATCCACCCCACCAACATGATGTACTTTGCACAGGCTACATACCTGTCCAGCACGGGGTGCTGTGCAGAGCACAGCAGAGCACTAATATGTGAACCTGAAACAAATATACATCCAGCACCGGAGCGGCACTGACCACTTCGTTGCGTTATGTACAAACCTCAACCAGATAATCTAACCAGGACAGTGACCTGTGCAGTTATCACCCGTAAATTAATCTGAAACCCAGGAGCAGTTGCCCTCCCAGCATGCAGGACTGTGTACACCATTGATCTGTAAACCAGGAGCAGTTACTGTGGCACAGTGGCAGTGGGCGGTATGGTGGTACAGTGGTTATCACTGCTGTCTCACAGTGCCAGAGACACGGGTTCAATTCCTGCCTCAGGCAACCGACTGTGTGGATCTTGCACATTCTCCCTGTGTCTGCGTGTTTTCTTCAGATGCTCCGGTGTCCTCCCACAGTCCAAAAAAGTGTGCAGGTTAGGTGAATTAGGTAGTGTTAGGTGAAGGGGTAAATGTAGGGGAATGGGTTTGTTTGGCTTGTGCTTCGGCGGGTCGGAGTGAACTTGTTGGGCCGAAGGACCTGTTTCCACACTGTAAGTATTCTAATCTAATCTACTCTCACAGCATGTAGGACTGTGTACACCACCCCCAGTATATTGCTCAGTAACACTGTGTTAGTTCCCTGCCCAGTGTGGGGAAACTTGCAACCCATGCTGGATGTGACAGTTTGTGCAGCTCCCATCCATTTACAGCTCCATATCTCCATTGTGCCATGATAAGGGGGTGCTGTGGGTGTGAACATCACTGCCAGACAGAGATGGCGGGGGAATCATTTAAATATCACTTCATGGGAGGGGTTTGGGAAGTAGACAGAGAGGGGGAGACTGAGAGACAGTGTCATGGAAGGATGTGTTCCCAGGTTTCAGAATGCTGAAATATAGGCACTTCGATAGCATCCTGTAACATGAGCCATTCTTCCCAGGAAAGATCGGAAAAAGGGACATTGGTTTCAGGTCAGATGGTGGAGAGTTTTGGATGAGCATTTGTTCCACAGCTTTGTAAATGGGAGTGGTTTCAACAGAATCTATGACTCTCTGGGCTGAATCTAACAATAATTTGTCGCAGTGCTCTTTTCATTGTGTGACAGAGGGATTGTCTGTACGAGGCTGAGCTAGTTTCCCAGTGTTATCCTATCGAACTCATCTCATTAACTTGCCATCCCACCCATGGTGTCCCTCACATTAAATACCAGCCCGATTCTCCCACCCATCATGGCGGGTGGTTCTCATCATCGCCCAGATGTCCCTCGATATTGCGTGATCTCTGGCGCTGGTGCCATCTTTAAAAGGCCAATTGGGCACATGGTTGAGCTTTGTCAGTTTGGAGCTGCCCTGCACAGTTTACCTCGAGCATAGCAGCTAAGGGGAAATTACATCATGGTTGGTTGATATGGGCACGGAGGTCCTGGTGGATGGGTGAGTACAGAGAGGCGCCATTCTCTTCCCAGATGAGGAGACAGCACTAGTCCCACTGAGCATATTGTGAGCTCACCACCCAACTCAGTGCAGTATCTGCGGTCTGAAGAAATGTCCAGAAATACAGCACAAGCATCAATAACTTTCCCGGTCTGTCAGGATAAAGGTCACTGTATTCTCTCTGCTCCCTCACACTCACTGTATATCTGTTATAGCACCGACTCCAAACAAGGCTCATGGTCCACCACTCTCATTGCTGCATGCAGCACCTTGTCTATCTGTCTCTGTCCCTCTCTCTCTCTCTCTCTCTCTCTCTCTCTCTCTCTCTCTCTCTCTCTCTCTCTCTCTTTCTCTGTCTCTGTCTCTCTCCCTGCAATTTACCCCTCCACAACAATAACACTACATGGATACAACACTGCGGATTAACTTACTCCGGACACCTCATCATGTCCCCCCGCCTCCTTTTATCCCATTCCAGGAGAAAAAGCCTGGAGTGGAACAGAAAGGGCCAGGCCGGGTGGTGGAGTGCCCGATATCCATTCCCTCCCCCCGCCATGTGGGGAGGACCCTGGTCGAAGCCGGAATGGACCGGGACGCCTCTTGTGGAGATTCTGAAACATCCGCGTCCCAACGACCGAGTAAGGAGCAATGTTCAATGAAGGGCAGTTCTCACTTTAAACCCACTGGCAGCTCCGTTTCGCCCCAGGCTCAATGTAGAAGCAATGGCCCTGATGCGATCTCCCTTTTGAGTCGAAGTGGTACAAATGGAATCCCACAGTCTCGGTGGGCAGGAGGGTGGGCTCATAACACATCATCACCACCACCACCTCCCAGGAAGGGAGCACGGAGGCTCCCTCCATCACCTCCTCCTGAAAACAGCTCAGATACTGAAACTAATCAGTGAGAGTTACAGCTCTCCTAACTTGGCCTGATATCTTCAACAATCTGTGCTCATATACACGCAGCGCTCTCTGTTTCTGCACCCCCTTTATAACGGTGTGGCCTGTGTTAAACTGCCTTTCATTGTCCTTCCTACTACAGTAGATCAGCTCACACTGCTCTGCATTGATCCTCATCTGCCTTACATCTGAACACGACACCAACCTATCACTGTCCTGTTCGAGTTCCACACTATCCTCCAAAATATTTACAGTTCTTCCAGGTTTGGTGCCATCTACAAACATTGAGATTGTCGTAGTGCCACAGTCCCCAAGAAACAGCACAAATCCTGCCACACACACGTGTGAGCAAGTGAAATACTGTTATGTCCCCGTGGATAGAGTCGAATAATGATATGCTTTCCATGGAGCAGCAAAAATCCTGGCACACACGAAATGGAGTGGATGCAATATTGACAAACCACAGAGCAAGAAAAATCTGAATGGGCTCCACATATCTTCATTGACATCAGGGTATTAATGTTATGAAGTTGAAAGTGTACACTGTACCTTTAAGAGAGAGGGAAAGCTGTTCTGAACTGAGAGCTTGCAATCTCCTGTGATATGAGAGGATGCAGACCCAGAGTGTGAAGGACAAATGAAAATGTGTAACATTTGGCTGTGAAATAGATCCCTGAGATGGTTGCTCTTTGGACCAGAATTCGAATTTTACCAATCAGTTTAATTTATGCCCCAGGGTAGTAAAACCAAACCAAGTTTGAATTTATTGGTTTTCGAAAATTGAACCAACGTGATAATCCGATGTTGAGGATATTAAGAATGCAGGCATTTTGAACATTGCAGACAGAGCAAATGCCATCAACAGATCCAAGAGATTAGGAAACACTCTCTATCAAAGGTACCTTTTCATATGAAACATATCCGTGGTAAAAAGACAGAAGATGACGCAGGGAGACCTTCTCACATAAGAAACAAAAACAGCTGCTGTGTGGTTTTGAAATTAAGTTGAACTGATTTTAATAAGCACCTATTGAAAGAGTATATCGTTATAGAATAGGAATTGGAGAATAAGCAGTTAAGAGAAAGGGGGTCTCAGATTTGTGAATAGTTGATGTAAAATGTTCACTTTCAGAGTTTAAAAAAATAAACTGATGAGTTTATTTAAACAGTGGAATTTGGGAGTTTTCTGTCACTCATACTTGAGCAGTTTACGAGGCGAATTGAGCATTTCTTTATGTTTAGTTTAAATTACCAGATGAGTTCAATGCTGTGTCCTAACAATTGCTGTGTGTGTATCTGCGTGTTTCTGTGTGGGGCAGATCTGGCAGTCTCGGTGGTGCTTAAAGTGATGCAATGCCACCCTCTGCTGGCCTCTCCATGCCACTGCACAGGCACTGGCAGAGAATGAAAACCAACAGGGATTCATTCAGAGAGGGAGAGGGAGAGGGCAGCTGCTCACAGCACCATCCAAACGGATGTCTTATCCATGTACTGATCTAAATGTCCTTTAAATGATGTAACTGATCCTGCTTTCACCAATTCCTCTGGAAGTTCATTCCATACACAAGCCAGATTCTGTCTAAAATAATTACCTCTCATGACTTTTCTAAATCTTTTTTCTTCGTACCTTAAAATATCCGTCAGTTTTGAATCCCCAATACTAAGGAAAAGTCATCAGCCCTTCAGCTTATCTGTAGCCCTCATTATTTTATAAACCTGTGCAAAGTTATCCCTTAATCTCATACTCTCCAGTGAAAAAAGTTCCAGTCTATCCAGCCTCTCCTTATATCTCAATCCCTCCATTCCCAGCAACATCCAGGTTAATCTCTTCTGAACCCTCTCCAGCTTAATAATATCAAGGTCAATAATATCAAAGTGAATAGTCAAGGTATTTTCTAAGGGTAGGGGAGACCACAACTAGCGGACATAGGGTCAATGTGAGAGGGGAAACGTGAAAAGTCACCTAAGGGGTAGTGTTTTCACCCAGAGGGTGGTGTGCCTATTGAATGAGCGGACAGGGTGACCAGACTGGACACACTATTCCAGTAGGGGCTCACCAATATCTTGTACAAACTCACATGACGTCCCAATTCCAATACTCAAATGTCTGACCAATGAAGACAAGTGTCCTAAACACCACCTTAACTGCAATATCTATATGTGATACAAATTATAAAAAATTATATATGATGGCCTAGGTCTCTGATCTGCAACATTGCCAAAGACCCTACTTTCACCTGTATAGGTCCTGCTCTTGTTTGATTTACGAAATCCAATCCCTCACATTAATCCAAACTAAACTCAATCTGCCACTCCTCAGCCCAGTGAGTGATATTACCACCTCCTTACCTTCCACATTTAATTTTAAAATTCCCTTCCCCTCTCCAGGAGGCCTGCACACTCCGGCCTTGATATTCACAAAGACCCTGAGCTTGGTTTGCCTTGTGTGATTTGGGGGAGGAGGGACAGATTGCAGACACTGTTAATGGGGAGAAGAGGCTGCACAGTAATCAGTAGCCTGGTATCATTTCATGGTTTTAGGAAGATGGTAGTCGCACGTTAGAGGTGGCTAATACTGATCAGTGTTTTGGGACCAGAAAATATGCTCTTTCTCCGTCTCTGGTGTTCAGTAATAAATATCCATTTGAGACCCTTCATTGTGCAGAGTGTGTCTGCAGACTTCTTTCCCTAATATTGTAGACTATAGATAATAATGATTATTGATGGTCATAGTTAATTTCGATGGCACAGCACGTGGACTCAATATCCTACAATTGAGACAAATGTCTTGCACTTGTTTAACAATACAAAGTGTTTTGTGTCGTTCAGTAATGGTAACCTGATTATAATAAATCCACATCGAGCTGAAAGCTGGTACTTAAAATATGATCCAAAATCTGGGTATGGTAGTGTAGTGAGTAGTGGCCCTGCCTCTGAGCCAGAGCTCTCGATTTGATTCCAGTTCCTGAACTTGTGTGGTAGTGTTCCTAGCTCTGTATTAGAAGGTCTGAATTCAAGCCCTGCCTGTTGCAGAGATATGTCACAGCATGTCAGGACAGTCTGATGAGCAAACGCACAGGAGAATACTGTTACAGCTTTATGGGTATTATCGAGGGGTGCTTGTGTCCCTACATTCGGGCACAAAGTTCTGGATGTAAGTCCCACAGAAGTGTTTCTTAATACATCTGAACAAACTGATTAAGTGGATTTAGAATTGTGACCTGATGGAGAAAGAACAGGTGTCAGTGTTGAATTTCTGAATTTAGGCCCCGGATGACTGAAGGCACAGCTATTCGTGTTGATTGGAGTACATTTCGCCGCAGTAGCAGTTTATAAAATCCGAATGGTAATGGATAGGGTGAGTAGTCAGGGGTTTTTCCCCAGGTTAGAGGCGTTCAAACCTAGAGGGCATTGTTTGAAAGTGAGAGAGGAAAGGTTTTGAAGAGGACAAATGGGCACCTTTTCACGCAGAGGGTGGTGCATGTATGGAACGATATCAGAAGAAGTGGTGGACACTGGTACGACTACAACATGTAAAAGGCATCAGGATGCGGACAGACCTGCCGAGCTTTTCCGGTAATTTTTTTTTCAACATTAATTTTAAGACAGGTATTCTGAATACATTAAACATTTTATTTTTTAATGACGCATGGACATGTAAACTCATCTTTAAATTGACCGAGACCATTTTCTGCTCAAGTTATGGCTCTGTGTATGACAGCAGCAATGATGCACCTACATGGAGCAGGGAATGTGATGGAGACATAGTTTGGACAATGTACAAGGAAATCTCACATGGTCCAGTTTGGGAGAGGATGACATTATTGTATGATTCAACTCAGAGAGGGAGAAAATGTAATCTTACCTAGAAGGAACGGTCTATTGCACCCTCTCTCCCTCATTATTGCTCATCACAGCAATTTGTGCGAGCTAAAACAAAACATCTGCAGTCATCGTTACCATTCTTATAGAATCCCTGCAGTGTGGAAACAGATCTTTCAGCCCCATAAGCCCATACCAATCATCCAAAGAGTGACCTTCCCAGGCCCGTTCCCTTACATTAACCACTGAATTATGTAACAAACCTAGAAGTCCCACAACACTATGGAAAATTTAGCATGAAAAATCATCCCAATCTGCACTATGCGAAGAAACTGGAGCACCCATTAGAAGCTCATGTAGACGGGGGTAGGGGGGTGGGGGTGTCGAAGAATATGCAAACTCCACACAGATAGTTGCCCAAGGCTACAATTGAACCCAAGTCCCTGGTGCTGTGAGGCAGCAGCGCAAACCACTGAGCAACCGTGCTATGCTTTGGGCAATCCCTGACCAGAATTCATTGGAACTACCTCTCTGCCGAATGCAAAGTGAATTCAGCAAAATCCAGCTGTTGCAGGATGAAATCCCATTGCTAGCAGGTTGTGTGAGTAGAATATCTTCAGAAGCAGAATAACATTTTGGACAATCTCTCAATTTTTCCTTTTGTTGAGTTACACTAATATCTGAACAAAGTTGTTTCAATTTCAAATTGCAGATATTTTGTTTACGTGTGTGTGTGTGTGCCAGTGTTTTTAGAAAGGGAAATATCGATTCTTTATTTGCATACCCAAACACTTTGCCATTCATCTTTCCATCATAGTTTGAGTAACATTGCTCTGGATCATAAACATGTTGTTTTAGCAGATTAAAGAAACTAGCCTGGCTTGTTCCTAAACTGACCCTGACCCAGTCTGAGACCGATATCATCGGCCATATCACCAACCTGGTTACATTCAACATTTGTTGTGAGCAGTGGAGCAGTGGGACTAGAAAAGGAAACAGTGACCCTAAAAGCCGGGGAACTATAGACCGGTGAGCCCGATGTCAGTGGTGGGTAAGTAGTTGGAGGGGATTCAGAGGGATAGCATTTACATACATTTGGGAAGGCAAGGGCTGATCGGGGTAGACAATGTGGCTTTCTGCATGGGAAATCATGTCTCATTAATTTGGTTGAGTTTTTGAAGAGGTGTCAAAAAGATTGATGAAGGCAGTTTGGTAGATATTGTCTATGTGGATCTCAGCAAGGTGTTCATAACATTTCAACTGGTAGACAGATTAGTAAGATTAGCTCTCATGGGAAACAGTGGAAGCTGGTCATAATTGGCTTGAAGATAAATGGGTTATTTTTCAGACTGGAAGCTTGTGACCAGCAGTGTTCTGCAAGAATCAGTACTGAGTTAACTGCATTCATCACTTACATCAAGGATTTGGATGTGAATGTTGGGGACATAGTTAGTAAATTTACAGATTAAATCAGAAAGTTGGTGTAGTAGATTATGTCAGAGTACAACGAGACCACAAGTAAATGGGACAAAGGGGCAAGGAGTGACAGATGAAGTTTAATTTAGATAAATGAGGTTTTTCATTTTGGGAACGCAAATCAGGACAGAAGTTATACACTTAATAGTAAGGTCCTGGGGAGTGTTGTGGAACAAAGGGACATAGTACTGCAGGTGCATTGTTCCTTCTACCTGGAGTCACAGGTGGACAGAATGGTGCAGAACACATTTGGCACATTTGCCTTAATCAGTCGGAGCATTGAGTGCAGGAATTGTGGTGGTATGTTGCATCTGTACAGTAGGTCGGCGATGCCACTTTAAGAATACTGAAAGATTTACACAGATGTTCCAGGACTGAAGGTTTTGAGTTTTAGGGAGAGGTTGATTAGGTTGAGGTGTTTCTCCCTGGAGTGTCAAAGGTTGAGGGTGACATTATAGTGGGTTATAAAATCATCAGGGGCATGGATACTCTGAACAGCCACGTTCTGCTCCCCAGGATAGGGAAGCCCAGAACAAGAGGGCATAAGTTGAAAGCGAGAGGGTGAATGCTTTAGAATGGACTTGAAGATAAATGTTTCACACAGAGAGTGTTGTGCGCACAGAAAGTGCTGTCAGAGGAAGTGGTGAAGGCGGTTACAATCGCACATTTAAAAAGTATCTGAAAAAGGAGGGATATTGGCCAAATGCTGGCGAATGGGACTGGATCAGATTTGATATCTGATCGGAGTGAACAGGTTGGACTAACGGGTCTGTTTCCGTTCTGTATGACTCTCTGATTCTATAAGAGGGATGATGAAAAATTCTGAAAGGACCTTTCAAGCCAGAATTCTCTTCACTGAACGTTTATCGTGCCTCTATGTTCACATTGATTCAAAGCTCAGTTAGTTAAATATTTGACAGAGAAGTGAGTCACGGATAATGGGACACAGACAAGAAAGTGAGGGCTGAGACCACAACCTGATCAGCCGCAATCTTCGTGCCTGGTGGAGAAGGCTAAAAGTATCTAATGACCCACTCCTGCTCCTCAGTCCCATGTTCCTGTGTTCCATTCAGCCCCTCAAACCTGCTAGACAAGAGCGGTTGGAAGCCACTTACTACTATAATGTGGTGCACAGAAAGAGAGGAAACCATTCAGCCCCTCAAGGCTGTCCCACACGCTTTGAGGTGAATTGGGAAATGTAATTAGAAAACCCAGGCTGGATATTAAAAAAAGGCACCTCATCTCTCTTTACAGAGCTTCCCTTTTCCGCAACCTGTGCTTTAATTTTTGATCATGTTGTAGACCCAGATTTCACTGTGAATACAGCCCACATACCTCACCCAGCGATGGCTCACAAAATTCTCTGGTCTCACTGACTGCAATATGCAATAACAGAACATTCATGAAAATAACACCCACTAACTATCCAATAACAGGATGGGAGAACATCAGAAACAGGGACAGGTCGTTCACTCACTAAGCCTGCCTTGCCCTTCACTAAGATCATGACTGATCTGCTCTTGGTCTCAAATCATCTTTCAAACCCAATTCTTCACAGCCCTCAAATCCATCGACCTCCTGTTCAAATACGTGCAGTCATCTGGCTCCCCCAACATTCTTGAGAAGAGAAATCCTGACATTCAATCCCACCTGTTTGAAGAAAACACTTGCTGCTCCTATATTATGGCCTATTAATGTGAACAAAAGCGTTTGACACAAGGGTTCAGGTAAAAATGACTGGCCCTGATATCAAGGCAATGGTTGAATTCTGTTAACATCAAGGAGCTGGCCCTAATGCAAATCAGAGTAAACTCTCCAGTGTTTGGTGTCAAACATGGCACAAAGGAAGATGTTCATCATCTCAGTCCTGAGTCACCTCTGTGCGAGATCCTCAGGGTAGCTTCCTCTTCACAAACATCTTCAGCTGTTTCATCAATGTCTCCCCGCCCCCACCCTCCCCACCATAAGGTCAGAAGTGGGGATGGTCACCGAAGATTTCACAATGTTCAGAACATTTAGTCCGCCGTCAGCTCCTGAACTGGCCTGTGTCCATGTGCAGCAAGACACAGACTCTATTGAGACTTGTGCTGTTAAAGGGTCCATAATATTCATGTAACAGCACTACCTGGCACTGCACATTTCCACAGTAAAGCAAGAGTTCATTTAGTACCTCACGCTAGTTTCACAGGAATATGAGGAAGTCATTCAGCCCATTGACATTATTAGAGAAGGACAGGGATAGCCCAATTCAGTGCCTCCAGCCTATTACTCAGGAAGAGAAGGAGTCTAGTATTATGGACCACACCAGAGCACCTCAAAAATATTTGAAGGCGATAGCGTAGATTCTAATCTTTTCTTATTTTAAAGGAAATGTAAAATATCTGTTTCAGATGCAAAGTGACTTGTCAAACTACTCTATGTGAAGCAAAACATGAAAGATAAGATGAAACCAAAGAAAGAGGAATCTAGAATAACTAAATTTTTTTGGCCAAGTTAACATAATAATGGATCTTGGAACTATTACTAATGAATTGTTCCAATATGGGAAAATCCCATAAACGCAGCCCCTGGCAAAAAGAAATATTCAGACACAGATTGTCACAAACATTTCTCCAATCCAGGAATTAAAAACAGCATCAAGAGAAATTTCAGAGAGGGTAGCAGCCAGGAGACATTCCCTGAAGCTTCCAACTCTGTGGAGACCCCAATAGTTTCTGATGTTGCTGAGAAACCAAAACCCAGAGATCCTAATCTGTGAGAGCTTCCCACACCCATTCAGTCTGCATTAAAATAAACACAAGGCCTCCTTAACTTTTACTCAAATGGTCTTAATTAGCCAGCTTGGTAACAATCATTCAATCTCTATCTTAAAAGAAACCAGGACAAAATAACCGCTTAAAGCTGCAGCATCACCACACTAGTCAGTACAATGAGCTGTCAAACAGGAACCAGGGTTAACCAGTCAGGCCCTTGGCCTTGTCCAATCAGACGAGGAAGAAGCCAGTCAGTCCGTTGAGTCACTTATACAGGAACATCAGGAGGCCATTCCCACCTCAATGCACTTACATTGGGGCAGAATGAGGTAATTGATGCTGATTCCTGATGAATATCTTATGCCCAAAACGTCTATTCTCCTGCTCCTTGGATGCTGCCTGACCTGCTGTGCTTTTCCAGCAATCGACGCTCTACTCTAATCTCCAGCATCGGCAGTCTTAAGTGTCTCCTAATTGATGCTCCTACATGATGAACATGTGGGGCAGATGCTGCACAGACAGACTGCTCGACGTTGTTCCTCGTGGCTCCTTTGCTAATGACACACACATGGGACTTTAACTTGGCTTTCTAGTGGTTAGCGCGGAAGCCATATGTCTTGTGTGAAGTCACAAGAAGGCACCTTCCATCTCCGAGAAGACAACCTGGTGTTCTCTATGTAGGGCGGAAGCTGGTGCGAATGGCTACCTGCTTCAGATGGAAGGTATTGTGGCTGCTGTTGGGGATTGTGAGCAACCTGACGTTCAGTACAGGGTCACACGCCGAATGCACAATAACGTGGGGAGAGTTAATTTAGGCATATAAACTATTAGAAAAGTCACGTTAGACTGATGAATGGACTCTCTACGTTCAAATAATGGTGATCTTTCTCATGTTGATCTTGTCTAGTGCACGTCCTGTGCAGTGTATCCTGTATGCCTTACTGTGTCCATGTCTATTTCCACCCTATGATCTGTCTGGCCATGCTAACTATGATCTGCCTCCACTGCTCATAAACAAAGTGTTTCCCTGTACTGAGGTACACGTGACAATAAATCAAACCAATCAATCCTGGTTAAAGTATGGAATTTCTCTCCCTGTCAAAGTCTGTTTTGGAAATAAGTGATCGCTGCCACTCCTTGTGTTTCAGCATCACCATTTCTTTGTCTCTCACAGCTCCACAGATTAAACACTCAGCTTATTCACTCTATCCTTATGTAACCATCACCTGTGTCTATGGTAAGGAGATCAAATCTGTACAGAGTGCGCCTAATGCTCTCTCAGCAAGGCTCTACAACAGCAGGAAGATGGCTTTACTAACGTACTCGAATCATCTTACAATGAAGGACAGCGTACCATTGTCTGCACCCATTACTTCCACAGGGTTTGATTCGGAGCAGTCAGCATGGACTTGTGAGTGGGAGATCGTGTTTCCCAAATTTGTTAGAGTTCTTTGACGAAGTGACCAAGAAGGTTGACGAGGGCAGAGCGGCAGGCGTAGTCTCCATGGATTTCAGTAAGGCCTTTGATAAAGTTCCACATGGGAGGCTGCTCTGGAAGGTTACGTCACGTGGAATGCTGGGGAAACTGGTCAACTGGATACACAGTTGGCTTGATGGTAGGAAGCAGAGGGTTTAGTGGAAGGATAATGCCCACAGCTGTTTGTTATCTATGACTTGGTTGAGAATGTACAAGGTATGATTAGTAAGTTTGCAGATGACACTAAAATGAGTGGTAGCGTGATCAGTGAGGAAGTTTATCAGAAATTGCAAGTGCGCCGAGAAATTCCAAATGGAATTGAATATCTATGTGTGAGGACTTGCATTTTGGAATCTCAAATCAAGGTAGGTGTTCCATGGTGAACGGGAGGGCCTTAAGGGGTGTAATGGGCCGAGAGACCTTGGCGTTCAGGTGCACGGTTCTCTGAGAGTGGAGTCACAGGTAGACAGAGCAGTAAAAAAGGCATTTGGGACACTGGCCTTCATCAGGCAGGACATTGTGTAAAGAAGTTGGGAATTTATGTCGCAGTTACACAGGACGTTGGTAAGGCCGCACTTGGAGTATTGTGTTCACTTTTGTCACCTTGTCATAGGGAGGATGTTAAGAAATTAGAAAGAGTGCAGAAGAAATTGACAAGGACGTTGCCAGAACCCAATGGTCTGAGTTATATGGAGAGGTTGGACAAGCTAGGACCTTTTCTTTAGCGGGGAGGATACTGAGGGTGTCCTTATAGAGTTGTACAAGATCATGAGGGGTATGGATAGGGTGAATGCACTCAGTGTTTTCCAAGGTTTATAGAATCGAGGACCAGATGGGATCAGTTTAAGGTGAAAGGGGAAGGAATAAAAGGGAACCTGAGGGGCCACCTTTTTACACAGAGGGCTGGTACGTGGATGAGCTGCCACAAGATGTGGTTGAAGGGGGTACATTAACAACGTTTCAAACGTATTTGGATAAATATCTGGATCGGAAAGGACTGGAAAGATATGGGCCAACTGAAGGGAAATGGGGTTAGCATGGATTGACATTTACAAGGTTGAGTCGAACCCCTCTGTTAATTAACACCAAACACCCAGAAAAGCTCGCCTCACCTCGTAATCTGTTAAAATATGAGGGACACAGATCTTCAAGGTTTGGGAGAAGATTTGTAGCTTGGGTGCTCGTTGTTGTGGTTCTGTTCACCGAGCTGGGAATTTGTGTTGCGAACGTTTCGTCCCCTGTCTAGGTGACATCCTCAGTGCTTGGGAGCCTCCTGTGAAGCGCTTCTGTGATGTTTCCTCTGGCATTTATAGTGGTCTGTCTCTGCCACTTCTACAGACCTCCTACATGCCACTATTTATACAAAAATTAACAAGTTAGTTTCTTAACTTTAATAGTGAACACTAAACAACAACTATTCACAAATCCAAGCCCCGCTTGTCTTACCAACTTACTATCTGATTCCAATTCTGTAAAAATATGCTGTTCCAACAGCCCACATACTATACATTATAATTTCAAGACCACACAGTCTCCATCTTCCCCGCTGTGTTCACTCTTCCAGCTGCTGATCTCCCTGGGTAATGTTTTTTTTGACTGCAAGTAGGTTTTACATGAACATGTGTCTTTGATAGAGATTGTTTGAGATGGTCAGTTAGCACTCCTGCTCGACAGCAGTTACTCTGCTGTTGAATGGCAGTGACTCTCCCTCTAGTGTTCAAAATGCTGGGTTTAATTAACTCCACATGAGACAATAATTCTCATAATTTGATTGCTTTCCAGGTGTATAAACAATAATATTCAAATTCTGTTGGTTTCTGATATCCTGAGCATTATTTAAAGTCTTTGATTGTATTTGAATTGCTGTCAAAACAGCAACCAAAACTCAGGTTTCCATTTCCCAGTTAATTGTTACATTTGGAACAGCCTGACCTTCAGCTGGCATCTGTGGCTGTACTTTCTATTCAGCAAAACCTGTTCTGTGTTAAAGTGAACAAACATGCTTTCAGCTTCATAACACCTCCCCCCTTCTGAAATAAAATGAACCATCAGAATGAAAAGTTGGCTTCATTTCTTTTCCTCTAATTCTAAATCCCATTCTTATGAAATATAAAAGTATTAACCTGAGTTATACCATTCTGTACACATATATAACACTGGAATAAGTCAAATCTTATCTGCACTGTGTCCTTCAAATCCACAATAACACATCTGCTATCACATTTTTCTGGCCCACGGCACGTATATTTTATAAGTTTATAGTCAGTAACAGAAGACTCCAATGAAATGGTCTCATACTTTGGTCTTAAATATCCCAAAAAGTCCGACAGGATTGTCGTTGTTGTCCACAACTGCCTCCGGCAATTTGTTTGTCATATAAACATTAAAAAATTATCAGACCAGTACGAAACTAAATCATTCTTTTTCAATAATGGAAATTTTGTACTTTTTTTCTGGTGGATATTGCGTTTTTTCGACAAGTAGCCAATAAGTCATTCAATTCCATCGTCATCTTTCTGCATTAATGCATCTTCAACCACTAAATTCCTCGCATCAGACACAATTTTCAGGAGATGTCAAAATATTTGGTGCAGTTAAAACTGGTGCAGTGATTAATCCTGCTTTAAAATTCTCAAATGCCCCCTGGCATTGTTCTGTCCACCACAATTATGTGTTCTTCTTTACTTCATCCATCAGTGGTGCCAATACGCTGCTGACATTTGGAACAAACTTATGATAGAATCCACGCAGTTCCAAACATCAAAGGACTTCATTCTTCGAGAATGGTCGTGGAAATTCCTGAATGTCCTTCTTCTTTGTGTTCCATGGGATCAAGCTTCCATGTCCAATGTAATGTCCCAAGAACATTACCTCTAACTTCGCGAATTCTGTTTTCTTTTAAGTTTTTTTTTTACGAAGTTTGCTTCTTGTAATCGTTCAACATGCTGTGCCAACTGTAACATGCGAGATAGATAAGCTGAAGAATTTGTTCATCTGGCCAAAACTATGTTCCTGAGCCTTAAATGTGGTTGGAGCAGTATTCATTCACATGGCATACTCGATAACGTTTTTATCAGATCCGGTATCTTTATAAGATAGGTTATCTGACTCAACTTTTTTTTTTCATTTGAAAGGCGACACTAGTCCTGGCTTTGAAGGGATTACCACTGCTGGCAATGCTAATACGTCATCCCCACGGGAAATTGTCAAAGATTTAGAGTTTTTATCTGTGCCCTCTTCAGGTGCTATTTAGCGAACTCACCTACTCTTCAAATCTCTCCATCACCTCATATACATAATCCAAGTGTGAAATCCCCAACTTCGGTCCTGTCAATTTATATTTAATTAATTCAAAGGACCTCACACTTCATGTACGAATATTAACTCAAAGGAAGTAAACTGAGTAGATTTACTTAGGACATCTCCAATGGCAAAGAATTTAAAGGGGCACCTTTATCCCAATCATTCAGGCAATCTTGATAGTATGCTGTTAACATGGTCTTCAGCGTCTGATGCTAATTTTCCAAGGCTCCCTGGGATTCAAAATGGGCCACTCTTCATTTGAAGTGCTGTATGCCTAAGCTATCCATGATTTACTTAAACAGCTGAGGGTAAAATGAGACCCTTGGTCTGACTGAATGTCTCTGGGCAGCCCACAACGAGTAAAGAAAACAACCAACTCCTCCACCTGCCTTTTTGTCTTAACACTCCGTAATGGAATTGCCTTTAGAAATCTGGTAGACACATCTATGATGGTCAGCAAATATTGGTTTCCACTTTTCTTTTAGAAAGGGGAGCTACACAATTTGCCATAACCCATGTGAAAGGTTATTTGAATACAGGAATTGGCAACAAAGGTGCTGATCTTATTACTGCCTGTGATTTACCTGCCATTTGGCATGCATGACGTACAACAAAAATGAACCATGTCCTTGTGCAGTCCAGGCCACAACTAATGCTTTAGTACCTTAGCCTGAGTCTTCTGTATACCCCGGTGACCGCCAGCAGTTATTTCATGTGCTACCCGTAACACTGTCTGCTACCAGTCACACAATTTGGTGCACTTCGGCCCATTTCCCTTCTGCACTAACCTGTCGTGGTCTCCATTTTAATTTTAGGATCCTATCTTTAAATTAATAACGTTTGATAATATGGTCTGATTCCTTTTCTGTGTGTGAATATGGTTGTAAGTCCATTAGCCTTTCAGGACTAAACACCTCTGCCTGACCCTCTACCTGTTCAGGTTTTGTTTCCTGCACCGTGACATCAAACAGGGTGTCAGTTCACTGAACATCAAATCCTTCGCCTTTTTCTATCGGTTTTCCTTCCTGCTGTAACTTATGACAGTGGGATCTTGTTACTACACAGTCTGGAAAAATTCCTCGGTATTTTTCTTTTAACTCCCCAGTTCCCTAGTCTTTCATTGGCTTCTCCCCACAAGGGGTGCCTCTCCCACCTTGAATCTTGCTAAATCGTTCCCAAGAACAAACTGTATTCCTGGAACTGACACTCTCTTACTCACTGTCACTGTTACTTCCCCAATCTTGATTTGGCACTCCAACCTGATGTTACACAAGGGAATGCTTAATTTCTGTCCCCATTCCACAGATTACCACACTCTTCAGCACCATGTCAGGAAGAGTGAAAATACTTCTATCACTTACTATTAGTGGCTGAGAGAATGTGAGGACTGCAGATGCTGGAGATCCGATTTGAACAGTGTGGGGCGAGAAAAACACAGCAGATCAGACAGCATCTGAGAGGTAGGAGAGTTGACGTTTCAGGCCCAAGTCCTTCATCAGGAAAGTGGGGGCAAGGGAGAGGAAAGGGGGCTAAGAAATAAATAGGAGGGTGGTGTGGAGCCGGGTGGAAGGTAGCTTGGAGGCGATACGTAGGTGCAGGTCGGGGGTGATGGTGATAGGTCGGAGAGGAAGGTGAAATGGATAGGTAGTAGGGCAGCTGGAAACCCTCAAACTATACAATATCAGCATCGACTTCACCAATTTCCAAATCTCCCTTTTCCCAGCCTCATCCCAGATCCAACCTTTCAAAGTAGAACCGCCCTCTTCAAAAGTTGTTTATTGTCCATCTTCCCAACCTATCCATTCGACCCTCCCCTCCGAGATATCACTATCACTCCCACTTACAACTTGCCATCGCCTTCCCAGTGGCCCTCCCGCCAGCCCAGCTCCTACCCTCCTATTTATCTTTCAGCCCCCTTGTCCCCCCACAACATTCCTGACGATGGGTTTTAGTCTGATATGTCGATTCTCCTGTTCTTCGGATGCTGCCTGATCTGTTTTGCTTTTCCTGCGCCTCAATTCTCAACTATTAGAGACTGAGCAGATCCCGTATCTCGCAAATTGTAACTTCTTGCCCTCCCCACTCCCCCCACCCCCCCAGTTCTTTCTGAGTAAAGTTTATCCACAGAGGCGAATTCTTTACAGAGATCAGGCACTGACTCCATATTCAGTCCCTGCCTCAGCTGTGCACTCTCCTGCAGCTCATCGGCTCTACCTGGGGTCTCCTTTGCCAGTTTCACTAGGCTTAGCCTGTTTTACCACATCTTTTCCCAAACTGTCTTCCTTCAATGCTCAGCACTGTGTCCCCCAGCTTACTGCAGTGAAAACACCTTTTCCTTGTGGCCTTCTTCATCCATTGGTGCTGTAATTTTATGTGTTCCACTCACGTATAGTGTGAACACCTGAGGTCTTTCACCACCTTTCAACCCCTTTGGGCTTCTTTTTCCACCTGTGGTAAAGTATTGCCAGTGTGCTTTACTTTATGTTTTGTAGTGTGGGATCTCCCCTTCTCCCAATTTCTGTCCCTCACAGAATGAAAATCCTCCCAGAAGCTAAATTTCGTCTTATGCACCAATGCATATTTACCTGCCATTTCTGCCGCACTTCTCATTTCTTGAACTTTCAATTCATTCACATGAATTCTTACCATCTCTGGAAGTGAGTTTTTAAACATCTCTAGCAGAGTAATCTCCCTTGGGACCTCACAGGTCTTACCCATATTTAAGGCCTGCATCCATCTGCCAAAATGACTGTCTTTAATTCTTTCAAACTCAACATACCTCTGACCTGGTTCCATCTATATATTTCTGAACTTCCGTCTATATGCTCCTAGTACCAATTCATAAGCACTCAAAACAGCGTGTTTGACATCTGCATAATCTCTTGGTCCCTCATCTGACAGCGCTGCACATACCTCACCAGCTGTGCGAACCAGCTTAGTCTGAATTTGCAGTACCCACAAGTTCACTGGATATACCATCTGCCGAGTCTATTTTTCGAATGAAATAAAAAAGGATTTGACATTTTTCTCACCGAAATATAGCAATATATTAACATAGTTGTATATATCCCTACGTTCTCCCTTTACCTTCATCCTGTTAATTTAACTTTCTTATTTAGTTTCCAACTTCTGAATTTCATATTCTCTCTCATTCTTTTTCCTCTCTTTCTCTTTCTCTGTTTTCTCTCTTTCTGTCTCTTTATCTTCTAAGTCGAGTTGCCACATTTGCAATTTAAGTTTTTTTCTCACTGACTGCAGTTGCCTGTTTCTCTGATACACCAAAGTGCTTGACCAACTCCATTACAATTTCAGCTTTCCTTTTGTCCCTGGTGAAACCCAATTCTAATCTACTTGTTAAATCTAAAAGTATGCCCTTCCTCTGTCTTTCTAAACTTACTTGGCAAATTTGGGAATCATCTTCAAACCCCAGAACTTCTTTAGTAATGTTAAAAGTCATTTATTGTAATTTAACCAACCACAAGGAAACAAAATGGAATGAATTTTGTCACCAGTTTTATTTGAAGATCTAGGTCAATAACTGCCCAGTGATGGAATCTGCGGGGACCTTTTGTACCCCAAATCTGTCCTAATCCCATACAACAAACACTCAAACTGTTATGATGTCGATGTCGAACCCACACACCCACAAAAACTTGCCTTAATCTGTTAAAACATGAGTGACAGAGAAGTCCCAAATTCAACTATTAAAAGAAAAATAATAATTTATAAATCTGTAAGTTAGCTCGCTGAGCTTGAAGGTTTGTTTTCAGATGTTTCGTTACCATAACGAGGTAACATAATCAGTTAGAGTCTCCGGTGAAATCAATGCTCACACAATAGGGCACATACAGCCACACAAATGTCTTCCTGGTGATCTAATTACTGCTCAGGAGAAAAACCGGAGTAAGTCTCTTATCGTTCCTGAGAACAAGAGCCACAATAAATATTTGGTGACCAGTTCCATTCAAAAAATGCATTTGATTTCTTACATTTTGGTTCAGTAATTGCACACAAAATATTTAACTAAAACCAATAACCATGCTTTATTACAAATGACCGAGGATGCTAACATCAACATATGTAGCAGCTTGCCAATCAAGGTTCCAGTTGAAGTATTGCAAAATACAATAATTTAATTTCGGCTTAGTACAACTGTAGGTGAAAACATGTTGATTTTGCACATTAAAAACCTTTATCTGCTTATTCAGAGAAAATAATGAAAGGTGGGAATGTAAATTTAATGTATTTTGAGTTTCTTTCACGAAAACAATCATGTGAATTGCTTCTCATTTTCTTCCTAGTTCTGATACAAATGTCTAAATATTTACGATATTAACTCTTTTTGCATAATGAAAGAGTTTTCACTACACGAACGACATGAAGATGTTCAATGTCCTCAAATTACGATTGAGCAGAATACTCTTCATAAGGGTCTTATTGTCATAAACCGATGCTTTTTATGACCTTGATTTTATTTCTGACTGGTGTTTTTGTGACTCATGTGTTTTCAAACCATGTGCAATGCATAAGGATTTATTTCAATTTGTTATAAGAAAAAAAAACTGCTTGCCATGTCGATTTCTAATTATTTTTTACTCCCGAGTTATTTGTCGATGTGCAATAATCACAGAATTATGGAAGATCCCTGTACCTTATGTTCACTGCAATGTGCACTTTCACTATCTACTTATTTACTTCCTACGTCTGACATGAATGTCTAAACATTGGTCATGAACAAAAAAGTTGTAAATTAAAGCTACATCTCAATAAGCAAACCAATGGATGGAAACAGGTAATTCTTGTAATCCTGCATTTTTGAACCAAAAGCAATTCTGCTGAATAATCACTGAATGGCTCATTTTTGTGAATCATAACGCTAGCTACCATATTATATTTCTCAGTTTACCGATCTTAATGAATATCCAATCATCATCACAACAAAATGCTTTTAAAATATTGATTTTTTTTTAGATTACAACGTAAATTTCCAGTCATTGCCATTACAATAATTGCACCATTATTGGAGTTAGTCTTTCGAACAAATATAGTGCGATTCGCATTTTAATTGCATCAATTGTTTCTTAGTACGAACACTACAACATATAAATCAATTTACCGTTCAGGTGAATGATCCCATAATGGAACAAATGACTTCCCATTCGATACCTCATTGTAAATATCTGATGATTGCTCAGTTGAATGATCACGGTAATCTCAGCCTGAAGCATTCAGAGAACTGTAATTACTTTTCATTAGAATAATTCCTCGTCGTTTCTCCACATTGATCAGTGAAATAATTAACTGAAATTTCTCAGTATTCTTAAATTACATGATATAATTTTGACAATTCAATTGTTGCTATTATCTAATCATTGTTCAACATAGTTCAGGGTATGACTACGAAATCATGGCTCATAAATTCAATAATGTAAAGATTTTGCAGTGGGCATTGTGTATATCAATTTTTATTTTAACCGTGGAAACAGTTGAATTGATTTAATTATGTTTAACTTCAATGTTAACATTTACTGTATTTATAAACACAATACAAGTTAATCACTTTTCATGGAACGAAACCATCTAAATTTTTTGTGACTGTTTGAAGTACAACAAACGGAACTAACATGTCTTTATTGTTTCATAAATAGTCACAGTACATTTTAAACTTTGGTAAGTTGAACATTTCTGAAAGAAGGGAAGATGTCTTCAGATGAATTGAGTGACTAATTCATTTATTTTCCAGTCATTTATGTTTCAAATGCATATTAATGTTCTTTTCATTCTGTGACAAACAGCATTGAACATATGGAACTATTTGATTGATTGAGATTTGTTCATCAGTGTACACTGATCAAATGATTAGGTTTTTTCTTATCATGAATAATCACGATATTCATATTTAATTAAAGTCATTATTGCTTTATTACATCATTACTGTAAATTACTAATTCGTTTTGTCAATTCATTACACACAGGAAATATGCAATTAATTCCCATTCAAATAATTACAAGAAACATCTGATTAATTTTCATTTGAGTTGCCATCATAAGCATGTGACTATACACCTGCCCTTTCCGGATGGTAACATTATGAAGGGTCCGTGTGGAGCTCTGACAGTGTCTCTACGACAAGATCAGGAGGAATGATTTCAATTTCCACCTTCAGCGGAGATGTGTCAGAGCAGCTCGGAAATTTCATTCAAAAATATCTGAGTAGAGATTGAACTGCTTTTCAAAACAACATTAGATATTCTTCAATCTGTTCTGCATTTCAATCATCACCATTCTCCATTTATTTTCTTCAGTTTACTAATAAAATGATGCATCTAATTCTGCTGGTTCTACATTCCTTGGAAAAATAGTTGACGATGTTGCAATATTAAAGTTGGAAGAGTCTAAGACATGGTAATCATGATTTGTTTTACTGTTTAAACGAACCTAGTTCAAACATTTCAAGCACATAAATCCTTACTCTCCGATATTATAAAGAGTAAAATATTAACAGTCGCAATTCCTCTTTAGCAAAATAACCAAATGTATTTTCATATTATTCATTGGTCAGCTGATCACCTATATTTGTAACTAAATATTGCAATTCATCTAAATACTGGTATGTGCTTTGATCAAATTAAAGTTCTAATTATTAGTCATTCATGAATTGTCAGGAATTTTCCATTCACCTATTCATATTGAATTGAAGATTGATATGCTGTGAAACTATTGGCGAGTTTTCATTTGGACATTTAAATTCTCTCTCTCGCTCTCGCTCTCTCTCTCTCTCTCTCTCTCTCTCTCTCTCTCTCTCTCTCTCTCTCTCTCCCCCTCTGTCTCACTTATCTCACTTCATGCATGATGGCTTCAATGTACCTTGCTAAACTTAAAAGATTTTGCTGACATTAAGTAGTATCTTTAGCACTCACTTATCAATTTAATCCAAAATCATAGAGTCATAGAATCTCTACAGTGTTGAAACAGGCCATTTGGCCCAACAGTCCACGCTGACCATCCAAAGAGTAATCCACCCAGACACTCCCTTGCTCTATTACTCGACATTTCCGCTGACTAATACACCTAACCTCGGTAAAAACAATGACTGCAGATACTGGAAACCAGAGTTTATTTTAGAATGGTAATGGAAAAGCACAGCAGTTTAGGCAGCATCCAAGGAGCAGGAAAATCAACGTTTCAGTCAAAAGCCCTTCCTCAGTGATACAGGCTGTATTCCTAATGAAGGGCTTTTGCCCGAAACGTCAATTTTACTGCTCCTCGGATGCTGCCTGAACTGCTGTGCATTTCCAGCACCACTCGAACAAAATATAATGCACCTAATCTGAAACATCCATGCATCATGGGCAATTTAGCATGGCCAACTCACCTCAGCTGCACACTTGTATACTATCACAATGTTATTGAAAGCAATGCTCACACAAAGCACGATACATAAAGCCACACAATGGTCTTCATGACCATCTAATTACTGTTCGGGATATAATCTGAGTAATTGTCTTATTGTTCCGGAGATTAATCGTCACAGTAAGCATCTGGTCATCATTCCAGCCAATAAATACAATGGGTGTGCTCTGAAATTTCTGTTCAGTAATTATCCATGATACTTGTTGCTCAAAGCAGCGTTTATTTTTCATTACGAGTGGCCAATGATTCTAACAACCATTGATCTTGATCTTATTGTTACTGAGTTCAGTAACCACAGCAACCATCTGGTTACCATTCTTGCCAATAGATAAAAGAGCTAATCCTCTTATTTTTTAGTTCAGTAATTACACATACTTGTTGCTGAAAGTGGTATTTATTCTTTATGACAATTGGCCGAGGACACTGACAACAAGACATGTTGTTAGTCCTGATTTGTTCATGTTTTCAAACAGGTTATCAGGCCATGTATTTCAAAAAGAAGTAATTTGACTTCATTCAAATTTAACTTTAAACATTTTCAGATACTTTCCATTCAATATGTTTATTTGCTTATTAAGATCAAATTTGAATCTTGCCTCTGTAAAGTGAATTTATTGTGCTATCCATTCATGGAAGTACTCATTAATTGGTCCTCATTTTCATCTTAGATCTTATGGAAATTTGAAATACAGATTACAGTGAAAATTGTATGAATTATACATGAGTGGTCTCGAAAAGAAAATCACGAAAGGCGAGATAGAATTCTTGAACAGCCTGTATATTTGACTGAAGAAAACATTCCTTCCAAAGACAAAGATAAAAATCACACAACACCAGGGGATAGTCCAACATGTTTATTTGGAAACACCTGATGGTGGCTTTCAACCAACTGGTGAACAAGCAGCCCTCTGAAAGCTAGTAATTGAATCAAAGAAAATTCATTGCTATCACAATATATGAATTATATTTTAACTCTCCAGTGATGTGAAATGATCCATGGACAGAAATTGAATGTTCTAAATTCACCTACAGGCAGAGAAATCGGGACAAATACAAAATCAATCAAACTCAATCAAACAGCAGCGACAATCAATCAGCTCCAGGATGAATCAGATTTTCTTACACCTTGACTTCCAGCCAGTGCCTGTGCATTATACACCTCGCTTGGAAATGTCACTAATGAAGGGTTTTCACACCCACGCATTGGATTCTTTAAATCTAGCTCATGACCACATGTTTGTCTCAAAATTATTAATCATTTTACGAATCATGGAAAGTATCTCAAAACTCTTGAAATAAATTAATCACTGCACATAAAGCCACACGATGCGATTCAAGGCCACCTAATTACTGTTCAGTGCAAAACTTTTTGTCAGTATTGTATTGTTCTCAAGATGAATAACCACAGTAAACATCACGCTTTCACACCATCCCAAATATATGGAAGAGATGCCTTCTTATAATTTACACACATCTTTCCCACACAATTAATCAGACTTCATTATTTACGACTAAGGATGCTGATAGTAACTTGTTTTGAGATAAGGGAATTCCTAAACAGAGGCGAGTTATCTGATAGGTTTCCCCCCAGTCATCATGATAAAAATGTAAATGCGGCTCAATACATTGTACCAGATCCCCATTAAACTTTTTCATGTATTCACTCAGAAACAATGTTTAAAAATTTCCTCTTTAAATGCCATTGTCTCTTTTTTTGCGATGATACCCATGTTTCTTGTCGATTTATTTTCTTTGTAATGCCGACACAAATGTCTGAATATTGATGACATGAAAAGTTGCCCGGATTATATATTGTATTTCTACAGAAGAAAAGCTGAGACAGCAAGTACAGATTGCAGGAGTATCTGAGAATGTTGAATGACCGATAATGACTCCATATCGAATGTATTTTCCAAAACATCATTCCAGCATTCTAATTCTCAGTTCATTGATACTACTTATTATGTAATCAATATCACAGCAAACCCGTTTGGAAATATTGAATCACTTAATGTGTCAGTGTTCTAAAATAGATTACCAATTCATTGTTAGTCCAACAATAACACAGTAATTAAGTTTAGGTTTTGTAACAAATATCATGAGATTCACATTTCAATTTAAATCATTACTTCTTAGTGCCAATTTTACAAAGAAAAATTGATCTTTTATTCAAGGTCAACACAACCACAAACCAAGCAATGATTCCTCATCCAACACTGACAGGAAATATCTGATATCTTCTCATTTGAATGTTCACAGAAATCATTGGATTAATATTCGGCCTTGCAAATGAAGATACGTCTGATTGTTTTAGACTCCAATAATTAATGTTCAATTCGACATGTTCCGGATAGTAATATGACATTTTAAGTTTACAGTGACCAGTTTTAACACTAATTGTTACTTATATCTAATATATAATCATTGATCAAATCCAATATAGTTGGCTTTAAGCGTGGAATTAAGTCTCAGTGACGTAAGCAATTGCATGGTACTGTTTCCTAATGGTAGCAAATGCTGATTTTTATTTTAGTGCTGAAATCCTTATTGATTTGCTGCTGTAAGGATGCCCCGAGAAGCCTGCCTTGGAATTAAAACACAAATGGTGGAGGGGAGATAAATAATACTAACAGTCTGTTTCAGTCTTAAGTTAAAAAGAGAACATTGTGTACAATCCTACTCCAAGTCCATAAGTATGAAATTCCAGACAATCATATTCCAGATAGTGATTAGAGAATGCCAGCAAACAGAAAAACGGCCAACATTGACTTTCTTAATGAAAGAATAATTGTCCCAGTGAATGAATAGCTATCCGACCAGCTGTCGGATAGAGCCCAGCTAACTTCCACAGCTGTGATCAGGGAAAGCGACAGGGTTTGATTGTCAGAAATAGATTCTATTTTAAAGTTGCTCAGAACATTTAAAAAGTTTCTAATTACATATTCTTGAGAATCGCAAATAAGGCGGAGTGAGAGGTCCAAAGGACTGCAGCAATTTATTTTATAATCTGAGGAAATAAAATGCACAGAGAGATCCCAAAGCCTGGAGATTATAGCACCTGTAAAACACCATGAAACAATAGGAAGCTGGGGCTATCCATAGCGATGTCCATCTGAGGTTAGGTTTTCTACAGGATCGGTGTCTGTATAAGGAGGGAAGGACTGTAACCACATTGCATGTGGACATTGTAATACAGAAATTGTGTAAAAATACTGCTTTTTACTGTACACGTTACACTGTGTCATGGACATCCCTTCCTAGATTGGCCTCGGGGGATGATCCCTGCATTAACTGATTGCAGCATGAGTAGCCATCATCAACTTGCCTGAGTTCTGCCTATCTCCTCAGTCTTCATTCCCTGTCAGAGGAAATCACTCCTACAGCTATGGTGACATTATAAATTCAATACAAACACTTATTATCTGTGAAATGATTACTTGCAGAGCGATATCATTTCCATGTTAATTTTTAAAAAACTTTTTTTGTGTGCAAGAAAACAATGTAGATCCATCCATTTTTCACTTAGTTCAACTAATACTAAATTTTAAATTATTGAAAACACTCGGTGGGGGGGGGGGGGGGGGGGGAGGGGGGGGGAGAGGTGGGGGAAGAACGATTCTTCAGCTCAAATGTCACATTAAGTGACAATTTCCGTTTTTCAAATCATGCGACCTCCAAAATGATATTTATTTTAATTTCATTTTGAGATAGCGTTATTTTCTTCCAACAATAATTGCCAATGAACAATAATCACACAATTATTAGTCATTTGCTACAAAATGACTTCCTATCCCAAATGTCATTAACTCGATGTTTTGTTCATAATAATACTCACTTTCCCGGGCTAATTATTTTCTTCATAGTTCTTATATTTGTCTAAACATTTATCATGATTAAAGTTACATTAATAAAATAGACATGAACCGACCAAAAAAAATGTTGAACTGTGTTCATTTGTTGCTGAGTTTTACTAAATTATTAAAGCTACGTTTTATATTTTAATTTTCAGTTTATTCATCTTAATGAATATACAATAGACATCAGAGCAAAGTGTATTCAAAATATTCAGTAAATTTATCTATCAAGATTTTAGAAACAATGATCAATTACAATAATTACGCAATACTTTAACTTAGGCTTTATAACAAGCACAATGTGCTTTTAATATCTTCCATATTTCTTAGTGTGAGTGCTATATTAAAATCTGTTTTATCATTTGATTTGTTGCCAATACCTAATAATTGTTCAGTTCAGTAATGGGTGTACATGTGGAACTATGTTTTCATATAATAACTAATGCAAGGACATTGCAATGTACAATCTCTCAATCATTCTGAATATTGCTTTTCATTTTAAACTTGGAAACACTTTTGTATTTTGTTTGATTGGAAATCACTTCAATGTTAACATTTATTGTGTTTTTAATCACAATAACAGTTGAATATTTTTCATGTGCAAAATCATTTAAATCCCCATGAATTTTTGAAGCATGCATCTCTCTTATTTAATTAAACAATCACAGGAAATGGTGACTTCTTAGAAATCGTACATTTTCAGAAGGAATGCAAGTTGTCTTCAGCTGAATAGGCACATTGACTGACCAACTCATCATTTTGTTCCAATTTACATGTAGATCAAAAACATTTTAATTTGCATTTCAGAAAATGAGAAACTTTTGACCATATAGAATTATTCTATTCATTTTTATTTATAATGCACAATAATCACACAATTCTGTCAATTTGTCGTTCCACAAGTGATCGTAAAAATCATTTTTAATTAAGACATTTGTTAACTCCTATCATTATTGTAAATTACTACTGAATTTTCAGTAGATTACGCACAGTATCCAACCATTTAATTTCAATCCAATTATCACAATAAACATCTGATTAATTTACAGCCCTGCCCAGCTTGGTTGGGAATGTTATGAAGGAATCTTTTGCAACTCTGGTAGTGTCTCTGTTACAGATCAGCGGGTACAATTTCAATTCCCACCTTGCACAGGGCTGTGCCAGAGCAGCTCTGAATGTTGATTAGAAAATATCTAAGAATTGAATGATTGCCTTTCAATTCAACATTAGCTTTGCTTCCATTTGTTGTTCATTCCAATAATCACACTATCTCCTATATATTTTCTTCAGTTCGCTAATAACAGAATGTAACTAATTCCACTCAATCAATAGTCTTTGCAAAATATTTGATAATGTTGTACTCACAAAGATGAAATATGCAAAGTAAAGATATACCTTGATTTTCTTTTGTTCTGAAGAACTGAGTTCAGACTGCAAATAGAACTTGATGCTTCAAAGGTATAAATATGAGAAAAAAATCAAGTTCTTCTTCAGTAAAATAAACAAATGCCACTTCCTACTATATATCATTTTTTTGTTCATGATATGTTTATGAATTGTGTGAAATTTGTTTTTAGTTTTCCATTCACCTATTTATATTGAATGTAAAATTGAAATGCTGTGAAATTATACACGTGCATTCATTTCAAAATTGAATTTGCATATTTCTCTCTTACCTCATTTATTGTATGATCTCTTAAGTGTGTTTTGTTCAGCAAATCTTGTGAATACTAAAAATTGCCTAATATTAAATAAGATCTTCCACACCCAGTTATCAGTCTGTTCCTAATTCATGTAAATATCTAAATTTATTGAAATCGATGTTCACACAAAACAGTGCACATAAAGCGACACAAAGATATTCATCATCAGCTGATTCCTATTCAGTGGAATAACCTGAGTAAGTATCTTATTGTTCCTAGGACAAATAACAACAATAAGCATTTATTTACTATTCGATGCAGTTAATGCAATTGATGTGTTATATTTCAGTTCAGACGTTAACGTTGATTTGTATTGTTTAAACCAATAATTCTACTTTATCACGGATATTGACTTTACTACAATAGCATTGGGAAACAAATTTTTGCCATTCTAATAATCTTTAAGCTCTTGTTTGTTGTGAGTGTACAAGAGACAATTCAAATATAACCATTTTTATTACATAATGGGCAAATACTGCATTTAAAATTTGTGAAATTCCTACATTTTTGCAAAAACGGTTCGTCTTCACTGTATATGTCACATTAAAAAACTGCTATTTCAAATCATGCGTGCTGCAAAATGATTATTGTTTTAATTTCATTGTAAGAAAACTGCTTTTACCATGGTGATTTTTCTTTTTGTCATTTCTATTCAAACATTATTCATCATTGTACGATAATGACAATATTATTAAAATCGCGTTTATACCACAGGTAATTGACTACATTGTTTGTTCAGTTTCAAGCTCACTTTCATGATCTACTAATTCTCTTCCTAATTCTGACACAAGTATTAAAACATTGATCATAATATTAATCATATAAATCGATGGAACATACCTCTACAAGGAATCCAGTGGATGGAAATTCACAATTCTTGTATTACGTACATTTTTGACTTAAAAAAGAAGAATTTTGCTCAATAATCACTGAATGATTCATTTTTCTTCAATCCATAAAGCTAGGTGCTATGTTTTATTCCTCACTTTACTGATTTTAATAAATATCCAATCAACATCACAGCAAAGTGCTTTTGAAATATTGAATCATTTTAATTCTTCAAAAGACTGCATTAATTATCAAGTCATTGCCATTACAATAATGGCAAAATTATTTAAGAAAGTCTTTTGAACAAGTATAGTGAGATTCACATTTAGATTTAATCCATTACTTTTGTGTACTAATAGTACAGTATGAAAATGCATTTATTTTTCACGTCAACTGCCCTACAAGGGAACCAATGACTTCCCAACCAACGTCATTGCAAATATCTGATGTTTTCTCATTTGAATGATCACGGTAATCTCAGCCTTAAAATTCAGGAAAATGTAACTACTTTTCACTGAATTAATTCCAGTTCATTTCCAGACATTGCTCAATCACTTGCAAAAAGAGATTTTTCATTATTCCTTAATGCATTGACAGATTTTGATAATTAAAGTGTTGCTGATTTATAATAATATAACATAATTATTTAATCCAGTAGGTTGGGAAATGTTGAATTACGGCACAGTACATGAATTATTGTGAAGATATTGCAGTGCACAATCTTAATCATTGTAAATATTAATTTTCATTTAACCTGTTGAAACGTAATTGAATTCAATTAATTATATTTGACTTCAATGCTCACATGTATTGTGTTTGTAATCATAATAAGACTTATGGATGTTTCATGCATCAGAATCAAATGAAAAAAAATTAGCATCTCTTTATTCTTTCATTCTACAATGGCAATAAATTCCGATTTTTTTAAAGTTTTGAACTTTTTAGGAAAGAAGGGATGTTGTCTTCAGTTGAATGCTTGCATTGACTCACTAATTCACAGTATCCGCTACTTATTCTCTTTGGGTTCCTATGAAAAAGAATTAACTAGTTCTGCGGTTTGTAAATTCCTGGAAAATATTTAAGAATGTTGTGGTCTTAAAGATGAAAAGGCTAAGTGATCGTAAGTCATCAGCTATTTTGTTAGAAAGAGCTTGATTCAAACATTTCGAACGCACACACACACACACACACACACACACGCACACGCACACATTGTTATTCTGCTGTGTAACAAGGGGAAAAACAAGTCGCTTTCCTCAGCGTTAAATAAATATATGCCACTTCCAATTAATCATTAGTCAGCTAATTACCGACAATTGTTATTAAAAATTGCAATTCATCTGAATATTATTATGACCTTTGACCAAATAAAATTTCTAATTATTGTTCATTCATGAATTCCCGGGATTTTGTTTTTTTTTGTTTTCCATACACCTATTCGTACTGAATGTAAGATTGACATGCTTTCACAATATCGGAGAGTGTTCATTTGAAACTTGTCTTTTCGTATCTTTCACTGATTTTACTCATTGCATAAGATTACACGGTTCCTCAGTTTGTTAGCAATGCTGCCTCACAGCGCCCAGAACATCGGTTTGATTCCCTCCTCGGGTGACTGTGTGGACTTTGCACGTTCTCCCCAAGAGTATGTGACTTTGCTGTGGTGTCCTCCCACAATCCAAAGATGTGCAGGTTAGGTGAGCTGGCCATGCTAAATTGCACATTGTGTTTAGGGATATGTGTATTAGTCAGCAGGAAATGAGAAGACATATGATCGTGAAAAGTGGGTGGGTTCCTCTTTAGAGGGTCATTTTTTTCAAACACCTGAAATGTTACCACACTGAGGTAACAGGGGTGTTTTCATAGCGTCGCTAGGAATAAGATGCGCCCCGAGATCTGAGCCATGTTGGAACTGAAACGGAGGAATTGACAGAGAGGCTACAGAATGACATCGCATCTATTTGGTTTTCATTAAATCACTGACAAGCAGGAAAATGGAAAAGGGGAGAGAGAGTGGGGAAGAGAGGCAGTTGCAGCTCTGGTGAAAGTCCAAAGGTTCCTCTGAGAGTGTAATTTCTTTCATTGTTGTTGCTGATTGTATGAGCCACCGAACGTGCGAACTGCTCCAAAAGATGATTCCGGACCTCTGGTGCCAATTCTCGCACGTTGAACAACGACAGACAACTTCTAATGAGACCTTTGAGAGGCGACTTTGGGGTACATTTGACAGACAGACTAGTCACCTTCACGTCTCTTGTTGCTGAGTTAATCACAAAGAAGGAGTTTCACCAGACCTGCAACTGCCTCACTTCCCCACTCGCCCTCCCCGTTTACATGTTCCAGCTCGTCAGTGATTTAAAGAAAACCAAATGGATGCGATGTCATTCTGTAGCCTCTCTGTCGATTCCTCCGTTTACGTTCCAACGTGGCTTAGATCTCGTTGCACAGCTTAATACGAGGGCCGCTATGAAAGCACAGGTCTCGAGATTCCTCTGAGAGTCTAATTTCTTTCATTGCTGTTGCTGATTGAATGAGCCACTAACGTGCGAACTGCTCCAAAACATGATTCAGGACCTCTGGATGCTGCCTGACCTGCTGCGCTTTTCCAGCAACACATTTTCAGATCTGGTCTCCAGCATCTGCAGTCCTCACTTTCTCCTCAGGACCTCTGGTGCCAAATCTCGTACGGTGAATAACGACAGACAGCTTCCAAACGAGGCCTTTCAGAATCGACTTTGGGGTACATTTGACAGACAGATAAGTTCAGGAATTCGTGGTGCAGTGTGAGAGCAGCGCACCAGCTTCTTCCCTGTCTTTGAACCGAGCCGCCTGCGCAAGGAATGAAAATGCGGTCCTGCTTTTCGTGGAAGGATCAGAAGGGGGTAACTACACTCTCAAACAGAATAGTATATGATCAGAACCAGCTTGGAGAAAAACTTTACAATGCTTTGCACAGTAATTAAATGGAATTGCATTACATTTCACTACGAGAGCAGATTTGTTCAAGCAAATTCAAAGCCAGGTTTGCAGATGGGAAAGCAAGCAAGAAAGCTCCGTTCTTGTCCATGTCAAAAGGCTGCAGTTGAAGAACAAAGCAGTTTCTGCCCAGTTGTGAACTGGGGACCATTCACGGGTGAGGCGAACGTGATGACCACGACACTTCAGCAACAAGCGTCAGCCGCCCTCGCTGCAGCTCTGTGGCATCCAGCACTGAAAGTTGAAGCCATTCTACCATTCACCTTTCTGTTTCCAACAGCTCCTTGTTGTCCAGCGTAATTGACATCTTGAAAACGTAAAAAAAAATGACACGTGAAATTGATGACAAAATATAGACAAAGACGTCGTCAATGTTTGGACTGTAGGGCGAGGTGGAATAGGCTGGGATGACTTTCCCTGCAGCGTAACGGCTGCGACATAATCTTATGGAAGGGTTGTAAACTGAGAATTTACGTGTTGGAGGAGAAAGTGAGGACTGCAGATGCTGGAGTATCAGCTGAAAATGTGTTGCTGGAAATGCGCAGCAGGTCAGGCAGCATCCAAGGAACAGGACAATCGACGTTTCGGGCATGAGAGAGGGACTCACTGAAATCCTTGTAGAGGGAGAAATTTACGTGTTTTACTCAAGTTGAGGTGAGCTCAAAACTCGAGAGCACAGGTTAAAGGTGAGTGGGCTGAAATTGACAAAGGACCTGAGGCACATTTCCCACACAGAACGTTGTGCGTGTTTGGAATGAGCTACCAGAGGAAGTGGAGGAGACTATTACACTCCAGGAAATTGCAAAGGTAAACGGAAGAGTTTCTGGATAGGATGGGTTTAGAGGGATTGGGGCCAAATGCTGGGGAACGGGACTTGTTTAAGTATGGCTATGTGGTGAGCATGGACGTAATACACCGAAGTTACAACAGGGCAATTCTAAACTACTCTTTCAAACATAGTGGAGCCTGAGTGCACCTCCACTTCCCAGACAATGCTGAAAAGAGAGAAAGAAAGAACATAATAAGAATGGGCCATAAAAAGTGAATTTCACCAATCACAGTCTCGATTAGATTACCTTTCCCTTCCGATGTCTCCAGGACGGAACTGAAGGAAGTTGGAGAAATTCAATAACATATAACATCGAAATTCATTGGAACGATTTTCTCATTGGCCAGAAAACCAAATAACGACGAGTCGAGTCACCGTAGGACTTTGTTTCACAACAGCGATGAAATAACAGTCGCCATTCGGTTCCAGTAAAAACTCAACTTGCCTGGAACATAAAGCAACAGTAGAGCTGCTTGCGATTTTCCACGCGGGAGGCGAACACGTTCATGACAGCACAGACACTTTGGAAAATTCAGCACTTTCCCACACCGCAGTCAATTCCCCAGGAAGCAAGCCCACTTTTCTTCTGTTTTAAACCGAAATGCAGCAGGGATCGAAACAGCATTTTAACAAGCTGTGGCTTTGGAGATGATCAGCAAAAATGGCAGTGGTGGAACTGGAACCCACGCCCTCTCCGAGACTAAAACCTGCATCTGGCGCCTTAGAGCACTCGGACACACTACCAGCCAACCACACCGCCCATTTTCTTGCATTTCCAATTGTGCTCCTGCATAACAACAGATGCAAAGTCACATGAAAAGGGTTCCATGATCCCTCTCCGACTCGCACAGCTGCTGGGATGTGCCCAGCTACAATGTAAATTTCGCAGCAGGTAATGATAGCCCATCAATCCAGACAAAAATCAATGGTTAGCTGAGTCTATCTTCTCAGACTCTTTTTAACTACAAATGTATCTGTGAGAATATATGTTTGGTTATGATTTGGTCAAATAACCATGAGCTGCTTGACATTACTGCAATTTCGATTCTTGCTTTGCTAAATGATTTCACCCATTGCTCGAAACAGGACAACTTTCACGTTTACACGGAACACGAAACACACCGGACTACAGGGAAAATGCACAAAGCTGAGCAGGCCGTGTTCCACATCATACCGTGCAGCATAGTTTCAGTCACTGTGTCTGTTTTGCAGAATAAGAGTCCCAAAGAATGTTCTCCACCCTAAAACCGGAGGTCACATTACAATCGGAGAACGACAGATCACATTGTGAGGATGCTCTGACCTCGGAGCCAGTTCGAGATGCCACTTTCCTTGCCTTTTACCTTAACCGTGCAATTTGCTGCAGAGATGTTCACTCCTGGACATGAGCCACATGGATACCAACTGAGTCGGAAACCTGTGTGGGAATCGACGAGAAGCGACTCAATAAATTTTGCTAAATTCCATGGTGCTTATTAGAAATGCAGCTTCTGTTCACCTCAATCTAAAAGGCAGTTTCTGAACATAATAACAGAAATCAAAAGGTCATTACCTCACCCCACCCCCCTCTCTGGAAGAGGTGCTAACTGCACTTGAGTGCTTTTTGTTCTCGATGTGAAGAGTCACCTTCACGTCTCTGGTTGCTGAGTGAATCTCAAAGAAGGAGTTTCACCAGAGCTGCAACTGCCTCACTTCCCCACTCGCTGTCCCCGTTTACATTTTCCAGCTCGTCAGTGATTTAAAGAAAGCCAAATGCATGCGATGTCATTCTGTAGCCTCTCTATCGATTCCTCCGTTTCAATTCCAACTGGGCTTCGATCTCGGGGCGCACCTTAATGCTATCGAAGTTATGAAAGCACAGGTCCAGAGGTTCCTCTGAGAGCGTAATTTCTTTCATTGCTGTTGCTGATTGAATGAGCCACTAACGTGCGAACTGCTCCAAAACATGAAAATCTTTACAATGCTTTGCACAGTCATTACATGGAATTGCATTACATTTCACTACGAGAGCAGATTCGTTCAAGCAAACTCGAAGGCAGGTTTGCAGATGGGAAAGCAAGCAAGAAAGCTCCGTTCTTGTCCATGTAAAAGGCTGCAGTTGAAGAACAAAGCAGTTTCTTCCCAGTATCGAACTGGAGACCTTTTGCGTGTTAGGTGGATTATGTTCTGTCAACTACGCTTCAGTCTGATGCTCCAATAATTCCTGATTAACGTCACTAAAACCAGCTTTAGATAAGGGTTAAATTACAACTGCAGCATTTTAACTCACTGTTCAATACCAAGCGCTAATCAGTTGCACCACTGGAGCCGCTGGCAGCAAGCCCATAACGGACCCTACTCGTACCTCTGGGACCTTCGAACCGCCTGTTCTACTTTTGCTGTGGTTCTGAAATTAAAGCTAAGGCAGAGGAGGCGGAACTGATATGGACCTGTGACTATTTGAGCATCAGGTTCAGGAAATGGGACACAGAAAAACGTTGTGCAAAATAGACCTGATTGAAAACTGGGTTTCCGTGGGTCGCTGCGTTGTTTACAGACAATGTTATATTATCGCTGTCACAGGACATCTCATTCGGTCAGCTTCAATTTGGCACAGAATTCGATTGAACAACACTTCATTAACTTCCTTCCACAAGTTCCTACAGACAACATGAAACATACAGCACTCATCATCAATCTTCACCATGGCTACATTCAAGGACATGTTGCACCGTTTTCATGAATACAAAGCTAGAAGAGTGTTATGCAAGAGTAAATTGAATTTCAATATAAATTGTAAAGTGATAAAAATACAGAGAAAGATAGTGAATTTCCCAAATTCATGTTTTTTACCATGGCCAGAACTCGAGCCAGGAAAAGGGAAATCTGTCGCTGAATCCTCAATATCCACACGCTTGCTCGCTCCATGTGTCCAGTGGGAAACCTGTGTGAAGGAGCATGCAGTCTGACAGAGCGCCTGGGAGAATCCTCCACTTTCTGATCTAAAGCTACAACCGGAGCTGTGTATCCCAGCTGGGAGAGCGGTGGGGTAAAGGGGAGGACCTTGGCATTCCGTGGTGTAGATTAACAGGGTCCTCATCATGTTATTGTTTAAAACCCTCTATCAGAAATAGCACAGACAGAGAGGAATAGGAGGGGGCATTTCACCCGCAAGCACTACCCCACCATTTGATATCATTATGGCTGACTGAACACGTCAATGTCTTTTCCAAGCCCATCCACATCAACCTATCACCCAAAGGGAAAAAGACACCGAATAAACGAAAAACTCTGTGCAACTGTGGGAGCAAAATGTGTTTAGAGACACTGAGCTTATGCAATGGGATTCTTGGCTGATCATGTTTCAAATGATACGATTCCATCTAAACTCACCACTAAGAAGGTGAAGAGTCTTCTCTGGTCAGTAGCAGGGACGAGAACTCCAGACGATGGGTACCAATGATGAATCAGCAGAACAATTATTGATTCAGCTGAAATCTGAACTACACTCCGATTCTGTTGGGACTCAAACCCAACCGCAATATTAACAATGCAGTCGAGGTCTAACACGTCTTTCATTGGGCTGCAGAGCTGCGCTAACCCCCATGTTACTGCACACAAAGTTACGGTGTTCAAAGTCTTTCATCAAACTTCGGTTTATCCTCGCACCACTTTCCAGTACCTGGTCCTTATTCGTGCATGCTCTAGCTCCTCAAGTGTTCATCTAAATACTCCTGAAGCGTTTTGATGACTCTAAGCTTTACCACACGTTCAAAGAGTGAGTTCCAGAAAGACAACACTCTGAGGATGTGAACATTCTTCCTAAATCTTCTCCGAACATTCTCTCTCTAGCTTTTCATCTATATCCCTGGTTATAAACCCTTTCCATAAGAAGTTTATTACTGTCACAAACACCTAATCCCTTTCTGTGCACCTTAATCAATGTCTCTCTCAGCTTTCTCCACTCTTAGATAAAGAGCCCCAGACGAGCTCATCCATCTTTGCAGTGGCGTGGGTGTAGTGCTTTAAAAGCACAGCCGGGGTCAGGCAGCATCCGAGGAGCAGGAGAATCGATGTTTCTGTCATGGGCCCTTCATCAGGAATGAGGATTTTGAGTCGGTGTTGAGGGACAGGAATTGGGTTGGTGGTCAGGTGATGGGAAAGGGATGAAGGTGAGGGAGAATGTGATAGTTCAGAAGGGGGATTGATGGACGGGTCTGGAGACCAGAGCCTAGTTAGGACTGGATAATGTGGGGGGAGGCGAAATGAGGAAGCTGTTGAAATACACATTTATCCCGAGTGTTTTTAGGGTCCTAAGTTGGAATATGAGACGTTCTTCCTCCAGGCATCGACTGGTAATGGAATGGCGGTGGCTTGTGCCCGAAACATCGATTCTCTTCTCCTCAGATGCTGTCTGACGTGCTGTGCTTTTCCAGCATTACACTCTCGACTCTGAGCTCCAGCACCTGCAGCCCTCACTTGCGCTTATCTTCGCAGGGGGAATGGTCGAGCTCAGGTACCACCTTGGTAAATCGACTCTGACCACGCTCCCGTGTAAACACACGTTTCCTTAAGGCTGGCAATCAGAACAGGAGAAAGTTATCCGAAGAAAAGCAGAAATATCTAAACGAAACCAGCAGGTTGAGTTCATCTGGGGAGAGATTTTCGAGCCAAACGATGCGCCTTTGGAACGAATGGTATGTGTAGGTGGGGCAGGAACGGGAAAGAAGGTGGACAGCGTCTAAAATGATTGAACTCGATGTTGGGTTTTGAAGATTGTACGGTCTGTCAGCAGGAAATGATGTGCCGCTCTTCCAACTCGCGTTGTGCTATGCGGGAGCTCTGCAGCAGAACAAACTGAAATGAAGGCATGGAAACACAGGGGGCTGTTGCAGTGACAGGGACGTGGAAGCTCAGTGTCTTTTTTTGCTTGCAGACAGAACGTAGGTGTACACACGTTTGCCACCCGCTCTGTTTTTCTCTCCCCAGTCCAGACGAGATAACATTGTGAGCAGGAAATGCATTTGCTAAATTGAGTGATGGGCAGATAAATCACTGGAACCTTACACAATGAGGAGGGACATCATAACCGTGCAGCATTACACCTTCTGAGATTTCGTGGAATGGTGCCATATGGGGAAGTGTTGGGGGTCAAGGAGGATTGGACGAGGATGTACAGAGGGAAATTGTCCTGCATTGTGCCAGTATTCAGTTGTATGGGCTAGTGGAGAAAGGGCAGTAGAATGCATATCTTCCTGAGCTTCCTGCTAGAAGCAAATATCTAATTACAGAGCAAAACTACTTCATGATTTTCATGCCAACACCGACACGAGGTACAGCTTACAGAAGTCACGTGATTATACTGTCACTGTCAGTCTGTCTCCCCGGGAGCAGTAGTGCTCCCCCACGGTGATTCATACAGCACAGTTCTTCCTGTGATAAATCCCTTCGAGAATGGAAGGACAGCAATTAATAACCCGTACTTAGAACGGAGTATCTGTATTGCTCAATAAGAATTGCGTAACTATCCTAACTCCTTTTTAAAATCACTTGACCCATAGCCTTGTATGTCTTGGCATCACAAATTCACATCTAAATACTTCGGAATGTTTCGTGGATTTCTGCCTCTCCGAGTCTTGCATACACTGTGTTCCAGATTTCAACCACCCACTGTTTGAAAACGGTTTTTCCACGCATTCAATATAATCTTTCTGCCTCTGACCTTCAATCGATGGCCTCCCGTGATCGAAAGCTCCATCAAAGTAAAACATTTATGTCAGTCTACGCTAATCATATCCCTCAGTACTTTGTTCATCTTAATCATGCCGCCACCCACACCCCCCCCCCCCACCACCCCCAGTCTCCTCTGCTCTAAGAAAAACAACTCCAGTTTGTCCAATCTCTCTTCTTCAGCCCAGACAATATCCTGGCAAATCTCCCCTGCATCGTTTCCAGCGCTGTCACATCCCTACTATAATGTGAATTCCATAATTACACACAACAGTCTCGCTAGAGCTGAATGAACAAGTGAAATAAATGATGCGAAAGTCCACAGAAACTGGTGTTTTTTTAATAAAGTTTCTTTTACTCAATTCTGCCCTGTGCCCTTTTCCTGAGTCTGATCTTTCAATAATCGCTGGTCCATGTCAGTAAAAGGTGCGACATGAGGATTGATCTCACAACCGCTGTATCAAAATGGATCAACTGGTTTGAAGGCCCCGATGGTGAGACTTGGTCATGGTCACACAGCAACAGTGAGCGCAGCAACACAGGCTGAAGGAGATCAGTGTGAAAGTGATTGTAAGGGAAATGGGAGTGGGAACTTAAAGGAGTTAAGTGATTGCGGGAGGGAGGGAATTCTCCGAGAATGGCTGAGTCTGAATCCTGATATATGACTCGCAGAGATGTGAGAGAGAGAGGGGTTTGATGGGAAAAAATATCATAATCATTGAGAATGCTTTCATGTAAAATCAACTAATGCCTTTTTGTGTTTCTTCAGCTGAGTCAGAGGGAGTAAAATGCATTGACTCGGATTCGAACGAGCTAACTGCGGCCAAACTGCAGAATATTTAACATTTAAACCATCATGGTGTCATGCAAAGACACGTGTTTAAAAACAGCAATCATTACAGTGACAGAGGATATGTTAGGAAGAGTAGCAGATGCACAACAGGAATATTAGGCGAGCGATCGGCAGACAAGTGGGAATTCAGAATTAGCTGAATCTTTAAATTCGATATCTCCAGACGCTGTGGTGCTTCCATCGAGTACTGCATGTTAAAAACTGAGTTTGATAGATTTCTAGAAACAAAAAGGTTCAGGGGATAGTGCGGGATATTGCTGTAATGTATATTTCAATAACAATGTGTTATTAACAATGTGTTAATAACAGTTGCTTCACCAACTTCCCCACGCAAGGAAGTATCCATTGCTGCAGTCAGACACATAACCTGAGTTCCGAGAACCGGAATCAGACAAACTTGGTGGCACAGCCGCAAATACCAAACCGGAAGTGGAGGTGGAAATGAGCACGTGAAGCTATTCTGTGGCACCAGTGACATGATTGGTAAAGGCGCCGTCATGGATTCATAGAGTCATTGAGATACACAGCATGGAAGCAGACTCTTTGGTCCATGCCGATCAAATATCCCAACCCAATCTAGTCCCACCTGTCAGCACCAGGTCCATATCCCTTCAACCCCTTCCTATTCATATACCCATCCAAATGCCATTAAAATGTTGCAATTGTACCAGCTTCCACCATTTCCTCTGGCAGCTTATTCCATGCACGAACCACACTGTGTATGAAAAAGTTATCCGTTAGGTCTCTTTTATGTCTTTCCCTTCTCAATCTAAATCTATGCCCTCTCGTTCTGGACTCCCCGACCCCAGGGAAAAGACTTTGTTTACTTATCCAAGTGCGTGAAATGCTGCAGCTGGGAGTGATTCTGGTCAAAGGCGAGGTTTAAGGGCATATTGGTCTTAATTTATTATATTATTAAGATTCAGCAGCAGAATGAACCCGCACTGAGAATTGGCTCAGAGGAAGCTTGCTGGAGCTTCAAATGAGAGGCCGATGTATTGAAAGCATTGTAAGAGATTTTCTTTAACAAAACTGTATTTTGTTACGTTGACAGTAAGAACTGCTTTTGCTCACATCGTCTCCACATCAGTCTCTTGCTCCAGTAAACACTCCAATCCAGCATACACGGCTTCCTTTCCAACACTGAAACGCGTCGTATTCTCTCTCCATCTGGGATAATCTGAATTGACAATGTCATTCTTTGAACGGAGAAATGCAGCAGGGAGTTCTTAATGCAGCAGCTAGTAATCTTTGGAGACTGGAACGTGGCAGCTGCTGTCATTTAAATTCGATGAATAAAATCTGGAAAATAAACCCAATCTCAGGAACAGAGACAATAACTTGATATTGCTGAAAACTCATTCATTCATGTCCCTTCGAATGGGAAATCTTCCGACCGTAATGAATCCTGTCAACATGTGACTCCAGATCCACAACAATGTGGTTCACCCATGAATGCCCTCTGACTTTGTTCAAGGTGAATTAGATTCAACCACAAATGCTCTTCAGACCAATGATAGCCACATTCCATGGGAGAATAAGGAAGTATAAAAATACATGACCAACAGCGAGAATGGGAACCGTGTCTGTGTGGACTCGAATTCAACTGATTATCAAACTAAATAGACACAAGGATACCTGCAGCACCAAAAAGTCAGGGCCATGGGGTGATTGCAGGAAGGGATTCAATTATCCGCTGAGGTGTTAACTCACTTACTCAGTCACAGTGCGCATAGGTCATTCACCACTCCCATATGTGAGAAGTGATCCCTCAGGAGACCAACTGGCAGAGTCACCAGGAAGTTTCCAAATGACAGCAAGAGTTCGATTGTGCTGTTATTGCAGCTGTTAATCCCAACCAGCAATGAACCCTGTTTGGATGCGTCTTTCCAGTGAAGTGCCACTGTATTCTGATGTAGATCAATGGTTTAGACTTAGTTGTAGGAGCCATGATTTAGAAATTTGCTGATGATGCAACAATTGGTCGTGCAGTTGACTATGGTTAAGAATACCAGGGACTGCAGGAATGTAGCAATCATGTGGAAAGGCAAAATGCTGAATGGAACTGAATGCAGACCAATGGGTGTTAATGGATTTGGGGAGAAGAAACAATAACAGTGAGTATTCTGTGTGGTGTAGACGGACAAAGAGATGATGGAGTGGACATTCACGATCGCTGAAGATCAATGAACAGGGAATCAGTCGGACGGAAGTGCGTACTGCAGGTGCTGGAAGTCAGAGTCAATATTAGAGAGGTGCTGAAGAAGCACAGCAGGTCAGGCAGCATCCGAGTTGCAGAAAAATATGACGTTTCGGGCAAAAGCCCTTCATCAGTAATAAAGCTGGGAGCCTCAAGGGTAGAGAGATAAACGGGAGGACTGGATCTGGGAAGAATTTAGCTGAGAGTGCAATAGATGGATGGTCGGAGAAGAGGGTGAATCGGATAGATGGGAACGAAGATGGACATGTGGGACAGGTCAGTTGGATGGTGTCACGCTAGAAGGTTGGAACTCGGATAAGGTGGGCGTGAGGCGATGAGCAAACTGGTGAAGACCACATTGATGCCCTGGGGTTGAATGGTCCCGACGTGGGAGATGAGGTGTCGTCTGTTGAGGGAATGGTGGAGGAGGAGGCCCAGGACCTGCATGTCCTCGGGAGAGTGTGGAGGGGAGTTGATGTGTTTGGTCATTGGGCACTCAGGTTGAATGTTGCGGGTATCCTCGAAATGTTCTCTGAAGCGCTCTGCGAGAAGGTGTCTGTTGGCCCCAGTGGAGAGGAGACCGCATCGGGAGCAGTAGATGCAAGAAATGACATGTGTGGAAGTGCAGATACACATTTGATGAATGTGGAAGGCTCCATTGGAGCCTTGGAAGGATGTGAGGGGGAAGATGTGGGTGCAGGTTTTGCAATTTCTCTGGTGGCAGGGGAATGTGGCGGGAGGGGAGAGTGGGTCATTGGAGGGCGTGGACTTGACTAGTTAGTCGTCGAGGAAACCGTCCTTGTGAAAAGTGGATAGGGATGGGGAGGGAAATATTTCCCTCGTGGTCAGTGTTGCTGACACCTTTTACAAACCAACTGATTCCCACAGCTATCTGGTGTATAACTCCTCCCGCACCACCTCTTTCGCAACCAGTATCCTGTGTTCCCAATTCCTCCACATGCATCACATCTGCTCCCAAAGGAGAAGCACAGCAATTCGCGCTGCATTTAAGGACCAGTAAGATCGACGTTTCGCGCAATAGTTGAGCGGGGGAGGGGATGAACGTGATAGGTCAGGGAGGAGGTTGGAGTGGATAGGTGGAAAGGAAGATTGGCAGGGAGGATAAGACATGGGAACAGTGCTGATCTGGAAGTGTGGAGCTGGGGTGAGGTGGGGGAAAGGGAAATGAGGAAACTGGTGAAGTCCACATTGATGCCCTGCGGTTGAAGTATTCCGAGGCGGAAGATGAGGCGTTCTTCCTCCAGGCATCGGGAGGTGAGGGAGCGGCGGTGAAGGAGGCTCAGGACGTCTATGTTCTCGGCTGAGTTGAAGCAGGAGTTGAAATTTCGGGCCACAGGGCGGTGTGGTTGATTGTTGCAGGTGTCCCAGAGATGTTCCCTAAAGCACTCTGCTCGGAGGCTTCCAGTCTCCCCAATGTAGAGGAGGTCGCATCGGGAGCAATGGATATAATAAATGATATTGGTGGATGTGGAAGGCTCCTTTGGGCCCTTGGTTGGACGTGTGGGAAGAGGGATGGGCGCAGGTTTTGCAATTCCTGCGGTGGCAGGGGAAGGTGCCAGGACGGGATGGTGGATTGTTAGAGGGCGTGGACCTGACCAGGTAGTCATGGAGGGAGCGGTCTTTGCGGAAGGCAGAATGGGGTGGGGAGGAAAATACATCTCTGGTGGTGGGGTCCGTTTGGAGGTGGCGGAAATGTTGGTGGGTAATTTGGTTCATGTGAAGGTTGGTAGGGTAGAAGGTGAGCACCAGGGAGGTTCTCTCCTTGTTACGGTTAGAGGGGTGGTGTCTGAGGGCGGAGGTACGGGATGTGGACGAGATGCGTTGGAGGGCATCTTTAACCACGTGGGAAGGGAAATTGCAGTCTCTAAATAAGGAGGCAAATCTGGTGTGTTCTGTACTCGATGTTTCATTCTCCCCACCTCCACCCTCTTCTCATTTATCTCTCCACCCTTCAAGCACTCTACCTGTATTCCTGATGAAGGACTTTTGCCCGAAACGTCGATTTTATTGCTCCTTTGATGCTGCCTGAACTGCTGTGCTTTTCCAGCACCATTCTTATCTAAACTCTGGTTTCCAGCATCTGCAGTCATTGATTTTACCCTCTGCTCCCAAAGGACCACTTCCACTACATAACACACCAGATGGCCTCCTTCTTTAAAGACCAGAACTTCCCCTCCTTTTTGTGGTTGAAGATGCCCTCCAACGCATTTCATCCATGTTCTGTACATCTACCCATGAACCCCACACCTCCAAACACAACAAGGACAGTACCACACTGCTCCTTATCTTCTATCCCACCAACCTCCGCATAAATCACATCATCCGCTGACAGTTTCACTACCTCTAAACGGATCCCACCACTAGGGATATGTTCCCCTCACCACCCTATCCACTTTATGATAAGGCCATTCGCTCTGTGACTACCTAGTCAAGTCCACGCCCTCCAATGACCCAGCCATCCCTCCTGGCACCTTCCCCTGTCTCTGCAGGAATTGCAAAACCTGCACCCGCACTTACCCCCTCACCTCTGTCCAAGGCTCCAATGGATGCTTCCACATCCAATAAAGGTTCATCCGCAATTCCATATATGTCAGTTTTTATATCCGTTGCATCCAACGTGGTCTAATTGGGAAGACTGGATGTCTTCTCACAGAGCACATCAGAGAACATCTCCAGGACACCCGCAACATTCCAACTCCCCCCAACTCTTCCAAGGATATGCATGTCCTGGGCCTCCTCCATCGCCACTGCCTCAGCGCCCAATGCCTGGAGGAAGAAAGCCTCATCTTCTGCCTCGGGACCTTTCAACGTCAAGGCATCAATTCGGACTTCACCAGTTTCCTCATTTCTCCATCCCCTACCTTACCCCAGTTCCCACCTTCCAGCTCAACACCGTCCTCTTGACCTGTCCCAACTGTGCATCTTCATTCCTACCTATCCGCTCCACCATCTTCTCTGCCACCCCCCACCTCCATCCACCTAATGTACTCTCATCTACTTTCTCCACAGCGCCACCCTCCTCCCAGTTATCTCTCCATCCCATATGCTCCCACTCTCATTCCTGATGAAGACTTTTGCTTGAAATGTTCATTTTTCCTACTCATCAGATGTCCTGGACCTGCTGTGCTTCTCCAACACCACTCTAATCTTGAGGGGAATCAGTTAATGGAGAGGTTTTTCAGATATTTTCTATTATTGACCACAGGCTGTGGATGACAGTTGAAATTTACCAAACACCAGGTTAGGGAACAGATGACGGACTGAGCACAAGTCTGGTCATCACATAAATCGACAAAATTTATTTTAAAATTGTAAGTTAAAAGATGGAAGATTGAAGTATGCAACTTAGTCCATCAAAACTGTTTCACAAATTAGTTTATCACTGATTCCTTTCCAATTCGGGGTGCTATGGGCCTTGGAGGGGAACGTGCAAATTGTGGCGTTTCATTGCATCTTCCAACCTTGTCCTTATAGTCAATACAGCTGTTGAGCTTTGAAGGTTCTATCAAAGTTGCCCAGATGACTTACTCCTGTGCGTCTTGTAGTTGATGCACTCTGCTGCAATTGTGCCTAAGCGGTGAGGGGAATAAATATTGCAGGTATTGAAGATGGTACAATCAAGTGACTGCATTGTCATGGACGGTGGCCAATTTCTTAAGTGTTATTGAAGTTACACCCATCAAGGCAAATGTAGAGAGTTATGTTCGACGTCTCAATTGTGCCTTGTAAACGAGGTAGGATTCACAGAGACACGAGTTGAGTTTATAATCAAAAATTGTCTACTAAAGGACATGTTTTTGTTGTCAAAATGTTTATATCGCCAGTTTCTATCCTTTGTTTTCCCTAAATACTAGCTCTGGGTAGTATTACTCCATGTAATCGTGGACGATTACACGGGGTAATTTGGTTACAGTAAGGCCATGGAATGTCAGTGGGATATGATTAGGTTCTCATTTGTCAGAGTTATCATTACTCTGTTTCGTCCTTGTGTGCACCAAACTGATTCCAGTCGCTGTCTGATTTCAAGTTCCAATTCCAGTCTGTGCTTGAAATTTCAAACGTTTCTTCGCATAATTTCTCCACCTGCCTTAATAATATGTAAGGACGCTGCAGGGGACAGCAGAGATTTACGAGGATGTTGTCAATACTGGAGAAAACGGAGCTTCGTGGAAAGATTGTTTAGGCTGGGAATATTCTCCTTGAAACAAAGGAGGCGGAGGGGAGCTGTATAATCACATGATAACTTTTATAAATGTTCAATATTCATGGGATCTTGACAGGGTAGTTACTGGCAGGGGGTGGTTTAATCTTTGGTATGAGGACAGCACCAGAGGACATGAACTCAGAATGAGATTTTGCCTATTTAATTCAGAAATGTGGAGTAATTTCTTTGCTCAGGAGCCAGTGAATCGGTGGAACTCCTTACCGAACCTGTGGTTGAGGCTGAGTTGTTGTGCATTTTCAAACTGTACCATACAGATATTTAACCAGAAAGGCGATGAAAATTTGTCGATGCAATGCAGGAGAATGGAGGTGAGGATTATCAGATCAGCCATGAGTTCATTGAATGGTGGAGCAGACTCGATGGGCTCAATGGCCGACTTCCAATCCGACATCATTTGGTCTAACGCCTTATTTTATTGATAAGTTTCGAATTCTGAGCGGATGGGATGAAGTGACAGAAAAAGTTTCTCAAACTGATCAGACAGATCAGGAACTAAACTCATAAGCTCATGAACAAGAAATGTGCTGTGGCCTGGAGACAACAAATGGCACTGGGCACACCGCAGATGGGTATGTGCAGAGGTTGTGTTTGCTAAAGAAAATTGGTGGATCTTATATTGTTGCCAACTTGGTGATCACGCTGGATGATGGATCGCGATATGATTCAAACTACAAAAGCTTGTGAAAGAATGAAAGATTTGTTTCATTGGAAAAGTTTTCTGCGATTCCAATTCAATTGACTGTTTAAAATACTGATCAGAACTTTATGTGGAGTGCTACATTAAAATCCAAAAGCCCACTGGATAAACTATTGCACCCAATCTCTCCTTGTTTGTTTCACTTTCAGACGATGTAAGTTCATAGAAAGTCAAGATGGAATGAAAGGAGGAAAGAGACGTTGCCCTCCTTTTCATTATCCCAATGTAACTTACAACAGAATCAAATTGCTTTAATTGACCTTGATGTGCTATCGATTTATCACAAATCTCCGGTGCAATGAAGGGAAGAGCAAGATTCTCTATCCAATGTATCCTAAAGATGTGAGACACTGAGGGAAACCACAGCTGCGTTTGATAGAAGTAACAGACAGAGTAAGATTCAAATTCACACATGCGCAATGGAAGAGCAACCCGTCGCCTTAACCTCTGCGCCCCTAAGCCCATTGCAAAGGGGCTCACATGTGACCACATCAATATTACATATGGTGCACCTTGGGATGAGAAATTCCCTGAGCGGAATCGAATCCACACCATTATGTTTCTGCTTTCAGCAGAATAATAATACCAGCAAAATCCAAGGAATTGACCTCGTCCTTGGAAGGAATACCTTGTCCTTGATTTATTCCGAGTCGGAACTGTCTCAGAGTCACCCAACAAACATGAAATTCCCGTCACATACACACGCACATTTGGTCTTGACACATATTTTCTTCAGACAGTTTCTCTGTTACGTGAAGATGTATATATGGAGAGAGAAGTGAAGGTGATGTTTTAGCTCGATGGTCTTTCTCATATGGCTGAACCTGAAGTGGGTAAAATTCCCGGAAATGCAGTTTTGTTCATTTCATTTTATTACTTTTGATGCAACTTCACTCTGTTCATTGCAACGACAGGATGTGAATTGGATTTATATGATTGGAACGTTTAATGTTGTCATCAATTTTGTTCCGAATTTATTTCAGCTTAAAGAAAATACTGATGAGAAAAACAGAAGGTTAAATTACAAAACAAGATGCCAGTTTTGATGCTCAGTTACTTTGGCAGATTTCAGTGGGTATCAAATGAAACCAACATCATGGCGATTGCCCTCACATCTTTAAAGCATGGGATTAAAGCAGGAAATCGATCTCCAAGAGACGGGTCACTTCCTATTCATTATGAAATATCTTTCCTTGATAAGATACAAAATCTACTCAGTTCCAATTATAATGCTTCATGTGGAATATTAATAGAAATCTTTCAAAACTCTGAGTTTTTCTTTTGATGAATCTTATTTAGCTGCATATGTTTCCAACATTTCTTTCCATCTGAAGTCGTCCAAATTAGATATTGTTTCCTCGCACCTTCCACCCCCCACATCCCACTTTTACACTTTTACCTGGCCACAGGCTGTCTCTCTCCTGGTGAAACTCACTGGTTGTGTGTCTCTAAATGTGCCTTTACAAGTATTTTGGAAACGGATTCTCTGAGTGACAGAAATTCTGCTCCCATTATTTCTTTGTCCGACATCGATGGTTTTGAAAGCCTGAAGTTCAGAAATTTACGATCTTGAAAGAGTGAATTTACGACCTACTTACTCTCTCCAAACCTCAAATACTCTGGAAAACTTCCATTCAGTTTTCTTTGGTTTAGTTTCAAGTTTTCCATCACACAAATAAATAAAATGCCAACCCCACTAAACACCGTCTGCATCGTCTCTAATGTATTCGCAGCCCAGTAAACACTGGCAGTGCCTTCTCTGATAGAATCACAGATTCCCTACAAAGCAGAAAGTACAATTCACCCAATCGAGTCTCTGGGGACACTCCAAACAGCATCTCAACCAGATCTAACTCCCTTCTCTATTCCCACAGGCCTCTATCTTGTGGTTTCAAATAAACCTGCTGGAATAAAACCTGGAATCGTGTGACTGTTGACCATATCACTACGTTACCCATGGCTAATTCACTTAACTTACTGAGTTACTCCCTGGACACATCAGCGCAATTTAACATGGCCAATCAATCTAACCTACAGACCTAACAGTAGTGCGAACCATTGAGCAAACGTACCATCACATTGAACACTATCTGTATCATGTGTAATGGCTTTGCACACTGGCAACTCAACCGAGTGAAAGCAAGCTGCGCCCTTCAACCCGAATTCAGTGCATCCCAACGCGGGTCTACGCTGTACAACCTCATTCGTGCTGCTGGAAATGTTCCTGCACTCAAGTCTGAATGGGTTTACTCTGTTTTCTTCCTCAGAGTCCTGCTTTAAATAAACATATAAGTGAGGAACAAATCGATAAAATGGTTTTCATTGCAACACAAACACAATGTGCAGTTTGCAGAAGATACGTGTTTGCACTTTCACTGACACTCTCTCTCCCCAGGAGTTCATTCCTTCCCCGGCTGATTCTGACAGAACATCTTCCTGTGACATATCCAGTGACATATCCAATTGAGAATGGAAGGCCAAGCATGGATAACCTTCACTGGGTAACAGAGCGACAGGTTTAAAACCTGTATGATGCCCCCAGGGGAGAATTGAGGCTGTGACAGGCGGGGGCACTAACCACGATACTGTGGAGGAGGACAAAATCGAAGGAAGCCCTTCAGCCTGTTGTGGCCGCACTTGTCCAACACAACTGCTCAACGGCCTAAATCAAGTTTTCCATCGTTTAGCCCATAATCTTATATGTCTTGGCATCACAAATTCACATCTCAATTTTTTTCAGGTTAAAAAAGTTTCCGCCTCTCTGACCATTTCTGCACATATACTCAAACCTTTCTGCCTTTTCCCGAAATCTCTTGGCCCCAGTGTTCGATCCCTCCATCAATCAGAAACGCTTCCTTCAGTCTATACTATCCATATCCATCAGGATTTTATCCATCTCAGTCATGTCTTCTCCAATCTCCTCTGCTCGGCGACAAACAACCCCAGTGTGTCCAATTTTTTCTCATAACTGAAACTCTTCAGCCCAGACAATATCCCAGTGAATCTCTCCTGCAACGTTCCCAGTGAGATCACATCCATGCTATACTCTGAACTGCAGAACTGCACACAGTAATCTAGCTGGAGCCGAATGAACATTTTCTTTATTCTTTTACTGCAAGAGGGCGTCGCTGGCTCTGCAATATTTATTGCTATCCCTAATTGCACAGCGGGCAGTAGAGACTCAACTGTATTGCAGTGAGTCAGGAGTCACATGGAGACCCGACCAGGTAAGAATGGCAGTTTCCTTCCTTAAAGGACGTCAGATGGTTTTGTGTTTTCAACAATTGACCATGGATTTGTAGGAGTTATTAGATTCATAATTCCAGATATTTAATGAATCCCAATTCTACTACCTAGCATGTTCGGAGTCAAACCCGAGTCCCTGGTGTCTGAACGAACAGTCCAGTGGTCAGTGGCACTATCGCTCGGCCATTGAAGGAAACCGGTGAAACTGATCTTTTCCAGTGAAGTCGCTTTTCACCGATACAGCTCTGTGTCCTTTTCCAGAGCTTGATCCCCCAATAATCTCTGGTCCATGTCAGTAAAAGCTGCTACATGAGTATTGATCGCAGAACAGTGGTAACCAAATGGATCAAATGGTCTGCAGGTCCCGATGGTGGGGTTGCGGCACGTTCACCCAGCAACAGTGTCCGCAGCAGCACGGACTGAACGGTATCAATGTGAGAGTCAGTGTTAGATACTGCTGTGCCTGAATGAAATAGGAAATGACTCCAAAACTACATGATGAAAAAGCAGTGCTCTGAAAGCTAGTGCTTCAATTAAACCTCCAAGACGATAACCTGGCGTTGTGTGATTTTTATGTTTGTACACCGGCATCTCTAAATTAATGAAATGGGGGTGTGGGATGGAAATTTCGCTTCGTGATTGTAGGAGGGAAGGAATCTCTGAGAACGGGAGGATTTGAATTCTGATATATGAAACACAGAGATGTGAGTGAGCAGAAATAGAAGGGAACAATTATCACCTTGGAGAAAATTACCATGTTAAAACAAATGATTCATTCGTGTTTCACAAAAGCTGGGGCAAAATCGAGGAATTACTGCCTTGACTCGGATTCGAACCGAGCTTGCTGCAGTCATACCACAGAGTACAAACTACTATACGATCACGGCATCCTACGGACAAGCACCCTAACAGCGCATAATAAGTACAGTAGCAAAGGAAATGTTAGGCAGAGCACCAAATGCACAATATCAGTGCTTAGCCAGGAGTGGCAGATATGTGGGAACTCAGAATGGGCTGACCGTTTTAAATTGGTGCCCCCGGAGGTTGTGGTGATTCCATCATTAATATGCTGAAGGCTGAGATAAATAGATTTCTCCAAAATATCAAAGACTCCGCGGAGAGTGCAGGTTTTGTTGAAATGTATGCTTCAATAGTAATGCAGTTTAACATCGGCTACTTCATCAGTTTCCCACACAAGGCAGTAACCATTGCTGCCACATAGTCCCAATTCCCAGCCCCACAATCAGAGGAACTGAGTGGCGCATTCATGAAGTTCCAACGAGAACTTGGGTTGGAAATGAGGTCGCAGAGCTTCTCGATGGCTCCAGTGATACAACCGGTGAATGCATGGTACTTCCTTGACGGTTTAGGGGCGCAAACAATTTCGAGGTTGGGAGTGCTCCTGTTTAAAGGTGGGGCAGGAGGGAAAATTTGTTCCAGTTTACAATGACATAGCAATCTATGGTGCATCTTGATGAGACAGCTGAGTGCCACAACTGGAGCGTGGGCGGCTGGTTTGAAGTTTGATCTTGCTTCACTATCACCAACTTCCCTGGAATGAATTGCTTTCACTATTTTTATTTTCAATTGTTTGCAGGTGACACCACAGTTGTAGACAGTGAGGAAGATTATGTAAGATTCACAAGGATCTTAATCCAAGACGTCGATGTGAAATACAACATGGAGTTCAATGTGGATCAACGGAAGTTATTGCATTTTGGTACAACAAAAAGACTAGACCTAATACAGTTCGTGATAAGGGCTTTGCGAAGTGTTGGAGAACACGGAAGCTCGGGATACTGGTAGATAATTCTTTGTAGTTTGCATCACATACAGACAGAATGCTTAAAAGACATTTGACACACTTCACTTCATTGCTCAGTCTTTTGTGCATAGGAGTTGGGACGTTATATGACGTTTTTCAGGACATTGATGAGGCCTGTTCTGGAGTATTATGTCCAGTTCAGGCCGCCCAGTTGTAGGAATGATATTATTCAGCTGAAGCAGGTTCTGAAAAGGTATGCACGCATGTTGCCGTGTGTGGAAGGTGTGAGTTATAATGAAAGGCTGGATAGGCTGAGACTATTTTCACATTCTAGATTGGTGTACTCGAAAACCACAACAGGCAAGGCAGCATCCGAGGAGCAGGAGAATCAAATTTTCGTGCAATTGTCGTTCATTAGGCTCTTCCGCGAAACGTCGATTCTCCTGCTCCTCAGGTATTGCCTGACTTGCTGTGCTTTCCCAGCACTACACTCTCGACTCTGATCTTTCATCTGCAGTCCTCACTTTCCCCTAGTAGAGACTGTCTTCACTCTAGGTTAGAGGTTTGAACGGCGATCTGACAGAAGTTTATGAATTGTTGAGAGGTAAGTTAGAGTTAACGATAGCTGCCTTTTCCCAGGAGGGGGGTTTCAAAGCGAGAGAGCATATGTTTAAGAGGACAAAAAGAGATATTATAAAAAATACATGTGTGGCAGTTTTTTATAGAGGGTGTTTTAAGTGTGCAATTAAATTGCTGAGGAAGTGATGGATGAGGGTACATTTGCAACATTTAAACCACAAATGGATCTATACAAGAATGGCAAAGTGGTATTTTTAAACTAAAATCTATTCATTTGTGCCTAGTAAATCAGTTATTACCCAGAGGACAGTTAAGAGTCAACCGTGGGACAGAGTAGATGACTATAGCAGTTTGCTTCCCGAACTGGTATGAGTGCATCAGAAAGGAATTTCCACAAAACTGATTCAGGTTATCACGAGACTCTTTAGTTCCATGTATTTAATGAATTCAAACTCCACCATCTGTCAATCCAGGACCTTAACCCTTTGTCCCCAAATTATTACCTGGGTTTTTAGATTAACGTTGCAATAATAACACGACAAGGGCATTATTACTACTCAGTGATAACAAGAGGAGGGAGACGGGATGAGATTAGTTTGGCAGTGTGTTCAGCATGGATTGGTTGGACTGACGGGCCTGTATGCCTTCATGCTGTATGACTCTATGATTGACGCTATGGAACAGGCAGTCGGTTGGGATTAACAGCAGCATTGACAGCATCATCGAAAACCTGATGAGAAATCATGCTGCCGTCTCCGGAGGTTGTTTTGCTCAGTCATCCCTTCCCACACACGGGACTGGTGAACGGTCTCTCCCCAGTGTTACTTATTAAATGAGATTCCATTTCTTTGGTTAATTGAATCCCTTCCAGAAGTTCCCACATTGCCCTGCTTTCTCTGTGCTATCAGTGACCTTTTTTTTCTATCCAGGGTGAACGATCGTTTCAAATTGTGTCCACACAGATACAAATTCCGTTTTCCATGTTGTTAATATGTTTTCATTCTTTCTCATTCACCCACAGGGTGTGAGTATGACTGGTCAGGACAACATTAATTCTTTGCCCCTTGTTCGTTGCTGCCTGGCTGCACCACACATCCGGGTGCGATCCCAGCCTCGGGTGTCTGTCTGTGGGCAGTCTGCACATTCTCTGTGTGTTTGCGTTTTTATTTCTCCCTCTGACCAGAGATGTGCCAGTTACAGGGATCAACAATGGGAAATGCAGGCTTATCGGACAGGGAATACCGTGGGGTCTGGTGGGATGCGCTTCGGATGGATGTGTGGACTGGAAGGGCCGATTAGCCTGCTTTCCCACCCGATGGGGATTCTTGAATTAAAGGTCAGCTCATGTTTTTTCTGGTCATGGAGTCTCTCGTAGGCAGGACTGGGTGAAGATGGTGGAATCCCCTGCATAAAGGGTATGAATGAATGGGATTGCAGGAAGTTAAAGTTATTATCTCTGTTTCTGAGGTCAGGCTTGCATTCCAGGTTTTATTCATCGAACGTAAACATCACCCTTTCCGTGTCCCAGTCGCCAAGGATGACAAGTTTAAAATATCACCCCAACACCACCTTCTCCAGGTTGAAATCTTGATTGTGTGGAAGTAATTGATACTGAGCTGATGCAAGCAAATGCAGCTGCCACCGCCAGTGTCGGAAACACAGATCCAAATAGCAAACTCATCTTTTAAACCCACTACTGCAAACTTAAGGGCTCAACACGCTACAGTTGTGCCACTCAGCTGTCTTAGCAAGATGCAGTGCAGATCGCTATGAGAGTACAAACGGGGACCACCATTCCCTTGATCAGGTGCACACTCAACCTAGGAAGTTTTTGCGCCTCTATACCATCATAAAAGGACTGCACGCTCACCTGTTGCATCACAGGAGGCAGAGAGTAACTCCGCGCACTCATTCCCATTCCCATCCCCATTTCCGGTTGGATCTGGGCGGCTGTGCCACAATTTCTCTGATTCCGAGGCTGTGAACTGGGATTATGTGTGATTATCTGCAACACTGGTTACAACTTGAAGAAGCTGGTGAAGTCGCCGATGTTAAGCTACAATGCTATTGAAGCATACATTTCAACTATATCCAGTAGTGTCCCCTGAGTCTTTGATGTTTTGTCAAAATCTATCAATCTCAGTTTTCAACATTCTCATTCAAGGGATCTCTACAGCCTCTGAGGACATCGAACTGAAAGATTAATCTCATTCTCAGTTCCCACATATCTGCCACGTTTCGCTGGGTACTGATAATGGACATTTGCTGTTCTTCCGAACATTTCCTCTGCTAGCAAACTTATTGCTGCTTGCAAGTCTCCTGTTCTGTGCTTACTGTGATCGTGGTTGTCGGTATTTTGCATTGTGACCACAGCAACCTCGATTTGAAACCAAATCACGGCACTAAGTGTTCTCTCCGTTGTCCTTTTTGTGACACATGCTAAGAAATTAATTGTTTTACCTTCAAATTCCGCTCTCTCACATCTCTGCGTTTCATGTATCAGGATTCAAACACAGCCGTTCTCGGAGATTTCTCTCCTTCCCACGATCATTAAACCACCTTTCTGTCCATCCTCCCATTTCTCTGAGGCAATGCACAATCTATCACTCTCTTTCACATTCAAACTGTTCTGTCTGTGCTGCTGCTGCGGTCACTGTTGTTGGGTGAACGTGCCCAAATCCCACCATCGGGACCTTCAAACAAGTCGATCCATTTGGATACCACGGTTGTGAAATCAATCCCCATGTAGCAGCTTTTACTGACATAGGCCAGAGACAATTGGAGTGTCAGACTCATGGAAAATACCCAGGGCAGTGTTGGGTGAAAAGACATTGTATTGGAAAAGATCAGCTTTTGTGGCTTTCTGTGGTGGTCTTGTGGTAATTTCATAGGACTGATAATCCAGAGACCGAGATAATAGTCTGGGAACTCGGGCTTGGGTCCCACTATGTCATGATTGTCAAATTTAAGATTCAAAAAATATCTGCAGGGAAGAATCTAATGACTATTATATATCCATTGATAATTGTTGAAAAAAAAGTCTGTTCCACTGATGTCATTTATGGATGGAATTTGCTATCCTTACTTGGTCTGGGCTGCATGTGACTTCAGACTCATAACAATATGATTGAGTCTCAACTGCCCTCTGGGCAATTCGGAATGGGTAATAAATTCTGCTGAGATAGAATCGCCCTCATACTAATCCAGAAATTTTAAAACAAATGCTCATTAGGCTCTAGCAAGAGTGTTGTTGTGCAGTTTTGAAAGTCACATTATAGCAGGGATGTGATCACACTGAGAAAATTGCAGGAGATATTTACTGGGATACTGTTTGGGCTGAAGAGTTTCAGTTGTGAAGAAAGACAGGACAGAGTGGAGTGTTTGTCGCAGTGCAAAGGAGATGTAGACAAGGCATGATTGAGTTAGAGTATGGACAGGGTTGGCTGAACGGGTTTCCCATTGAAGGAGGGATCGATCAGCAGGGGCCAGAGATTTAAGCAGAAAGATTAAGGTTTGAGAAGATGTGCGAAAAAGCTTTATCAGCCATTGGGTGGTTGGAATTTGGAATACACTGTCTGCATATTTCAGAGCGGCAGAAACCCTTATAACCTGAATAAACATTCAGATGTGAACTTTTGATGCCAAGACATATAAGGCTGTGGGATAAGCATTCTGAAATGGGATTCAGTTCATTAGGCAGTTGTTTTTGACAAGTGCGACCACAATTGGTTGAAGGGCCTCCTCTGACACTCCTCTCCTCCATAGTAGAATGGTTAGTGTCCCCGCCTGTCACAGGGCTCAATTTTCCGCTGGGGACAGTGTAAATGTTTTTAAATTGTCGCTCCATTCCCAAGTGCGGGTCTTGATACCTGTCCTTCCATTCTCGATGGGGCATATCACACGAAGGAGAGTGCTGCCTGAATCAGTGTGGGAAGGGCTGCAACTCTCAGGGAGGTAGAGTGTCAGTGAACGGCCAAACATGTGACTTCTGCAAACTTTACCTTGTGACTGTGTTGGAATGAAAAACATTTGACAGACTTGTTCAGGATTGAAGTGTTTACTAGAAGCAGGAAGCTGAGGAAGAAACAACATAAACACATTCAAATATGAGTGCAGAAACATTTCCCGCAGCACGAATGAAATTGTAAAAGACAGAGTAGCGTTTCGATACATTGAATTTGTGTTCCTTTGTTTTGATCAGTTTTACCAGGGTATAAAACCATTAAAAAATGTTACAGCACTTGCTCAATATGATGGAACATTGTCTCAGTAATTCGCACTGCTGTTCAGAGGAAGGGTTATGTTGATTGACAAATTTAAATTGCCCTCTCGTGTCCAGGGAGTGAATTAAGTAAATTAGGTGAATTAGCCATGGGTAACGCGGGGATAAGGTCAGAAGTCACAGGACATCAGGTTATACTCCAACAGGGTTATTTGAAATCATAAGGGGGAGGGATTCCCCTTCTTCACGTGAAATATAAGGAAATAGGAGGGGAGCTAGGTTTGGGTGAGATGCTCTTCAGAGAGTCAACACCGGCTCGATTGACTGAAATGCTCTTTCTGCACTGTAGGATTCTGTGATTCTACGAATTGATAATGACGGTGTTTACTGGGGTGTAAAGCCATTAGCTAAGATGTTGATGGGTGTGTACTGAGGATGAGATTTTATTCACTTGTCTTCTTGGAAAATTGAGAACAGTTTTCCCTGAACCAAGGAAGACTTCATTGGGTATTTTCAGGATATGAAATGTTTGGACAGAGTAAATAAGTGGAAAATTCCCACTTTTAAGTAAGTAAACATGTAGATGTCAGGCATTCAATACCTTTGAAGGACAAAGAAATGATGAGAACAGAATCGCTGTCACTCCGAGAATCTGTTTTTCAAAATATTTGGAAAGGCACATTTGATGACATACAAGGAATAAATTTCACAAGGAGAGAGACAGCGTGTGGCTAGTTAAAGATGCAGAGCTGGGGTGTAGTCGGTCGGAAGTTGCGGGGAAACAATGTCCAACTTGATTGACTTTAAATGTAAAGACGTTTCTTTAATGTGTGCCGCTGAATAAGATTCGGTTCCAAAACTCTGCATTTTGATAGATTTGGCATAATGTTCCACCTAAAGCATTGTAAATGAACTGAGTGGATTTTTATTTATTGTGAAGGGAAGATATTACATAATGAATAGGAAGTGACCAGTTGCTTGGAGATCGACTTCCTGCTTTCATCACATGCGTTAAGGATGTGAGAACAAACACCATGATGTTTGGTTCATTTAATACTCAGTGAAATCTGCCAAAGAAACGAGCAACAAAACTGGTGGGTTTTCTTTTGCACTTTAACCCTCTGTTTTTCTAAGCAGTATTTTCCTTAAGCTGAAATAAATTTGCTGAGCAAATTTGAATACAACATTAATCGTTCCAATGAGATATATCTAATTCACTTCTGATTATTACAATGAACATTGTGAGGGTTCAGCAAAATTAAAATGAAACGAACAAACAGGCATTTCTTGCAGTTTAATCCAATTCAGGTTCAGCCATATGAAAAAGGCCATTGAGCAACAACATCGCCTTTATTTCACTCACGATGGCTGCTTCTTCACGTGAAAGAGAAAGTGACTGAAGAAATTATGTGCCAAATGTAGGTGTAAATATGACGGAAAATTCTTGTCCTGTTTCATTCTGACTCAGTTCTGACTCAGAATGTATTAATGACAGCTATTCATTCTGACCAGCATGGCTATTTATTGGAATTTGCTGTTATTATAATTCTAGTGAAAGCAGAAACACAATGGTGTGGATTCGATGCCGCTCTGGTACTTTCTCATCCATAACTTTCACTACATGTAACCTGATGAGGTCACATGTCACTCCACTATAAAATGTGCAGAGGAGACCGAGAGATTATGGTGGTGGGATATTACACCGCTGTGCTCCGCATTCACGGGTTCGAGTCACACTCTGGTTGCTAACTTTACGCACCGCTCTAACAGTTTTTCTTTGCACCTCACACCTCTGGTATACACTGGATCGAGAAACTTGTTCTTGCCCTTCACTGAACGGGAGATTCAGGAATAATCGACACCACATTAAAGTCGAAATGAAGAGTGAGAGCAGTCATTCTATTCAATTGTAGATAAAATTGGTGTAATGAGAAGGAACACATTTTTCTTTCCGCCCTACATTCCATCTTGTCTTTCTATAAATTTACATTGAAACAAAGAGAAACAAAAAAGAGATCGGGAGCAAAAGTTTATCCAGTAGGGTTGTTCATGAGTATTTTAACCTAATACTTCATACAAAGATCTGATCAGTATTTCAAACACTCACTCGGAATTGGAACCGCAAAAACTTCTCCAATGAAACAAGCATTTCATTTTTTCACCAGTTTCTGCTGTGTGTGAAACATGCAACGATACATCATCCAACGTGATCACTGACTGAGAGCGAGCCAACTGTATGAGATCTAGCAACTTCCTTCAGCAATCAAAGCTTCTGGACGCAGCCACCTGTGCTGGGCCCAGTGTCATTTGTTGCCCCCAGGTCACAGCACATTTCTTTTTTCTGTCTTTATGAGCTTTGTTCCTGATCTGTCTGATCTGTTTAATAAACCTTTCCTGTCACTTCATCCCATCCCCTCACAATTCTGAACTTATGAATAAAATAAGGCGTTAGACGAAATGTTAAACCAACTGGAAGTATGCTATTCAGCCTAAGGAGTCTGCTCAACCATTCAACGAACTCATGGTTGATCTGATTTGGAGATGCCGGTGTTGGATTAAGTTAAAAATCACACAACACCAGGTTATATTCCAACAGGTTTACTTGGAAGCACTGGCTTTCTGAGCGATGCTCCTTCATCAGGTGATAGTCTGGTGACTATCACCTGATGAAGGAGCATCGCTCCAAAAGCTAATGTGCTTCCAATTAAACATGTTGGACTATAACCTAGTGTTGTGTGCTTTTTAACATAGTTGATCTGATAATCTTGAATTCCTTTCTGCTCACTTAGCTGGACAAAGTTTAATCATCTTTCTGATTAACTATCTGGCACAGTTTGAAAATACCCAACCACACATCCTCAACAGCGGATACTGGAAAAATGCCACAGATTCCTGGACTCCTGAGCAAAGAAATTACTCCTCATTTCTGAATTAAATGGGCAATATCTAATTCTGAGATTATGTCCTCTGGTGCTCTCTCAGAGCACGGGGCAAGCCTCCTGCCCGTATCTACCCTGTCAAGATCCCACAAATATTGAACATTTATAATTGTTATTATGTGAGTATAAAGTTCCCCTCTTCCTCCTTTGTTTGAAGGAGAATAATCCCAGCCTAACCAATCATGTCACGATGTTCTACTGTATACTGTAGCAACATGTTGGTAAGTCTGCGCTGTCCCTTACAGCGTCCTTATATATTATTACGACAGGTGGAGAAATTTCGGCGAGGAAACAGGTTGATATTTCAGGCGCCGACGGGAATTGAAACTTGAAATCAGAAAGCGATTAGAATCGGATTGACTCACAGAAGGACCAAATACGGCGAATTAAACTCTGACAAATGAGAATCTAATCATATTCGATTGACATTCAATGGCTTCAATGTAACTGAATTTCTCCGTGTAATCGTCCTGAGAGCTAGTATTTAGGAAAAATGGAACATGACCGCCCATATAAAGAAGTTGACGACAAACACCTGTCCGTGGTTCGACTTTGTTTGATTATTAACTCAACTCTTGTCTCCGTGAAGCCTACATCATCCGCAACGCACAAATTAGATGTTTAACAGAATTCTTTCCATTTGCCTAGATGCGTGCAGCTTCAATGACACTGAAGGAACTGGGCACCCTCCACGACAATACAGTTACTTAACTGTATATTGTTGAACACCTGAATATTTATTCCCGTAAATGCTAAGGCACAATTTCAGCAGAGTGCACCACATAGAAGATTCACTGAGTAAGTCATCCAGGCATTGTTGAAAGAACCTTCAAAGCTCAAATATTGTACTGACTATAAGGACAAGGTTGAAGATGTAGTGAACCTTCACCATTTGCAAATTACCCTCTAAGTTACATACCAGCATGACTTGGAGAGGAATTAGTGGTAAATTCATTGAGTGGTGAAGTAGTTTGATGGGCAAAGATTTATACTTCAGCCCTCTATCTTTCATCTTTCAATTTTTAAAAATGTAGATTATTCCATGGACCAGACTTGTGCTCATTCCTTTAGTTGCTTCCTAAACTGGCGGTTGCTAAATATCGAATATCATCCACAGTCTGTGGTCAACAATAGAAAATATCCAAAAACATCCCTAACAACTTATCTCCCTGTCCAACATTCTTCAGGGATCTGTGAATGTCCACTCCAAGATCTCGTTGTTCCTGTACACCACTCAGAAAACTCACTGTTATTGTTAAAACTCCCCAAATTCACTACACTCATTGGTCTGGATTCAATTCCATTCGCCATTTTTCTTTTCCAACTGATGGATACATCCCTGTGGTCCCTGACATTATTCATCATAGTCAACTACACGACAATGTATCGTTATTACACTTCTAAATCATGACTCCTCATAAAAAAGTGTGAATTATTGATCTACATCAGAAAACTGTGGTACTTCACTGGGAACAAGCATCCAAACATTGTTCTTTGCTGTATAGGATGAAGAACTGCCATGTTCCAATCTCCAAGGGTTGCTAGCCCAGTAACTCGCCACTCCGTTTGCAGATGACACAAAGATTGGTGGAGTAGCTAGAAAACATAGGGGACTGTCAAATAATGAAGGGGAATATAGATAGACAGAAAAGGTGATTGGAGAAGTGGCAAATGGATTTCCGTCCAAGCAAATGTGAGGTGATGATTTGGGGAAGTCTAATTTCAGAGCCAAGTATACAGTAAACGGAAGAGCCTTGGGTAAACTTGATGAGAAGAGAGATCTGGGAGTTCAGGTTCTTTGTACCCTGAAGGTGATAGCACAGGTGGATAGAGTGGTCAAGCAGGCATATGTTATGCTTGCCTTCACCGGATATGGCATTAAGTATAAGAGCAGGCAAGTCCTGCAAAAATTGTACAAGAGTTTGTTTCAGCCGCGTTTAGAATACTCTGTACAGTTCTGGTCGCCAAATTACCAAAATTATGTGGACGTTTAGGAGAGAATGTGGAGAAGGTTTACGCAGCTGTTGCCTGGTATGGAAGATGCAAGCTGTGAAGAGAGGTTGAACAGGTTACTTCTGCTTTCATTAGAAAAGACGAGATTAAGGAGACCTGATTGAGGTCTACAATATCTTGAAGGGTGCAGACAGGGTGGTTAGAGATATGCCTTTTCCCCAAGGTGAGGGATTCAATAATGAGAGGTCATGCGTTCAATGAGAGAGGTGAAACTTTTAAGGGAGATAGACATGGAAAGTATTTTACACAGAGGGTGGTAGGTGCTGGAATGCGTTGCCAGCAGAGGTAGTAGAGGCAGCATGGTAGATTATTTAAAGATGCGCCTGGACAGATGCATGAGTAAGTGAGAAGCAGAGGGATACGGATGCTTAGAAATTGGGCGACATGTTTAGATAGTTGATTTGGACCGGCTCAGGCTCGGCTGTCCAAAGGGCCTGTTCCTGGGCTGCACATTCTCTGTATTCTTTGTTCTTCTTTGTTCACTACACTACCAACTGTGGGTTACAGGTGAAGTTGTTTTACTTCTGCAATCATAATTACTTATGCAAGGTAAATGAACACACATTTTGTAATTATTTCAACCAAGAGCTGGGTCAACAAGAATGAAACCTATATGAAGAAAATATATAATTGTTTTCATATTAGCTAAAACGTGCATACAAGAATGAAAAGTGTCTGCAAACAATGGTAGATGGTACAGACAAATAAATAAGGTGCTGTGAGGATGTAGGTTAAGCCAGATATGCTTGTACAAGCAGTAGTTATAAGCATTTGTTTCCCATTTCTGCAAAAACAAAAACCCAACCCCAATTAAAAGGTCGTAAATTTCAATATGTTTTGGGAAAGGGAGGAAATGTCACAAGTGTGGGAAATAGATCGCAGTGAAGGAGTATATACCAAAAAGTTGACCACAGTCAGGATGTGGTGAAAAGGCCAAGTAAAACCTGCACTTTGTTATGGACAAGGCCGGATAAGGCAAGAGAGAAACAATAGTAATGGGCACCGGGTTTGGAGTAGTGAATCCTATGCACTTGCTAAACTCTGCGAGTCTATTTCAGGCACCACGCTTGCAATCGTGTAATAAACATACTGATTGCTTCAGATCTTGTCTCGCACTGAAATTATTGAAGTGAGTGGGCTTAGTTTCTCACAATTGGGGGATCGTCCAGGTTATTCTTCCATCGCCAGGGGGAGTTGCTGGCCCTGGACACTGGGAAGGTGCCTCCCATTCACAATTGAGAAGTGGTTTCTTGTCCCAGTTTTGTCCTCTCCCTTGGGCGACTGGTACGAATCCCACAACAGAGATATCTGATTCAGACAGTGAAAGAAGGTCGATAAAAAATATGGAAAAAAGGGGCCAGGCAACTCTGTGCACAGACCAACGTCAGAAAACTGACTTTTATGTATTAACTTGGTGGCCGGAAAAAAGGGGTATTTAATCGCTGAGGGACTGGTGAAGGCCCCGAGAAATAGGAGGTAGGCAGAGTAAGTTGAACTGTCACAGAGTAAAGGAAGAAAAAGTCCCTGGTAACATTCCTCCTAAAAGTCCGTTGGGGAGGATATTGAGGGAATGGACAAGTAACACTTGTACAAGGGAAAAAGATAAAAAGATAATGATTAAATATTGTTGTTTAGTATGGACCAAAGAACCAATCATTCATCCAGCTGTCTTCTGGCCAAAGTATGATTCGGATGAGGATTGGGTATGTCAGTATTGAGATTTGTACGTGAATAAAAAACAACCTTTTAGTCAAGAAGAGGCGGACTATGCGTCCTGTTGAAAGGGTAGTTTGGGAATGATGGTAGTAAAGACAAAGGATTCTCCCTCTGCCCCACCTAGTCACTGGGATTCTTTTGCCTGTTTGCACTCCCACCCCCCATACCATAAAATCATATTGGGTGAAAAAGGGGGAGGAGGAGAGACAGACAGCCAGATAGGGACAGGGAACGGATGACCCACAAGAGGAGAACGAAGAGGCGGTGGTCGGGGATGCTGTTGTTCCTGACCATCAATCCACAACAAAACGAAGGGAAGATAAAGTAGATGTAGAGGACGCTTCCGGAGTATCTAAACAAAAGCCTAAGGGGGAGAAACAAAAACAAAAAAGGGGAAGAACATAAAGAGTTATCCCCGTCGGGAGGTACAAATACGGGACAAGGAGATTGGGTTTGTAAGTGGCCCTTCACCAGTGGGGAGGTCAGAACATTTAAAAAGGAGATAAAGGTCCTGGTTGAGGATCCGGTCGGGCTGTCTGAACAAATTGATCAATTCTTGGGGACCAGTCTGTATACGTGGACTGAGTTAATGTCTATTTTGAATGTACTATTTACTGGGGAAGAAAGGATACTTATATCAGGAGCAGCCATTAAAATATGGGACAGGGAACTTCCCATTGGCGATGGGGATACTGGACAGGGAGAGACGGAGTTTACCCTCAGAGACACCCAGTGGGAAAATCAAAACCCAGAGCATAGAGAAGAAATAATGGAATTGAAAGACTTGATTCTAAAAGGAATGAGAGAGGCAGTTCCGAAGTCGCAAAATTTTAATAAAGCCTTTGAAGTTAAACAGGAGAAAGATGAGACACCCTCAGCTTTCTTGCAAAGATTCAGACACTCAATGCGGAAATACTCTGGAATGAACCCTAAGGACCCAGAGGCACAGGGTCTTTTGAAAGTACATTTTGTGACAAAGGCATGGCCAGACACAGAGAAAGATACTGAAGATAGAAGGGAGGAATGAAACACCATTAGATGAATTGTTCAGAGAGGCACAGAAAGTGTTTGCACAGAGAGAGGATGAGAGACAAAAACAGAAGGCAAAAATGATGTTAGCGACAGTTGATGAGGTAGTTAAGAAAAGAATAGAACCAATAGTGAGCAATCGGAGCGGTAGGTATCAGCATGTAGGACAGAGAGGAAGAGGGAGAGGCAGAGGAAAAGGGGGATCATTTGATATCGGGTTTGGACAACAGGGGCAGAGATGGAAGTTTCCGCAGGCAGGATGCTGTTATTGCAGAAACTCAGGTGTTTTAAGCGGGAGTGTCCTGATCGAAACAGTGAAGAAAGGGCAATTCTGCTTATGCATTTTGATGAAGAATAGGGGTGTCAGGGGTTCCTGCTCTCGGGGACCCATCAGGAACCCTTGATAAACTTGAAGGCGGGACCCTGTAGGGAAGATGTAGTCTTCCTCGTAGATACGGGGGCAGCACGGTCATCGCTGAATTTTAAACCAAAGAAAGTAGGAATGTCAACACGGTCAATTACTGCTTCCGGGGTAAAAGGGGAAGGATTTACTGTTCCAGTATTTGAACCAATGATGATAGAAGGTCCGAAGGATAGAGTCACAGGGGAACTGTTGTATATCCCTGATATAGGAAGTAACTTATTAGGGAGAGATTTAATTATCCTCTTAGGATTGGAGATTGGCATTCAGGAAAAAGAATTAGTTGTACAAAATGGCAATGTTGACAGAGGATGTGGAGAGAGAGATAGACCCTATTGTATGGGCTAGAGAAGGGAATCGTGGAAAACTACAGATCCGTCTCCTCGAAATAAGTTTAAAATGGAAAGGGGACGTTGTTTATGAGCGACAATGTCACCATTTCCATAGAAGGTAAACGAGGACTGCAGCCAGTAATTAAGGGGCTAGAGATGGACTGTTGGCCACATGTATATCTCTTTATAATATCCTAATTCTACCAGTGCGGAAATCCGAAGGAACCTACCGATTGGTGCCGGATTTTGAGAATATTGAATCGAATAGAACAGGTCAGGCACCCAATGGTGCCAAATCCCTGTACGTTATTAAGTAAGATCCCTCATGACCACAAATGGTTTAATGTGATAGAATTAAAGGATGTCTTTTGGGATTGTCCCTTAGCGGAGGAAAGTTGGAATTTTTTTGCCTTTGAATACGAAGATCCCAAGACAGGATGGAAACAGCATTACCGGTGGAATGTGCTCCCCCAGGGGTTTACGGAATCCCCGAATTTATTTGGACAGACGTTAGAACAAATATTGGAGAAATTCAGCAACCCCGAGGGAACTGTTGCACTATGTGGACGACCTCTTAGTAACAGGAAAGCGAAGTGAAAGAGTAGTAGAAGCCACTAAAAAAATTGAATTTCCTGAGACAGCAGGGACTGCGAGTATCGAAAAGCAAAATACAAAATGTGGAGCGAGAAGTGAAATAATTGGGCATTTAGTTAGTGAGGAAAAGCGGAAGATCAGCCCAGAATGATTAGAGGGAATAGTGGGGATTCCGCTGCCCAGGACTAAACGGGAATTACGTAATTTTTTGGATTTAATGGGATATTGCAGATTGTGGATTGATTCTTATGCTCAAAAGGCAAATAAATTATATCTCAAACTATTAGAGGAGGAACCAAAGTGTCTGAGTTGGGAAGAAGAGGAAAAATAACTATTAAGTATTCAAAAGAGATCTGATCCATGCCCCAATGTTAGCCTTACCTTCTCTTGATGAACCTTTCCAGCTGTTTGCTACCGTAGATAAGGGAGCGGCTTTCGGAGTATTAACCCAGAGGTGGGGAGGAATGAAATAGCCAGTTGCGTATCTTTCTAAGCTATTGGATCCAGTATCCCGGTGGCCTGAGTGTGTGCGGGCCGTGGCTGCCACTGTACTGTTGGTAGAGGAAAGCAGGAAGCTTACATTTGGGGGAGACCTAATAGTAAACACCCCACACCAAGTGAGAACGATCCTCAACCAAAAAGCTAGGCGATAGTTGACAGACTCGCGGGTTTTGAAATTTGAGACAATATTAACAGAAAAGGATGATCTCGTATTGGTCACGGACAATTGTTTAAATCCAGCTGCCTTTCTTTGGAAAGGGGAAGGAGACTCTCCTCAGAATCCAACTGCCTTGACATTATAGAATACCAAACTAAGGTCTGCATGGACCTGAGAGATGTTCCACTTCATGCAGGAGCCTGACTTTTTATAGACGGATCATCCCGGGTGACTGAAGGGAAAAGACATAATGGGTATGCAGTGGTAGACGGGATGAAAGGTAGTGTGGTAGAGGCAGGAAGGTTGCCGAATGAGTGATCAGCTCAGACCTGCAAACTTTATGCATTGGGAAGAGCACTGAGGGCGTTAGAAAATATAGAGGGAACAGTATACATTAACTGTAAATATGCATTTGGTATTGTGCACACTTTTGGAAAGATAGGGCAGGAACGAGGACTGATCAATTGCCGGGGGAAGGAATTAGCACACGAGGAGTTGATTAAACGGGTCTTGGAGTCCCTATTACTCTCCTGAGAAATTGCGGTAGTGCATGAAAATGGTCATCAGAAAGGAAATGAACCAGATGTTAGGGGGAATAGATTAGCCGTTGAAGTGGCTAAGGAAGCAGACCTGGACCCACAAGGAGTGCTGATTCATTCCCTAATACCTACTGTCCCGATCCTCGGGAAGCTCCTATATTTACTGAAAGAGACGAAAGATAATTGATCAATTTAGGGGCTGCAAAGACAGCAGACGGGCATTGGATGTACCTGATGGAAGTGAAATGCTAAACAAAATGATGATGCGAGAATTATGGCAGCCATTGGGGAGTACAAACAACGTGTCTTTTAGTTTTGAGGGAATATGGATGTAAAGGTCTTTATACAATTGCTAAACATATATGTGAGGGATGTATAATATGCACAAAGGTAAATAAGAAAGTCTTGAGAAAACAGAGCCCGAGAGGAAAAGACACGGGTTTGAGATGCTTCCAGAGTATGCAAGAAGATTATACTGAACTACGCAGAGTACAAAGACTAAAATATATGCTGGTCATAGTAGATCATCTATCTAGTTCGGTTGAGGCATACCCCCTAGCTACCGCCACTGCGAGTGGGGTGTCTAAAACAATATTAGAGCACATAATTCTACGATATGGGCAAGTGAACCCTATAGGTTCCAACCAAGGAACTCATTTTAGCTCTAAATTGTTACAGGGGATAATGAAAGGGTTGGGAATTTCCTGGGCGCTCCATGCTCCATAGCATCCCCCATCATCAGGAAGGGTTTTGAGAATGAACCAAACACTCAAACTCCAGCTCTCTAAATTGATAATAGAAACCAGACTCTCGTTGACCAAATGTTTACCTATAGCTCTCTTGCGAGTACGAACAGCCCCAAGGAAAGATTTGGGACTATCCCTCTATTTGGATTACCTTATCTGAGTACGAACGGAGAATTGCCAATTCCCGAAACTAAAGGCTTTTTCTTAAAGAAGTATATACTGGCCTTGTCCTCCTATTTTCTTTACTCAGGAAACAGGGTTTATTCGCACAGACTCCGCCCCTTGAATTTACCATTCATCATATCCGTCCGGGAAATTGGGTCTTAGTAAAATCATGGACAGAGACTAAATTGCAGCCGGACTGGGAAGGGCCATATGACCGAAACGGCAACAAGGACGGCGGAGAAAGGCTGGACTCACTACACTCGGATCAAAGGGCCAGTGAAATCTCCAGTTGAGGAAGAAGTCTGGACAGCCGAATCAACGCAAGACCCGCTGAAACTCAGGCTAAAGAGAATTAGTGTAACTGATTTTACAGTGGCGACGCGAGCGCGGGATGATTTCTGTAAGATTGTATATTAAGTCTTTTCGTGCTTCACCACGAGTTTTAGAATACTGGGCATGCTTAGCGGTATGATGCTAACCCTCTTAGTTTTGGAGTGTTGTCAAATATCATTTTCATACTTGTTATTAACGGTTCTTGAGTCTGATAATCCACAAGTAATTGAAGCTGATGCATGCAGCTTAGTAAATTGTGGGGATATAGATAATCAGAGACAGTACCGCAGCTCAGAGATACATCTTAATTCCTATGGGGATGGCCTTGGGGATGGTACTTGGTATAATGGTCTCATCACAGTACACCGGCCTTCCGACCCCTTCCGACCAAGCTTGTGATTGCCCTGATAAAAAGTGTAACCCATTATATCTAACGATAAATAAAACGACATGGCATGAATCAATCCTGGGGGTGGAGGGGGCGGGGCGTGGGAGGTAGGTGCGGCACCTATCTGGTACAATTAAATGAAACATTTGGGATAGGAATGAAAACAAACGGGAATGATTTCTCGGGCTATTGTTTTCGAATTAGCGTAGGACAGGGAAAAAGAGCGGAACTACTGCATAATAAGGAACAACCTTTCACCCCTCCCCATGACCTTAAAGTAATAAAAATTATAGAGATAAAGGACTTAAAACAGACCATTGAAATAGAAACTGTGTATGGGGATGCAAATGTCTGTGTTCAATATGTAATGTATACTGTAAAAAGTCTCAACAAGAGCAATTGCTATGCATGTGCCTCCAGTAGGCCAGTGGCCCAGGTGGTTCCCTTTCCACTCGGGTGGAAGCGAGGCAGGAAGGGCATGAAATGTATGATAGCTCTGTATCAGGATAAGACTGCATGGAATGATAGGAACTGTACCTCCCTATCTCTGATGTTCGCTCCCTTGGAGAAGAAAGATTCAAAAGCCCTTCTACGTTTTCAGCCGGAGTCGGAAATCACACGTTGTGTGTGCATAGACGAAGTACAAATCAGTCAAGAGATTAGGGGAAGCTGTAATTATGTACAGAGATTAAGTATGTTACCAAAAGGGCAAGGGAGGAAACTACTCAGCACTAAATATTCCCCGAGCGGATGTATGGTGGTACTGTGGAGGCAAAATATTGAGACCCACCTGATCTCTCGATTGGAGAGGGATATTTACAATTGTACAATTGGCAATTCCATTTACCCTGGCAGTTGCGAAGGAAAAGATAGTAGGGAAAAAGGGAAGGAGTCAGACATCACTGTTAGACTCTTCTTTCGATGGCAGGATTTATATCGATTCTGTCGGAGTCTGTAGGGAGGGACCTGATGAGTTCAAGGCTTGTAACCAGATTGCAGAGGCGTTGAGTTAGCTCTCTTTTGGTGGGTAACAATTAATAAAAATTAGATTGGATAAATTACGTTTTCTATATCAACAGCGATTTATAAATAGTACAAAATATGTAGTTAAAGGAATATCAGAACAGCTTGATGCGACAAGTAGAATGGTATGGGAAAACAGAATGACCCTTGAACTGATTTTACCGGGAAAAGGGTTTGTGTGTGTGTGTTTGTGTGTGTAATGTTATGAGGAACCTATTGTACCTTTATTCCTAATAACACTGCGCCTGACGGATCAATTACTCAGGCCTTTAGCGGATTGACTACGTTAGCAGAGGAAGGGGCTGAGAATTCAGGAGTACACACATCTCTCACGGGATGGCTTGAATCATGGTTTCGAAAATGGAAGGGGGTGGTGGTTTCCATCCTTACTTCGCTGATAGGAGTAGCCGGGGTATTGGTAGCCATTGGCTGCTGTATCATACCCTGTATACGAGGACTCACCCAAAGTCTGATTGAGACAGACTTAATTAAACAGATGCCCCTAAAAGAGCATCAGGCAGAGGAACTTTATCGATTAAAAAATGAGGGGATGAGTGAGACCAAGATGGATAAAATCTCCGGAATGATGCTTGCGAATTTTGGGAGCGATGCTTAAAAGAAAAATGCAGAAGAAAATTAATGGTAATTAAAGAAAAAGGGTGAAATTGTGGGATATAGGTAAAGTAGTGTTACTTCTGCAATCATAATTACTTAAGCAAGGTAAATGCATTCACACCAGTGTGTAATTGTTTCAACCAAGAGCTGAGTCAACAAGACTAAAAAATAATATGAAGGAAATATATAATTGTATTTGCATTAGCTAAAATATGCATAGAAGAATGAAATGTGCCTTGCTTTCCAATCTATGTATCATATCGAACCATGCTTTACACACTTGGTGACATCTGTAGATGTGCTTTCCTATCCCAAGAGCCTGTCCAGCCTTGCTTTCCTATCTCTGTAACATATACAGCCCAGTATTTCTGTCTCTAACATCTCCAGCAGTGCGTTCCTATCACTATGACATTTCCAGCCTTGCTTTACAATCTCTGTAAAATGTACTGCCTTGCTTTCGTATCTCTGTAACGGCGCCAGCTTTGCTTTCCTTTCTCTGCAATATCTACAGACTTGCTTTCTTATATCTGCAACATCTCCAGCCGTGCTCACTTATCTCTGTAACATCTCCAGCCTTGTTGTCCTATCTCTGTAACATCCCCAGCCTTGGTCTCCTTTCCCTGTAACATCACCAGCCTTGTTTCCCTCTCTTTTTAACATCTCCAGCCTTGCTTTCTTTACTCTGTAACATATCCAGCTTTCCTTTCCTCAGTCTGCAACATCGTCAGCATTGCGTTCCTGTCAAAACTGATGCCTTGCTTTCCTGTCTCTGTAACATCACCAGCATTGCGTTCCTAACAGTATAACATTTCTAGCTTTGCTTTCCTATCTCTGTAAAATTCCAGTCTTGCGAGGTTATCTCTGTAACATCTCCAGCCTTGTTTCCTCTCTCTGTAACATCTCCAGCCTTGTTTCCTCTCTCTGTAACATCTCCAGCCTTGTTTCCTCTCTCTGTAACATCTCCAGCCTTGTTTCCTCTCTCTGTAACATCTCCAGCCTTGTTTCCTCTCTCTGTAACATCTCCAGCCTTGTTTCCTCTCTCTGTAACATCTCCAGCCTTGTTTCCTCTCTCTGTAACATCTCCAGCCTTGTTTCCTCTCTCTGTAACATCTCCAGCCTTGTTTCCTCTCTCTGTAACATCTCCAGCCTTGTTTCCTCTCTCTGTAACATCTCCAGCCTTGTTTCCTCTCTCTGTAACATCTCCAGCCTTGTTTCCTCTCTCTGTAACATCTCCAGCCTTGTTTCCTCTCTCTGTAACATCTCCAGCCTTGTTTTCATACCTACTCAACATCTCCAGCCGTGCATCCCAATCTATGTAACATCTCCAGCATTGTGTTCCTATCATTATTACATTTCCAGCCTTGTTTTCCTATCTCTGCAAAATTGCCAGCCTTGCTTTCTTAGCTCTGTAACATCTCCAGCATTGATGTCCTATCACTGTAATATCTGCAGCCTTGCTTTAATCTCTCTATTAACATCTCCGTCCTTGCTTTCCTATTTCTGTAGCATCTCCAATCTTGCTTTCCTCTCTCTGGAAGCTCTCCAACTTTGCTTTCCTATCTCTGCAATATCTCCAGCGTTGCGTTCCTACCTCTGATATCTTCAGCCTTCCATTCCTCTCTCTGGAGCCTGCCAGCCTTCCTTTCCTGCCTATGTAACATGGCCAGCCTTGCTTCACTCTCTGTAACATCTCCGGCATTTCATTCCTCTCACTATAATATTTCCAGCCTTCCTTTCCGATTCCTCCCAAATTTCCAGCCTTGCTTTTTTATCCTTGCTACATCTCCAATTTTGCTTTCCTTTCTCTGTAACATCTCCAGCCATGCTTTATTTCCTCTGTGACATCTCCAGCCTTGCTTAGCACTCTCTCTAACATCTCCAATCTTGCTTTCGTATCTTTCAAACATCACCAGCCTTCCTGTCCTCTCTCTGGAACATCTCCAGCCTTGCTTTCCGATCTATGTATCATATCAGACCATGCTTTCCGATCTCAGTGACATCTGTAGATGTGCTTTCCTATCCCTAGAGCCTGTCCAGCCTTGATTTCACTCTCTGTACCTATTCCAGCCTTGCTTTCCTATCCCTGTAACATAGCCAGCCTTGCCTTCCTACATCTGTAACATCTCCAGACCTGTATCCAAACCTCATTAACATCTCCAGCATTACAATCCTATGATTAATACATTTCCAGCCTTGCTTTCCTATCACTGTAAAATTGGCACACCGGCTTTCTTATCTCTGTAACAGCTCCAGCTTTGCTTTCCTGTCATTATAATGTCTGCAGCCTTGCTTTTCTCTTTATTTTCACATCTCCAGCCTTGCTGTCCTGTTTCTGGAACATCTCCAGACTTGCATTCCGCTTTCTGTAACAACTCCAAATTTGCTTTCCTATCTCTGCAACATCTTCAGCCTTGCTTTCCTACCTCTGTGATATCTTTAGCCTTGCATTCCTTTCTCTAGAACATGGCCAGCCTTGCTTCACTCTCTGTATCATCTGTGGTATTGCGTTCCTCTCGCTACAACATGCCCAGCCTTACTTTCCTATTCCTATCAGATTTCCAGCATTGCATTCTTATCCTTGCAACGCCAATTTTGCTTCCCTTTCTCTGTAAAAACTCCAGCCTTGCTTTATTTCCTCTGTGACATCTCCAGCATTGCTTAGCTCTCTCTGTAACATCTCCAATTTTGCTTCCTTGTCTCTGAAATATCACCAGTCTTCCTGTCCTTTCTCTCTAACATCTCCAGCCTTGCCTTCCAATCTTTGTATAATATTGAACCATGCTTTCCTATCTCGGTGACATCTGTAGATTTGCTTTCCTATCCCTATAGAATGTCAAGCATTGATTTCCTCTCACTTTTACATCTCCACTCTTGTTTTCTTTTCTCTGTAACATATCCAGCCTTCCATTCGTCAGTCTGCAGTATTGTCAGCACTGCGTTCCTATCAATGGTGATGCCTTGCTTTCCTGTATCTGTAACGTCTCAAGCATTGCATTCCTAACTCAATAAACTTTCCAACTTTGCTTTCCAATCTCTGTAATATCTCCAGCCTTGCTTTCCTATCTCTGTGACATCACCAGCTTTTCATCCCAATCTCTGTAACATGTCCAAAATTGCATTCCTCTTACTGTAACATTTCCAGCCTTGCTTTCCTACCTCTGTAAAATTTCCAGCCTTGCTCTCTTATCATTGTAACATCCCAGACTTGCTTTCCTCTCTCTGTAACCAGGTAAAAACAATGACTGCAGATGCTGGAACCAGATTCTGGATTTGTGGTGCTGGAAGAGCACAGCAGTTCAGGCAGCATCCAAGTAGCTTCGAAATCGACGTTTCGGGCAAAAGCCCTTCATCAGGAATAAAGGCAGTGAGCCTGAAGCGTGGAGAGAAGAGCAAGAGGAGAGTGGGGGTTGGGAGAAAGTAGCATAGAGTACAATGGGTGAGTGGGGGAGGGGATGAAGGTAATAGGTCAGGGAGGAGAAGGTGGAGTGGATAGGTGGAAAAGGAGATAGGCAGGTAGGAAAAGTCCGGACAATTCGTGGGGGCAGTGCTGAGCTGGAAGTTTGGAACTAGGTGAGGTGGGGGAAGGGGAAATGAGGAAACTGTTGAAGTCCACATTGATGCCCTGGGGTTGAAGTGTTCCGAGGTGGAAGATGAGGCATTCTTCCTCCAGGCGTGTGGTGGTGAGGGAGCGGCGGTGAAGGAGGCCCAGGACCTCCAATTCCTCAGCAGAGTGGGAGGGGGAGTTGAAATGTTGGGCCACGGGGCGGTGTGGTAGATTGGTGCGGGTGTCCCTGAGATGTTCCCTAAAGCGCTCTGCTAGGAGGCGCCCAGTCTCACCAATGTAGAGGAGACCGCATCGGGAGCAACGGATACAATAAATGACATTAGTGGATGTGCAAGTCAAACTTTGATGGACGTGGAAGGTTCCTTTAGGGCCTTGGATAGAGGTGAGGGAGGAGGTGTGAGCGCAGGTTTTACAGTTTCTGCGTTCGAGGGGAATGTCCCAGGATTGGAGGGTTGGTTGTAGGGGGGCGTAGACCTGACCAGATAGTCACAGATGGAACGGTCTTTGCGGAAGGTGGAAAGTGGTGGGGAGGGAAATGCATCCCTGTTGATGGGGTCTGTTTGGAGATGGCAGAAATGTCGGTGGATGATTTGGTTTATGCGAAGATTGGTAGGGTGGAAGGAGGGAACCAGGGGGATTCTGTCCTTGTCACAGTTGGAGGGGTGGGGTCTGAGGGTGGAGGTGTGGGATGTTGACGAGATTCGTTGGAGGGCATCTTTAACCACGTGCGAAGGGTCCCTAAAGAAGGAGGCCATCTGGTGTGTTCTGTGGTGGAACTGGTCCTCCTGGGAGCAGATCCGGTGGAGGCGGTGGAATTAGGAATACGGGATGGCATTTTTGCAAGAGGTATCCACTCATCTCCATAACCAGCCCTCCTCAAACATTCCAGAAGATTCCCCTGGCCTCGGGACCTATTTCACCATTAGCCATGCGGCTGATGGAGCTACAACCACCACCCTGGTTGATGATGTAACTCCCACCCCCATCATGGCCACTCCCACAACCACTTCCACCCTCAATTCCTCATGCATCACACCTGACCCGTCACATCATTGCTGATTCCACACGCTCAGTGACCTCCGCCACCCCTACTGCGGTGGTCACCACCACTTCCGCCCCCACCAGCGCCACTCACCTGCATTCTGCTGACATGCCACCCACAGACCCCACTGTCACTAACCCCACCCCCAGAAACGTGAGGGGAACACTACCCCTGCTCATGACTCCACCCCCATTCCCCCCACCATCACACCCATTCCAGTTACAGGTTCCGCATGCACTCCCAGCTCAACACCCACACCAGCTCCCAGCCCTGCCGAGTTTTCACCATCCCCCCAGACCTCTCCCTCACTGAGGATGAACGATCAGTCCTCAGCAAAGGACTCACCTTCATCCTCCTACGTCCACGCATCAATGAATTTAATACACGCCGTGACGTCGAACAATTCTTCCATTGCCTCCACCTCCGAGCTTACTTTCACAATCAGAACTCCCGCCCACCTTCGGAGGACCCCTTCGCCCACCTCCAACACACTGCATCCACCTGGACACCCCGCGCTGGCCTATTACCTGCCCTCGACCTCTTCATTTCCAACTGCCGCCGGGACATTTACTGCCTCAACCTGTCTACCTCCCTCCCCCACTCCAACCTCTCACCCTCACAATGCGCAGCCCTCCAATCCCTCTGCTCCAATCCCAACCTCACCATCAAGTCAGCGGATAAAGGGGGCGCAGTGGTCGTCTGGCGCACTGACCTCTACACCGCTGAAGCCAAACGTCAACTCGAGGATACCTCTTCCTACTGCCCCCTCGACCATGACCCCACCCCCCATCACCATAGAATCATCTTCCAGACCATAGAGAACCTCATCACACCAGGAGATCTCCCACGCACAGCTTCCAACCTCACAGTCCTGGAACCCAGCACTGCCCGGTTCTACCTCCTTCCCAAGATCCACACGCCTGACCACCCTGGCTGACCCATTGTCTCAGCATGCTCCTGCCCCACTGAACTCAGCTCTACCTACCTCGACACTGTACTATCCCCACAGTCCAGGAACACCCCACATATCCCGCACCCAGCCTGAACCCCACCGCAATCCACACGCTGCACCCAGCCTGACCCACACCGCCATCCAACAGCTGCCCCAGAGTGACCCTCACCACTATCCAACACTGCCTCCAGTCTGACCCTCACTGACATCCGCACACCGCCACCAGCATGAACCTCACTGTCATCCAATACCACCCCAAACCTAACCCCCACTGATGCACACACACCGCCACAGCCTGACCCTCACTGCTGTCCACACGCCTCACCCAGCCTGAATCTCACCGCTGTCCACACACCGTCCCCAGCCTGACCCTCACCAATGCCCACTCACCGCCCCGATCCTGACACCCGCTGCCGCCCACACACTACTCACCGCCATCCACACGCCGCTCTCAGGCTGACACCCAGCACCAACCATACACCATAGAACATAGAAGAATACAGCGCAGTACAGGCCCTTCGGCCCTCGATGTGGCGCCGATCAAAGCCCACCTAACCTACACTAACCCACTATCCTCCATATACCTATCCAATTCCCGCTTAAATACCCATAAAGAGGGAGAGTTCACCACTGCTACTGGCAGGGCATTCCATGAACTTACGACTCGCTGAGTGAAGAACCTACCCCTCACATCAGTCCTATATCTACCCCCCCCCTTAATTTAAAGCTATGCCCCCTTGTAATAGCTGACTCCATACGTGGAAAAAGGTTCTCACTGTCAACCCTACCTAACCCCCTAACCATCTGTACACCTCTATCAAGTCACCCCTAAACCTTCTTTTCGCCAATGAAAACAACTCCAAGTGCCTCAGCCTTTCCTCATAGGATCTTCCTACCATACCAGGCAACATCCTGGTAAACTTCCTCTGCACCCGTTCCAGTGCCTCCACATCCTTCCTATAGTATGGCGACCAAAACTGCACACAATGTTCCAGATGCGGCCGCACCAGAGTCTTATACAACTGCAGCATGACCTCAGGACTCCGGAACTCAATTCCTCTACCAATGAAAAGCCAGTACGCCATATGCCTTCTTCACTGCACTATTTACCTGGGTGGCAACTTTCAGAGATCTGTGTACATGGACACCAAGATCCCTCTGCTCTTCCACACTACCAAGTAGTCTACCATTAGCCCAGTAATCCATCTTTTATTACTCTTACCAAAGTGAATCACCTCACACTTAGCTACATTGAACTCCATTTGCCACCTTTCAGACCAGCTCTGCAGCTTCTCTATATCCCGCTGTAACCTGACACATCCTTCCTCACTGTCTACAACTCCTCCGACTTTCGTATCATCCGCAAACTTGCTCACCCAACCTTCTAACCCTTCCTCCAGGTCATTTATAAAAATGACAAACAGCAATGGTCCCAAAACATATCCGTGCGGAACACCACTAGTGACGGCACTCCAAGATGAACCTTTGCCATCAACTACTACCCTCTGTCTTCTTCCAGCCAGCCAATTCCTAATCCAAACCTCCAACTCACCCTCAATGCCATATCTCTGTATTTTCTGCAGTAGCCTACCATGGGGGACCTTATCAAACGCCTTACTAAAATCCATATATACCACATCTACCGCTTTCCCCTCATCTACCTCCTTAGTCACCTTCTCAAAGAATTCAATAAGGTTTGTGAGGCACGACCTGCCCTTCACAAAACCATGCTGACTATCCTTGATCACGTTATTCTTATCCAGATGTGCATAAATCCTATCCCTTACAATTCTCTCTAAGACTTTGCCCACAACAGAAGTGAGACTCACTGGCCTATAGTTACTAGGATTATCCCTACTCCCCTTCTTGAACAAGGGAACCACGTTTGCTAGCCTCCAGTCCTCTGGCACTACACCAGTAGACAAAGAGGACACAAAAATCAAGGCCAATGGCTCTGCAATCTCCTCCCTTGCTTCCCAGAGAATCCTAGGATAAATGCCATCAGGCCCAGAGGACTTATCTATTTTCACCCTTGCCAGAATTTCCAACACCTCTTCTCTACATATCTCAAAGCCATCCATTCTACTTATTCGTGCCTCAGTATTCATATCGACAACAATGTCCTGTTCCTGAGTGAATACTGACGAAACGTATTCATTCAGTGCCTCCCCAATCTCTTCAGCCTCCACACGCAACTTCCCATTACTATCCTTGATTGGACCTATTCCAACCCTAGTCATTCTTTTATTCCTAACATACCTATAGAAAGCCTTAGGGTTTTCCCTTATCCTACCAACTAAGGACCTTTCATGTCCCCTCCTTGCTGCTCTTAGCTCTCTTCAGGTCCTTCCTGGCTACCTTATAACTCTCAACCGCCCCTATTGAACCTTCACGCCTCATCTTTACAAAGGCCGCCCTCTTCCATTTAACAAGGGATTCCAATTCCTTATTAAACCACGGCTCCCTCACACGACCCTTTCCTCCCTGCCTGATAGGTACGTACTTATCAAGGACACTCAATAGTTGCTCCTTGAACAAGTTCCACATATCAATTACGCTCTTGCCTTGGAATCATCTTTTCCAATCCACACATCGTAAGTCATGCCTCACCGCATCATGGTTTCCCTGCCCCCAGCTATAACTCTTGCCCTGTAGTACACATTTATTCCTCTCCATCACTCGAGTAAAAATCACCGAATTGTGGTCACTGTCCCCAAAGTGCTCACCTACCTCCAGTTCTAATACCTGGCCTGGTTCGTTACCCAGAACCAAATCCAGTATGGCCTCACCTCTTGTTGGCTTATCTACATATTGTGTCAGGAAACTCTCCTGCACACATTGGACAAACACTGACCCATCTAACGAACTTGAGCTATAGCTTTCCCAATCAATATCAGGAAAGTTAAAGTCCCCCATAACAACCACCCTATTACTGTCACTCTTCTCCTGAATCATCTTCGCAATCCTTTCGTCAACGATTCGAGGACTATTAGGAGGCCTGTAAAAGACTCCTAACAGGGTGACCTCACCTCTCCTATTCCTAACCTCAACCCAAACTACCTCAGATGGCAAATCTTCGTCCATCTTCCTTTCCACCGCTGTAATACTATCTTTGACAAGCAAAGCCACACACCCCTCCCTCTTTTACCCACACCTCTGACCCTACTAAAACATTTAAACCCTGGAACCTGCAATAGCCAATCCTGTCCCAGATCTAGCCACGTCTCCGTAATAGCCACAACATCGAAGTCCCAGGTACCAACCCACGCTGCAAGTTCACCGACCTTATTTCGTATACTTCTGGCATTAAAGTATACACACTTCAAGCCACTCTTCTGTTTACAGGCACCCTCCGTTAAGATTGATGCCATATTCCTAACCTCCCTACACTCCAGGTCCTGCACCCCAGAGCTACAGTCTGGGTTCCCATGCCCCTGCAGAGTTAGTTTAAACCCCCCCCCCCCCCCCGCCCAGAGCACTAGCAAACCTCCCCCCCCAAGGATACTGGTGCCCCTCAGGTTCAGGTGCAGACCATCCTGTTTATAGAGGTCCCACCTTCCCCAGAAAGAACCCCAGTTATCCAAGTACCGAAATCCCTCCCTCCTGCACCATCCCTGTAGCCACGCATTTAACTGTTCTCTCTCCATATTCCTCGACTCTCTATCACGTGGCACGGGTAACAAACCAGCTGCGCGCTTTTAAAGGGGAAACAAACCTACCCAGGTAAGCTTACGCTCGACCTGCTTCCGGGTCTCAGCTGCCTTTCTGGTCGTCGTCACTTCCCCCTGCTGCTCCCGCTCTTTCTGTGAAGAGAGAGTGAAAAAAAACACCGCTGCCCGCTCCCGGTAAGTACTTTTAAAACAAACAGTGTTACTTTAGCTGCTGCTCGCACTTAAAACACAGCCTGAACCCCACCGGAATCCACACACCAACCACAGCCTGACCCCCACTGCCGTTCAACACACCGCCCATAGCCTGATCCTCAACGCTGTCCACACACCGCCCACATCCTGACATTCACCGCCATCCACCGACACACCAGCCTGACTCTCACCATCATCCAAGACCGCCAGCAGCCTGACCTTCACCTCCGTTCAACACCACCACCAACCTGACCCCCACCGCTATCCACACACTGCCCCCAGTCTGATCCTCACTGCTGTCCACACACCTCGCCCAGCCTGAATCTCACTGCTGTCCACACACCGTCCCCACCCTGATACTCACCAATGCCCACTCACCACCCCCAGACTGGCCCCCACCACCGCACAACACCACCCCCACCCTGACCGTCACCGCCGTCCACACACCGCCCACACCCTGACACTAATCGCTGTCCATCACCACTCTCAGAATGAAACTCAATGCCACTCCACACACCGCCCACAGCCTGACCCTCACCACCTGTTCAACACTGTCACCAACCTGCCCCTCACCACTGCCCACAAACCGTCCCCAGCCTGAACCTCACCACCACCCGCACACGGACCCCAGCCTGATACTCAATGCCATCGACACAATGCCCCCAGCCTGACCTACACCGCCGTCCAGCAGTGCGCCCCAGCCTGACCCTCACTGCCTTCCACACATCGCCCCCACCCTCACCCTCACCGCCTTCCAACAACGCCCCAAGCCTGATCCCCACCACCGCAGAACACCGCCCTCAGCCTGACCGTCACCACCGTTCAACACCTTCCCCAGCCTGACCCTCACAGGCGTCCACGCACCACCCCAGCCAGACCCTCACCACCATACAACACCGGCACAAGCATGAACCACACTGCCATCTCACACTGCCCCTACCCTGACCCTCACTGCCATCCAACACCACGCACAGCCTGACCCTCACCATCACCCACTCACCGGCCCCAGCCTGACCCCTACCACCGCACAAAACCGCCCCCAGCCTGACCTTCAGCATTGTCCAACACCGCCCACAGTCTGACCCCCACCGCTGTCCACACACCGCTCCCAGCCTGACCCGCACTGCCATCCACACACCATCCCCAGCCTGAGCCTCACCACCATCCACACAGCACCACCAGCTTGACCCTCACTGCCATCCACACACCACCCCCAGCCTGTTCCTCACTGCCGTCCACACATGACCCTCTGCCTGAACCTCACCACCGTCCACATACTGCCCCAGCCTGACCCTCACCGCGGTCCACACTTTGCCCCCAGCCTGACTCTCACCACCAGCCACACACAACACAGCCTGACCCTCACTGCTGTCCACAATGAGCCCCACCTCCCGCACTCAGCACCACACCCCACACCCAAACCCATGCCCGCTGCTCCCATCCAACACTGCTACCCCGCCACGAATCCACTCCCCAACCACTTCCAACACCCCCCTCCCCAACCCCGTCCAACACCGCCACCTCCCCTACCCCGTACAACACTGCCCCCTCCCCCAACCACGTCCAACACCGCCCCCTCCCACAACCCTGTCTAACACCGCCCCCTCCCCAAATCCATCCAACACCGCCTTCTCCCACAACCCTGTCCAACAGCGCCCCCTTCCACAACCCGTCCAACACCGCCCCCAACCATAACCCCGTCCAACACCGCCCCATCCCCCAACCCCGTCCAATACCACCCTCTCCCCCAACCCAACCAACACCGCCCCCTTCCCCCAACCCCGTCCAACACCGCCCCCTCCCCAAACCCCTCCAACACTGCCCCCTTCTCCCAACCCAATCCAACACTGCCCCCTTCCCCCAACCCCGTTCATCACCACACCCTCCCCAACCCAATCGAACACCGCCCCCTCCTCAAACCCTGTCCAACACCACCTCTCCCCAACCCCGTCCAACTCCACGCCCTCCCCAACCCCGTCCAATACAGTCCCCTCCCCAACCGCATCCAACACCGCCCCCTGCATCAACCCCCTGTCTCACACTTCCTCTCCTCTCTCCCCTCTCTCTCTTCCCCTCTCTCTCTCCCCCTCACTCTCTCGCCCCCTCTCTCTCTCACCCATCTCTCTCGCCCCCTCTCTCTCTTGCACACTCTCTCTCAAGCCCTCGCTCCCCTCTTTCTCTCAACACCTCTCTCTCTATGTCCACCCCCTCTCTCCCTCTCTCTCAACTCCCTCTCTCTCTCGCCCTTACTCTCTCTCTCACTTGCCACCCACTTTCGGCCCCTTTTGCCCCCTCTTTCGTCCCCCTCTTTTGTCCCTCCTTTCGCCCCCCCTCTTTCAACATCCCCCTCTTTAGCCTTTCCTTTCGTCCCCCCCTCTTTCGCCACACCCTGTTTCGCCCTTCTTTCGCCCACTCTCTCTTTCACTCCCCCTCTCTTTCACCCCCCTCTTTCGCGCCGCTCTCTTTTCCCATCCTCTCTTTTGCCCCCTATCTTTCTCCCCATCTCTTTCGCCATTCCTTGCCCCCCCTCTTGCTGCCTCTCTCTCGCCCCCTCTCTCTCGCCCACCTCTCTCTCTGCCCCCTGTCTCTCCTGAGCCCCTTTCTCTCCCGCCCACCCTATCTCTCCCTGCTCATTCACTCTCCCTGCACATTCTCTCTCTCTCACCCACTCTCACTCTGTGCTCTCTACCCACCAACTCGTCCCTCTGTCTGTCTGTCTCTCTCTTTCTCACTCTGTCACTCTCTCTCTCTTTGTCTCTCACTTTCTCTCTCTCTCTGGTCCCATCTCTCCCCTTGCTCACTCTCTCTCTCATGTCACTATCGCCTCATCTCTCTCTCTCTCTCTCCCCTTCTCTCTCTCGTTATCACTCCCGTCTCGCTTTCTCTTGCCACCATCCCCTCCCTCTCTTGCCCCCTCTCTTTATTGCTCAGCTCCTCTTTCTCTCGCTCAGCCTCTCTCTCTCAATCTCTCTCTCTTCTGCTCGCCCTCTGTCTGTCCTTATCTCTCTTTCTCCTCGTATGTCTCTCTCTCGCTATCTCCCTCTCTCACCTCCTCTCTCTCGCCCCACTCTTTCGCTCCATCGCTCTAATCCTCTATCTTCCGCTGCCCCTCTCGTCCCTTCTCTCTCACTCTCGACCACCCTCTCGCAGCTTTTTCTCCTTGTCACCCATCCTCTCTCTTTCCTCTCTCTCACCATCGCTCCATCGCTCTCTCACTCGCCCTGTCTCTTTATCTCTCCCCTATCTCTCTTTCTCTCTACCTTGCTCTCACTGACTCTCTTCGGTCCCCTTATTCTCTCTCTCCCGTTTCTTTTCTCCCTCTCTCTCACTCTCTCTCTCTCTCTCTCTCTCTCTCTCTGTCTCGCCCTGTCTTGCCCCCGAGCTCTCGCTGTCACCCTTTCTCTCTCCCACCCCCTCTCTGTCAAAACCCCTCTCACGGAGCCCTCTCTCCTGCTTGACCTTGCTCTCTCTCTCTCTCGTCTCTCTCGCCCTCGCTCTCTCCCAACACAACACTCTCTCTCGTCCTCTCTCCCTCTCTCGCCCTCACTCTTTCTTGCCCTCGCTCTCTCTCTCTCGACCCCGTTCTCTCTCCCTCGCCCCCTCTCTCTCACCCCCTATCTTTCTTTTGCCTCCATCTCTCTCGAAACCCGTTTCTCTCTCTTGCTTCTTCTGTCTCTCTTGCTCCCTCTCCCTCTCCCGCCCCATAATCTCTCTTACCCATCTCTATTTCTTGCTCTCTTAACGCCTCCCTCTCCTGCTTCTTCTTTCTCTCACCCCATCTCTCCTTGCCCCTCCTTCTCTCTGTCTTGCCCTCCCCTCTCTCATTCCCTCTCTCTCACCTCTATGTCTCTCTCATCCCGTTTTTCTCACTCTCACTCACCTCATCATTCTCTCACCCACTCTAACTCTCTTGCCCAGTCTCTCTTGCCCTCAGAAACTCTCTCTCACTCGCCCTCTCTCTCACTCTCCTCCTGCTTCCTTGCCCCTTTCCATCTCGAACCCCTCTCTCTATCGACCCCCCTCTCTAGACCCTCTTTCTCTTGCAGCCTCTATCTCTTTCAACCTCCCGCTTTTTGCCCCGCCCTCTATCTCTCACCCCTGCCTCTCTCATTCCCTCAGCCCTCATTTTCTCTCTCCCTTCACTCTCTCCTCTTCTCTCTCTCTCTCGCCTCCCCATCTCTCTCTTCCACTTCCTTTCTCCTTTTCCCTCTCTCTCTAAGACTTGCCCCCTTTCTCTCTCGCTCCCTCTCTCACACCTCTCTATCTCTCTCTCTGTCTCGCCTCTGTCTCTCATTATCTTCTTCCCTGTCTCTCTCTCTCCCTACTTCACCCTATCTCTCTCTTGCCCCCTGCTCTCTCTCTCTGCTCCTTTACTCTCTCTCCCCGTTCCCTCACTCTCGATCCCCCTCCCTCGGTGACTCTCTCTCTCGCCACCTCCCTCCGTTTCTCTCTGACTGAATCTCTCTTCTTCTGTCCCTCCCTCTCTCTCTCTGACACACTCTGTCTCCCTGGTCCTTCCCTCTCCCTCTAACCCAGAGACTGTGGTTTGGTAATGAGTCTGCGTGTGGGGGGTGGGGTGAGAACGTAGAGAGATGTGGGAAGTGGTTGGAGGGGAAAATGGGGTAGAGACAGAATTGCGGGAGGGAGACAGAAACGGCAGGAGAGAGAGAGTAAGGTTGAGGGAGAAACAATAGTGGAGGCAGGTTGAGAAATCGGGGTTGAGGGGTGTCTGAGAGGGGATGAGAGAGTGAAAGGGAGAGCAGGTGAGAAAGAGACAGTGTGCAGAAAGTGATGGAGAGGGGGAGAAGTGATAAGAAAGAGTAGGGGAGGGGTAATGGGGAGGCCAGATTGGAGTGGGGGGGACAGAGGCAGTTTCACCCAGCTCCTGAGCTCAGGGCGCAGTGCCCTCCCCTTCCCTGAGGACCACTACTTGGGGCTGAGTCTGTCTCTCCCCAGATCAGCTTCTCCAACACAAAACCACACAACAACATCTGTCACTCTTCTGCTCGGCACGCTTTAATCAACATTTTTATTGTTTACAAATGGAAGTGATGGACTCAGTCAGTGGGATGGTGCCTCACTGGTCCCTGAGTTGTGAGAAACATTGAAATGTGTCCCTGAAACCCCCTGTGGGATAAGGATGGACAAACTAGCACTACCCTCAGTCAGTTACCATGGCGACAGGCTGCTCCATCGCTGAAACACTGAACTGAAATGAGAAAATCCCGGATGAATTGATTAATGAGGGAATTTGATTGATGGATGGATTTGGGTGAAGGGATATTTCAGCACATTCTTCAGCTGCTGCCTGAACTTAGTCTGGGTCACGGCATAAATTGCGGTGTTTGTGCAGCAACTGAGGAGCTGCAGCATGAAGCCCAATTCCTGCACAAAGTCATGGAGATACACAGACCGATACCCGATATCCCACATCCGTAACCATATAGAATACAGCATGAACGTTGACCATAACAGGATGAAATTGGCTGAGATCACAAACAGTAAAATGATGGATTTTTTTCGGTTTCTCATTTCAGTGTCAGACTGAGCGTCCCAATTGGTGTGAACGCGGAGTCTCCTGCGGGCTCTGCTGGTCACTAAAATGTGTCTGACGGTGAGAACATTGAGGAGCAGAATCAGGAGAAATGGGACACACGGGGTTAGAATGTGGTGGAGGAACTCGATTGTGACCCAGACACTGGAGACTGCAACAGGGTCTGTTACAGAACAAAACCAGGGGAGGTTCCACAGCGAATACCGAGCCTTGAGCATAAAATACCAGGAAATGTTCTTTAAACAGCTCAGCACAGTCACTGCTCCCAGAACCACAGCCGCCGTTTTCTCACTGCAATATTTACTTTTGAGCTTCTGGCAACAAATGGCCACAAACCGATCAAATGTGAAAGTGACGGTGAACCAGACAGAGCAGTCAGTGGCTGCATAAAGCAGGATGGCGTGGATATTACACACGGTCACGGAGTACAGGAAATAAAACTGTTCCCGATAAACAATGGGAATGTGTCTCAGGATCAGGTCGAGGATAATGACCAGGAGATCCGCCGCTGCCATGGCCCCCAGGTAACGTCTGACACATGGAGACAATCCACAATCTTTATAAAGCAGGACATAGATGGTCACTACATTAACTGTGAGGAAGGAAAACAAACCCGTTATCCATCAGCCTGGAGGTAAAGGGACCCGTTTGATTGGGGACCCAGTGAGATTTTCAAATGTGTCCCTGTATTCAGGGATTTATTAAAATAATTGGAGCTGGAATAACAAATGGGAAGTTCTGAATTACTGACAAAAATGTGACATAAACCACAAGAAACCCTCCCTCCCCCAAACACACAGAGACACATCCATAAGGACAGATGGTTTCTGGAACATTCCCACACACTCGATCACTCGAGAGCAGACACAGGTCACTCCTTCCCATTTCCTAATATGGAGAGTGGAAACGTTGCTGTCCTGAAGGATCCTCTCCCAGTTTCCTGAAGACAAACGGAGTTTGGGAATTTCTGTATTTTGGTCTAAATTGTGGTGGATCCTGTGTCGTGGAGAAATGTAAACTCAGGGAAAACGTATTCACCCCTTTAACTGCCTGAGGGGCCTTCGGAACAGTGTCTCCTTCTCCCTGGAACGGGATCTCTTCCCTCGGGATCTTATAGTTTATTCAATTCACTGACGTCCGGCCGTTCACAAACAATGTCAGGGACAGAACGTTCTGGGGAATGGCAGTCATAGAATGTTGGGGACAGAACGTTCCGGGGAATGTCAGTTATGGAATGTCAGGGACAGACCGTTCGGGGGAATGTCCGTTATAGAATGTTGGGGACAGAGCATTCCGGGGAACTCCTTGACCTGTCCATCACTTTCCCCCTACCCACCCCACCAACATGGTGTACTGTGCCTTGACACACTGTAACATGAATGGGGTGAGAGACAGAGGGTCCAATCACAGGAATGGGAACTAAATCATTGCCAGATCAGCTGAGATGGTTCGATATACCACATTCTCAATCTACCTCACAGAGCCAGCCCCGACACCATAAACACAGAGGAGATATCTGTTCGCCATGGAACACTGTGCAGACCAGGCCAGTGTGCTGCTCAGTACAACCCAGCAAATTGTCCAGATTCAACCATTGCTCTGGTCAATACAATCCAGCAATCTGTCCAGAGTGCTACACTGCATAGATCAGATCAGGGCATTGATCTATAAACCAAGACCATATATCTGTCCAGCCTAGTGACCTGTGCAGACCACAGCAGTGCATTGATCTATAAACCAGGTCTGGATATCTGTCCAGCACGGGGAGCTGTGCAGACCACAGCAGTGCATTGATCTACTTTCCCAGACGAGATATCTGCACAGCACTGGGAGCTGCGAAGACCACAGCAGGGCAGTAATGTGCAAACCTGAAACAAATGTACATCCAGCATAAGGAGCGAAGCAAACCACATCATTGCATTATCCATAAAACTCAACAAGACACTCTGACCAACACTGCGAACTGTGCACTGATCACAAGTGAATTAATCTGTAAACCTGCAGTAGTAACACTCCAAGTATTTAGAATTGTGTACACCACCCCAGCGAATTGATTTGTAAACCAGGAGCAGTTATTCCCCACGCATGTAGGAATGTGTACCCCACGCCAGAGCATTGATATATAAACCAGGAGCAGTTACCCTCCCAGCATGTAGAGCTGTGTACACAACCCCAGGGCATTAATTTGTAAACCAGCAGCAGATACACTGTCAGCATATAGGACAGTATACACCACCCCAGTACTTTCATTTGTAAACCGGTAGCAGTTACCCTCCCAGAATGTAGGACTGTGTACACCACCCCAGTGCATTGATCTGTAAACCAGGAGCAGTTACACTTCCAACATTTTGGATTGCGTACACCATCTCAGTGCATTGATCTGTAAACTAGGAGCAGTTATTCCCCACGCATGTAGGACTGTGTACCCCACGCCAGAGCATTGATATATAAACCAGGAGCAGTTACCCGCCCAGCATGTATGACTGTGTACACCACCCCAGTGTATTTATCTGTAAACCAGGAGCAGGTACCCTCCCAGCATGTAGGACTGTGTACCCCACCCCAGTGGATTGACCTCTAAACCAGGAGCAGTTACCACCAAACATGTCGCACTGTCTAAACCTACCCATTGCATTGATCTGTAAACCAGGAACACCGACCCTCCCAGCATGTAGGTCTGTGTACACCACCCCAGTGCATTGATCTGTAACCCAGGAGCAGTTACCATCCCCGCATGTAGGACTGTGTACACCACCCCAGTACATTGATCTGTGACCCAGGAGCAATTACTCTCCCTGCATTTGGACTCTGTACTCCGCCCCTGTGCATTGAACGATAAACCAGGAGCAGTTACCCTACTAGCATGTAGGACCAGGCACCCTACTCCAGTGCATTGATCTGTAACCCAGGAGCAGTTAACCTCCCAGAATGTCGAGCTGTGTACATCACCCCGGTGCATTGTTCTGTAACACAGGAGCAGTTGCCCACACAGCATGTAGAGATGTGTATGACACCCCAGTGTATTCGTCGGTAAACCAGGAGCAGTTACCCTCCCTGCATGTAGGACTGTGTACACCACTCCAGTTCACTCATCGGTAAACCAGGAGCAGATACCCCTCAGCACGTAGGACTGTTTAAATCAGTCTAATGCATTGATCAATGAACCAGGAGAAGTTACCCTCCCAACATGTAGGATATTGTACACCACACCAGTGCATTGATCTGTAAACCAGGAGCTGTTACCCTCCCAGTTTGTAGGACAGTGTACACCACCCCAGTGCATTGATCTGTAAACCAGGAGCAATTACGCTCCCTGCATGTAGGGCTTTGTACACCACTCCAGTGCACTCATCGGAAAACCAGGAGCACTTACCCTCCCAGCAAGTAGGACTGTTTATATCACTCTAGTGCATTGATCAGTGAACCAGGAGAAGTTACGCAGCCAGCATGTAAGATATTGTACACCACGCCAGTGCATTGATCTGTAAACCAGGAGCAGGTCCCCTCCCAGTATGTAGGACATTATATAGAGCTGTGTACACCACCCCATTGCATTGATCAGTAAACAAGGACCAGTTACCCTCCCAGCGTGTAGAGCTCTGTATACTACCACAGTGCATTGTTCTGTAACCCAGGAGCAATTACCCTCACCGAATGTAGGATAGTGTACACCCCACCCCACCCCCCACAATGCATTGACCTGTAAACAAGGAGCAGTTACTCTCCCGGCATATAGGACAATGTACATCATTTCAATGCATTGATCTGTGAAGCAGGAGCAGTTACCCTCCCAGCATATAGGACTGTGAACACCATCCCAGTGCATTGATCTGCAACCCAGGAGCAGTTAGATCAACAGCTTGTAGAGCTGTGTACACCACCGCAGAGTTTGGATCAGTTACCCTTCCTGCTTACAGGACTGCGTACAAAACCCCAGTGCATTGATCTGTAAACCAGGAGCAGTTACTCTCTCAATATGTAGGACGGTGTACATCACCCCAGTGCATTCTTCGGTAAACCAGGAGCAGTTACCCTCCCAGCAAGTAGGACAATATACGACACTGCAGTGCATTGATCGGAAAACGAAGAGAAGTTTCCTTCCCAATATGTAGAGCTGTGTACACCACTCCATTGCATTGATCAGTAAACCAGAACCAATTACCCTGCCAGCGTGTTGGGCTGTGTACACCGCCCCAGTGCATTGATCTGCAAACCAGGAGCAGTCACCATCCCAGCATGTAGAGCTCTGTACATGACCCCTGTGCTTTGATCTGTAAACCAGGAGCAAGTACACTCCCAGCATGTAGGACTGCGTACACCCCACTCGCCAGAGGGCATTGATCTGTAAACCAGGAGCAGTTACCCTCTCAGCATGTAGGATTGTGTACACCACCCCAGAGCATTGATCTGTAAACCAGGAGCAGTTACCCTCCCTGCATGTAGGACTGTGTACACCACCTCAGTGTATTGATCTGTAAAACAGGAGCAGTTACCCTCCCAGCATGTAGGACTCTGTACACCACCACAGTGCATTGATGTGTAAGCCAGGAACAGTTACCCTCCCCGCATGTACGACTGTGTACCTGACCCCAGTGCATTGCTCAGTAAACCAGGAGCATTTACCCTCTCAATATGTAAGACTGTATACACCACCCCAGTGCATTGATCTGCAAACCAGGAGCAGTTACCCTCACAGCATGTGGGACTGTGTACACCAGCCCAGTGCATTGATCTGTAACCCAGGAGCAGTTAACCACCCAGCATGTAGGACGTTATACACCACCCCAACCAATTGATCTACAAACCAGGAACAGTCGCCGTCCCATTATGTAGGACTGTGTACATAACCCCAGTGCATTGATCTGTAAAGCAGGAGCAGTTACCCTCCCAGCATGTAGGACTGTGTACACCACCCCAGTGCTTTGATCTGTAACCCAGGAGCAGTTAGATCCCGAGCATGTAGAGCTGTGTACACCACCGCAGATTATTGATGAATAAACCGGGAGCCGTTATAGTTCCTGCTTACAAGACTGTGTTCAAAACCCCAGTACATTGATCTGTCAAACAGGAGCAGCTACTCTCCCAATATGTAGGTCCGTATACACCACCACAGTGCATTGATCTGTAACCCAGGAGCAGGTCCCCGCCCAGCATGTAGAACTGTACACCCCAGTGCATTGATCTGCAAACCAGGAGCAGTTACCGTCCCATTATGTAGGACTGCGTACACCACCCCAGTGCATTGATCTGTAAACCTGGAGCAGTTACCCATCCAGCATCTCGGACTTTGCACAACACCCCAGTGCATTGATCCGTAAACCAGGAGCAGATGGCCTCCCAGCATGTCGGACAGCTTACCCCCACCCAGTGCATTGACCTGTAAACCAGCAGCAGTTATCCTCCCAGCAAGTACGACAATGTACATCACCCCAGTACATTGATTGTAAACCAGGAGCAGTCACACACCCAGTTTGTTGACCTGTGTACATGACGCCTGTGCTTTGATCTGTAAACCAGGAGCAGTTTCCCTCCCTGCATGTCGGACTGTGTGCACCACCCCAGTGCATTGATCTGTAACCCATGATCAGTCAACTCCCAGCATGTACAGCTGTGTACACTACCTCAGTGTATTGATCGGTTACCCAGGAGCAATTACCACCACAGCATGTAGAGCAGTGTACACCACTCCAGTGTATTGATGGGTAAACGAAGAGCAGTTACACTTCCTGCATGCAGGACTGTGTACACCACACCAGTGCATTGATCTATAAACCAGGAGAAGTTACCCTCCCCGCATGTAGGACTCTGTACCCCACCCCTCTGCATTGATCTGTAACCCAGGAGCAGTTACCCACTCATTATGTAGGTCTGTTTACACCACCCCAGTGCATTGATCTGTAACCCAGGATCAGTTACTCCCCAACTTGCAGAGCTGTGTACATCACCCCAGACTATTGGTCTATAAACCAGGAGCAGTTACCCTCCCTGCATGTAGTACAGTGTACACCACCCCAGTGCACATATCTGTAAATCAGGAGCAGTTACCCTCCTTGCATGTAGGACTGTGTACACCACCACAGTGCATTGATCTGTAAATCAGGAGCAGTTACTTTTCCTGCATGTAGGACTCTGTACACCACACCAGTGCATTGACCTCCCAGCATGTAGGATTGGGTACATCATCCCAGTGCATTGACCTGTAAAGCAGGATCAGTTACCCTCCCAGTATGTAGAGTTGTGTACACCACCCCATTGCATTGATCAGTAAACCAGGACCAGTTACCCTCCCAGTGTGTAGAGCTGTGTACACCATCCCAGTGCTTTGTTCTGTAAACCAGGAGCAGTTACCCTCCCAGCATGTAGGACTGTGTACACCACCCTAGTTTATTGATCTGTAAACCAGGTGAAGTTACCCTCCCAGCATGTATTACTGTGGACACCAACCTTGTGCACTGATCTGTAAAATCTGGAGCAGTTACCCTCCCTGCATGTCGGACTGTGTACACAACCACAGTGCATTGATCTGTAAACCAGGGGCAGTTACCCTTCCTGCATGAGGTCCTGTGTACACCACCACAGTGCAGAGATCTGTAAACCAGGAGCAGTCAACCTTCCTGCATGTAGAACTCTGTACAGCACCCCAGTGCATGCAATAACCTGTAAACCTGGAGCAGTTTCCCTCCCAGTATGTAGGACTGCGTACACCATTCCACTGGATTATTCTGCATCAAAGGAGCAGTTACCCTCCCAGCATATAGGACTGTGCACCCCACCCCAGTGCATTGATCTGCAAACCAGGAGCAGTTACCGTCACAGGACATAGGAATGTGTACATCATCACAGTGCATTGATCTGTAACCCAGGAGCAGTTACCCTCCCAGCATGTAGGACTGTATATACCACCACAGTGCATTGTCATGTAAACCAGGAGCAGTTACCCTCCCAGTATGTAGAGCTGTTACACCATCCCAGTGCATCGATCTGTAAAACAGAAGCAGTTACCCTCCCAGCATGCAGGACTGTGTACACCAAACAGTGCATTGATTTGTAACTCATGATTTTTAACCCCCAGCATGTACAGCTGTGTACACCACCCCTGTGCTTTGATCTGTCAACCAGGAACAGTCACCCACCAAGCATGTAGGACTGTGTACATCACTCCAGTGCATTGATCTGTAAACCAGGAGCAATTACCCTCGCTGCATGTAGTGCTTTGTACACCACTCCAGTGCACTCATCGGAAAACCAGGAACACTTGCCCTCCCAGCGAGTAGGACTGTTTATATCACTCGAGTGCATTGATCAGTGAACCAGGAGAAGTTACGCAGCCAGCATGTAGAATATTGTACACCACGCCAGTGCATTGATCTGTAAACCAGGAGCAGTTACCCTCCCAGTATGTAGGACTGTATACAATACCCCAATCAATTGATCGGGCACCCAGGAGCAGTCTCCCTCCCAGTATGTAGGACTGTGTACACCACCCCAGTGAATTGTTCTGTAACCCAGGAGCAGTTACCCTCCCAGCGTTTAGAGCTGTGCACCCCACCCCAGTGCATTCATCTGCAAACACGGGAGCAGTTACCCTCCCAGCATGTAGGACTGTGTACACCATCCCAGTGCATTGGTCTCTAACCCAGGAGCAGTTAACCTCCCAGTATGTAGGACTGCATGCACCACCCCAGTCCATTGACCCGTAACCCAGGAGCAGTTACCCTCCCAGCATGTAGGACTGTGTACACCACCCTAGTGCATTGATCTGTAAACCCGGAGCAATTGCCCACCCAGCATGTAGGACTGTGTACACCACCCCAGTGCATTGTTCTGTATCTCAGGAGCAGTTACCCTCCCAGCATGTAGAGCTGTGCACCTCACCTCAGTGGATTGATCTGTAAACCAGGAGCAGTTGCCCTCCCAGCATGTAGGATATTTCCACCACCCCAGTGCATTGATCAGGCACCCAGGAGCAGTTTTCCTCCCAGTATGTAGGACTATGTACACCACCCCAGTGAATTGTTCTGTAACCCAGGAGCAGTTACCCTCCCAGCATTTAGAGCTGTGTACCCCACCCCAGTGCATTCATCTGCAAACACAGGAGCAGTTAACCTCCCAGCATGTAGGACTGTGTACACCACCCCAGTGCATTGATCTCTAACCCAGGAATAGATAACCTCCCAGTATGTAGGACTGTGTACACCACCACAGTGCATTGATCTGTAAAGGAGGAGCAGTTACCTTCCCAGCATGGATGACTGTGTACACCACCCCAGTGCATTGTTCTGTATCCCAGGAGAAGTTACCCTCCCAGCATGTAGAGCTGTGCACCCCACCCCAGTGAATTGTTCTGTAAACCAGGAGCAGTTACCCTTCCAGCATGGAGGACTCTGTACACCACCCCAGTGCATTGATCTGTAAACCGGATTAATTACCCACCCAGCATGTGGGACTGTGTACACCACCCCAGTGCATTGTTCTGTATACCAGGAGCAGTTACCCACCCAGCATGTAGAGCTGTGCACCCCACCCCAGTGAATTGTTCTGTAAACCAGGAGGAGTTACCGTCACAGTACATAGGTCTGTGTACATCATCACAGTGCATTGATCTGTAACCCAGGAGCAGTTACCCTCCCAGCATGTCGGAGGACCCCACCCCAGTGAATTGTACTGTAAACCAGGAGCAGTTACCGTCAAAGTACATAGGACTGTGTACATCATCACAGTGCATTGATCTGTAAACGAGGAGCAGATGACTTCCCAGCATGTAGGACTGCGTACACGCACCCAGTGCATTGTTCAGTAAACCAGGACCAGTTACCCTCCCAGCGTGTAGATCTCTGGACACTATTCCAGTGCATTGATCTGTAAATCTGGAGCAGTTGCCGTCCCATTATGTAGGACTGTGCATTGTTCTGTGTACACCATCCCTGTGCATTCATCTGCAAACCAGGAGCAGTTACACTCCCAGCAAGTAGGGCAATGCACCCCATCCCAGTGCATTGATCTGTAAGCTAAGAGCAGTTACCCTCCCAGTATGTAGAGCTGTGTACACCACCCCATTGCATTGACCAGTAAACCAGGAGCAGTTACCCACCCAGCATGTAGGACTGTGTGCACCACCCAGTGAATTGATCTGTAACCCAGGATCAGTTACCCTCCCAGCATGTAGGACTGTTTACACCACCCCAGTGCATTGATCAGTAAACCAGAAGCAGATGACCTCCCAGCATGTGGGACAGCATACACCCACCCAGTGCATTGATCTGTAAACCAGGAACAGTTACCTTCCCAGTATGTAGGACTGTGTGCACCACCCCATTGCATTGATCAGTAAACCAGGACCAGTTACCCTCCCAGCGTGTAGGACTGTGTGCAACACCCCAGTGCATTGATCTGTAAACCAGGAGAAGATAACCTCCCAGTATGTAGTTCTGTGTACACCATCCCTGTGCATTCAACTGCAAACCAGGAGCAGTTACACTCCCAGCAAGTAGGACAATGTAACCCATCCCAGTGCATTGATCTGTAATTTAAGAGCAGTTACCCTCCCAGTATGTAGAGCTGTGTACACCATCCCATTGCATTGATCAGTAAACCAGGAGCAGTTACCCCCCCCCCCCCCACCCCAGCATGTAGGACTGTGTACACGCACCCAGTGCATTGTTCTGTAAACCAGGAGCAGTTACCCTCCCAGCATGTAGGACTGTGTACACCACCCTAGTTTATTGATCTGTAAACCAGGTGAAGTTACCCTCCCAGCATGTATTACTGTGGACACCACCCCTGTGCACTGATCTGTAAAATCTGGAGCAGTTACCCTCCCTGCATGTCGGACTGTGTACACAACCACAGTGCATTGATCTGTAAACCAGGGGCAGTTACCCTTCCTGCATGAGGTCCTGTGTACACCACCACAGTGCAGAGATCTGTAAACCAGGAGCAGTCAACCTTCCTGCATGTAGAACTCTGTACAGCACCCCAGTGCATGCAATAACCTGTAAACCTGGAGCAGTTTCCCTCCCAGTATGTAGGACTGCGTACACCATTCCACTGGATTATTCTGCATCAAAGGAGCAGTTACCCTCCCAGCATATAGGACTGTGCACCCCACCCCAGTGCATTGATCTGCAAACCAGGAGCAGTTACCGTCACAGGACATAGGAATGTGTACATCATCACAGTGCATTGATCTGTAACCCAGGAGCAGTTACCCTCCCAGCATGTAGGACTGTATATACCACCACAGTGCATTGTCATGTAAACCAGGAGCAGTTACCCTCCCAGTATGTAGAGCTGTTACACCATCCCAGTGCATCGATCTGTAAACCAGAAGCAGTTACCCTCCCAGCATGCAGGACTGTGTACACCAAACAGTGCATTGATTTGTAACTCATGATTTTTAACCCCCAGCATGTACAGCTGTGTACACCACCCCTGTGCATTGATCTGTAAACCAGGAACAGTCACCCACCAAGCATGTAGGACTGTGTACATCACTCCAGTGCATTGATCTGTAAACCAGGAGCAATTACCCTCGCTGCATGTAGTGCTTTGTACACCACTCCAGTGCACTCATCGGAAAACCAGGAACACTTGCCCTCCCAGCGAGTAGGACTGTTTATATCACTCGAGTGCATTGATCAGTGAACCAGGAGAAGTTACGCAGCCAGCATGTAGAATATTGTACACCACGCCAGTGCATTGATCTGTAAACCAGGAGCAGTTACCCTCCCAGTATGTAGGACTGTATACAATACCCCAATCAATTGATCGGGCACCCAGGAGCAGTCTCCCTCCCAGTATGTAGGACTGTGTACACCACCCCAGTGAATTGTTCTGTAACCCAGGAGCAGTTACCCTCCCAGCGTTTAGAGCTGTGCACCCCACCCCAGTGCATTCATCTGCAAACACGGGAGCAGTTACCCTCCCAGCATGTAGGACTGTGTACACCATCCCAGTGCATTGGTCTCTAACCCAGGAGCAGTTAACCTCCCAGTATGTAGGACTGCATGCACCACCCCAGTCCATTGACCTGTAACCCAGGAGCAGTTACCCTCCCAGCATGTAGGACTGTGTACACCACCCTAGTGCATTGATCTGTAAACCCGGAGCAATTGCCCACCCAGCATGTAGGACTGTGTACACCACCCCAGTGCATTGTTCTGTATCTCAGGAGCAGTTACCCTCCTAGCATGTAGAGCTGTGCACCTCACCTCAGTGGATTGATCTGTAAACCAGGAGCAGTTGCCCTCCCAGCATGTAGGATATTTCCACCACCCCAGTGCATTGATCAGGCACCCAGGAGCAGTTTTCCTCCCAGTATGTAGGACTATGTACACCACCCCAGTGAATTGTTCTGTAACCCAGGAGCAGTTACCCTCCCAGCATTTAGAGCTGTGTACCCCACCCCAGTGCATTCATCTGCAAACACAGGAGCAGTTAACCTCCCAGCATGTAGGACTGTGTACACCACCCCAGTGCATTGATCTCTAACCCAGGAATAGATAACCTCCCAGTATGTAGGACTGTGTACACCACCACAGTGCATTGATCTGTAAAGGAGGAGCAGTTACCTTCCCAGCATGGATGACTGTGTACACCACCCCAGTGCATTGTTCTGTATCCCAGGAGCAGTTACCCTCCCAGCATGTAGAGCTGTGCACCCCACCCCAGTGAATTGTTCTGTAAACCAGGAGCAGTTACCCTTCCAGCATGGAGGACTCTGTACACCACCCCAGTGCATTGATCTGTAAACCGGATTAATTACCCACCCAGCATGTGGGACTGTGTACACCACCCCAGTGCATTGTTCTGTATACCAGGAGCAGTTACCCACCCAGCATGTAGAGCTGTGCACCCCACCCCAGTGAATTGTTCTGTAAACCAGGAGCAGTTACCGTCACAGTACATAGGTCTGTGTACATCATCACAGTGCATTGATCTGTAACCCAGGAGCAGTTACCCTCCCAGCATGTCGGAGGACCCCACCCCAGTGAATTGTACTGTAAACCAGGAGCAGTTACCGTCAAAGTACATAGGACTGTGTACATCATCACAGTGCATTGATCTGTAAACGAGGAGCAGATGACTTCCCAGCATGTAGGACTGCGTACACGCACCCAGTGCATTGTTCAGTAAACCAGGACCAGTTACCCTCCCAGCGTGTAGATCTCTGGACACTATTCCAGTGCATTGATCTGTAAATCTGGAGCAGTTGCCGTCCCATTATGTAGGACTGTGGACATCACCCCAGTGCATTGTTCTGTGTACACCATCCCTGTGCATTCATCTGCAAACCAGGAGCAGTTACACTCCCAGCAAGTAGGGCAATGCACCCCATCCCAGTGCATTGATCTGTAAGCTAAGAGCAGTTACCCTCCCAGTATGTAGAGCTGTGTACACCACCCCATTGCATTGACCAGTAAACCAGGAGCAGTTACCCACCCAGCATGTAGGACTGTGTGCACCACCCAGTGAATTGATCTGTAACCCAGGATCAGTTACCCTCCCAGCATGTAGGACTGTTTACACCACCCCAGTGCATTGATCAGTAAACCAGAAGCAGATGACCTCCCAGCATGTGGGACAGCATACACCCACCCAGTGCATTGATCTGTAAACCAGGAACAGTTACCTTCCCAGTATGTAGGACTGTGTGCACCACCCCATTGCATTGATCAGTAAACCAGGACCAGTTACCCTCCCAGCGTGTAGGACTGTGTGCAACACCCCAGTGCATTGATCTGTAAACCAGGAGAAGATAACCTCCCAGTATGTAGTTCTGTGTACACCATCCCTGTGCATTCAACTGCAAACCAGGAGCAGTTACACTCCCAGCAAGTAGGACAATGTAACCCATCCCAGTGCATTGATCTGTAATTTAAGAGCAGTTACCCTCCCAGTATGTAGAGCTGTGTACACCACCCCATTGCATTGATCAGTAAACCAGGAGCAGTTACCCCCCCCCCCCCACCCCAGCATGTAGGACTGTGTACACGCACCCAGTGCATTGTTCTGTAAACCAGGACCAGTTACCCTCCCAGCGTGTAGAGCTCTGTACACTATTCCAGCGCATTGATCTGTAAATCTGGAGCAGTTGCCGTCCCAGTATGTAGAGCTGTGTACACCACCCAATTGCATTGATCAGTAAACCAGGAGCAGTTCCCACCCCCTCACCCCCCCCCCCCCCCCCACCAGCATGTAGGACTGTGTGCACCACTCCAGTACATTGATCTGTAAACCGGGAGCAGGAACCTTCCCCGCATGTAGGACTGTTTACACCACCCCAGTGTGGTATAAACAGATGCTCGCATCTTATATCAACCAGCTCAAGAGCTTCCCAGTCCAGTCATCTTGAAACAATTACCTGCCTCCTCCTTCTTCCAAGTAAAACGGATGTGAAGCTCTCATGTCACAATCTACCAATGTTCTCCAGCTTCACCCAGAGAGTGGTGGCTGTGTGGAATGCTCTGCCCCAGAGGGCAGTGGAGGCCCAGTCTCTGGATTCTTTTAAGAAAGAATTGGATAGAGCTCTTAAAGATAGTGGAGTCAAGGGGTATGGAGATAAGGCTGGAACAGGATACTGATTAGGAATGATCAGCCATGATCATATTGAATGGCGGTGCAGGCTCGAAGGGCAGAATGGCCTACTCCTGCATCTATTGTCTATTGTCTATTGTCTTATCTATTGCCCCCTTGGTTGAGTCACCATTCCCTTTTGCAATTAACACCTGGGAGGGACATATGCATATTGTACGCCTTACATGTTTCCAGAAGTCGCAGACATTGCCTGTCTTTCATTAAGTCTTTTTCATGTACTTTTCAAATTTACTGAAGCCAACTTATCCCCATACGTTCATGGCTTGCATGACAGAAATATACACGTAATTTAAGAAACAAAAACTGCTTTGTATTCAGATGTCGTGTAAAATTATATTTTTTTACGATCACAATTCCATAAAGCTCCTTAACACCAAAGTTTTCATTTAGCTCTCCTGGTCATACAACACCAATCCCAAAATCACCTGATCTCTAGCTGGGTGCTCAACCTAATCCATTACAGTAATCCATCTCATACACGGTCATGAGATCCATTTTCCCAGCATTAACATGCACTTGGGTTAATACTGTTCAGATGTAATTTGAGGCTGTCCTTTATTACTGCAGTACCCACAAACGTGTGCAGCTAATTTCCTATTTTGCAACATACCCAACATTTATATTGCAGCTTTCACTTTGAAATAAAGCTCCTATCAATGTTTTCTTCTCCTTGCTATTTCTAACCGCCACCTTACCAGATTCTACGGAATATGAGTAACGTGGGCTCTGGGGAGATTAACAGTAGCCTCAAGCGAGATGATTGGCGAGGCAGGTCTCACAACTGACCAGTGTCATTGTGACATTATCACCAGATCTCCCGTTATGCTGTAGAGTAGTGAAGGGCAATGATCTTTCAGCATTGCTATGTGTTCCCCCAGAGAGCTGAGACTGCTCTAACCTGGGTGGGAACCTTACAGCAGGCTGGTAAAGTGTTGCTGCTGCTGTACACGATTTTAATGGGATCACATCTGGTGCAGTGGGCACAGATCTAATCTCCTCACTGAGGAAAGGATATTGGGATTAACTGAGAAAATATTCACTCCAACTTATTTCTGCAATTAAGGGGTTAATCATAGATTCGCTACAGTGTGGAAACATGTCATTTGACCCATCGATTCCACACTGATCCTTCCAAGATCATCCCATCCAACCACACCACCACCTTCCTACCCCCCGCAACCCACCCATTCCCTGTAACCTGTATGACTGATGAACGTAGCCTGCACATCCCAGGACGTGATGGGTAATTTAGCGTGGTCACTCCATCTAAACTGCACATCTTGGGATTGTGGGAGGAAACTGTCGTACCTGGAGAAAACCCACTCTGACGTTTGGAGAACGTGCAAACTGCACATGGACAGTCAACTGAGGCTGGAATTGAACCTGGATCATTGGTGCTGTGAGGCTGCACTGCTAACAACTAAATTATCCAGTACGAGTAACACAAGTTGCCTGCACAAGTCAGCCCTCGAAATGCGACATAACAGCAGGGTGATTCCATAAGTCCCCAAACCTTCACTGAACAACAGGTGGAGGACATTGTGATATTGAGCAGCTTGTTCAGGAACAGGAGTTGGACACTCAAGCCATAGAAACCAAAATGTTGGAGCACAAGGCGGGTAATCAGCCAATCGAGACTATAAATAGGACATTCAGCTCATTGAAACTATAATGTAGGAACACCAGGAGGACATTCAGCCCATCGTGTGTGTAAAGCAGGAATAGAATGTGTCCAATCAGCTATTCATGGCTCTTTCATCGCAATTGGAGCAGATCGTTTATAGCCTTGTTCTTTTTACACAGGAATTGAAAGGGAATGTAGAGGTTATAGAAAAGAAAGAAATTAGAATAACCAACCACATTAGGGGATGGAAAGATTTGATCAAACTGGTGTGATTGAAGACAAATTTTTAGAATCTCTTATGAAGGAATTAGTAACAGGAGGTTTGGTTTTCAAAGTCAGGCCACAATCCATCACACGGTTTTATGAGGAATAAATCATGTTTGAATGATTTGACTAACATCGTTTTTACAAAAGTGACAAACCAGGCGGATAAAGGGGATCCTATAGATGTATTATAACTGACCTTCCAGACAGCATTGCGTAATGTATCACTAAATGATTAATATGCGACACAAGATCACGTGAGGTTAGGAAAGAAAATTGCGAGGAGAGAGAGCAGTGGCGAACAAATAAAAGCCATGAAATGTAGATGCTGGTTCTGGACTGGGTTGGACAAGGTCAGAAATCACACGACACCCTGTTACAGTCCAAAAGGTTTATTGGAAAACACAGGCCTCCGGAGCGCTGCACCTTCCTCAGGTGTTGGTGTGAGAGGAAGATCTTAGACAGCATTTAGAAGGAGAAGATCAACAGATTGTACAGCTCATGCACATGACTTGAACACATGCAAGATGGCTCCTAAATCTTTAATCAGTTAGAATGGAGGTGTAGTTTTCATTGATTAATATGCAAATCGTAGAATTTCGTTCAAGTGACTGCTTCGAAAGACCATCAGATATCATCAATGTAATGGAGGTGAGCCCTGTGGTCAGAAATGTATTTTAGGAGTGAGGCATTGTTTGGAGTTTGTCTGTGGCTTCACCTGGAGTCAGACTGGATTTATTTCCAACGTAGTAAATTATAAAATACACATTGACTGACTATCTACAAATTGCATGTTTGTTGAACAAAATAGAATGTATCTGCAAACACAAATTGTGCATGTACAAATTCAGTCCACAGAATTGTATATGTGTGTGCATGTGAAAGAGGGCGGGTGTCTGTGTCAAGTGGAGAGAGAAATAGACAGTGTGTATGTGAAGGGAGGGTGTGTGCGTGAGTGTGGGAGGGAGAGAGAGTGTGTGTGTATGCGTTCGTGTTACATACAGAGTGGGCATGTGAGAGAGGGGGAGTTTGAGTGTGTGTGTGCGTGAAGCAGATAGGGAGAGTGTGCATCAGTGTGTGTAAAGGGGAGAGTGAGTGTGTGCTGGTGCAGGCTAAGACACAGATATGACAGATCCCTTTTCCCAGACACACCAATCCGTGGTTTCAGAGCTTCCCCTCCCTGCAGTCTCGGCTCCATTCGTTGTTCATATTACAGACCCAGATGCTACAGCTGCAGTCCCATTGCTCCGCCCAGAGTTGGGCTACAAACTCCTCAGGTCTCCCATGAATGACTGAGGCAGCTCACAGCACAACCTCCAGCAAACCATCCCTGGCACCTCCACTAACTTTACAATACCAGGAGTCATTCAGAAGCCCCTCAGCTACAAGTTAGAGACCTGGCCCTTCAGAATGATATTCAAGGGGCTTCCTCGTATTAATGACCACATCTTTAGCTGAGAGGGACAAACACAGGCGTTCAGTGGACAGGCGCAGACCAAGTTTCAAAGACGTGTCTCAAAGTTGCTGGAACCCTCTGGTCCAACATGAAACACCACATGGGGCACACCAGGAAGTAAACAACAGCCTGGCACACACTATTTAATCGTTTCCGTGCTTCACAATGCCAGCATTCGATACACTAGCCAGGCAAAAACCAAGGCCAGGGAGATTCACATGCAAGATAGAAACAGACAATTTATTAACTGAGAACATGATGTGGAAACATGGAGGGGAAAGACAAGACAGAGGAGTGTTTCTAATTGGAGGAGTTAGTCCTTGGTGCGTTCAATCACAAGAATGAGAACATGAATAAATCATTGCTGGATGAGTCGAAAACGTCTGTGACATCTAATGCTGAATCTCCAGACCATAATCTCCAGAATCAGCCCAGACACGATAATCTGGGGCAAGGTAACAACCCAGCATGCAGAACTGTGCAGACTATGCCAATGTATTGCTCAGTAGGCTCGACTATCTGCCTAGCATGGGAAGTATTGCAAACCTTTGTCAGTATATTGCTGCTCTACTTGCACTGGATGTGTGCCAAGAATGGGAAGATTTGCAGCCCATACTGCAAGTGACAGTAAGTGGGACTCCCACAAATTAATGTCCCTGCATCTCCATGATGCAGCTCAAGGGCAAGGGGTTTCATGTACGCCTGCATGTTGGGGACTGGGGTGGTGCTAGATGTGAAAATCATTGTCTGAGAGAGAATACACATGGAAAAACTCAGTTTCAATATGAACAACTGGTAGACATTGGAATCATGGGTAGAGAGAGACGGAGGAACGTTCATGGACAGATATGTGGAAATGCTTTAGAATATTAAAGTAACTGCATTGCAGGACCCGATAACAATATATATCAGAGTGCACAGGAATGACAGGTTCTATGGGATTTTGGTGTGAGTTCATATACAAGCTATGGAATATTGACTCCGATTTGCTTCTGAAGGTTGAAAGCTGGGAGGGTCAGCAGCAGATCATTGGCTTCGTTAAGACTGTATTTCATTGCTCAACCTTCTAAGAGCCAATGGGATGAAACAATGAAGTACATTCTGAAGGTGTTAGTCTTTGAAAATAGGAATGGTCAGGGTCTGGTGTCAGAGATCAGGTCACGGTCAAAAGAAAAATCATAGTTGATACTCGTCTGCTTCACACTTCGATATTGGCCAGGGATGAGATGGAGTCGGAGGAAGGAAATTGAGTTTATAAGTAGAACAGAAGATGGTGACCGCCCTGCTCTGGAAACCTAAGTAAAAACGGCAGTGGAATCATGAATCAAGGTTCGCAGCTGAAATTGAGTAAGTCAACACTGAAGTCTATAAGGGACACTGCGAGAAGCAAAGTGGGAGTCAGTGAAAAAACAAGCTCCCTGATGCAGTTAGAATATCTTCATTGAGAGTCTCAGCAGGAATAATAACAGCAATAAGTGTAGTAGAGTCATGAACAGAACAGTGTTACCTTCAAACCCGATTTATAGATTTAGTGGTTGAACATGAGACTTACCAGGGGCACCAATGATAGCCAGGACTGGATAATAAAAATATTGAATAATGTCAAGTATCCGTATGATCTTAATTGGTAATGAAAATCGATCGTAAAACGTAGAAAGATACCAAACATCCCAGGATAAACCCCTGTCCATTATTTGAACTTGCCAGTCCATTGTTCTCAGATTCTGATCCATTGTTGCAACATTTTGTCTAATGCTCCCAGATCCTGCTCTTTCTTCCCACACTCTGGAGCTGCTGATCCTTGTTAGTGCTGTTGATGATGCTTCCCCTCATACTATGGGATAGCACATTGAACGGAGCCCATTTATCATTACAAGCTGGAAACCCTCCACTGGAATAATTACAATCCATGGAGACTGACATTAATCACAGTCACTGAACAAACAGGCTCATTTAACTGCTTCCTTACATCACTTTTCCTATCACAATAAAACGGAATATTTACTCAGTCTGGCGGAACCAATGAGAGTTTCTGAGGGATACATCAATATTCGAGTCTTTTTAATCCTTCCTCCTTGTATGTGTAAGTATTGCCAGAACACTGCAGGGTTATATATATACCACCCTGTTTATAAAAGGATATAGGAATAAAATATCAGACCAGCTGCATAAGGTGATGAGTGGGTAGGTTCCCAGAGACCTTAATCTACGGTACAATATTTATTGCCCATTGACTTTGTGCAACTGGTTTAACGTGCACCTTCGTTTTTTTCCATGAATATAAGACATCATTCAGAGCATCGAGACTGCTGCTCAGGAACGGGAAGAAGCAATTCTGTCCCCACTGTGCCTGTTAGAGAGATAGGAAGAAACCATTCAGCCTTTCGGGCCTGTTAGAGTGAGATGGGATTCCACAGCTCATGGCAGGAAAGTGGGAGGCATTCACAAATGAAATTAGAAATTCTAGCGACAGTATGCTCCTATTCATGAGCAGGGTAAGTCTGGTAGGTGTAGAGAATGCTAGATGGCTCGCGAAATGGAGGCGTTGGTCAAGGAAGAGAAGGAAGCATAGCTGTAGGTAGCAGGGATAGAGTAAATCCTTCAAGGAGTACAAGGGTAGAAAGATTTTTCACAAGATGGAAATCAAAAGGGCAACATGGGGAAATGAGATATCTTCAGCAAATAAGATTCTGCAAAGAGATTCTGCAAATACGTGAAGGTCAAATGAGAAACTCGGGAGAGAACAGGTCTGTTTAAAGGTCAGCAAGGCCACCTATTTGTGGAACCATAGGAGATGGGTGATTTACTAAATGAATAATTCAGTATTTACCCTGAAGAAGAATATGCAAATTAGAGAACTTGGGGAATAAACAGTGACATCTTGAAACATGCCCATATTACAGAAGTGGAAGGGCTGGAATTGTTAAAATGCATAAAGGTAGATAAATCCCTGCGACCTGATCATTGTAGGTGGAAGAGCAAAGACTGATTAGAAATATTTGACATGGCTTTATGCATGAGAAATCGTGACTCATTAACATGAACAAGTCTTTTGAAGACGTGATAACGAAGATTGATGAAGATACAGCAGTGGGGGTTGGCCACATGGACTTCAGTAAGGCATTCGACAAACTGGTTAGCAAAGTTACATCACAGAATCTAGGGAGAGCTGAGGGCAATTGTCTCGAAGGTAGGAGACAGATGGTGGTGGAAGGTTGTTTTTTGGACTGGAGGCCTGTACCCCGCAGTGTGCACAAGGATCCAATGGACTTTGCCATTCACAGAAATGATTTGTATGTGAGTTTAGTAGGAATGGTAAGTGAGTTTGAAGAAAAACACCAACATACTGATAAAGGCAAATCATTCCCTCATTGTAGAGTGGGCACAGACATTTCTCCACATGAGAATGTTCCACTCTGAGAGGTGCAGTGGTCAGTGAAGCTGGTTAAGTCAGAGTACAACGGGATCCTTATCAGATGGGGGAAAGGGCAGAGGAGTGGCAGACGGAGTTTATTTTAGACAAACAGAAGCTGCAGCATTCAGTAAGTCAAACCAAGGCAGCACTTATGGGTAGGAACCTGGGAAGGGTTGACAAACACATATGTTAATAGAAATTATTGAAGTCATACCGTGTGGAAACAGTCCATCATGTCCAAACTGACCCTCCAAATACTATACCACCAGACACACCCATACATTACCCCGGTAAATCTACATTTCCCACGGCTAATTCACCTCACTTACACATCCCTGGATACTGCAGAGCAATTTCACAAGGCCACTGCACAGAAACTGATCATTATGGGACTGTGGGAGGAAAGCCAAGCTCCAAGAGGAAACCTACGCTGACACAGGGAAAATCTACAAATCGCACACCGTCACAAGAGGGTGGGATTGAACCCGAGTCTTTGACGCTTTGAGCCAGCAGTGTTGACCAGTGAGCCACCATGCCCTCTCAGCGATCTGCTCAGAGATAGAGCATTCTCTCACTTTCTGTGGAACCTTCACATCTGTTCAGATGTTGCTGAATTCCAGTGGCAACCTCCAATATGCCCTACTTTACCCTCAGCCGAGGATTCACTCCCTCCCAAACTCTGATGGTCAGGACGTTCCGCTGTATCTGACCCATCTCCTGCACTTCAGCCCTCACCTCTTCCCCTCCTTCCCAGATCAATTCATCCATTAATACTGCAGTATGCACAATACTTGCTGAACTAAAATAAAACAAAGAGCTGCGGAGACTGGAGAGCTGAAACAAAAACTGTTCTGATGAAGAGTCCACAGATTTTACTTGCTAACTCTGCTTTCTTCTTATGGATGCTATGAGAATCGCTGAGTTCTGCCAGAAATTTCTTGCATAACTAATTCCCTGTTTATATCTTGTGCAAAATTTGCCCTGCAGTTTTGCCTTCGATTTGTTTCTAATCGCCACCCAAACGGTTCCTGAGCAATCTGAGCACCATGGGCTGCGGAGTGATAAATGGTACATTCAGTGAGATGTTGCCTGAGGCCTTTCTTGAAGTTAATACAATCTCGCTGCCTTTTGTTTGTCCTTCTTAATGAGAATGATAAGATTCTCCCTGGGTTTCCCGTTGCGCTGACGGAGTGGAGAAAGACATTGATCTCCCGTCAATGTGGTCCATTCGGCCTGATGGCTATGTCTGCTCTAACCTGGAAGGGGGCAACCTTTGAGCAGGCAGGTATGATATGATGTCATGGCCACCACTCCTGGTCCTGAGGGAAGTGCAAGTCCTGCCTGTGACCCTCCCCACCCAGGAGGAGCTCCATGCCCCTGCCCACAATGTGGGTATGAGGAGGGCAGTAATGTCCCCCTGCCAGCTACGTATAGGCTCAATATCAGGAGGTGTGCAGGATAGCTCCGCACGGACTGGGCTTGTCCCAGTGCACTATGGGCATTCAAAGATGGCACTTGTTCTTGGGATGCTATTTACTTCCTAGATCTCTGGTGAGCTGTGAGGTGGTGTGGGAATAGTGTGCTGTAAGGGTGGGGGAAAGCCAACTTATCTCTACTGGTCTCGAACACCAATTAATATGGGGAGTTTGTTAACATCCACTCAGCCACACATTGGGAATTGCTCCCCAAACTCAACTCAAGTAGCACTTTAAATAAAAACAAGATGAATTATTAAAGTTAGTCCATAAGAACACAAGGACTAGGAGCAGGAGTGCGCCATCTGAGCCCACCATTTAATAAGATCAGTGTGGATCTTTTCATAGACTCAGCGCCACTTACCCGTCCTCTCACCACTAACCATAATTAATTTACTGTTCCAAAATCAACTTTTGCCTTAAAAACATTCAGTGAAGTAGACTCAACTATTTCACTCAGCAGGGAATTCCAAGATTCAGGTGAAGATGTTCCTTCTCAACTCAGTCCTAAATCTGCTACCTCTCATTTTGAGGCTATTCCCCTTAGTTCTCGTTTCACCCAACAATGGAAACAACCTCCCTGCTTCTATCTTATCTATTACCTTCATATTTCTTTTCCATAAGCCCCCCACTCATTATTCTAAATTCCAATGAGTATAGTCCCAGTCTACTTAATGTCTCTTCATTATTCAATGCTCTCAAATCTAGAATCAACATAGTGAACCTCTGCTGCACCCAAGACAGTGCCAGCACGTTATTTCTCAAGTAATTAGGCCAAACCTGTACAACGGACACCAGGTGTGGCCTCACCAGCACAATATCAAGCTACAACATCACCTGTTTATGAAGTGCATCCCTTAAGCAATGAAGGATAATATTTAATTCACCTTCTTAATTATCTGCAAAACAACGTTTTGTGATCCCTGCACAATGATACCGAGCTCCCTCTGCACAACAGAATGATGCAACGTTTTCACCATTTAAAAATAGCCCTTTTTACACTTAATCCTCCAAAGATGGATAACACATCAGTGTACTCCAATTGCCAGACCTTTGCCTACGCACCGAGTCTGTGTATATCACTTGGCATGATCTGGCCTGATTTGCCTTTCCAAAATCCAACAGCTTACAGTTATCTACATCTGCCATTCCTCACTCCATTGGCCCATCTGATTACGATGATGTTGTATCCTGAACTGACGTTCTTCACTGTCCACTACACCTCCAATTTTGGTGTCTTCTGTAAACCTACTGATCATAGGTCATATATAAATATCCACGTAATTTACATTAGGACTCAATTTCCATCCTTGCAGAACACTGCTGCTCACAGGTCTGCAGTCCACAAAGCAAACCTCCATCACCCTCCTGTGTCTCATTCCTGCAAGCTAATTTTGTGCCAAATGGCTTTTTCTCCCCAGATTCCACGTTACCTAATCTTGCTAATCAGTCTGCTTTGTGGAACCTTGTTCAAAATCTATATAGACAACATCCACAGTCTGCCTTCATCAATCTTCTTTGTCACATCAAAAAAACTCAAACAAGTCAGTGAGACACGATTTTGCACGCACAAAGCCACATTGACTCTCCCTAAACATTCCTTGTCTTTCCAAATACATGTATATCCCGTCTCTCAAAATCCCTTCCAACAACTTGCCTGCCACTGACTTCAGGCTCACTTTTCTCTTGTTCCATGGCCTCTCCTTACCATCTTTTTAAAAATAATGGTACCTCACCTGTCGCTATCAATGATACAAATATCTTAGAAAGGATCCCAATAATCACTTCCATAGCTTTTCAGAAATTTCTTGGATACACCTGATCATGTCCCAGGGCTTTATTCACCTTGATGCGACCTAAGACATCTAGTACCACATCCTGTGTAACATGGACACTTTTCAAGTTATCACTGTTTATTTCTCCAAACTCTCGAGCTTCCATATCCATCTCCATTTAAAACATGCCATGAAATACTCGCATATCTTTCCCACCAACGTGGTACCATAGACAGCCGTGTTGATCTTAAAGGAGTCGTATTCGCTGGTCTAGTTAATATTTTATCTGCGGTATATGTGTTTCATCTCTTTGGATTCTATGTAAACAATTTCCTGAAGCTTTTTCACGTCCCTTTTTGCTCTCCCTATTTACCTCGAGTATACCACTTTAAAAACGTGATCCTTTACTCCCCTCTGCCATACCTGCTCCCAGGAGGAACAATTCAACTCCAGGCCATCCCAGAAAGGCCTCCTACTACATGGATCACAATTTCCCCCCTATCTTATAAACAATGACCTTCATCGCACACCCTCCACTTCCCGCACCTCCGCCTTTATCCCCTGCCTTGAACCACAATAAGAATATAATCCCAGATTCTTCATCTTCCACCCCACTAATCTCCAGAGACAGTGCATTAACGTCTGTTATTTCTGCTACCTAATGTCAGGCCCCACCACCAGACACATACTTCCCTCCCCAGCCCTATCTGCATTCCGCAGAGACCATTCCCTCTGTGACTCCCTTGTTAGGTCCACACTCTCCCACCAACATACCCTCCACACCATGGACCTTCCCTTGCTGCCACGGAAGATGTAAAACGTGCGGCTAAACCTCCCTTTGACCTCACTTTGAGACGCCAAATGGATCTTTTCACATCAGGCAGAAATTTTCCTGCACATCCCAACACCTCATCTACTGCATGTCAGTAATATGGTACATTTAACATAGTTAATCCAACTAACCTACACATCTTTGGACTGTGGGAGCTAACTAGGACACACGCGGAATCCCTCATAGACACGAGAGAATGCGCAAACTCCACACAGTCACCTGAGGCTTAGATGACACGCAGGTCGCTTGTGCTGGGGCAGCAGTGCTAATTACTGAGTCACAATACCGTGGGATCTTTGGTGCTTACGTACTGCCCCACTGATGCTGAAGTCACTCACCCTGCCTCATTTCCCAACAGAAGAGGTGGAGATGGCCTAGTGAGATTATTTGTAGACAGTTAATCCAGAGACCAAGATAACATTCTGGGCACATGGGCTTGAATCCCACCACAGCAGACAGGGAACTAAAATTCAACAACAAATCTGAAATTAACAATCAAGTGACCACAATGAATCCATTATCAATTTTTGGAAAAACCCATTTGATTCACTCATGTCCTTTAAGGAAGGAATCTGCCATCCTTACCTGGCCTGACATACATGTGACTCCAGACCTATAGCAAGGTGGTTTATCTTAACTGTCCTCTGGGTAAACGCAGCAATAAATACTGGCCTAGGCAATGACACCCTCATCCTGTGAATAAATAAAGAAAACAGGTCAACTTTTGTTCCTTCTCTAGAAGGAACATCCGACAAACTCAATCAAACGTTTTCTCATACACACTGAACAAATACCTTTCCATTCAAACCGTAAACACGACAGCACTCCAAGGCTATGTTGGTAAAGTTAAAACCCCTTACCATTGCATCTATTTTATTCTTACAGATAACTGAGATCTCCCAGGAAAGTTGTGTCTCAATTCCCTGCTGACGATGGGTCTATAATATAATCCCAGTAAGATGATCACCGCTTTCTTATTTCTCGTTCAACCTAAGTAACTTGCCTGGATGTACTCCCAGGAATATTCTCCAGAAGACAATCTGTAAGGTTATCCCTAATTAAAAACGCCACTTCTCCAGCTCTGTTGCTCCCATTATATCCTTGCTATAGCATCTATATCCTGGAAAATGAAGCTGCTAGTCCTATCCTACCCTGAGTAATGAAGAGGGTAGTGGCTGGGATGGGGAGGGGGAAGTTGAGAGAGAAGGTTATGAGGTGGGGAGGGGGTAGTTGATAAGGAAAATGCTGGGGTGGGGAGGAGTTATGTTGGGGGGGAAGGTGCTAGTGTGGGGAGGGGGACTTTGAAGGTAAGGTGCTGGGGTGGGGAGGAAGTTGTTGAGGGAAAAGCCGCTGGGCTGGGGAGGGGGATGTTGAGAGGAAGGCGTTGGGGTTGGAAGGGGAATGTTGAGAGGGAAGGTGCTGGGGTGGGGAGAGTGTTTAAGAGAGGGAAGGTGCTGGGGTGGAGAGCGAGATGTTGAGAGGGAAGGTGGTGGGGTTGGGAGGGGGGATTTGAGAGGGAAGGCGCGGTACAGGAACGGGGGATGTTGAGAGGGAAGGTGCTGGGGTGGGGTTGGGGATATTGAGGGGTGCTGAGGTGGGGAGGGGCATGTTAGATCGAAGGTGCTGGGGTGACGGTGGGGGATGTTGGGAGAGACGGTGCTGGTGTGGGAGATGGGGATTTTAGGAGAAAAGGTTCTGGAGTGGGGGAGGGTGATGTTGGGAGAGAAGTTGCAGGAGTGGGGAGGGGAATGTTGAGAGGGAAGATGCAGGGGTTGAGAGGGGGACGTTAAGGGTAAAATGTTGGGGTGGGGAATGCGTTGTAGAGAGGGAAGGTGCTGAGTGGGGGAGGGGGATGTTGAGGGGGAAGGTGCTGTGTTGGGGAGGGGAATGTTGTTGTCGAAGGTGCTGGGGTGCGTCGGGGGATGTTGAGAGGGAAGGTTCAGGGATGGGAAAGTGCTGGTGTGGGAAGTTAAGTGGGAATGTTCTGAGGTGGGGAGGGGAACGTTGAAAGAGGAGGTGCTGGGGTGGGGAAGGGGATGTTGAGAGGGAAGATACTGGGGTGAAGGAAGGGAATTTTGAGAAGGAAGGTGCTGGGGTGGGGAAGGAGATGTTGAGAGGGAAGGTGCAGGGGTCGGGGAGGAAGATGCTGATTGGGAAGGTGCTGGGATGGGGGAGTGGGTTGTTGATAGGGAAGGCGCTTGGGTGGGGGGGATGTGGAGAGGGAAGATGCTGGGGTGCGGGAGGGGTAATTTGAGAGGGAAGGTGCTGTGGTGGGGGTGGGGGTTGTTGAGAGTGAAGGTGCTGGGGAGGTGGAGGGGTATGTTGATAGGGAAGGTGCTGGGGTGGGCAGGAGGATATTGAGAGGAATGTTGCTGGAGTGAGGGGGGATGTTGAGATGGAAGGTGCGAGTTGGGGAGGGAGATGTTGTCTGGGAATTTGCTGGGGTGGGGGAGGGGGATGTTGAGAGGGTAGGTGCTGGGTGGGCAGGGGAAGTTTACGAGGGAAGGTGCTGGGGTGGGGGATGGGGATGTTGAGAGTGAAGATGTTTGCATGGGGGAGGGAGATTTTGAGGGAATGGTGCTGGAGTGGGGAGGGGAATGTTGAGAGGGAATGTGCAGGGGTGGGGAGAGGTTGTTGGGAGGGAGGGTGCTGGGGTGGGGAGTGGATTGTTGAGAAGGAAGACCCGGTGGTGGGGAGGGGGATGTTGAGAGAGAAGGTGTTGGGGTGGGGAGGGTGACGTTGAGAGAGAAGGTGCTGGGAAGGGGGAGGGGGATGTTGAGGGAAGGTGCTGAGTGGGATGGCGGATGTTGAGGGGAAGAATCTGGGGTGGGGAGGGTGATGTTTAGAAGAATGGTGCTGGACTGGCACGGGGATGTTGAGAGGGAAGGTGCTGGGTTGGGAGTGGGTTCTTGAGAGGGAAGGCACCGGGATGGGAAGGGGAATCTTGAGATAGAAGGTGTTGGTGTGGGGCGGTGATGCTGAGAGGGAAGGTGCAATGGTTGGAGGGTGATACTGAGAGGGAAGGTGCAGTGGTTGGAGGGTGATACTGAGAGGGAAGGTGCAGTGGTTGGAGGGTGATACTGAGAGGGAAGGTGCAATGGTTGGAGGGTGATACTGAGAGGGAAGGTGCAGTGGTGGGGGCGTTGGATTTCGAGAAAAGGTGCTGGGTTGGGGATGGGGATTTTGAGAGGGAAGACAATTGGGTGGGTAGCAAGATGTTGAGAGGGAAGGTGCGGGTATGGGGAGGGGTATGCTGAGAGGGAAAATGCTGTGGTGGGGAGGGAATTTTGAGAGAGAAGGGGCAGGGAGGGGGATGAGATGTTGAGAGGAACGGTACTGCAGTGGGGAGGGGGATATTGAGAGGGAAGTTGCTAGGGAGGGGTGGGGTATGTTGAGGGGGAAGGTGCTGGGTTGTGTGAGGGGTTTGTGAGAGGAAAGATACTTGGTGGGAAAGGGGAATGTTGAGAGGGAAGGTGCTTGGGAAGGGAGGGGCATGTTGAGAGGGAATGTGCTGGATTGGGGAGGGGATGCTGAGAAACAAGATGCTGGTGTGTGGTAGTGGGATTTGTTAGAGGAGGTGATGGGGTGTGGAAGGGAAAGGTGCTGGGGTGGGGGAGGGGCTTAGTGAGAAGTTAGGAGGAGTGGGCCAGGGCAACCGAGAAGGCACAGTCCCTGCAGAAGGCGGACAAGTGAGGCGAGCAGAATATGTCTGATGGTGGCATCTCGGAGTTAGCAGAAATCACGGCTGATGATCTATATTCTGCATGTTAACAGAGACCCTGAGCTTCCAGTTCACTGCCACTTTAACACCCCACCCTGTTCGCTGGCCAACATCTGCCTCACGCTTTCTGCAGTGTTTCAGCAAAGATCAGCATCAGTGGAACAACATTTCGTTTTCCATTTGGAAACGGTGCAGCACTCCGGACTAAATACCAAGTTCAATAATTTTTGAGCCTGAAATCCCTCATGTCTTAGCCCTCTACCCCACACACCAGGCCTTGTTATCACATAGCCTGCCATTACACATTACCTATGGTTAGCCATAAAGTCTCCATTAACAGCGATTCACCCTCCCAACAACATTGTTCTCCACGCCTTTATCCAACTCTTCTTCTCGCTCTACCACTACCTATCCTTTACTCCTTACATCCTCACCCCACCGTTCCTTCAGCATATAAACTAGCATTTTACGACTATCAGCACTGAGGAAGAGTCACCGGGTTCGAAATGTTAACTCTGAAAACTCTTCACAGATGCTGTCAGACCTGCTGAAGTTGCCCAACATCCTCTGGTGGTTGTTTCTGATTTACATCATCCGCACTTCTATTGATTTTACTTCACTGGGAGTTTCTAATTCAGGTCTAGCAGCCCATACTGTGTTTATAAACCCTTCCAGTCCACACTAACTCCATTCCTCTCCCAGTCTCTGTTCTCTTTCCCACTCCCTTCACACTCACTGACCACACACCCCATGGCCACGCAGTGACACTGCTCCACAGCTCATGGACAGGTGTCACCTTGCTGGCCACGCCCCTTTTTAGGTCTCATTGGCTGCAGAACCACACCAAGTTTCCTCCTATTGGTGTGAAACTGGAGTCAACAGCTCATGGTCACTTGTCATCCTGCTGGCTCCACCCCATTGGCTCTCCCATTGGCTGCTGCACCACACTCCTCTTCGTCTGCAGCTGCCATCAATCAGCCAGGCCCCATTGTGAGGTGAGTGGTTGGATCCTCCCTCTCTCTGACCTGGGATGAGTTTCATCATTCACAGTGAATGGGGCAGTAAAACAGAGCATAGGAGCTGAGTCTATTCAGCCGATTGTGGGCTGTACTGTCTCCCTCTGGAGATGTTGCAAATCTGTCCCAACCCCCCTCTCCTTTGTCCACAGCTCTCAAAATCTTCCTTTAAAAAGTTGTTCCAAATCTGTTTGAGAATAACTGCTGAATCAGCATCCACCTGCCATTACGACTGTTCCAAATGCTCAGAACTTAGTGAGTAAAACAATCTTCACATTTTCACCCTGCATTATTTGCCAATGAAAGTAGTTACTCAAAATTGTGACGAAGTTTATAATTTTTCTCTGTCTCTCTGTAAATTAAATATCCATGAAAACTAGCTGCTCCTGGTCGAAATAACTGCTTAACCTTCTCAGCTCCGAGGTGAATTATCTGAAATTGTGCTATATCTCCATAAAAGAGAAACCGATCGTAGTTTTAATTTATTAGCGTCATAGAGATGTGCAACACAGAAACAAACTCTATGGTCGAACTCTTGCATGCCAACCAAGAATCCTGGATTCCCATTTGTCAGGAGCTGGCCTATATCACTCAAAGTCCTTCTTCTTCATGTACCCAATCAGATGCCTTTTAAATGTTGTAATTGCACTAGTCCCCACCCCTTCCTCAGGTTGCTCATTCCATACAAGCACCACCCTCGAAGTGAAGAAGTTGCACCAAAGGTCCCTTTTATTCTTTTCCCTCTCACCTTAATCTGTGCCCTCTAGTTCTGTACCCACTGAACATGGGAAAATGACCCTGATTGTTCACTTTATTCATGCCCATCACAATTTTATAAATCTTGACAAGATCACCTCTCTGTCTGTAACACTCCAGGGAAAATAGTCCCAGTCGATTTAGGCTTTCCCAATAGCTCAAACCATTCAACCCTGGCAAAGTCCTTGCAAAACTTTACTGAACGTTTCACAATATCATTCCTCGAAGAGGGAGACTGGAACAGAATTCCAGAAGAGCTTTAATCAACGTCCTATACAGCCACAATAGGACATCACAACGTCTGTATTCATGCATTGTTCAATAGTGGAAAGCGTACCTTCACTACCCTGCCTACCTGTGACTCTACTTCCAGGGAACTGTGAACCTGCACTCCAAGGTTTCTTTGTTCAGTAACGCTCTCCCGGACCTTCCCATTAAGTTATAAGACCTGCCCCAATTTGCCTTTCCAAAATGCAGCACCTCACATTTATGTAAATTATACTGTCTACCATTCCTCAGCCCATCGGCCCATCTGATCAAGATCCCGTTGTACACTGAACTAAACGTCTTCACTGTACACAATACCTCCAATTTTGGTGTCTTCTGTAAACTTACTCACCATACCTCATATTCACATCCAAATCATTTATATAAAAAAGACGAGCATTGATTCTTGCAGCACACTGCTGTTCACAAGCTTCCAGTTCACAAAGCAACCCCCGATCACTGCAGTCTATATCCTGCCTTCAAGCCAATTTGTATCCAAATAGCTAGTTTTGCCTGGGTTCCATGTTAACGTCCACAGACTCCCTTCAACCTTCTTTGTCACTTCTTCAAAAGATTCAATCAAGTTAATGAGACACAATTTCCCACGCACAAAGCCAAGTTGACTATCCCTAATCATGCCTTACCTTTCCAAACACATGTAAATCCTATAACTCTAGGAAACGGTTCTCTAGGAAAGTCTATGAAAATGCTCACTATTCTCTTGTTCCCTGGTTTTTCCTTACCACCTTTTTAAAATCATTGAAGCCGTCTTTCAGCACTTCACCTGTGACTATCGATGATACAAACATCTCAGGAGGGGTCCAGCAATCACCTCACTAACTTTCCACAAAGTTCTGAAATACATCTGATCAGGTCCCACTCATTTATCCACCTTGATGCGATTTAAGGCATCCAATACCACGTTCTCTGTAATATGGACGCTTATCAAGTTATCACTATTTATTTCTCCAAACACTCTAGCTTCCATTTCATTCTCCAGTAAAAAAAAAGACATGAAATACGTGCATAATATCTCTCCCAGCTTATGTGGTTCCATAGACCGCCTTGTTGATTTATTGGGTCCTATTCTCTGCCTGGTTATTATTTTATCTGTGATGTATTTGCATAACCTTTGGATTCTCCTTAAACCATTTCATGGAGTTATTTCATGTCCCTTTTTTCACTCTTGATTACTCTCGAGTATAGTCATTTACTCAATTCCTCCACTTCTTCCATATCTGACTTAGAAGGAGCAATTCAACTCCAGAACATCCCAAAAAGGCTTCCGCTTTCTGTGATCACATGTTCCTTCCCACGTGATCAACAATGCCCTCCAATGCATGTCCTCCACATCCTGCACATTCTCCCTTGAATCCCACCCCTTCAACCACAATAAGCATATAAATCCCCAGTATTGACCTTCCATTACATTAAGCTCCAGATACAGTGCATTAACCACTGCCATTCGGCTACCTACAGTCAGACCCCAGCACCAAGGATATATTTCACTCCCCACCCCTATCTGCATTCCGCATCGACCATTCCCTCTTCTACTCCCTTGTGAGGTCCACACCATCCCTTAAACCCACCCTCCACACCCAGCGCCCTCCCTTGCTACCGCAGATGCAAAACCTGTGCCCACACCTCATCTATCACCTCTGTTCAATACCCCAAAGGATCTCTTCCAATCAGGTAGAGACATTCCTGCAAATCTGGACCTTATGGACAATTTACCATGGCTAAAGCACCAATTCTTCACATCTTTGGACTGTGGGAAGAAACCGGAGCACCTGGAGGAAATACCTGGGGAGAACGTGCAAACTCTATACAGTCACTTGAGGCTGGGATCAAACCCAGGTGCCTGGTGTTGAGGCAGCAGTGCCAACCACTGAGCCACAATACTGTGGGATCTTTGGTGCTGTTGTGTTGTCCCACTGATACCTCAGTCACTCACCCTGCCTCATTTACTAAGAGAAGAGGTGGTAATGGTTTAGTGACATTATCACTAGACAGTTAATCCAGAGACCCAGATAACCATCGCGGGATCTGGGTTTTAATCCCATCACGGAAGATAGGGGAATTTGAATTTAACAAAAATCTGGAATTAAGAATTTAATGACGACAATGAATCCATTGTCAATTGTCGGTTCAATAATGACCTTTAGGGAAGTAATCTGCCATCCTTACATGGTCTGGGCTACATGTGACTCCAGACCCACAGCAATGTGGTTGACTGTTCACTGCCCTCTGGGCCCAGCCAGTGACACCCTCATCCTGTGGAAATGAATAAAGGAAAAAAAAAGGTCAAGTTTTGTTCCTTCTCTAGTAGGTACATCCTAGAAACTAATTCACAATATGTTCTGGTCCACACTGAACAAATACCATTCCATCCAAGCCCTTAGCACTACAGCACTCAGAGGCTATGTTGGTAGCCTCTTATCATTGCAACCATTTTATTCTAACAGATAACAGTAAATTTACTTCTCAAGTCTCTGCTGACTATTGGGCGGGGGTGACCATCCCTTTCTTATTTCTCAGTACCACCAAATAACTTGCCTGGATATGGGACCAGAAACGTCCTCCTGTAGCCCAGCTGTAATGTTATCCCTCATCAAAAACGTCACACCCTCTGATGTTGCCCCCTTTCTATCCTTGCTAAAGCATCTAAACACAGGAACATTACGTTGCTGGTCCTAATGACTAATGACTCTGTAATTGTTATAATATCCAAGTCCCATGTTCAAAACCATACCCTGAGCTCATCTACCTTCCCTGCTCAGTCCGACCATTCTGAGACTTGCTCTTGCCTGCCTTGACAGGCTGACCTCTGAACAGTATCAAGCTCAGACTTAACTGTTTTCTCATTATTTATTTGGGTTTACTCCCATTCCCTCACTGTTTCAGTTCCTACTAAGTAGCACTCGCAAATCTTCCCTTCCAATGCAGGGACAATCCATCCTTCTTAGGCAGGTCGATTCTATCCCACAAGAGATTGCAACGATTCAAAAACGTGAATTCTTCTCCCCTCCACCAGGTCCATAGCCACTCCTTCATCTCCTCCATCCTGCTATTCCTACTGTCACTAGCATCTGGAACCAGGACTAATCCACTTATTAGTGGACCTACTGAGTGGACCTTGAGGACCTACCTATTAAACCTCCAGGCTAATTTGCCATATTCTCATCAGGACCTCATCCTTTATCTTCCTATGTCATTGATACTAATGTACAACGACATCCCACTGGTTATTCTCCTCTTTGAGAAGATTCTGCTCCCTCTCGGATACATCCTTGACACTGGCACCAGGGAGGCACCACCCCATTCTGATGTCTCACTGTCAGCTGCACAAACGGCAGTCTGTGCCCTATAACAGAGAATCCCCTGTCATCATTGATCATCTGGAACCTGATATACCTTTCATTATATTGGAGCCAGTCTCAGTACAAGGAACGTGGCTGTCAGTGCGACAATCACTTGAGAGTCTATTACCCCCTAAATTTTCAAAACCAGTATACTGGTTTGAGATTGAGATAGCCACGGGAGCCTGCTGCATTACCTGCCTTCCACTCCTACTTTTCGTGGAGGTAACCCATCCACCTGACTGCATCTACAGTATCATAACATCATGATACTGCCACCTATTATGCTCACTGACCGCCTGTCAATTCCTATCTGCCTTTAACTTCCCCGCTCCAACTGATCATACGATCTAATAGGATTTGCAACCCCACTTTCCGCCGACATAATCATCAGGATCATTGAAACTCTCCCTAATCGCACACATCTGTCAGGAACGAACACTCTACGTTTGGCCATCTCTGCACCTTTACATTTTACAGACCCAGGAAAAGGCACAGTTTTACTGCTCTACAAAACACTACTTCAGAATAACTTTATATCTACGTTTTGTATTTTAAAATTTAATCAAGAGACTGTAAGACATATTAAAAAGAAACCCTCAAGTTATTCACTATTGTAGATTTACTAAAATAAAACAGAGTATGTTTTATGTACTAAGTGCTAATCCCCAGCTGTAGTAGTTCTGAGAGTGAGGTTTCTCCGAGGGCAGCTGTGAAATGTCACTGTTTGTTTCTCTTTTCTCCCAGCTCCGTTTCCAGAGAGGTTTATACCCACGCACCTCACTCCCTCCCACATTTACCAATTGATGAGAATCCACAACCTTGGTGAAACAGTCTATGCTTCATCTGAGCTTGTGCACTCCATAATGGAATTTCCAACCGACTTACTGACAGCTTTCCATTTCAGGACTACCTATGGTGCTGTCTTCCTGAGCACGTATGATTCCCAATATCCTGAGCATCATGGAATGGAAAATATAGGAAGACACCAACCATTTTCTGTGAGAAACTCCACATGATGAGACGCAGGTTTGAACCACCAGAAGGAGAGTGATTATTGTTCACAAAGGGTCAGCACAAGATGGTACCCTGCAGACTCCAGCAGCATCGTTGGGAGCACATGCATTTGCGGGGCGACTGAAAAAACGCTGCCCATTACTGAGGGCTGTCTCCCTGCACAATGAGTGGGACATTAATCACCAGAAACTCATGGTATGGGGAGGTGATCGCTCAGTTCAGGAAAGTGGCATTTGATGCATCAATTTAAAAACAAGAAATGATGACGTACAGACTGTTCCTGGTGTTATATTCCAGGTTGGATGTCCTTTGCCTTGGTGCTAGGATTATTACATGTCCGACAGATGTGGTCAGGGAATAGATAGACACGTGAAATTGTGACGTTCTGCCATTAGAGATGTGCTTGAAGGAGGTCAGGATTGGCAACTCTATATTCTGAAGCATAGGAACTATAGGCAGGAGGTTCTGTTGTTTTAATAATGAAGGAATCGATTACTGCTGTAAATAGGGACAATATCTTGGACGGACCTTCAACTGAGGCTTCAAGGATAGCGATTAGAATAAAAAGATGACTGATAATTGCTAGGGTCATATTAAAGATCGCCAGTTAGAAGAACATACATGAGGCAATGTGTAACCAATCGCTGTAGTGCATAAAAACAATAAGAGGGTAATTCTACTTATGCTTTTCAATATGTAACATTTATTGGGGCATTCACGTGCTTTTAAGTGGGGACAAATATGTTGAAATTTATTGCTGATAGCTTCTTGTTTCAGCATGTGGAAGATACAACAAGGGATGGTTTATTTCTGGATCCAATATAATCTAGTCCCATTAGCAAGCACCGGGCCCACATCCCTCCAAACCCTACCTAATCACATATGCATCCACATGCCTTTTAAATGGTGGAATTCTAATTCTGGGTAAAACTGTAGTCGAACAACGTGGAGTGGGGAGCGGTGTTCATGCTCAAAGTGGATTTGATGAGAGTATCGATCCAATATTTTACACTCTAAGATCCAATGAATTAAAATGAGACAACAGGACCTTGAATATTCAGAGCAGAATGATAAAGTAAAGAGAAGTTTAAAGCAGCTATAAAGTGAGCAGAACAATGGAATCCCTATAAGAAAATAGAAAGTGCAACACTGAACTTAAGGAAATAGTAGAAAAGCAAAAATGGGGTGTGATAAAACATCAGCGGTGTTCTATCACTATACCAGGGGAAGAGGATAACTTGGGAAAGAATGGGGATATTAAGGATCAAGAGGCAGCCTGTGCATGGATCCAGAGAATATGCTTCATATGTCCTTCATATCAGTCTTCAGTTTAGAGAGTGATTTATTAGAATCGGGGAGAGTCGCAGAATAAAAAGAGTGGACACATCCCAAGATCTGGATGAGCTGTATCTTAACTGATATGGAAACAGAAGGAAAAATTTACAGGTTCTGATCCTCTTTTCTTACTGTGCTTTTGCCACAGAAGATTTGTGATAGAACAGGATGCAATCAATTGTAGGTTCGACAAGGAGTGCGAGAAACAAACGAGAGAATTAAAACCCACCAAGTCTCATATCAGTGAAAGGAAAACAATTGTAGAAGGTTCTGAAAGCTATTGAGCTGGGATCATTAAGTATCTTCAAGGGTGAGAAACATATTTTTAATCAATCAATGAATCAAAGGTTACAAGGAAAATGGAGTTGAGGAATATCATAACAAACATCATTGAACTGAAAGGCAGAGCATACTAGGTCTACTGTTGTTGCTATGCCTTATGGTATTCGGTCTGCTACTAACCCTGTGTTCGCAGGAACAACAACTGCTCTCTGAGACACAGTTCAGATTGCAACTGACTAATTCAAGGAATTTATAAATGCTACACCGATAGCCAGAAATATGTTTGAAGCAGGAATCCAATTCGTATTTTATAAATTTCAATTAAGTGTAGTCTCATTCTTTGAAACACAGATCTAGTTTGTCATAGCCCTCTTTGATAGAATGTTCCTTGGAAGAAGTTAATTGAACCTTGCTTGCCATCTCTTTGTGGCAGTAATATATTTCCTGAGATAAAGAATCAACATTACAAATAGTCCTTCATGTACAATCTGGCCAAGCTCCTACTCAGATGAAGCAAGACGTCACTCCTCCTGTGCTGAAATCCTCGGACAATAAAAGTTCCCATTCCACTGACATTCCAAGTAGTTTGCTGCACGTGTATGTTAGACTTCGGCAGCTTATAGACAAGGACACTCAGGTTTTATTTATAACTGTCCTTTCCAACATTTTAAGATTTAAGAATTACACTGCACATCAATTTATCCAAAAATTCGATAACTTCCTGTTTCCACATAATGATATTTGCACTGCTCTTGTCCATGTGGACGCTGGTTCAATATTCATAAATCTTGACATCTTCCTCACTGCACACATTCCCACACAAGAATTACATCAATGTCCTACACTCTGTTTACTGTCTTTTTACTAATATTTAATCCATCGAGTGGATTTGTAATACTAGAATTGTTAGGGTGCAGGAGGCCCAGTGTGCATTCACAGGCTCTTCAAATGCACATCATTACCTCCACCCAATATCCTGCCTGATGTATCCTCCCTGATCCATCCTGAACACAATCTACTTATTTTATTCCATTCTGTGAAAAGCAATCTAACTGGCTTTGTTGGAGAACAATCTCCTCTGAGTAAATATTCTCAACCGAAGAAAAGGCAATGAATGACGTACATCACCTCGGCATTCAAACTGACCCTCAGCAGCCTTCTATAGTCAAGATTGAGTTGACACATTTCAGGTTATCCACCCGACATCTGTCTTGTTCCCTGTTTTGGTTGGTATTGTTTAATTCTTTGTTTACAGCTTAATACCTGAGAAAGAAACCTTTTTGCAAAGGAAAGGTTGTGACAGATTTGGGCCAAAGGCAGGAAACGCAGTTACATAACAAATGTCCTTAAATTGTGGAACAGGCGCAAAGGGTTCAACAAGTTTATCCAATTCTATTGTCTTGTGTTCCATGTTGCAATGGCATAGTAACCATGCAGCCAATTACAAATTCATTTCAACAGATAAAAGTTTAGTTAAATTATATTGAGTCACTGATTGTAACATAATGAATTTGTATTGCTAAAGAAATCTAGGAACATACCTGGATATGTTATGCTGTCCATGTATAAGGAAGGGTGCATTTGCTGTCCACCACGTTTGCCGACAAATCCACAACATTTACTGCCTCCACCATCAACTTTCAATGGAAGCAGTGTATCCAACAAGATACATCGTAGATATTTACCACAATTCATTCGACAGCACCTTCCAATCCATGACCATCTGCAATATCAAGGGCAACAAATCCATGGAAACACCACCCCCTGCAAGTTACACATAAAGTCAATGACTGTCCTGACATGGAAATACATCTCCATTCCATGGGTTTCACTTGATGAATACCCTTGCTTTCTTTCCCTCACATTATTGTGGGTGCCCGTGCACCAAACTGACTGCAAATGCTCAAGTCGGCAGCGCACCGCGACCTTGTCCAGAGCAACAGTCTATGTGTAATAAATGATTGCCGAGCTAGCAATGGCTGATACCTGTCACTGAATAATACACTGCTGTTTCGCAGCATGCAATCTGGGTTTCACTTTCGGAATAAATTTCGTCTATATTCTTGAGTTTCAGGATATGGATTCGTGATTTGATTGAAATATAAAAGATTTTGAATTGCAAGGACTTGATTGGTCAGATGCTGAAAAAATTATTTCTGCGGGTCGGGGAGTCCAAACCACGATAATAGAGTTTTGGGATAACAGGCAATTTATTTGGGTCTGAGAGGATATGAAATCATTTCAATCAAAAGGTATTAGAGTGTTTAGTATTCGCCATCTTAAGAATTGTGGATGCACTTTTTTGAATGAAAACAATGTAAAGTTCACAGAGATATGGAGGAGCTCAGGGTTAGAGGAGGTTACAGAAAAAGGGAGGTAAAGGTGCAGGAGAATGTTACAGATATAGGGAAGCTGTAACAGGACACAAATATTGCCTGGATAGTGATGGGTTTATGGGCTGGATGTTAGAGAAGGCTGTAGGTGATGGAAGAGTTTACAGCAATAAGGAGGACTGGAGGAGCTTGAGGCGTTTATAGTGATAGGGAGGGATGTAATTTCGAGAGTGGGTTCTAGTCCTGTGGAGCAATGTACGTGTTGGAGGAATCGTCAGTGACAGGAAGTGGTGAAGATGCTGGAGATCATTTGGGGTGGAGGGGTAGAAATGTTAGGGAGAAAGAGAGGTGTGTAGTGACTGGAGGAGATTACAGAGATAGGGAGCGTTGTTGTGGCTGGACGAGATTCCAGAGATAGGGAGAGTTGTATGGGGCTGGAGGATGTTACAGAGATTGGGAAATGTGTAGGGTCTTGACTAGGATACAGAAATTGGGAGGTGCGTAGGGTCTGCAGGAGTGTACAGATATAGGCAGGTGTGTTTTGGATGGAGTGAAATTTTTGCCATCAGAGATATGGTTGAAGCAGTTCAGGATTGACAACTTAATATTCTGTAGTACAGAAACTATAGGCTGGACATGATTTGGTTTTATTAATTAAGGAGTCAATTAATGCAGTAAAGAGGGATGATGTTGTAGAAGGGCCTTCAAATTGAGGCTTCGTGGATAGAGACTAGAATACAACGATGACAGATACATTGGTAGGGTCATATTAAGACGCCCAGTTAGAAGAAAATACAGGAGCTATTGTGTAACCAATCACTGTCATGTATAAAACAATAAGAGGGTAATTCTATTTATGCTTTTCAATAACCAACATTTATTGGGGTAGTCATGTGCTTTTAAGAGGGGACAAATATGTTGAAAATTATTGCTGAGAGCTTCTCATATCAACATGTAGAAGATACAACAAGGGATAGTGCATTGCTGGGCCTTATTGTGGAGAATGAAGCCAGTCATATGTTCGAGGCAGGTTTGGGAGAGAAGCTTAGGACCAATGACCATAATATCATATATTTGAAGTTCCTTAAGGAAAAGGCAAAAAACGTTTTCAAAAAATAAAGTTTTTGCATTGGGGAGACAGAGTTTATTAGAAAATAGGATCTGGCCAAAGTAGTCTGGGGACATTTACCTCTGGGTAACGCTGTCGTCAAATGGATTAGGGAGGAGTGTCCATGCTCAAAATGGAATTGGTGAGAGTATGGGCCCAATATGTTACAATCAAAGATCAACTTTACGAAAACAAGCCCAGAGCCACTCTGACGTCTACAAACATTCAGAGCTGAATAACAAAGCTCTAAAGTGAGCAGATCAATGGAGTCCCTCTAAGAATGTAGGAAGTGCAGCGCTGAAGTTAAGGAAGTCAGTAGAAGAGAATAAATGAGGTGTGATAAAACATTAGCGGCTAAGATTAGTAAGAAACACAAGATATTCCCTCCACATATCGGGGGAAGAGTATAACAAGGGAAAGAACGGGGAATAGGAGGGATCAAGGAGAAAGCCTATGCACACAGGCAGAAAATACGTGAAACACATATTTCATATCCGTTTTCATTTGGGCGAATGAGTTCCTGGATTCATGGAGGGTGACTGTGTGAGCCTTTAACAGATAGATAGCGACCGGAAGGAAGAACTGGAAGTTTTGGCAGAGTAAAAACTGGACAAATCCCAGATCTGTGAGCTGTATCTTAAATTAATATGAAAGGAAAGGGAGAAATTTACAGTCTCTGAGCTTTAGTTATTTATTATGCTTTTGAACAGAGTGGAGGTGTGATGGAGAGGTCGGCATCTAATTTCGTTTCAACAAACTGCGCTAGAAATAAACAACGGAAGTAAAGATGACCAAGACTCAGATCAGTGAGGGAAACAATTACAGAAGATTTTGAAAATATCTTCAAGGCTGAGAGATATATTTTTATTTAGTCAGTGAAACATAGGTGACGGGGAAAGTGCAGGAAATTGGAGTCGAGTACGATCAGAACAAACATCTTTGAACTGAAAGGCACAACATACACGGAGAGCTGCTGGAAATATTACTGTCCCTGTGCCTTATGGTATCCAGTCTGCTACTATTCCTGTGTTGGTGAGAACAACTTGTCTCCCAGTGAAGTGAGACACCGTTCGGAATACAACTGAATTTATAAATGGTACACAAATAGCCAGAAATTATTTAGAAGCAGGAATGTAATCAGTATTCTGTAACTTCAATGGAAAATAATGTTCATTCCTTGAAACACTGGGGAAGACAGGCCAAGTTTCTCATGGACACCTTTGATAGCATTGTCCTTGGCAGAAGCCTATTGAACCTTCCTTTTCCCCTCTCTATGGCAATAAAATATTGACTGAGAGAAAGAACCAAAACTGCACAGAGATCTCCGGGTGCAGTCTGACCAAGTTCCTCTCCAACTGAAGCAAGACGTCTCTCCCCTTGTGCTTACATCCTCTGACAATAAAAGGTTCTCATTCCACTGTCTTTCCTAATATACTGCTGCACGTGTAAGTTAGACGTCAGCAGCGTATAGACAAGGACACCTTGAGTTTTATTTATATCTGTACTTTTCAACGTTTTACAATTTATGAAATATAATGTCTATTAATCTCTCCAATAAAGTGGATAACTCCACATTTCCGTATCATATGTCATTTGCAATGACCTTGCCCATGTGGAGGCCCGTTCAATTTTCATAAATATTTACATCTTCCTCACAGCACACATTTCCACACAAAAATTAACTGTAAATTCTTCACTCTGTTTCCTGTCTTTTCATGAATACTGAATCCATCCGAGTACATTCAAAATTATAGTTTTGTTCGAGTGAAGGAGGCCTATAGTGTTCTCACTGGCCCTTCCAATGAGCATTATTACCTCCACCCAATTTCCCACTTTTACTATGCAACCTGCTTGACACATGCCAAACACAATCTATTTCTTACTTTGAAAAGCTGAAGAACTGTCTTTGTTGAAGAAACTATTCGCAACAGAACTAAAGGCAATGAGTGAAGGACATTACCCATCATTCAAATTGTCCCTCTCCTGCCTTCTGTAGCCAACACTGAGTTGACACTTTTCAGGTTATCCACTCAACACCCATCTTGTTCCCTGTTTTGGTTGGTATTGTTTCGTTCTTTGTTTGCACCTGTATACCTGAGATAGAAACTCTTTTGCGAAGGAAGGTTCGTGACCGATTTGGGCCAAAAGCAGGTAAAAGGAGTTATGTAACAAATCAGTTATAATCTCCTTAAATTATGGATCAGGCGCAAAGCGCTTAACAACCACATCCTGTCCTGATCATATTGTGTTCCACGTGGCAATGGCATGGCACCAGTCAGCCAATTACAAACTCATTTCAGCAGATAATTGTTCAATTAAATTACATGGAGTCACTGATTGTAACAAATTGAAGTCGTATTGCCAAAAAGTAGCTAAGACCATATCTGGAACAGCTATGCTGCCCCTGAAAAAGAAAGGGTACATGTGTAGTCCAGCTCGATTGCCACAACATCCACATCATTCACTATTTAAACTATCAACCCTCAATGGAGACAGTGTGCACCAACTACAAGGTACATTGCAGACATTTATCAAAGTCCATTCGACAGCACCTTTCAAGCCTTGATCATCTGAAGTAGCAAGGGCAACGGATCGTCGGAAACAATAACGCTGCAAGTTGCACATAAAGTCAATGACCATCTTGACTGGGAAATATATCTCAGTCTCGCGGGTGTCACATGATGATTATTCTGCCTTTCATTCCATAACATTATTGCGGGTGACCCTGCTGCATGGGCAGCGCACAACCACATTGTCCAGAACAACAGTGTATGGGCAATAAATGATGGCCCACCCAGAAATGTCGGATACCTATCAATGAATAATACACAAATGCTTGACTGTTTTGCATCTGAGTGTCTCTTGCTGCATTTGTGAATAGGTTTATTCGATATTATTGAGTCTCAGGAAATGGAGAAGTGATTTGTTTGAGGAGCAAAAGCTTCTGAGTGGAAAGAGCTTTATAGGGCCGATGCTGAGAAATTATTTCTGTGGGTCGGGAATCCAAAACATGATGACAGGATCTCAGGATAAGGGGCAACTTATCTGGGACTAAGATGATGTGAAATTATATCCCTCCATGGGTCTCAGAATATTTAGTATTCACCATCTCAAAGATTGTGGATGCATGTCAATGAATACAGTGAAATTTTCAGAGAGATATGGAGGAGCTTAGGGTTAGATAAAGTTACAGTGATATGGATGTATAGGTTCAGGAGGGTGTTACAGATGGGCGGAAGCTGCAATAGAACAGAGAGATTACCGAGATACGGACGGGTGTATGTGCTGGAAGACTTTACAAAATTAGAGAAGGCTGTCGGGGCTGTAAGTGTTTCCAAAGGCAGGGAGGAATGGAGAAGCTTGTGAAGTTTATAGCAAGAGGGTGGTATGTAATTGTTAGAGTGGGTCCAGAGATATGGAAGGATATATGTGATGAAGGAAGCCACAGTGATGGGAAGGACTGAAGATACTGCAGGAGATTAAAGAGATCAGTAGGGTTGAAGGGCTGGAAGATGTATGTGTTGGTGGAGGTTATGAAGATAAGAATAGGTTTAGATGTTGGAGGATGTCAGCGATAGAGAGGTGTGGAGAGGTTGGAGGAGGAGACAGAGGTCAGGAAGACCATCAATGATGAATGAAGTTCACAGAGATGGGGAGGGTTAGAGCGGCTGGAGGAATTTACGTAGATAGAGAAGAATGAAGTGGGTAGAGGAAGTACAGAGGTGAAGAGGGCCTTAGTGACTGCGTGTAGTTACTGAAGTAGGGAAGATGCAAGGGTTTATAGAACATAGAACAATACAGCGCAGAACTTGCCTTTTGCCCTCGATGTTGCACTGACCTGTGAACTAATCTAAGCCAATCCCCCGACACTGTTCCATCATCATCCATGTGCTTATCCAAGGATTGTATAAATCCCCCTAACGTGGCTGAGTTAAGTACATTGGCAGGCAAGGCATTCCACACTCTTACCACTCTCTGAGTAAAGAACCTGTCTCTGACATCAGTCTTAAACCTGTCACCCCTCAATTTGTAGCTATGCCCCTTCGTCCAACCTGATGTCATTATCTGAGGAAAAAGGCTTTAACTGTCTACCCTATCTAATCTTCTGATCATCTTGTATGCCTCTCTCAAATCCCCTCTGAGCCTTCTTCTTTCCAATGGGAACAGACCCAAGTTTCTCAGCCTATCCTTATAAGACCTTCCCTCCAGACGAGGCAACATCCTGGTAAATCTCCACCACACCTTTTCCAATGCTTCCATACCCTTCCTGTAATGGAGCGACCAGAACTGCACACAATATTCCAAGGGTGGCCGCACTAGCATTTTGCATAGTTGCAACATGACATTACGGCTCTAGATCTCAATACCTCTACCAATACAACCGAGCACACCGTATGACTTCTTAACAGTACAATCAACCTAGGTAGCAACTTACCGGGATCTATGTACATGGAAACCAAGATCCATCTGCACATCCACATTACCAAGAATCTTTCCATTGACCAAGTATTCTGCCTTCTTGGTATTCTTCCCAAAAGGAATCACCTCATAGTTAGTTGCATTTAAACTCCATTTGCAACCTCTCAGCCCAATTCTGCAGTTTGTCCAAGTGCGCCTTCAACCCGCAAAATACATTCACACTGTTCACTTCTCCTCTTTATTTAGTGTCATCTGTAGACTTACTAACCCATCCACCTATGCCTGCATCTAAGTAATTTATAAAAATGACAAACAGTAGTGATCCCAAAATAGATCCTTGTGGCTCACCATAGTTAACGGACTCCATGCTGACCACCACTCGCTGCCTTTTACAGAAAACCAGTTTCTAATCCAAACTGCTAAATCACCCTCAATCCCACGCCTCTGCATTTTCTCCAACAGGCTACCATGCGGAACCTTATCAAATGCTTTACTGAGATCCATGTCCACCACGTCAACAGCCTTACTCTCTGACACATTCTTGGTCACCTTCTCAAAAACCTCAATATGGTTTGAGAGACATGACCATGTTGACTATTTGCAATCAAATTGTTGTTTGCTAGATGATTATAAATCCTATCTCTTATAATCCTGTCCAAAATATTTCCTACACACACATAAGGCCAACTGGTCTGTAATTGCCTTGGTCATCTGTACTGCCCTTCTTGAACATGGGCAAACATTTACAATCCTCCAGTCCTCTGGTACTAAACCTGTAGACAATGAAGACTTAAATGTCAAAGCCAAAGGCTCCAACAACTCCTTCCTTGGGCCCCAGAAGAAGCTTGAATAAACCCATCCGACGCAGGGGACATTTTCACTTCCACTCCTTCTTGAATTGATAACACATCTTCCTTACCAACCTCGATCCGTTCTCGTCAAATATCTCGCATCTCATTCTTCTCTATATTATTCTACTTTCCCTGAGTGAAAACCAATGAGAATTGTTCGTTTAACACCTGTTCGATCTCCACAGAATCCACACTCAACTTTCCACTTCTGCGTTCACTGGCTCTATTCCTACCCTCGTTATCCTTGTCTTCCTAACGTACCTATACAAAGCTTTAGGATTCTCCTTTATTCGATCTGCTAAAAATGGCTCATGTCCTCTCTTTGCACCTCTTAACTCACTCCTTAAATCCTTCCTAGCTAATCTGTAACTCTCCATCGTCTCATCGTCACATAATCCTCCTTCTTCTTCTTCGCAATAGATGTAATTTCTGTAGTAAACCATGGTTACCTTACATTATCACTTCCTCCCTGCCTGATAGGGGCAAGCTATTTAAGGACACGCGATGTCTGTTCTTTGAACCAGCTTCACATTTCGATTAACCCTATCCCCTACATTTTGCTACCCTGTTCGATGCATCATAAGTTCTGCTTAATCGTGTTATAATTGCCCTTCCCCCATTGATAAATCTTGCCCTGTGGCATGTACCTATCCCTTTTCCTCACTAAATGAAACGTGTTTTTGGAGATTATATCCATAAGAAAAGGTAGAGGTACTAGAGAATGCCAGAATTATGGGCGGTATAGAAATGCTGCAGGAGGTTACGAAGATCATGAGAGTCTAGTGGTTGGATGAGGTTTACAAAGGTCGGGAGCGGGGAGTGGCTGGACAAGGTTACAGCGACAGGGTAGACGGGAGACCAGCTTAGACAGATATGTAGGGATTCTAGGGGCTGAAGTAAGTCATAGATAAAGGGTGAAATATCGATGATGGAGGAAGTTAGAGAGAGAGGGAGGAATGTAGAGTTTGGAGGTGCTTAGTGAGATAGTGAGAGGTGTCGGGTTTGGAAGACGTTACAGAGATAGGGAGGGGTATAGAGTTTGGAGGAGTTTAAAGAGATAGGGAGCAGGAAGGTTCTGCAGATATTTAGATTGATAGATTGGTTGATGAATGGGCAGACAAGGTACAGACAGTATTTGAAGGAGTGAGACCGTGGAGTGTCCAATCACGAGAGTCAAGGAGTCAGTGTCATCCACACAGAAGAGGCTCTTCTGCTGACTGTAATATAAATAAAAGGCACTGTAGACCGTGCAAACTCCTCCTTCCGAATGCCTTGGAGCTTATGCCAGAATTGAGAGAGATGTCCTCCAGACTGCTCAAGCAACAATGTGACATGACAAAACCTCAAGGCTTCAAATCAAAGCCTGACACGGAAACCTCCTGCTGATTCACCTCTCTCAGCCTCATGGTGTCAGATCAAACACTGACATGGAAACCTCCTGCTGATTCACCTCTCTCAGCCTCACGGTATCAGATCAAACACTGACATGGAAACCTCCTGCTGACCCCCCCTCCCTCATCCTCACGGGGTCAGATCAAACACTGACACAGAAACCTCCTGCTGACCCCCCCCTCCCTCAGCCTCACGGGGTCAGATCAAACACTGACACTGAAACCTCCTGATGACACCCCTCCTCAGCTGGTGGATCAGTGTCCCTCTACATTGAACAACACTTGGTGGAAGCACAGAGACTGACAGAGCTGGAGAATGTTTACTGGGTGGGCCACTTCAAAACGAACACCAAGAGGGGCTCAGCAGCAACATTACTGATCGAGGTGGTCGGGTCCAAAAGGACATAAATGCTTCACTGCGTCTGCACCGGGTCAGCGTGAACGACTGATAGGGAGAAACATCCTTGACCTCATCCTCACCAACCTACAGGCTGCAGACACATTGTTCGATGACCGTATTGGGAATGGTGAACAACCGCAAACAGTATTTATGGAGACAAAGTTCCACTTTTACATCGTGAAGACCCCCTGTGTATGTGTGATATCATCACTGTGCTAAACGGCAGATTTCCAATACATTTTCGAACATTGCACTGGCTTGTGTGAGGCAGTTCGGGTCATTACCAACAGCAGCAGAATTGTACTCCAGCATAAGTTTCACTATCACTGCCTGGTGTATGCTCCACTTTATCCTGACCATCAAGCCAGGGATACAGCCTTGTTAAATGGAGAATACAGGAGGGCCTGCCTATAGTAGCACCAAATACACCTCAGAATGAGAAGAAGTTACTAAATTGGGCCAATTACTCACCACATGGTATAAATAGAAAATGATACACAGATCTATCCAATGAATCAGGACTTATCTCTGCAATCCTCTCATATACAGTCTGGGTGAGTGGTGGTGGACAATCACACTACTCACCGCAGGAGGAGGATCCACAAATACCACCTTCCTCAAAGATTGAAGAGCCCAGCACAAAAATAGGAAAGCTAAGGCTGAAACTTTCACAACAATGTTCAGACAGAAATATCGATGGGAGGGTGAACTTTAGTCTCCTCCAGATGGCAGTCTTCAGCTAAACGATTTACAACAAGAAAACACACAGCTGAATTCGAGAGGTGAGGTGACAGTGACTTCACTTTTAACATGATCAGAACTGCATTTGATCAAATGTCGTATCCAGGATTAGCGGCAAACCTGGAGCAAATAGGAATCGTCTGCATTGGCAGAAGTTATACCTGGTACAAAGGAAGGTGGCTGGGGTGGGTGGGCAGCAACCATCTCACCTCTGACGCAGTTCCCCAAGGGAGGGGTTTCTGGGTAAGCCTGTAGATCAGAAATGGAAAGGTAGGGCACCATACCCCGACAGGATGATTGGGCTGCTCTCTCGTTAGACAGAGACGACTGACGGTAGATTAACTGGACAGTCATCATGCCTCAAGTGAGGGAGAGCTTGAGTAGGACAGCCCTTATCATACACCTCAGTCAGTGTAGGAATTGAACCCACACTTTTAGTATTAATCTGCATTACAAACCAGCTATCCAACTAACCAAGTCATCACTCAGCTCCATGTGGTAGGTATTGTCATATTATTCCATTCAGATATGTTGCTAAACACCTTTGGAGCAGGTGGAACTCGAAGCCAGCTTCCTAGCTCAGAGAGAGGGACAGCATCAGTGAGCTGGAAAAGCACTCTCTGCCCTAGGCCCAATAATTATCAGCTGCTTCATAAATGACCATCCCGACTCAAGTGAAGTCACAACTGGGATTGTTTGCCAATGATTGGATGATATTCACCACGATTAGTGATTTACTCTGATACTAAAGCAATCCTGATCCAAATGCAACAAGGACCTGGAAATATGAAGGTGTGTGTTTAACAGTGACAAGTCCCATTCCCATTGCACACATGCCAGACAACAACTACCTCTAATAATTGAAAATGGAATCATATCCTCTAACGTTCAATGTCACCACCATCACTGAACTCCCAAAGACCAATATCCCGCGGTTTACCGTTAACCAGAACTGGTCTGACCGTATACTTTCATTACCCATTCCTGTAAAGGCCTTATGCTAAAACGTTGACTCTCCTGTACCTCAGATGCTGCCTGACATGTTGTGCTTTTTCAAAGTCACACTTTGATGCAAATAAATTAATTGGCTACAAGAATATCTCAAGGGCTAGGAATCCTGCAGAAATAACATACCTCATGATTTCCAAAAGCCTGTACACCATTTATAAGACGCACATTGAATGTGTGTGCGATGAAATACCCGCCCCCTCCCCCTTTTCCCTGTGAATGCAGCTTCACCCCTCAACCACTGACACTCAGGAGCATCAATACTTGCCATCTACATGGTGCTCTGCAGAAATTTAACAAGGCTTCTTACAACGTACCTCTGAAACCATGACCGTCAAGAAGGACAAGGGACAAGACACATGGGATTATCATCATGTTCGTTTTCTGTTCCAAGCCAACCACCATCCTGTTTGGGAAGTATTTTGCCATTCCTTCAGTGTCACTATTTCAAGGTCCCCCCCTAATGATATTAGAACATTGAACATAGAACAGTACAGCATAGAACAAGCAATTCACCCCACAACATTGTGCCGACCATTGATCCTCATGTATGCACCGTCAGATTTCTGTGACCATATGCATGTCCAGCAGTCTCTTAAATGTCCCCAATAACCTTGCTTCCACAACTGCTGCTGGCAACGCATTCCATGCTCTCACAACTCTCTGTGTAAAGAAGCCGCCTCGGACATCCCCTCTATACTTTCCTCCAACCAGCTTAAAACTATGACCCCTCATGTTAGCCATTTCTGCCCTTTTAAATAGTCTCTGGCTATCAACTCTATCTATGCCTCTCATTATCTTGTATACTTCAATTAGGTCCCCTCTTCTCCTCCTTTTATCCAATGAAAAAACTCCAAACTCAGTCAACCTCTCTTCATAAGATAAGCCCTCCAGTCCAGGCAGCATCCTGGTAAACCTCCTCTGAACCCTCTCCAAAGCATCCATATCTTTCCTATAATAGGGCGACCAGAACTGGACGCAATATTCCAAGTGCGGTCTAACCAAAGTTTTATTGAGCTGCAACAAGATCTCACGACTCTTAAACTCAATCCCCCTTTAATGAAAGCCAAAACACCATGTGCTTTCTTAACAACCTGTCCACTTGGGGGGCCATTTTAAGGGATCTATGTAGCTGCACAGCAAGATCCCTCTGTTCCTCCACACTGCCAAGAATCCTATCCTTAATCCTGTACTCAACTTTCAAATTCGACCTTCCAAAATGCATCACCTCGCATTTATCCAGGTTGAAGTCCATCTGCCACCTCTCAGCCCATCTCTGCATCCTGTCAATGTCCCGCTGCAGCCTACAACAGCCCTCTATACTTTTAATGACACCTGCAACCATTGTGTCATCTGCAATATTGCTGACCCATTCTTCAATCCCCTCACCCAAGTCTTTAATAAAAATTACAAACAGTAGAGGCCCAAGGACACAGCCCTGTGGAACACCCACTCACTTCCAGGCAGAATATTTTCCTTCTATTACCACTTGCTGTCTTCTGTTGGCCAGCTAATTCTGTATCCAGACAGCTAAGTTCTCCATATCCCAATCCTCCTGACCTTCTGAATGAGCCTACCATGGGAACCTTATCAAATGCCTTGCTGAAGTCCATATATACCACATCCACAGCTGGACCCTCATCAATGTTTCTAGTCAGGTCCTCAAAGTATTGTAAGTCTAATTACAGCACATCGACTGCAGTTGTTCAATGTGGCAACTCGCCCTCACCTTCTCAAGGGCAACAAGGGATGGACAATAAATACTGGCCCAATCATATTCCATGAATAAATGAAATGAAAATATTGTCCAGACCTGCCCAATGTTGGACACTGTGCTTTGGGTTTTTTGAGCTCAGGCTGTTAGTGTCTAGGCAGTAACCTGTTTGTTGTAAACTGCTGAAGGGATGTGCGTTTGAAACAATCTGTCAATCTCTCAGAGGCATTGCCTACATGCCGAGCATCACACAGACACTGCCTTTCACATCCCATATTACTGAGCTCTGAGATAGACAGACGCAATTCAAAATGTACCCAGATCTAACTGTAACATGTTTAAACACGCAGTGATATTGTTGCCATGAAAATTATTATGAGTGAATACTAGCAGGGAGAAAGTGAGGACTGCAGATGCTGGAGACCAGAGTCAAAAAGTGTGGTTCTGAAAAAATAGCACAGCAATTCATGTAGCCGCTGAGGTGCAGGAGAGTCAACTATGAGTTCACAATATTAATAAAAGGGAAAATATATGTATATTTTCAAATTCCTTGTACTTAATCATAATTTGGTCTTGGGTGCGGTAATGAAACTCATCATTTCAATGCTCCTTACTCTGAATTGAGCACTGTTCTCCTCATATTGTTGTTATAAAAGTGAACTGAATACATGGGTGGATTTTGTGCTTATTGACAATCTAAAAGTTGGTATTATGGAAGGATGTCAGAACTTCAGTAAAGAGACTTTGCTGTTAACGGTTAGAACAATGCTGCAAACATTTACACAGAGATTACCAGCTCAAGTTACACAAAAGAACGTTGGTCCGGGATGATGCCGGCCATCAATGGAGCTGTACAATTCTGTTTGGATACTGACATTGTGGGGCTAACATACACTGGATATGGTTTATGAGGGATTCAATGTAAGATGCCATGTGCTGCAGGAGCCCATCACCTTTATAACACCGTCATTCAGGATCAGGTCCAAGGTGCAGAATTACAGAGTTTAGGTGCCATACCAGAAGCGATATACTTGCAAGACATGGTTGTTTACAGATCGTTGTTTACAGGTCATTGTTACAAATGTTGAACTGCGCCATGTAGTAGTCCATTGACCAGCCTGCCCCACACACCTCTCCCCGTTGTTCAGGTATGTCTCTAACCAGTCTATTGTGTGAGTAACTGCCCAGCTCCAGTCTGGGAGCTCTCTGGACAGATTTTGGAGATGGTCAGTATTTTGTTGGTCATGGTGAGGGCCAGTAACACTGTGTCTGAATTCAGGCTTTTCCTCAAAGTCATTTCCAACAGCTTTGCTGCCTGCAAGATGGTGTGTTCACGGATCTAAACATGAATCGGTTGTTATACAACAGTCACTGAATTGTGTAATAGTTAGGTGTGCGCTCTGGTATTTCAATTATTGTTCACTTCAATTGTTTTCAATTGAAAAATAATGATGTTTGGATTATTTTAAGATATGTAAGAAACAAAGTGATATTAACACTTCATTATACAAAATGTAAAAGTGACCTGTTGTATATTTCCCACGAACTAATCAAAAAACAGTCAGATATTGCCTATAAAGCAGGATTCTGTGAACAGGACTGTGTCACTGGCAACTTCACCATCCTCTCTGGTAGGTTCTGTCCCACTGACAGGACATAGCCAGGCTGAGGGGGCAGTTCTTGGCATCTAGTCAATACAGTGCTCAGCATTGATGCTGGATCCGGTAGCTGCTAGACTGCTCTGCGGCAGGTTATGGGGGAATCAGTAAAAGGGAAACATATCATTGACCACATCATCACTGATCTACCTGCTGTAGATACACTTCTACATTTCATATACCGGTAAGAATGGTCACTGCATAGTCCTTATGGGGGGCAAGGGCTACCTTTACATTTTGCAGACCCACCTCACCATAATGTGGGTTTCTACTGGGACAGGCGTGAAACAGATTGAGCAACAAATTATAAAGCATCCATGAGGTGCAATGGGCCATCACCAGCATCAGAATCAAACTCTGTACAACTCAGTCTGCAACCTCACACCCGACATACCTGCCACTGTACAGTAACCATCACCCCCAGATATACCTCCCACTGTACAGTAACCATCACGGCCCAACATACCTCCCACTGTACAGTAACCACCACAGCCCAACATACCTCCCACTTTACAGTAACCATCACACCCCGACATACCTCCCACTGTACAGTAACCATCACGGCCCAACATACCTCCCACTGTACAGTAACCATCACAACCCGACATACCTCCCACTGCACAGTAACCATCACACCCCGACATACCTCCCACTGTACAGTAACCATCACAACCCGACATACCTCCCACTGTACAGTAACCATCACACCCCGACATACCTCCCACTGTACAGTAACCATCACAGCCCGACACACCTCCCACTGTACAGTAACTATCAAGAGCTCAGTGCTCAGCTCTGCTGCCTCACAATACCAAAGTGCTAAGTTCAATTCCGGCCCTTGTGACTGTCTGTATGGAGTTTGCACATTCTCCCCGTGTCTGCGTGGGTTTCCTCTGGTTGCTCCGGTTTCCTCTCACAGTCCAAAGATGTGTAGTTCAGGTGAATTGGCCATGTTAAATTGCCCATAGTGTTAGGTGCATTAGTCAGGGTAAATATAGGGCAGGGGAATGTGTTTGGTTGGGTTACTCTTCGGAGGGTTGGTGTGGACTGGTTGGGCTGAAGGGCCTGTTTTCGCACTGTAGGGAATCTAATCTAACCTCCAAGGTTCAAGTCAGGAATATGATGGAATAATCACTTGTCTGAATGAGTGCAGCTCCAACAGTACGCTAATATTGACTTACTCGCAACAGGCAACACAGTTGTGTGGGGAATATCCTGTCTCACAAACTTGATTGATTATTTTGAGGAAGTGACAAAATTGATTGATGAGGGTGTGGGGCTGGATGTTGGCCATTTGGACTTTAGCAAGGCCTTGGATATGGTTGCTTATGGCAGGCTCATGCAGAAGGTTCAGTGAAATAGGATCAGTGTTCAGTTAGTAAGACGGATAGTAAGATAGATAACTGCTTGGTCATAGAAGACAGAGTCGTGGTGGAACACTGTTTTTGTGACTGGAGATCTGTAAATAGATTGGCGGAGATGCAGTTTGTGAGGATGATTGCCAGAGAATACAGCGGGATATAGGTCAGCTGCAGACTTGGACAGTGAAAACACAGATGTAACTTTATTTGGACAGTTGTGACGTGATGCGTTTTAGAAGGTCTAATGCAGGAGAGAATTATAAAGTGGATGGAAAAACTACTGGCCGCATCAACATCCGAAAGGATTTTGTGTACTGCTCCACAGTTCCCTGAAAGTGGTAACACGTGTGGATAGGGTGATCAAGAAGACTGACGGCAAACTTGCAGACATGCATCAGAGCATGCAGTATGAAAATTAGCAGGTCATATTGGAGCTGGAGAGAAACTTAGTTCGGGCACATTTAGAATATTGTGTACAGTACTGGTTGCCACAGCAGCAGAACAATGTGGAAGTGTTGGAGAGGGTATGGAAAAGGTTTACCAGGATGTTGTCTGGTTTGGAGGGTATTAGCCAGAAGGAGAAATTGAACACACATGGTTTGTGTGTACCTGGGCATCATTGGCTATGGGGCTACCTGATAGATATTTACAAAATTATCAGAGACATAGATAGAATGACAGTTAGAGGCTTTTTCCCAGAGTAGAAATATCAATTACTCAGGACCGTAGGTTTTAGGTAAAAGGGAGAAAGTTCAGGAGATATGATAAGCAAGTTTATTTTTGCTGTTCCAGACAGAACGTGAAAGTGCCTGGAATACATTGATAGAGGAGAAGAAGCTAATTTAGCAAGGTTGAAGAGGGATCTTGGCACAAATATGAGTAAGTAGGGAACAGAATGATATAGAGGGTATTGGAGCAAAAACTTTCTTTTTAACTTTAGAACGGCATCATGTGTCAGTGCGGGCTTGCTGGGATGAAGGGCATATTTCTGTGCTGGACTGTTCTTTAAAACAAGATTTGAGCGCAGGAGTGGCAAGCTGTTGACTGAATGATTACTGATGATCAACAGCCACATGACTGTTAATCTCTCCAATCAACTTGCAGCTTCATATCCTCCCTCCCACTGTGGGCAAACTCAATATAGACAATTGGATGTGTAAGTCCGAGCTGGTAACTAGTGTCTCCATCTGTCCCTTCGCTCCTGCAGCCTTCTATCTTGGACACCAACATCTCGGGGGAAACTGCACAGACAGAAGCTGCATGTACTCCACACCCTCCAATGCTGGCATCTGTCACATGCCAGCCTCACCATGTCATCCCAGCACATCTCCGACACACTGACAGTACACTTCTGTACTTCAATGCTGCAGCCCAGGGTGCGCTGACAACTCTCATTGCAATGCTGCTGCAAGGACACTGTGCTCAGGGGCACCCATCCAGCTCATGAGCTTTCCCTCTGGTCTGCTCACTCCGTGTTTGTACACACTCAATTCTGCTTCAAGGACATTGTATTCAGAGACACAAACCCAGCTCATGGGCTGTCTCTCTGGGCCGCTCACTCCGTGTTTGTACACACTCATTTTGATCTGACTTGAATGCTCACAGAATTATTGCCCTGCCTTACCCTGCCCTAAGCAGTGTTTCCCCTCTGCCAGAGCTACCAGGCTCACCCGTCTGTAGTATTGTCTTAGTGTTTAGCACAGACACAAGCCCAGGAAGCTTGATATCATTGTCCACAGTCAGTCACGGTGTCCAGTAATGAGTCAAGGAGAATCTCAGATCCAAGTCCGGGAATTGGGTACGGTCAGACAGCCGCTCGTGGTTGTTAGGTTCAGGATCATTCGCCGGTGATGGGGTGAGGAGCTGAATGTTGGGGAGCTAGTTATCCCTCCTGGCTCTTTCTGCTCTCGTGTGGGATGGTTCCTTCCGAAATGTGAGAATTACCAAGCGATTTTTAGGGAGGTGGAATTGTTTGTTACAGCTGGGGGAATGGTAGCGAGATGTCCTGAGTGAGTAAGTAGGCAGCACAAACACCAGGTAGAGTTGGGGAGAGGGACAGAGAAGATGTTAGAGAGAGACTGAGAGAAGGTGCTGCATTCAGTGAGGGTGGGAGAACATGAGCCTTGGTGTGAGGTGGGTGCAGTAACAGAGCGAGGGAGGGTGAGGTCACAAAGTGCAGATGGTGGCACTTGCCCTGGATGAGTGGAGAAGGTCACTGACCTCCTTCCAACATTGCCAAGCATTCACCCAGAAGGCTGGCACCTCATTGACCCACGGGTCCACCTCGGGCGAAGCTGGCATGGTCTGGTTTCATGGCTTCCCTGGCAGTCCTGGAGGATTATAATGTTGCTCTCCTGCACCATGCCATCCAGCAGAACCTCAGGGACTTGTCCAATATGTGAAGCCCCAGATTTACCCCATCTGCCATGTTCAGGGCAGCTTTGGCTTGACAATCCACGAGTGCAATGTTTAAAATGTCCCCTGCAACAGGGAGGCCGGTGCTTTCTGGGATATCCAGGCAACGGGCAGTTGTTATGACGAAGGGGAAAATCCTCACGTTAGTATCAGATGAGAGGAAGACCACGTGGGCAGGGAAGGTAGTTAACGAGGCAGATTGTGGATGGTATCATGAGAAAATGGACTTCACCTTGTGGAGAGAAACCTTCCATGAAACTGGTCTAAAATGGGACTTCACCAAATCATAAGATGGTTTAGGCCTCTGCTTGTCTGAATCAAAATAGGGATGGAATATTGGGAACAACAAACTTGGAGCGGAGATCTTTACAGAAGATTCAAATCCTTAAAAGGGGGTAACACAGTATTCCAGACTGTTTAAAGGAGCCAGCGAAAATCCCCTGCTTTATAGTTACTCACATTATCCAATCCTTACTGGATGTGGGGATAGTGCCGGAGGCCTGAAGAACGGCTAACACCGCAGCTTTGTCTAATGTGGAGTAAGGGACTGACTGAATAGGTCGAGGCTGGAATTCTGAGACAGTGGATAAACGGTCACTGAGGAAGTCCCTGGGACTCAAGGACAGTCAGTCTGGATTTGTTCAAGGAAGATCGCAAGTAGTTAATCTGACTGTGTCGGTTTCAAGCACTAATCTGTAACTGTATGTGACTTATTTGGATTTGATGAGAGATCCCATGGCAGGCTGTTTAAAAACAAAATCTATAGGATCCAGGTGAATGGAGCAAACAACCCAGAGATGTGCAAGGCAAGGCATTTGGGGACATCAACAATAGAGAAGAATGCACAATAAATGAGAGTATGGTCAGTGTGGACAGGTAAATGCAGGAAGTTGGAAACATCAATAATCTCGTTAATGGAGCAAATGGCAGTATTTCCTCTATCAGACAAAATACAGAACTTCAGAGCAGGAAGCTTATGCTGGAACTGTATAAATAATGAGTTCAGTCAGAGCTAGGGGACTGTGTGCAGTTCTGGTCACCCCATCAAATGGAAGAATGGAATTGGCCTGGAGAGGGTACAGAAGAGATTCTCCACCCTGTGACAGTGGAAGTGCAGTTATGGGGTAAGATTGGAATGGAGGATGCTGAGAGGAGATTTGGTTGGAGTGCACATATTGTCACTGACCTGGACAGAAAAGGAGACAACACCTTTTGTGGGCGGCACGGTGGCACAGTGGTTAGCACTGCTGCCTCACAGCGCCAGAGACCCGGGTTCAATTCCCGCCTCAGGCGACTGACTGTGTGGAGTTTAACGTTCTCCCCGTGTCTGCGTGGGTTTCCTCCGGGTGCTCCGGTTTCCTCCCACACTCCAAAGATGTATAGGTCAGGTGAATTGTCCATGTTAAATTGCCCGTAGTATTAGGTAAGGGGTAGATGTAGGGGTATGGGTGGGTACGCTTCGGCGGGGCGGTGTGGACTTGTTGGGCCGAATGGCCTGTTTCCACACTGTAAGTAATCGAATCTTGTTGCTGTTAGAGAGCTCAATTACCAGCGGTGAATATTTAATGTAATTTGTTGAAATATTAGTGAAGTGGTGAGGAAAGTTGTTATTTCACCCAGAGTATGGTCGGGATCTGGGAGTCACACATAGAAGCGGAGTAGATGCAGAAACTTTCAAACCATTTTAAAAAGGTGCCGGGATCTACTCCCGAAGTCCTACAGTATCTGGGGAGACAGAACTAGGGGTGACAAAGCAATGTTACATCTTGTCCATTGCAGACAGTGTACAGAGTGATCTCCTCTATACTGTGCTATTTTCTGAAGTTTTCAAAGGTTACCGATATCCGATAGGATCAATATCTCATAGGACGCAGGGATGAGGGGTGAGGGCAGGGAAGAGCAGTGTGTGACTTGATTAGCATAACAATATTACTGATCCCATCCTTTATACGCAATGCTACTTCACTGTGTTAACCTATTTATCCTTGCTGTAGAAATGGGGAAAACCTTTGATTATCAGTTCCCAGTCCTGGTCACACTGCAGCCCCATCTCCATAATCCCAGCTCCATCTGATCTGGTTCACACGATTTAAAGCTTCTATTTCACTGACCTTGTTGAAAAGTTCCCAGCTTCATTCTTGCCCCATTGAAGGCTGCTCTCAGTCAACTGGTACTTCTCTCTCTCAATTATTGCATATCTTTCTCTACCATCATCCTGAACTTTACAATAAAATGATTGCTGTGCCCCAAAACGTTCCCCGACTGACACTGAATCCACTTGCCCCATCTCTTTCCCAAGGACCAGGTCCAACAGTACATCCTCTCTTGGGCTGGATACATACTCCTGAAGTGTGCTCTCCTCCATGTAATCCAGGGATACTGGCCCCTCATGACCCTGCACCACCAGTAACCCAGTCAATATCTGGATAAATTAAGTTTCTCAGTATAACTAATCTGTAGTATTGTCATCGCTCTCAAATGCCCCTGCATATTTATTGTCTCCACCCTTTCCTATGATTGCTGGTCGACAGACTGTACCTCACAGTGTAATTGTACACTTTTTGTTCTGCAGCTTCAGCCAAATTCATTCTGTCCTTGGATGGATCCTCTTTCTCTTGGACTCCTTAACTAACGCTAATCTCAACGAATACTTCTACCTTCATCTTTTCCCTCCATTCTATCATTTTTGAATCCTTTATACCCGGCAATATTTAACACCAAGGCCTGCCATTCCCTGATCCAGCTTTCGGTGATCAGTACATCAGATTTCGACACACAAATCTGCATCTGGACCTCCGCACACTCCGAGTATTTACGTCCTTGCAGAGTACCTCAGATTAAGGCTTTCTTTCTTACTCCACCTACGACTGATAAACTTGTTGTAAATTCGTACCAACTGTATCTCCCATTATTTTGAGAATCATGGTAGTTCCTCAACTATTCCTTTTTGGATCCTAAGCACACGCCAAGTTATTTTCAATCCCTCCCACACACCCTGTAAGAAATTCAGTCCCAGCTCTGTCACATTAGCCCATCCAGCTTGTACAATTTCTGCCTTCCCCAGAACCAGTTCCAATGTCCCTGGAATCGGAAGCACTTCCTGCTGCACCATCGTTCCAGTCACACTCTCATCCACATAAAACTCCGAATTTTGTTTTTACTTGTACACGGCGCTGGGAGTATTCCAGGGATTGCTAAATTTGAGTCCTCGCTTGCCAACCATCCACCGAGCTCCCTAAATTCTGATTCCCAGATCACTTCACCCTTCCTACCAGGTCATTCCTACCAACATGGACATGACCTTTGACTGCTCACCCAGACGAATGTACGGCAGACACAGTGACATTATTAACCACACAATCCTGGAATTACTGACACGCTGAAACCTTTTTCAATTTCCAGTCTCCGCTGTGACTATTGCCCCTCCTTCCTTCTCCCTCCCCTCCTGTCCAGTCAGGCTGTTTGTGGTGCCACAGACATGGCTCTGACTGTCCTCCCCTGAGCAGCCTGCACTTTCATCAGTTTCCAAACTGGGAAACTGAATTGGGAGGGAGACATCAGTCTATTCCTGGATTCCCTGACAGTTTCTCTTCGATTGCCTAATCCATCATTCCCTTCCTTATTCAACGCAGTCATGTCTGCAGGGTGATTTGTTCTGTGTGTGTGCAATCAGTCGAACTCTCAGCATCACTGAGTCTCTCGTCACTGTCTGATCTCCAAGACCTCGTTTACATCTAGGACACCAGCAGGGGCTATGAGTTCCCAATGTAACAGAACACATTTTCTGACAAACATGTGCTGGCACGTCGTAACATGCAACATGTCGAGAGTAACTTACTTAATGACCTAGAATGAAGTTAACATCTAGGGCATCACAATATGGTTAAGTCCCTTATTCAACTGTGGCTTACTGAGGGAATTTATTATAATGGCTCAAAATTTCACATCTCCCTCATATTTCTGAGCTCAATCCTTACTTCAGAAGTTGGAAAAATAAATTTGCTGGCTTACAGCAATTAACTGACAGTCACTAATAACGGTTTATTATCAGCCAATCAACTTACAGATTTTTCAGTGCTGGCTCTTGCACTTCTTTCAAACTCAGTGCAGGCAGGTCCCAGCAGCAGAAGGTTGTCTCTGTAACTCCCAGGTACGTGTAAACCTCCAGCTCCCACTCCACTCTGCCTCCTCACATGGTCACCGTCTCTGTGACTCCCAGGCACTATTAGGCTTCCAAACTCAATGCTGATTTATATCCTCCCACTTTGCTGCCTCTAACTCCCAGGTGTGATTGAGCCTCATGCTCCAGCTCCAAGTTGCTCCCTCACATGGTCTCTCCCTCTGTGATTCGGTAGTGGCTTCGAGCCTCCTGCTCTGCTGCTTCTCCAACTCCAAAAACCAGTCGGCCCCGATCCTCGCTGCTGATTAATATTCTCCCGCTTTGTGCTGCTTTCTCTCAGGTTCTCTCCCATTGTGACTCCCAGGTAATGATAGGCCTCAAGCCTCAGCTGAGATTTATAACATCCCATTCCGCACTGCTCTCTTACAGGATCACTGTTGTGCCTGGAAGACAGTGGGAAAGAGGAGGATTAGACAGAGCAGAGGGTGTTACAGTGATTGAGCGAGCTGTATGGGATAGAACAGGTTATCGGGGAGCTAGGCAGACCTACAGCAACTCATGAACGTTACTGGAAGATACAGCGAGTGGTGCAGACACTGAAGAAGGCAAAGGAAATAGAGAGATTGTGGCTTGTCCATGACGCAGCTTGTGGCTTGTCCATGACGGAGTCTAAACGGCTTTTTCTGAGCTGCTTACAGAGACTTCAACAAATGCAATTGACAGCCAGCAAATATTGTATGGTACTGGAGACTGTTGGACGTTACAGAGTTAGAAGACTTGCAGTACTGAGGGGAATATTAACTTTTGGAGCACTGATGGTGTTCAAGGACCCTCAGGACTTGAGGAGGTGCAGAGAATGGGAGCGTTCAAAGTAGTGGGATTGTAGGGGCTGGAAGTCCTGGGATGGATAAGGAGAATGGAAAGTGCCAATTTAGTACATGCAACCATTGTAAGTATAGAGATTTAGGAAGGGAACCTGTGCTATTATTGAATACAGTTATATGGAGAGTTACAGAAGCTGAGGGGTTTACAATTTAAAAAGGGAGAGATTTTAGGTGATCAGAAGTTTAAACAAGAATAAAGAAATTTGAGAGATCTCTAGCACAGATGGGAATGGAGGAGGTGAGATATTGTGAGGAACTATAAGAGCTATCAGCAGAGGAGGATGTCACATATGTGGGAAGAGCTGCTTTCTCTGTATGCAGTTACAGACGTGAGGAGTGTTGCAACGCCTGCTAGAGGGGATCCAGATAACAACAGTTCCAACGGCTGGTGCAGGGGGAAACCCACCCGGAGGAAACCCACGCAGAAACAGGACGAAAGTGCAAACTCCACATAAACAGTCACCCAACGCTGGAATTGAACCTGGGTCCCTGGCGCTGTGAGGCACCATTGATCACCACTGAGCCACCGGGCTGCCCCAAATTGCAGAATTATGCAAAGAGAGAATGTAGGGAGTGGAGGACAAAACAGAGATGTGGAGTGCTGTTGTGGTTTGAAAAGGGTCTGGAGGTGTTTATACAGATAAGAAGGTCGGTAGGGATGGGAGAAGGTTACTGAGGTCATGTGGTGCTATAGGCCAGGAGGATGGAATGTGATCTGGCCTGCAGAACGTTACAGTGATATCATGTTCTCCTGGGCTTGAGGAAGGTATACGGGTGGCTATTTTGGGCCAGGCTGGAGGATTTTACAGATACGGGGGCACTGTAAGTATTGTGCAAGACTACAGAAATAGGGATTATTGTACTGCGTGCAGGATGAGATTATTGAGATTGGGTATGTTATCGAGACTGGAGCAATTTACACATAGGGAGAGTTGTCAAAATTACAGTCGGTTTCAAACATACAGCAGGATTATGGGAGGGGTGGAGGTTAAAGAAATAGGAAATTTTCTGGGAATTACAAGCATTCACTGGCACAAATGAGTTGGAACGAAAGGTATGTCTCCTTGCTGTATGACTCTATCACCCGACAAGAGACAGCGTGAGGAGTGAATATAGAACAGAAAGACCATAAGACCATAAGACATAGGAGTGGAAGTAAGGCCATTCGGCCCATCGAGTCCACTCCGCCATTCAATCATGGCTGATGCGCATTTCAGCTCCACTTGCCAGCGTTCTCCCCGTAGCCCTTAATTCCTCTAGACAACAAGAACCTATCAATCTCGGCCTTGAAGACATTTAGCGTCCCGGCTTCCACTGCACTCCCTGGCAATGAATTCCACAGGCCCACCACTCTCTGGCTGAAGAAATGTCTCCGCATTTCCGTTCTGAAATGACCCCCTCTAATTCTAAGGCTGTGTCCACGGGTCCTAGTCTCCTCGCCTAACAGAAACAATTTTCTAGCATCCACCTTTTCAAAGCCATGTATTATTTTGTACGTCTCTATTAGATCTCCCCTTAATCTTCTAAACTCCAACGAATACAACCCCAGTATCCTCAGCCGTTCCTCATATGCTAGACCTGTCATTCCAGGGATCATCCGTGTGAATCTCCGCTGGACACGTTCCAGTGCCAGTATGTCCTTCCTGAGGTGTGGGGACCAAAACTGGACACAGTACTCCAAATGGGGCCTAACCAGAGCTTTATAAAGTCTTAGTAGTACATCTCTGCTTTTATATTCCAACCCTCTTGAGATAAGAGACAACATTGCATTTGCTTTCTTAATCACAGACTCAACCTGCATGTTTACCTTTAGAGAATCCTCGACTAGCACTCCCAGATCCCTTTGTGCTTTGGCTTTATTAAGTTTCTCACCATTTAGAAAGTAGTCCATTCCTATATTCTTTTTGCCAAAGTGCAAGACCTCGCACTTGCTCACATTAAATTCCATCAGCCATTTCTTGGACCACTCTCCCAACCTGTCTAGATCCTTCTGTAGCCTCCCCACTTCCTCAGTACTACCTGCCTGTCTACCTAACTTTGTATCATCGGCAAACTTCGCTAGAATGCCCCCGGTTCCCTCATCCAAATCATTAATATATAATGCGAACAGCTGTGGCCCCAGCACCGAACCCTGCGGGACACCGCTCGTCACCGGCTGCCATTCTGAAAAAGAACCTTTTATCCCAACTCTCTGCCTTCTGTTAGATAGCCAATCCTCAATCCATCCCAGCAGCTCACCTCGAACACCATGGGCCCTCACCTTGCTCAGCAGTCTCCCGTGTGGCACCTTATCAAAGGCCTTTTGAAAGTCCAGATAGACCACATCCACTGGGTTCCCCTGGTCTAACCTACTTGTTACCTCTTCAAAAAATTCCAACAGGTTTGTCAGGCATGACCTCCCTTTACTAAATCCATGTTGACTTGTTCTAATCAGACTCTGCTCTTCCAAGAATTTAGAAACCTCATCCTTAATGATGGATTCTAGAATTTTACCAACAACCGAGGTTAAGCTGATTGGCCTATAATTTTCCATCTTTTGCCTTGATCCTTTCTTGAACAAGGGGGTTACTACAGCCATCTTCCAATCGTCCGGGACCTTTCCTGACTCCAGTGACTCTTGAAAGATCTCAACCAATGCCTCTGCTATTTCCTCAGCAACCTCTCTCAGAACTCTAGGGTGTATCCCATCGGGGCCAGGAGATTTATCAATTTTAAGACTTTTTAACTTTTCTAGCACTATCTCTTTCGTAATGGCAACCATACTCAACTCAGCCCCGTGACACCCTTTAATTTTTGGGATATTACTCCTGTCTTCCACTGTGAAAACTGACGCAAAGTACTTGTTAAGTTCTCCTGCTATTTCCTTATCTCCCATCACTAGGCTCCCTGCATCAGTTTGAAGTGGCCCAATGTCTACTTTTGCCTGTCGTTTGTTTCTTATGTACTGAAAGAAACTTTTACTATTATTTCTAATATTACTCGCTAGCCTACCTTCATATTTGATCCTCTCATTTCTTATTACACTCTTTGTTATCCTCTGTTTGCTTTTGTATCCTTCCCAATCTTCTGATTTCCCACTGTTCTTAGCCACTTTATAGGATCTCTCTTTTTCTTTAATACATTTCCTGACTTCCTTTGTCAGCCAAGGTTGTCTAATCCCTCCCCGGTTAATCTTTCTTTTCTTGGGAATGAACCTCTGTACAGTGTCCTCAATTACACCTACAAACTCCTGCCATTTTTGCTCTAGTGTCTTCCCGGTTAGCCTCTGCTTCCAGTCTATTTTAGTCAGTTCCTCTCTCATGCCCTCATAATTACCTTTATTCAACTGTAACACCATTACATCAGATTTCGCCTTCTCCCTTTCAAACTGCAGACTGAACTCTACCATATTATGGTCGCTACTTCCTAAGGGTTCCCTTACTTTAAGATCTTTTATAGAGTCTGGTTCATTGCAAAGCACTAGGTCCAGAATAGCCTGCTCTCTTGTGGGCTCCATGACTAGCTGTTCCAAAAAGCCATCCTGTAAGCATTCCATGAATTCCCTTTCTTTAGATCCACTAGCAACATTATTTACCCAGTCCACCTGCATATTGAAGTCACCCATGATCAATGTAACCTTGCCTTTCTGACATGCCTTCTGTATTTCCCGGTACATGTTGTGTCCCTGGTCCTGACCACTGTTAGGAGGTCTGTACACAACTCCAATTATGGTTTTTTTGCCTTTGTGGTTCCTCAATTCCACCCACACAGACTCCACATCATCCGACGCTATGTCATTCAATACCATAGATTTAATTTTGTTCTTAACTAACAAGGCAACTCCACCCCCTCTGCCCACCTCTCTGTCTTTTCGATAAGTCGAAAAACCATGGAGGTTTAACTGCCAGTCCTGACCACCCTGTAACCAAGTCTCTGTGATGCCTACTACATCATAATCATTCACTATTATCTGTGCCATTAATTCATCGGCTTTGTTATGAATGCTACGAGCATTCAGGTAAAGTGCCTTAATGCTAACTTCCTTATTAGAGATGTTGTAAGTCATATGTCCTAAGTTATCTTTGCTTTTTTCTGCATTCTCAGTCTGCCTCAATTTTAAATCCGCCTGGAAACATGCTATCCTGCTGCTTATCTTTCCATTTATCTCCATACTCCCTGTCGCTTTCACTTTCCCTTCCCCCCAACTCAGAAGTTTAAAGTCCTACTGACCACCCTATTTATCCTCTTCGCCAGAACATTGGTACCTGATCGGTTCAGGTGGAGACCGTCCCAACGGTACAGATCCCCCCTGTTCCAAAACTGATGCCAGTGCCCCATGAAGTGGAATCCCTCTTTCCCACACCAATCCCTTAGCCACGTGTTTACACTTCTAATTTTCTTGTCCCTATGCCAATTGGCACGTGGCTCGGGCAGTAATCCGGAGATTATGACCCTTGAGGACCTGTGCTTCAATTTCCTGCCTAGTGCTTCGTAATGCCCAAACAGGTCCTCCACCCTAGTCTTGCCTATGTTGTTGGTACCAACGTGGACCACAACAACTGGATCCTCCCCCTCCCGCTCCAATATCCTTTCAAGCCGGTCAGAGATGTCTCGCACCCTGGCACCGGGCAGGCAACACACCATGCAAGACTCCCGATCCGGCTTGCAAAGGATACTATCTGTCCCCCTAATTATAGAATCCCCTATAACCACTACCTGTCTATTAGCTCCCCCCTCTTGAATGGCCTTCTGCACCATGGTGCCTTGGTCAGTTGGCTCATCCTGTCCAGAGCCCTTTTCCTCATCCGAACAGGGAGCAAGAATCTCGTACCTGTTGGACAAGGTCAAGGGCTGAGGCTCCTCCACTCCTGAACTCTGGGTCCCCCTACCTGCCTCACTTACAGTCACACTCTTTTGTGCCTGATCACTAGCTGAGTGCGAATTAATTAATCTCCCAGGTGTGACTGCCTCCTGAAACAAAGCGTCCAGGTAACTCTCCCCCTCCCGGATATGCCGCAGTGTTTGAAGCTCAGATTCCAGATCATCAACTCTGATCCGGAGTTCTTCCAGCAACCAACACTTGCTGCAGATGTGGTCACTGCCGTTCACAATGGGATCAGCCAGCTCCCACATCATACAGCAACAGCACATCACCTGCCCAGCCATCTCTGCTTAGTTAGTTAATTACTTACTTAGTACAAGTATGAGATAGAATACCTTCTGATACCTCTCTGCTATAGTTTTTTTTTTACCCTACGTAAGGACTTGATGTATACACACAAAAAAAAACACGAAGTAAATTTTTTAACTAGTCCCCAGTAAAGAAATAAAAATCCTTACCTTAAAAGAAAAAGCAGAGTAGTTAAGAAGGTTAGAGGAGGAGGGCGGGTGGGAGATACTACAGGTGTAGAATCTCGGGTTTAGCCGCCTTCCGGACTTATATACTCACTTTTCCGTCCCGGCTGCCCCTCTGCTCGCCGTCACTTCCTCTGCAGCTCCCGCTCTTTCTGTGGAGAGAGGGGGAAAAAAAAAACACCGCTGCCCGCTACAGGTAAGCAATTTTAAAACAAACTGTATTACCTTTGCTGTAGTCTCCCGGGTTTCCAGGTTTCATTGCGATCTCCTGGGGGAGGCCTGTTTTCCCCTCTGTTATACTGATCCTCACTAACACAGCACAGGCCTAGATTGATAACTGTCAACTTACTGTATTGGCATAGGAAGGCTCAGTACAGCAGAGATGAAAGTTAACAAGAGGGTGGGGTTTGAGCCGGGGACCATTGTGCTCTGTATTCGTGCTTCAACACTGTATCTGCGTCATGTCTTCTCGACTAAAGTTCAATCCCTTAAATACACTCTACTCTGTTCACTGTGAGTGATCTTACCTCACTTCAGGATTTACTGAAGGCTCCAGATCTCACTCTCCATCTCTCTGGCTGACCAACTGTCTTCAGTGTGGTGATGGACGAGACAGAAATTGTGAATTCTGCTGAGCCAGGAGCATCCTGAGTACGTACAGGAAATAGAGGAATAGACAGAATGGGAAAGTAGACTGATGCAGCAAGGGTTATACAAGGAGAATGGCACTGAGTCCCACAGAGATCTGGAAAATCCCAGTCTCCATCCCTGGCCTGTGCTGTTGTGTCTCTCTGGAGTGGAGAGTTCTGTTGGCTCAGGATCTGGCGTAGCTGCAAAAGGTGGCAGCAATTAGACCCTCACAGTGACAGATATTACATGGAGAGATACAGAGAGATATCACCAGAGTGCAGGAAGGTATCAGGATCAAACCACTGGCAGGAAGAAGGTGCACTAGGATCAGTACTCAGGGATGAGGGAGCAAACAATGGGTCAGGCAATGACCTTGTGTTCCTCTCAGTAGACTGTCCATCCAGAATTTAATGCCGGTGTCAGGGATACCCATCTAACTGTTTCATACCTTCTCAGTCAGTAAATCTGTTTCTGGCTGCCTGACTGGCCTACATATGAATCCAGACCCAGAGCAATGGAATGGACGCTCAAATGCCCACTGTAATGATCTGGCAAGTCACTCAGCTCTAAGACTGGTCAGGGTGGGCCTGAGATGCTTGCCAGCCAGAGACAGCAATATCCCACGAGTGAATTAAAATCAACCCTGCTGGGAGCAGTGTCCTGGTCAATCATGTCGGTAGGTTTATGGAGAGGGCTTTAAACTGACAGAGAGGATACAGGGACAGGGTTCAGATGAAAGGAGCTTTGCAAATCCAAAGAGAAAATGTGAAGCCTAGGAACAGCATGGGAATGTGGCTGAAGTCAAGCAGAAAGGAACAGGAAGGGGCAGAGTTTAACAAAAACTGCACATCAATGAATCGGTTTGTGGCGGGACATTTTGGGAAAGAGGAAATTATAATTTTTTTGCATGAACAAAGTATCTACAATAAGGTGACTTGTGATACAAAGTAAAATGAGATTTAGTCACCAGACAGACGTGATTACAGGGTAAACAAAAGGTGGAACATAAATATTCAACAGTAAACAACCTTAAGGGATCTCAGGCAGAATGGAAAAGCAAGATGGGAACCCTGACAGTACTGGTTAACAAAAGCATTACAGAGAAAGCATTTGGCCTCAGATTATGCAGCTGAATCAGCCTGAATGCAAATTCTGGGTGCGATGTGTCAAAAACACAAGCAGGTGAACAATTTTTATGCTGCCTTGCGGTATTTCATTGCTCATCCCTGCATTAAACAGGAATTCATTATAAATTGTAGCAAAGGTGGTGAGATAATTTTTGCAGTCTTCAATCTTTGTGTAATTTGGGACAGACACATTGGCAAGAGTAATAGTATCCGAGATCCTCCTTGAATGTTTTTGTCAGTGTTTCTATTGTGCAAATAGCTAGGGATGTAACTATCTCAGATCGACCGTTGGGTGATGAAGCTGTGTGAATGAGTAATATCACACCGAGATCCTCCAAGAAATTATACCGGAATTCAAAGAGAGCATGACATTTTAAAGTGACTATAAAGCACACCCAAGCACCAGCAACAAAGCCAATTACATGATTTTGAGAGAGAACTGACCAAGGTAAACAGGGGAAACAGACTGAAATGTCAGTCTGTAAATGAACAATGGAAAACATTTAGAGCCAGAGATCTCGAGACGTACAGCACATAAATGGACACTTCAGTCCAACTCGTCCACGCCGACCAGATATCCTTTCCTAATCTCATCCCATCTGACAGAACTTGGCCCATATCCCACTAAACCCTTTTTATTCATATACCAATCCAGATGTGTTTTGAATGCTGCAATTGTACCAGCCTCCACCACTTCCTCTGGCAGTACATTCCATACATAACCACACTCTGCGTGAAAAGGTTGCCCTTCGATCCCTTTTAAATCTTTCATCTCTCACCCAAAACTTATGCCCTCCAGCTCTGGTCTCTACCACCCCAGGAAAAAAGACCATGTCTGTTTGTCCTATCCATGCCCCTCATGATTTAATAAACCTCAAGAATATCACCCCTTAGCCTCTGACGCTCCAGAGAAAACAGTCCCAGTCATTCCAGCCTCTCCCGATAGCTCAAATCCTCCAACCTTGGCAATATCATTGTAAAACCTTTCTAAACACTTTCAAGTTTCACAACATCATTCCAATAGGACAAAGACCAGAACTGCACGCAATATTCCAAAAGTGCCCTAACCAGTGTGCTGTACAGCTGTAATATGACTTCCAAACTCCTATAATCAATACTCTGACCAATAAAGGAAAGCATACCAAACACCTTCACTATCCGCTTACCTGCGACTCTACTTTCAAGGAGCTATGAACTCCAAGGTCTCCTTGTTCAGCAACATTCCCTAGTACCTTCCAATTATGTGTCCAAGTTCTGCTCAGATGTGCTTTCCCAAAATGTAGCACCTCACATTTATCTAAATTAATCTCCATCTGTCACTCCTCGGCACATTTGCCCATCTGATCCAGATCCCGTTGTAATCTGTGGTAACCTTCTTCACTGTCCACTATCTCTCACTTTTTGGCGTCATCTGCAAACTTGTTAACTGTACCTCCTATGTTCATGTCCAAATCATTTATATAATGACGAAAATTAGTGGCACCAGCACCGATCTTTGTGGCACATCATCGGCCTTCAGTGTGAAAAGCAACCCTCTGCCACTACCCTCTGTCTTCTACCTTCAAGCCAGTTCGCGATCCAAACAGCTAGTTCTCCCTGTATTCCATGAGATCTAACCTTGCTAACAAATCTCCCATGAAGAACTATTTCAAGCACCTCACTGAAGTCTATACAGATCACATCCAATGATCGCCCCTCATCAATCCTTCTTGTTACTTCTTCATAAAACGCAATTAATTTCTTGAGACATATTTTCCCACGCATAATGTCATGCTGACTATCCCTAGTCACTCTTTGCCTTTCTAATTACATGTAAATCCTATCTCGGAGGATTCCCTTCAACAATTTACCCATTACTGATGACAGGCTCACTGGTCTATAGTTCACTAGCTTTCCCTTACCACCTTTCTTAAATGGTAGCACCACATTAGTCAACCTCCAGTCTTCTAGCACCTCACCTGTAATGCTCGATGATACAAGTTTCTTGGCAAGGGGCACATCAATCACTTCCCGAGCTTCCCACAGATTCCAAGGTACATCTGATCAGATCTTGGGGATTTATGCGCTTTTATGCATTTCAAGACATCCAGCACCTCCTCCTCTTTAATATGGACGCTTTTCAAGGTGTCATCATCTATTTCCCCACATTCCATATCTTCCATGTCCTTCGCCACAGTAAACACTGTTGCAAAACACTCACTTAGTATCGCCCCATCTCCTCCGGCTGCACACAAAGGCTGCCTTGCTGATCTTCTCCCCAGTTACCCTCCTGTCCTTTATGTATTTATAAAAATCCTTTTGATTCTCCTTAACTCTATTTGTCAAAGCTATCTCAAGTCCTCTTTTTACCCTCCTGATTTCCCTCTTAAGGATACTCCTCCTGCCTTTATAGTCTGAGGATTCACTTGATTTCTCATGTCCATATCTGACAAATGTTTCCTTCTTTTTCTTAACCTAAACCTTTGTTCTCTCGTTATCCAGCATACCCTACACCCATCAGCATTTCCTTCCACTCTAACAGGAATACTATGTACTGTCTCTGGAAAGCCGTTATCGCATTTTTGAAGGCTTCCTAATCTCCAATGATAATGGCTTCATTCTCTTAACATGGAATCAACGCAATTCCTGCACGAAACTGACACTTGAAAATAATAAAAATAAAAAAAGAACATTCTAAACTAAGGCTTTGATGAGGTGAGCTCTGGTCAGTCCTGTCGACCTGGAGGTTAACAGATACACGGAGCGTGCTTTCTATAAGAGCAGCACCAGGTCAGTGTCAGGCACACAGACAGAATGGGCGAATAGATTCACATCTGACCTCACATTTCCCAGCCTGGGAATCTGAAGCTGTCCACAGCCAATTCTTGTAAACATCTGCAAACTTAGGTCATCAAGATCAGGCTAATAGTCTAATCAAAAACAAATGAACCATTCAGACTAAAATATCCTTCAGGTTCCACATCACAGTCTCGGTCCCATCCTGTAGGTTATATGAATCCCACTCCCTCTAACCTCCTGCAGGATCCCCGTCCCTTCCTACATTCGTACTAACTTCCAGGTTCTGCAGCCCTTCCTACCTCCATAACATGACCTGGACTCGAAAACTCTTCCTTCCTCTGCAATGTTCCCCAGAGGGGCAATGGAGGATGGTGGGGGGTACAGAGCTAGGGAGGAATATCAGGATTGGAGGATTTTGCAGTCATTAATAATATTGAAGTGGCTAAAATTGGCTTTGGTAGCTTTGAGGGTGCACGTCAATAAAGGAGGTTCTAGAGCTAGGGAGAATTGTAGGGACGTGAAGACGTTTCACAATCTATGAGTGTTGTGGGGATTGGAGGAAGATACCAAAATAGGGAGGGTTTAAGATTGAAGGATTCTGCAGAAAACCTCTACTGGGTTAAAGTCAGGATTCTTCGTAGTGTGGAGAAACAGAAGAACCTTGGGGTCCACATCCATCGATCCTTCAAAGATGCCACGAAGGGGTGGTACGAAGGCGTGTGATGTGTTAGCTTTCATTAGACAAGGGTTTGAGTTTAAGACCTGTGAGGTTATGCTGCAGCTCCATACAGCCCTGGTTAATTCTCCTTGGAATATTGTGTTATGTTCCGGTCACCTCATAGAGGAAAGATATGGAAGCTTTGACGAGGGTGCAGAGGTTTGTAAGGATGTTTTGTGGATTGGAGGGTAGGTCTAATGAAAAAATGTTGGGGATGCCAGGGCTTTTCTAATTGGAATGAAAAAGGATGAGAGCTGAATTGTTAGAGGTGTACGAGATGATAAGAGATGTACGAGATGATGAGAGGAATACACAGAGTGGATTAGCCTGAGAATTTTCCCATTGTAAAAATGGCTATAACGATGGGGCATAATTTTAAGGTACTTTGGAGGAAGGTTTATGGGAGATGTCAGAGGTACGTACGTTACACAGAGAGTGGTAGGTATGTGGAATGCACTGCCAGCGTTGGTGATAGTGAGAGCAACATTAGGGACATTTAATTAACTTATGGATATGCACATGGATTACAGTAAAATGAATTTCTCAAAACGGAGACCTGTGCCCTGTGGTGTTCCACAGTGATTTGTGCTGGGTCCACTGTTGTTTGTGATATACATAAATGATTTGGAGGAAGGTATCAGTTGCCTGATTAGCAAGTTTGCTGATGACTCCAAGATTAGTGGAGTAGCAGATCGTGACGGGGACAGTCAGAGAACACTGCAGTATAATAGATCGATTGGAGAGATGGGCGGAGAAATGGCAGATGGGGATTTCAATGCAGGCAAATGCGAGGGGATGCATTTCTCAAGATCCATTTCAAAAGTGAACTATACAGTAAATGGAAAAGTCCTGGGGAAAATCGATGTACAGAGAGACCTGGGTATTCAGGTCCATTGTTCCTTGAAGGTGACAACGCGGGTCTGTCGAGTGGTTAAGGCTGCATACAGCATGCTTTCCTTCATTGGACGGGCTTTCGAGTGAAAAAAGTTGGCAGGTCATGCTACAGTTGTATTGGATTTTGGTTCGGCCACATTTGGAATGTTACATACAGTACTGATCACCACATTACCAAAAGGATGTGGATGCTTTGGAGAGAGTGCAGAGGAAGTTCACCCAGATGTTGTCTGGTATGGAAGGGGCTAGCTATAAAGAGAGGTTGAACAGATTTTATTGGAAAGACAAAGGTTGACTGGAGACCTGATTGATGTCTATAAACTCATGAGATGTGTAGACATGGTGGATAGCAAGAAGCTTTTTTCCCCCAGAGTGTGGAATGCACTTATTGGGGGTCACAAGCTCAAAGTGAGAGGGGAAAGGTTTAGGACATATATACGTGGGACGTGCCCTCTGCAGACGGTGATGGGGACCTGGAACGCGTTGCCAGCGTAGGCCGTAAAGGTGGGAACGATGACATCATATAAGATGTATCTAAACAGCTGCATGAATGGGCAGGAATCAAAAGGATACAGATCCTTAGAAAATAGGCAGCAGGTTTAGACAGAGGATCTGGATCAGCACAGGCGTGGAGGGCCGAACGGCCTGGTCCTGTGCTGGAATTTTCTTTGTTCTTTTCTTCTTTGAATGGTCTGCAGGTTAGAGTAGGATAAAAGATCGGCACATTATCAAGGGCCGAAGGGCCTGTACTGTGCTGTACTGTTCTGTGTTCTAAATAGGGAGGGTCACAATAGCAGGAAGGTGTTTCTGGAGGCTGGAGAGGATAGGATCTGAATGAATAGATACAATTCGGAAGGGTTTGTACGGGGTGCTATAGGTAATAGAGACAACAATAGTCTGCTCTGGAACAGACGACCCAGACTGGGAGGGCTGTGGGGACTGGGGTGGTTTCACAAGGAGGGAGGACCATATAACCACGAGGGTGTTACAGCAATGTGGAGAGCTATCGGGCCTGCAGGAGTTCATAGAGCTGGGGAGGTTGGGAGTGATGGAACATTTTAAACAGATATGGATGTTGGTAGGATGGAGTGGTTTACACAGACAGGAGTGTTTTAGGTGAATGGAGAAGTTTAGAGAGGAAGTGGGTTGTATAGACTGGAAGATCAAACAGAGATATGGAGGGTAGTCATGGATAATGTTTATAGATACAGGAAGGTTTAGTTTCTGCAGATTAATTAGATACGGAGGGTGTGGAGTCTGACAGGTTTTCCAGAAAGGCAGTAATTTTGGTTGGAGACAGTTTCACAGATAAGGGAGCATGAGTAACCTCCTCCAGAATGGTAAAAATAGGAAGGGTTATCGGGGAGCGTGGCGTTTACACAGATCGAGGTGTAAGTGCTGGAGAAGGTTATGGAGATGAGTAGTAGATGGAGAGACTGGAGGAGATTACATTAATAGTGGGGTGCGAGTGATGGGAGGATTTAAACAGGTAGTGAGTCTTATAGGAACTGAAAGTCACATGACTTGGGGTGGGACCTACAGTTTGGGAGTGCTGCAGGTACCTGGGAGGCCTTTTGGGTCTCTCCAGATTCATCGTGTCTTTAGGACTGTAAGAGGTTACATAGAATCGGAAACATTAGAGACAATGTGTGCCTTCCCCTTTTTACTGAACAGAGTGACGACACCTCTCATCGGCTAGGGATTCCTAAACCAGCTAGCTTTTCCCTTCACCCTAACAGGGACATACTGGATGCTTGAGATCACACTTTTAAAAGCCTCCCATTTGCCAGTCATTCTTTTTCATTCAAACAGACTAACCCAATCTATTTTAGTCTTGATTTGGACGTGCCAGTGTTGGACTGGGGTGGGCAAAGGTAATAATCACACAACACCAGGTTATAGTCCAGCAGGTTTATTTGCAAGCACTAGATTTCGAAGCACTGCATCTTCAACAGGTGGATTTGGGAGCACAATCCGAAGGCACCAAATTTATAGCAACAGGATGGCAGTGTCATGGAATGAAATATTAAAAAAGCTTCGATTAAGTCCTTCATCTTTTTAGAATGATCACCAGAGCTTCTAAAGCTAGCACTTTCAAATACAAAGGGACCTCGATTATCCAAATATCAATTAACCAATATCAGATTATTCAAAGGAGATCTCGAGTTCCCAATAGAAACATTACATCAAACAGTCGTTTCAACCATGATTGTGTTTGTTTTGGTTTACAATGATTAAACTGATGGGCGGCACGGTGGCACGGTGTTTAGCAATGCTGCCTCACAGCGCCAGAATCTCGGGTTCAATTCCCGCCTCAGGCGACTGACTGTGTTGAGTTTGCACATTCTCCCCGTGTCTGCGTGGGTTTCCTCCAGGTGCTCCGGTTTCCTCCCACAGTCCAAAGATGTGCAGGTCAGGTGAATTGGCCATGACTAAATTGCTCGTCGTGTTAGGTAGGGGTAAATGTCGGGGTATGGGTGGGTTGCGCTTCGGTGGGTCGGTGTGGACTTGTTGGGCTGAAGGGCCTGTTTCCACACTGTAAGTAATCTAATCTAAAACAGATCTCGGCTCACTGAAATACTGCTGAGAACAGTCCTGGACATCGAGCACAGGGACCATCTCCAAATGACTGACCTCTCACCCTCTCTCCACACTTAGCTGAGAGTTATATATAGGGGTAAATCCTAAACCCCCCCTTTCCCAGATATTCTCTTGAACATTGTCCTGTATAGGGCAGAAGTGAAACTTTTTGAGATGTTGCAGTAAAAAGTTGTGTGTGGCTGTCTGAACGTGTGTGTGCATGTGCATGTGCGTTGTTTGGAGACTTACCCCCGCAAAGGCAGTAGATGTCTTACTGTTGGTGTCCACTCCAGCTGCCCAGAAGGGGGAGGGGTTGATGGGGGCATGGGCGTGGACATGGATTGGATGGTGGGTGTGGTAGGCGGAGGGCAGTGTTGGACGGGTTTGGGGACAGGCGGAAGTTGATGTCGAACGTGTTTGGGAAGTGGGGGCAGGCGGCGAGTAGAGGGTGGTGTCGGACGGTTTTGGCAGCAGGGGCCGCTTTTTGGTGGGTTTGTGACAGGTGGGGGGGCGACGTTGAGGGGCGGGTGGGGGCAGTGTTGGATGGGTTTGGAGGCGAGCGAGCTTTTTGGGGTCTGACAGGGTGTGGGGGCTCACTCCTGGCTTGCTGCTGCCTAGTCACCTGAACAGGGAGCAGACTGGACTGAAAGCTCCGAGCCCCAGAGGAAAGGTACTGAATCAATTAACCGAATAATCAATTATCTGAACGAAATAGTGCCCGCCCATCTCGTTCAGATAATCGGGGTTCCTCTGTAAACCATCTGGACTATACCCTAGTGTTGTGTGAGTTTTACCTTCACCCAATCAACCCCTGCTCGATCCTGCTGAATGGCCCCAATATTGGCCCAGTTCCAGTTTAAGACCTAAATCTGTCAACCTGTGTGATCTTTTTCCACAACTATGTTAAAACAAAGACAGTTGTGTTGACTGGTCGCAATGTGCTCTCCGACTGATAATTCAGTCACTTGCCTGACTTGTTTGTCTGAGGAGAGGTCCAGTGTTGCTCCCGCCTGAGTAGCATAGAGCCCTCTACGTATTGATTGAGGAAGCTTTCTTGGACACATTTTACAAATTCCACCCAGTACGGGCCTTTTACACTCTGGGTGACCCAGCCAATCCAGGGGAAGTTAAAATCTCCATCCAATACTACTCTATTATTTGTATAGGTACCTGCATAATCACTACACATTTGCTCCTCTAGTATCCGCTGGCTATTTGAGGGTCTAGAACACGATTCCAGCAGACTGACCATCTGCTCTTTGTTTCTAACTTTTAAATTTATGGCCTCACTTGATGACTGCTTAACAGAATTGTCTCGATGCACAGGTGTCATGTCCTTCCTTATCAAAAAGACAACTCCCCCTCCTCACTTACTTGCCCTTCTGTCACGCCTGTAGTTTCTGTATCCTGGAACACTGAGCTGCCGGTCCTGCCCTTTTCTCAGCCATGTTTCTGATATGGCTATAATATCCCAGTCCACAGAACTAATCCATGCTCTGAGCTCATCTGCCTTGCCAGTGAAACCAGATATCTTTCCCTCCCTCGACTGTGCCCCTAGATATCCTGAATAGGTAACTTGCTCTTGATGGCTGATGTATTTCCTCTGACTTTTCGATGGTCCCTCTCTCATTCAGAGTCTCAACTCCCTGCCAAACTAGTTTAAATCCTCCTGGGTAACACTAGCAAATCTCCTCCCTGGGATACTTGTGCCCCTTTGCTTCAAGTGTCATCCATCCCCTTTGTACCGGTCCCCTCTACCCCAGAAGAGATCCCAATGACCCATGAACTGAAAACCCTGCCCACTATACCAGCTCCTCAGCCACACATCCATCCGGCCTACCTTTCTATTTCTATCCTCACTGGCACTTGGCACTGGGAGTAATCTGGAGATCATTAGGTCAATATCCTGCTTTTTTAACTTCTCACTTGACTCCCTGTACTCATTTCACAGGACCTCATCCCTTAGTCCACATGACAGAGGGAGACAAATGTGCACAATGACCTCTGGATGTTCACGCTCCCCGCTTCATAATGTTCAATAACGACTCTGACCCTGGTACCTGGGAGGCAGCACACCATCCTGGGTCTTTTATGGAGCCACACTGTCTCCTGTCTGTCCCCCTCACAACTGAGCCTCCTATCAGTATCACGATCATTACAGAGGATCTGGCAAACATAGACTGGGAGGAACTCCCTGCATTGGGTCCATGTTAGGAAAGTGGAGTATTTTAAAGTGATGCAGTGAGAACGCAGGGCCAGTGTGCTCCTTGAAGAGTGAATAGTAAAGGCAGCAAGTCCAGTGAATACTGATCAAGTGATAACATGAGTTTGATAAAGAAAATACAGTGCAATAAAATCAGGTGAAGCCCTTCACAAGTATAGAAAGTGCAAGGGGATTGTGGAAAATGAGGGACAAACAATGGTCATGAAACATATTTGGCAGATACAATTGCTGAAAAGCCACGGGCATTTTATCAGCATCGTGAGAGTAAGAGGATTCCCAGCGAAAGAGGAAGGCCTGTAAGAAACCAAAGGGACAATCTGTGCATGGAATCAGAGAAAGCAGGTGAGGTTTTCAATGAAAACTTCCCATCTGTATTCACACAGGTGAAAGGCATTGTAGCCGGGGATTTCAGTTGGGATGCTGAGGTTCCAGAACATGTTAAGATCAATAAAGAGGAGGTATTAAATGTTTTCACAGGCATAAAGGTGGAGAAATCTCCAGTGCCCAATGAAATGTATAGAACGTAGATAGAACATAGAACAATACAGCACAGAACAGGCCCTTCGGCCCACGATGTTGTGCCGAACATTTGTCCTAGCTTTTGCACCCATCCACGTACCTATCCAATTGCCGCTTAAAGGTCACCAATGATTCTGACTCTCCCACTCCCACAGGCAGCACATTCCATGCCCCCACCACTCTCTGGGTAAAGAAACTACCCCTGACATCCCCCCTTCTACCTTCCACCCTTCACCTTAAAGTTATGTCCCCTTGTAACACTCTGTTGTACCCGGGGAAAAAGTTTCTGACTGTCTACTCTATTCCTCTGATCATCTTATAAACTTCTATCAAGTCACCTCTCATCCTTCGCCATTCCAATGAGAAAAGGCCTAGCATCTCAACCTATCCTCGAACTACCTATTCTCCATTCCAGGCAACATCCTGGTAAATCTCCTCTGCACCCTCTCCAACGCTTCCACATCTTTCCTAAAGTGAGGCGACCAGAACTGCACACAGTACTCCAAATGTGGCCGAACCAAGGTCCGGTACAGCTGCAACATCACCTCACGACTCTTGAATTCGATCCCTCTGATAATGAACGCTAATACACCATAGGCCATCTGACAAGCTCTATCCACCTGAGTGGCAACTTTCAAAGATCTACGAACATCGACCCCAAGATCCCTCTGCTCCTCCACTTGCTAAGAACCCTACCGTTAACCCTGTATTCGGCATTCTTATTTATCCTTCCAAAATGGACAACCTCACAATTGACAGGTTGAACTCCATCTGGCACTCCTCAGCCCAGCTCTGCATCATATCTAAGTCCCTTTGCAGCCAACAACAGCCCTCCTCACTATTCACAACTCCACCAATCTTCGTATCGTCTGCAAATTTACTGACCCACCCTTCGACTCCTTCTTCCAAGTCATTAATAAAAATTACAAATAGCAGAGGACCAGAACTGATCCCTGTGGAACTCTACTTGTAACTGGGCTCCAGGCTGAATATTTACCATCTACTACCACTCTCTGACTTCGACCGGTTAGCCAGTTTTCTATCCAACTGTCTAAATTTCACTCTATCCCATGCCTCCTGACTTTCCACATGAGACTACCATGGGGAACCTTATCAAATGCCTTACTTAGGGCTTTTGCCCGAAACGTCGATTTCGCTGCTCCTTGGATGCTCCCTGAACTGCTGTGCTCTTCCAGCACCACTAATCCAGTTACTAAAATCCATGTACACTGCATCCACTGCTCTACCCTCATCCACATGCTTGGTCACCTCCTCAAATAATTCAATAAGACTTGTAAGACAAGACCTAAGGTTGATCATTGCCAACGGCTCTGCAGTTTCCTCTCTTGCTTCCACATAATCCTAGGATATATCCCGTCAGGCCCGGGGGACTTGTCTATCCTCAAGTTTTTCAAAATGCCCAACTCATCTTCCTCCCTAACAAGCATCTCTTCTAGCTTACCAGTCCGTTTCACACTCTCCTCTTCAAACATATGGTCCCTCTCGTTTGTAAATACTGAAGAAAGGTACTAATTCAAGACCTCTCCTATCTCTTCCGACTCAATACATAGTCTCCCACTACTGTCCTTGATCGGACCTACCCTCGTTCTAGTCATTCTCATGTTTCTCACATACACATAAAATGCCTTGGGGTTATCCTTGATCCTACCCGCCAAAGATTTTTCACGCCCTCTCTTCGCTCTCCTAATCCCTTTCGTCAGCTCCCTTCTGGCTATCCTGTATCCCTCCAATGCTCTGTCTGAACCTTGTTTCCTCAACCTTACGTAAGCCTACTTCTTCCTCTTTACAAGACATTCAATCTCCCTCGTCAACTAAGGTTCCCTCACACGACCACCTCTTTCCTGCCTGACAGGTACATACATATCAAGGACACGTTGTATCTGTTCCTTGAAAAAGTTCCACATTTCCACAACATCATTCCCTGACAGCCTATGCTCCCAACTTATGCTCCTCAGATCCTGTCTTACAGCATCGTATTTACCCTTCCCCAATTGTAATACCTACCCTGTTGCACGCACCTATCACTCTCCATAACCAAGGTGAAAGTAACAGAATTGTGGTCACGATCACCAAAATGTTCACACATTAACAAGCCCATCCCTTGTCCCGGTTCGTTACTAAGTGCCAAATCCAATATGGCCTCCCCTCTGGTCGGACAATCTACATACTGAGTTAGAAAAGCTTCCTGGACACACTGCACAAACACCGCTGCAGGTATCCCAGGCTGCTATGTCATTCAGAGAAGGACATCTGCCCATCCTCACGTGGTCTGCACGACATAGCCACAGCAAAGTATTTGCCACCCAATTACCCTCTTCAAAGGCCCATCATGTTACTCAGTACAAGGGCAGCTAGGACTGGGCAAGAAAGGCTGGTCAGCAAGAGACACCCATACCCCATACCTGATTTAATAAATAATCCATTCGGATGGTCCCACTGGAACCGTGCTGGGACCAGGGTCCTGGCCGATCATGTCGGTAGGTTTATGGACAGGGCTTTAAACTGACAGAGAGGATGCTGGGACAGGGTTCAGGTGAAAGGAGCATTCCAAATCCAAAGGGAAAAGGTGAAGCATCGGAGCAGCATGGGGATGTGACTGAAGACAAGCAGAAAGGAACAGGAAGGGACAGAGTTTAACTAAAATTGTACATCAGCGAAAAGATTTGTGACAGAACATTGTGGGAAAGAGTAAGTTATGTTTCTTTTTAATGGACAACGTCACTGTAATAAGGTAGATGGGTTTCTGACACAGAGAAAAAAGAGATTTAGACACCAGGGAGACATGGATATAGGGTGAATAAAAATATTCAATGGTTCACAATCTTGCGAAACTCAGGAAAAATGGGTAAATAAAAAATAATGGATAACAAAGGCATGACAGAGAAAGCATTTGGCATCAGATCATGAAGTAGAGTCAGTCTGAATGTAAATTCTGGCTACTATTGCCAAAGACACAAGTAGCAGAACAGTTTTAGCCACTGAACAGTATTCCATTGCTCATCACTAAATTAAACAGGAATTCATTGGAATTTTTTAACAAAGGCATTGTGGTAATTTTGGAAAACCTCAATATTCTTATAATCGGGGTCAATCCCACGGTCAACATTGATATTGGAAGAGGGGTTTGGTTAATTTTTTTCAGTATTTCTTTGGAACACACATTGTGCAAATGTTAAGGGACATAACTATCGCAGAGCGACCGTGTAATGAAACTTAGTGAATGAGTCATGTCACCGGGAGAGATCCTTTGGGAAATTGTGATAAAGTGCAGTTTAAATAAATACAAAGTTTTAAAGTGAATCACAGAGGACAAGCTGCAACTAGAAACAAAAATAGCCAATTACATGTGTGTGCGAGGAGAACTCACACAAGGTAAACAGGCTAAACAGACTGAAACATGTGTCTGTAAATGGACAGCAGAAACCATTTGAAGGAACAGCGCAAAACATTCAACAAAAGGATATTCAATTGAAACAGTAAAAACCTCAGATAGAAATTCCCACTGATCCTTCACTCAGGACAAAAGGGATCATACTAGATTATGAGGCTATGAAGATCACCAAAAAGTACTTAAAATCCTGAAGTGAGAGAGTGTTTTAGGAGTAAATGTTAAATAGATTGCAAAGGGTATGCTAGAAGGAGGAGGGCAGTGGGAAGGGGAACCATGGTCAGGGTTTATTGACACAACAGGAACAGAGGGAGGTGAAGGTGCTGGAGGTGGTGAGAGTGTTACAGAGAGTGGTCAGGGTGTTACAAATCCAGTACGGATTGCTGCAGATGCAGGGGTTTACAGAGGTAGGGAGGGACATATGTATTTTTATTTATTCATTCATGGGATATGGGTATCACTGCATGGACTAACATTCTTTGAACCAACTACTAATTACCCAGAGGGTAGCTCAGAGTCAGCCATATTGCTGTGGGTCTGGAGTCAAAAGTTGGCCAGTCCAGGTTACAATATTTAATGTCCTTCCTTAAAGGAAGTAAGTGACTAGAGGAGTTCTTCCTACTGATCAACAATGTTTTTATGGTGGCCCCACCAATATCTTTTACAGATACAACATGACATCCCAACTCTTATTCTTTATGCTCTCACCAATGAAGGTAACCACCCCAAACGGCTGCTTCACCAACCTGTCGACCTGTGACACCACATTCAAAGAAATGTGTACCTGCATCCCTGGGTCTCTGACTGACCACACTACCCAGGGCTCGAACATTAACTGTACAAGTCCCACCCTGATTTGTTTCACCAAAATGGAACACCTCACCTTTACCTAATTCAACTCCATCTGCTATTCTTCAGCCCACTACCCCAGCAGTACTGATAATCCTGTTGTATCATAGAAAACCTTCTTCACTGTCCACTTTACCACCAATTTCAGTGACACACAAAATCCTTACATACCAGGAAACCAATATTTCCATCCAAACCATTTATCTAAATGACAAACAACAGGGGACCTACTCCACCGCTGGTCACATGCCTCCAGTCAGAAAAAAAAACATGTCTCCCATCACCCTCTGTCTCCTACCATCAAGCAAGTTTTTGAATCCAGTTCACTAGCTCCACTTGAATGCCATATCCTTTTACACTGATCTGAGCTTATTACCCAGTTTACCATACAGAACATAGAACACAGAACAGTTCAGCCCAAGACCCTTCAGCCATGATTTCATGCCAACTTTATATCCGACTGTAAGATCAAACTAGCCTACATACCCTTCATTTTACTATTGTCCATGTATCTGTACAAGAGTCTATTAAATGTCCCGAATGTGTCTAATTTTACTACCACCATTGGCAGTCCATCCAACCACCTACCATTCTCTATCCCCTTATCCATCCTCCATTCACCTTAAAATTATGCCGCCTTGTAATAGCCATTTATGCCATAGGAGATAATGTCCATCACTATTCACTCACTCTGTGCATCTCATCACCTTGTTCACCTCTACCTGGACACCCCACTCCCTTCTTCTCTCCAATGAGAAAAGCATTATCTCCCTCAAACTTTCTCCATACGAAATGCCCTCCATTACAGGCAGCATCCTGATTAATCTCCTGTGTACGCTCTCTAAAAGTTGCACATCCTTCCTGTAAAGATGGGATGAGAACTGAACACAATATTCCAAGTGTGGTCTCACCAGGTCGCTATAAAGATGCAGTAAAGCCTCACGGCTCTTGAAATCAATCCCCTTGCTAAGAAAAGCCAACACAACATATGACTTTTTAGCAACCCTATCAACGTACGTGGCAACTTGAGGGATCTATGGACATGGACGCCATGAGCTCTCTGTTCCTCCACAATGCCAAGTATTCTGCCTTTCACCCTGTATTCTATATTCAGTTTCAACCTTCCAGAATGAATCACTTCACACTTTTCCAGATTGAACTCCACCTGCCACTTCCAGCCCAGCTCTGTGTCCTGTCAATGTCCCATTGCAACCTACAACAGCCCTCCACATTACCCACGACTCCACCAACCTTAGTGTGATTGGCAAACTTACTAACCCACTCTCCAACATCCACATCCAAGTCATTTATAAAAATCACAGAGAGCAGAGTCCCAGAGCTGATTGTTACAGAACACTGGTCACTGAGCTCCAGGCTCAATACTGCCAATCTGCTGCCACACTCTGTCTTCTCTGGGCCATCCGATCCTGCATCCAGATTTCCCTGCATCCCAATCATCCTTCTTTTCTGAATGAGCCATCAATGTATTCTGTCATATCCTCAAAGAACTCAATAAGGTTTGTGAGGCATGACCTGCCCCTCACAAACCCATGCTGTCTCTCATTTAACTATGGCTTTCCAAGTAGTCATAAATCCTTTCTTTAGAGTCCTTGCCAATAATCTGCACACCACAGACATTAGACCAAAGCTGTAATTTCCAGAATTCGACCTCCGTAATATGGTCCAGACGCTACAAATCTTCTCTCCTCTGCCATGTTCCCCAGAAGGGCACTGGAGGGTGGTGGGGATTACAGAGTCAGGGAGGGATATCAGGACACGAGGATTTTGCAGACATTAGGAGGGTTGCAATGCCAAAAGGAGGCTTCAGTAATTGTGAGGTTTCACGGTGATGAAGGCATTTGAGGAGGGAGGGAGTGAGGATTGCAGGGAAATGAGAGGTTTCATAGTTTAGGTGTTTTGTTAGGAATGCAAGAGGTTACCGAGTTGGGGAGGGTGTAAGCACTGGTGGATATTACATAAACATGTGGTTTTGGTTGCAATGGCAGGAAGAGGATTCAGGAAGCTGGAGAGTATGGGGTCTGAACGAGGTTACACAAATGGGAAGAGTTGTCAGGAGTTCAGGTGTTTACAGAGACAGCAATGGTCTGATCTGGAGCCGAGGACCCAGATTGGGAGGGATGTGGGGACTGGAGGTGTTTTCACAGGGAGGGAGGGCCATAGACCCACAGGAGGTTACAGAAATGTGGAGTGCTGTAGGGCTGACGGGGATTCATGGAGATGGGAATGTTGGGAGGGATAGAGAAGTTTACAGGGATAAGGATGTTTGTAGGCCAGGGCTGGATCACAGACAGGGAGTGTTTTAGCGAGCTGAGCAGATTACAGAGATAAAGAGGTTTGTCTCACCTGGCGGAACAAACAGAGATATGTAGGGTAGTCGTGACTGAAGATGTTTATAGATATAGGAAGGCTTATGTTCTGCGGGTTATTTAGACATGGAGGCTGTGGAATCAGGATTGTTTTTTGAGAAATTGGGTAGCACGTTTGGTTGGAGACAGTTTCAAAGATAAGGGAGCATAGCACAATCAGGAGGAAGTTCCTGCGGTAGGGAGGGTGCGAGTGGAGAGTGATGTTTACACAGATGGGGGTAAGAGCTGGAGAAGATTATGGAGATGAGTAAATGTTTGGAGATACAGGAGGAGCTTACATTGACGGGGTGGGTGATAGTGACGGGAGGATGTTACATTGTTAATGAGTCTTGTAGGAACAGGACTGGGAGGGGCACAGGCATTGGAGTGGGATCTACAGATCAGGAGTGTTGCAGGGACCTGAGAAGATAACACAGATAGGGATGGTGGTACGGTCTCCATAGACTGATGGCGTTTTAGGGACTGGAAGAGGTTTGGTCGATAGGGAGGGCTGGAAGAGCTGCAGGAGCTTATGGAGAGTTGAAGAGTTGGAGTAGTTCACAGAGGGAGGGTTCTCCGACAGGAGTAGGTCAGAGATAGTAAGAGTTGTGTGGTCTGAGAAAGTTAAAGAGAGGGGAGTTTTCGGGACTGGAAGATATTACACTGACAGGGACAGTTGAAGACACTGTAGCAAAAAATGCATGGAGAAGGTTACACAGATAGGGAGGTGAGTAGGGACTCGAGGTGAATACACAAACATGGAGGGTTGTATTGTTGGACGGAGCTTAGAGGGATGGGGACTGGTGTAGGGATTTACACAGATAGGGAAGGTTGTGTTTTTGGAGAAGGTTACACTGAAGCAGACAGTGTTAAAGAGTGTTTAATGGACTACAGAGGAGCTCAGAGAGAATGTATTGTGGGGAGTGGAGGAGATTACAGACACAGAGATGGCTGTCGGTTTGAAAAGAGCTTCTACAGATCGTCAGTGCTGTAAGGCTGGAGGGAGGTTACAATAATAAGGGTTACCTACACTTCAGGACTTTTTTGATATAGAGAAAGTCTCAGAACGGGATTGTCAAAAGGAAGTATAGACAGTCCAGATGAGTTTACAGAGATATAAAGGTTTTTGGGTTTTCAGGATGGAACAGTGATTGGGAGTGATGTAACAAATGGCAATAGTTATAGGGAGGGTTCTAAAAGCAAGAAGAGATGATAGTCATATCGATCGTGGTAAGGACTGGAGAAGCTTACATCAGCAAGGAATGTTTTAGAAACTGTTGGAGATTACACATATAAGGAGAGTATTGGGGATGAGCTGAAAATGTGTTGCTGGAAAAGCGCAGCAGGTCAGGCAGCATCCAAGGAACAGGAAAATCGACGTTTCGGGCATCAGCCCTTCTTCAGGAAACGATTTTCAGCTCTGATCTCCAGCATCTGCAGTCCTCACTTTCTCCTCGAGGATTGGGGATGAGGCAAGGTTCAAGAGACAGGGATAGTTGACAGGACTGGACAATAAACTGAATAGAATCTCCACAGTCTGGAAATAGGCCATTCGGCCCAACAAGTCCACACCAAACCTCTAAAGAGCATCCTAACCAGACCCATCGCTCTCCCTGTCCAATAAACCCTGCATTCCTCATGGTGAACTCACCTAAAACACACTTGCCTGAATACTACAGTCAATTTATGACGGCCCATCCACGTATCATGCAAATGTAGGACAATGGCAGGAAACCAGAGCACCCGGTAGAAACCCACACAGTCGGGGGGAGAACATGCAAAGTCCACACAGACAGTCGGTCAAGGCTGGAATTGAAGCCAGGTTCCAGGCACAGTGAGGCTGATTATACAGAGCACTGCAGAGATTGGACTAGGTCACAAAGTTCACAAGGGTTTATTGGAACAGGAGGAAAATATAGTCAGGAACAGGAGAAGCTTACATAGATGGTGTCCATGAGAGGGACTGGAGGAGGTTAACGCAATAGGGAGGGGGTTGTGCATTCTCTCGACAATTAGAGGTAGGGACGGTTGGGGAGACTGGATGAAGTTAGTCATACTCAGAGTTGTACAAACTCTGAGTAATGGCAGATGGAGTTTACTTCTGATCACTGTGGGAAGTCTCATAAGTGAAGGATATACATCATGAAGAGTAGATCCTCCTGGAGAACTGAGTAACACTGGGACCTTGGTAGGCAAGACCCTGGATGTCTGAAGGTGTCAGCACAGGTTGACAGGGTGGGGAAGGCACCTGAATTGGGAACAGGAGGGGGACCCACATCCTGATGGGGCGAATAGTTAGAGCTGCTTGAGAGGATATAATCTAATCTGGCAGGGTGTTGCATCTTAAACAGTTATAAGGCCAGAAAGAAGATTGAGGTTGGTGCACAAGTTAAAGACAGCACTTTCCGCAGAAAAGGCAGGCAAGAACATAGCAGGAAATGGGGGAGGGGGAACTGATGATTCAACTGCATTTATTTCAATGCAAGGGACCTGACAGCTAAGGAAGATGAACTCAGGGCATAGATTAGAACATGGGACTGGGATATTATAGTGATTACAGAAATACAGCTGAGGGAGTGGCAGGGCTGTCAGCTCATTGCTTCAAGGTAGAGATGCTACAGGAAGTATCGAAGGGGAGGCAAGAGAGGACGCATGGTGGTGGGTTTTCATTATATGAATCTTTACATCAGTACCTGGAGAGGATATTCCAGTGGGATCACCCAGTGACGCTATGTTAGTGGAACTGAGAAATAAGAATGGGTCATCACTCTGACACGATTGTCTTAATGACCCCGAATGATCAGTGGACACTGAGGAACAAACATATCAGGAGATCTCAAATATAAATCATAATATTAGGCCTGTTATGGTTGGGGTTTTTAAACTTTCAAAATCTAGACTGGGACTGCCAGTGTTCAGTGTTAGCAAGGGAGGAATTTGGTAATTGTGTTCCAGAAAACTCCCAATCAATATGTAAATGGCCTGAAAAGAGAAAGGGGCAAACCCTGACCTCCCCTTTGATAACAAGGAAGGGAAAGGGACTGAGGTGTGAGTGGGAAAGCATTTTTCCAAAGTGACTCAAGTCTATTACTTTGAAAATAGCGATGGAAAAGGACAGGGCTGGTCCACAGGTTCAAGTTAGAAAATGGGGCCAGGAATATTAGCCAGGAACTCTCAAAAGGTGATTGGCGAGTCTATTTGCAGGGAAAGGGAAGTCTGGCAAGTGAGAATATTTTAAAAGTGAGATAAAATGAGCGATCACCACTTGTTTGTGTGCAGGTCAATGCTGACAGCATTCGGAAACTCTGGCTGTCTATTGAGGGTCTAGTCACGGAAAAGGGGGCACGTGCCAGGTATAACCAGCTGGATCAAGGGGATCCCTGAGGATCACAGGGGCTGTAGGAATCCACTTTGGGTAGAAATCAGGATTGCACAAAGTGTACATGCATTAGCCTTGGCAGAGAATGATAAGGGGAATCCAAAAGTGATTGTATAAATATATTGAGTAAAAGAGTAACTCGAGACAAAATGCTGTCCCTTAAAGATCAATGAGACCATTGATGTGTGGAACAGCAGGAGATGGGTAAGACCTTAAACACACTTTTCCCTCCAGAATTTACTGTGTACAAAGAATGGGGAACTCAGGGAACAAGAGTAATACATTGGACCACATTTGGAATTCTCTGCAATTCCACTCTCCCTGCTATAGGAAGGATGGTGTGAAATTTGAAAGTGTTCAGAAAAGATTTACAAGATGTTCCCAGGGTTGTTGCTGAATAAGCTGGGGTTATTTTCCCTGGAGCATCGGAGACGGAGGGGTGACCTGACAGAGGTTTATATAAACATGAGGTGTATGGATTTGGTCAACATTCAAGGTATTTTCCCAGGGGTTGGAGAGTCCAAAACTGGAGGGCATAGGTTTAAATTTAAAGGGGAAAGTTTTAAATGGCACTGAAGGGACAGCTTTTTCATGCACACAGAGCTGAGAGAGAAAGTAGCAGATACTGATACTATGAAAACATTGAAGAGATATTTGGATGAATATATGAATAATAAGGGTTTAGAAGTACATGAACCAAATGCTGGTAAATGGAATGGATTGATTTACATCTTCTGGTCAGCATCGACGAATTGGACCAAAGGGTCTGTTTCCATGCTGTACATCTCTATGACTTGAAAAGAGTGCATGTTATAGAAGGTTTTAAAACACAAAGCTATGGAAAAACCCAGGACCTGATTAAGTGTATCACAGAATATTGTGGAGCCCCGAGCAAAGATATTTGTACCATTGATAGCCATGTGTGATGTGCTGGAAAGGCTGGAGGGTGGCATAGTGGACAGTGAAGACGTTGTAATCGAGGATAAAGCGGATGGCCCTCAGGACAACTCCATACAACCCTGTCACGGTGGACGCTGCAAGACGTGTCAGAGTGTGGATATAGATACCACTATGACGCGTGGGAAAACCTCCCACCTTGTACATGGCAAAATGCTGTCCCTTAAAGATCAATGAGACCACTGATGTGTGGAACAGCAGGATATGTCTAAGGCCGTGAACACATTTTTTACTCCAGAACTTACTGTGGACAAATATTGGAGAACTCAGGGAACAAGAGTAATATGTTAGACCACATTTGGAGTTCTCTGCAATTCCAGTATCCCCGCTATAGGAAGGATGTTGTGAAAGTTGAAAGTGCTCAGAAAAGATTGAAAGTACTCATGTGACTCAGCCAACGTTGTCTATCTTATACATTGCAGGCAAGAATGCCCGGAGGCATAGTACATTTGGGAAACCGAGCAAAGGCTACGACAACGGATGAATGGGCACCGCACAACAATCAACAGACAGGAGGGTTCCCTCCCAGTTGGGGAACATTTCAGTGGTCCAGGACATTCAGCCTCGGACCTTCGGGTGACCATCCTCCAAGGTGGACTTCGGGACAGGCAGCAGAGAAAGGTGGCCGAGCAGAGGCTGATAGCTAATTTCAGTCCGCATAGGGAGGGCCTCAACCGGGACCTTGGGTTCATGTCACATTACAGGTGATCACCATTGAACTACACACACACACAGATATTCCTACACACACACATTCTCATATACACACGGACACAGGTACACACAGACGCGCACACAGACACCCACATACAACCTTATAGACACACACACTCCCACACTCACACATGCACTCCCTCACAGACTTAGGACACTCTGCAACCACTACACACACACTTTCTCACACTCACAACCCCCACCCCAGACAGACACACAAAGACAGACAAAGACCCACAGACACGCATGTATTTTGTGGGGTGAATTTGTACTTGCAGGATTACATTGTACTTTGCTCAAAAACTGCATGCATTCATGTAGAACTCCGAGCTCAACAACTGCATGAATTTATGTCAAACTCTTATCTCACTTTTTAGATTAGAATCAATCTAAATATCAGGTCCTAGACAGAGAACACAGGTGTCTAACACCTTCAACATATTGGCTAGCTATCACCACTGTTAACAGTTAACCCCAGAATGCAACTTAAAAGAAAATGTTTTGTGATTTACACATGAAAGAAGTGAAACTATCACTGTATTCTAAACGATGAAAGGCTTAACAGACAATCAATTCTTCAATGTATAATGTCAGTTACATCACACTAAATGTTTGCTATAAATTTCTGTGTTACGATCGAGCTCCCCACTATCACCTGATGAAGGAGCGTTGTTCTGAAAGCTTGTGTGCTTCCAATTAAACCTGTTGGACTATAACCTGGTGTTGTGTGATTTTTAACTCTCTTCAATAAGGTAGATTGATTTGTGACACAGAGATAAAAGAAATTTAGACACCAGAGAGACGTGGTTACAGGGCGAACAAAAGGTGGACATAAATATTCAATGGATCACAACCTTGTGGAAACTCAGGAAAATGGGTAACGCTAACAATAATGGATAAGGCATTACAGAGAAATCATTTGGCATCAGATCATGAAGTAGAGTCAGTCTGAATGTAAATTCTGGCTACTATTTGCCAAGGACACAACGGGCAGAACAGTTTTAGCCACCGAACAGCATTCCATTGCTCATCACTGCATTACACAGGAACTCATTGGAATTTTTTAACAAACACTTTGTGATTATTTTTGGGAAACTTCAATATTCCCATCATCTGGAACAGTCACACTAACAACAGTGATATTGGAAGAGTAGTTCAGAGATTTTTTTTTTCAGTGTTTCTTTGATTAACAAATTGTGCAACTGGCTAGGGACGTAACTATCTCAGAGCGACCGTTGTGTGATAAAACTTAGGGAATGAGTAATGTCACCAAGAGAGATCCTCAGGGAAATTGTGATAATGTGCATTTAAAGAAATATAAAGTTTTAAAGTGAATCACAGAAAGGACATGCTACAACTAGAAACAAAAACAGCCAATGACATGGGTTTGAGATGAGAACTGACCAAGGTAAAGAGGCGAAACAGACTGAAATCTTTACCTATAAATGAACAGTGGAAAACATTTGAAAGGATAGTGTATATCACTCAACAAAAGAACATTCCACTGAAACAGACAAAACCTCAGCAACAAATTCCCACCGGCCCCTCACTCAGGACAAAATGCATCATATTAGATTATGAGGCTTAGAAGATCACCAAAAAGTACTTAAAATCCTGAAGTGAGAGAGTGTTTTAGGAGTAAGTGATAAAGGGATTGCAAATGGTCTGCTAGCAGAAGTTGGGCAGTGGGAAGGGGAATCAGTGTCAGGGTTCAATGTCGCAAAAGGAACAGGGAGAGGTGAAAGTGCCGGAGGTGGTAAGAGTGTTGTTGAGATGGTCAGGGCCTGAATGATGTTACAAACCCAGTACGGATTGCTGCAGCTGGAGGGGTTTGCAGAGGTAGAGAGGGACATATGTATTTTTATTTATTCATTCATGGGATATGGGTGTCACTGTTAATTACCCAGAGGACAGCTCAGAGTCAGCCATATTGCAGTGGGTCTGGAGTCACATGTTAGCCAGGTCAGGTTAAAATGTCAGCTGGTCTACACAAAAGGAGGTCGCGAACCAGATGAGTTCTTCCCACTGATCAACAACGCTTTTATGGTGACCTGACCAATGTCTTATACAGATACAACATGATATCCCAACTCCTACTCTCAGTGCTCTCCCCAATGGAGGTAACCATCCCAAACGTCTACTTCACCGGCCTGTCTACCTGTGACACCACTTTCAAAGAACTGTGTACCTGCATCCCTGGGTCACTGACTGACAACACTACCCAGGGCCCGAATATTAACTGTACAAGTCCCACCCTGGATTGCTTCACCAAAATGGAACACTTCACATTTATCTAATTAAACTCCATCAGCTATTCTTCAGCTCACTATCCCAGCAGTACTGTTCATCCTGTTGTATCACAGATAATCTTCATCACTGTCCAGTTTACCACCAATTTCAGTGTCACTCAAAAAACTTACTTAACTTACTTAACAGTATTCCCATCCAAACCATTTATCCAAATAACAAACAACAGTGGACCCACTCCACCGCTGGTCACATGTCTCCAGTCAGAAAAACAACATGTCTCCCACCACCCTCTGCCTCCTTCCATCAAGCCCAATTTTCTGTCCAGTTGACAAACTCCTCCTGAACGCCATAACCTTTTACACTGATCTGAGCTTATTACCCAGCTTAGCATACGACACGTAGAACACAGAACAGTACATAACAAGACCCTTCGGCCATGATGATATGCCAATCTTTTATCCGATTATAAGATCAAAAATAAAAGTGGCAGATAGAGTTTAATTCAGATGAGGTGCTGCATTTTGGGAAAGCAAATCTTAGCAGGACTTACACACTTAATGGTAAGGTCCTAGGGTGTGTTGTTGAACCAAGAGACTTTCAGTTGCAGGTTCATAGCTCCTTGAAAGTGGAGTCGCAGATAGATAGGATAGTGAAGAAGGCGTTTGTTATGCATTCCTTTATTAGTCAGAGTATGGATTACAGGAGTTGGGAGGTCATGTTGCGGCTGTACAGGACATTGGTTAGGCCACGGTTGAAATATTGTGAGCAATTTTGGTTTCCTTACTATCGGAAAGATGTTGGGAAACTTGAAAGGGTTCAGAAAAGATTTACAAGGATGTTGCCATGGCTGGAGGATTTGAGCTTTAGGGAGAGGCTGAACAAGCTGGTACTGTTTTCTTTGGAGCGTCGGAGGCTGAGGGGTGACATTACAGAGGTTTACAAAATTATGAGAGGCATGGATAGGTTAAATAGACAAAGTCTTTTCCCTGGTGTTGGGGTGTCCAGAACTAGAGGGCATAAGTTATGGATGAAAGGGGATAGATATAAAAGAGACCTAAGGGACAACTTTTTCATGCAGAGGGTAGTATGTGTATGGAATGAGCTGCCAGAGGAAGTGGTGGAGACTGGTACAATTACAACATTTAAGAGGGATTTGTTTGGGTATTTGAATAGTAGGGATTTGGAGGGATATGGACCGGGTGCTGGCATGTGGGACTAGATTGGGTTGCAATGTCTGGTCGGCATGGACAGATTGGACTGAAGTGTCTGTTTCCATGTTGTACATCTCAAGGACTCTAACTTCCATACCATTCATTTTGTTATCATTCATGTGCATATGCAGAAGTGTATTAAATGTCCCTAATACATCTAATTTTACCACCACCGCTGGCAGTGGATCCCACAGCCACCACTCTGTATGTAACGAACCTACCTCTGAAATATCCCCTTCACCATTCACTAATCACCCGAAACTTATACCCCCTTGTAATAACTATTTATGAGGGTAAAAAATATCTTTCTCTATTCAATCTATCTATAACTCTCATCACCTTGTTCACCTCTGTCAAGTCACCCCTCACCCTTCTTCACTCCAACGAGAAAAGCCTTAGCTCCCTCAACCTTTCATCATAAGACATGCCCTCCAGTACAGGCAGCAACCTGGTAAATCTTCTCTTTACACTCTCTAAAGCTTCCGCATCCTTCGTGCAATGAAGGGACCAAAACAGAACACAATATTCTAAGTGGGGTCGAACTAGTTCTCTATAGAGCTGCAGCATAACCTCACGGCTTTAAAACTCAATCCCCAAACAAATGAAATCCCACACAATATATTGCCTCTTAACAAGCCAATCAGTTTTGGTGGCTACTTTGAGGGATCTATGGACTTGGTACCCAAGATCCCTCTGTTCCTCCACACTGCCAAAGATCCTACGTTTAACTCTGCATTCTGCATTCAAATTCAATATTCAAAGTGAATGACTTCACACTTTTCCAAGATTGAACTCCATCTGCAACTTCTCAACCCAACACTCCATCCTGTCAATGTTCCGTTGCAACCTACAACAGCCCTCCACACTATCAACCACTCCACCAACCTTCGTGTCATTGGGAAACTTACTAACCCCTCTTTCAATCATACATCCAAGTCATTCATAAACTCACAAAGAGCAGAGGTCCTGTAACCTCACCCTGCAGAAAACCACTGGTCACTGAGCTCCAGGATGAAGGTTTTCCATCTATCATCACCCTCAGTCTTCTGTTTACCAGTAATCCTGTATCCCGACAGCCAGGTTTCACTGTACCCCATGCCTCCGTACTTTCTGAATGAGCCATAAAGATGTTTTGTCACATTCTCAAAAGATTCGATAAGACTTGTAAGCCATGACCTGCCCCTTACAAAACTATGCTGACTATCTCGAATCAAACTATGGTTTTCCAAGGAATAATAAATCCTGTCTCCCAGAGTCCCCTCCAATAATCTGAACACTACAGACATAAGACTGACAGGTGTGCAATTCCCAGGATTATCCCTATTCCCTTTCCTGAAGAAGGGAATAATATTTTCCTGCCTCCAATTATCTGGACCGACTCCAGTGGACAGTGAGGCTGCAAAGGTCATCACCAGGTGCTCAGTAATCCACTCCATTGGTTCCTGTCGTAACTTTGGACGCATCCAGTCTGGTTCAGTGACTAATGTATCTTTATCTTTTACAAAATTCTCAGCATATCCTCCTTCTTAACATCCACCTGTTCATGTACATCCTGTTTCACGCTGTCCTCACAAACGACAAGACCCTTCTCAGCAGTGAATACTGAGGCATAGTATTCATTAAGGACCTCCCCTACCTCCTGTGACTCCAGGCACAAGTTCTTTCCACTATCCCAGATTGGCCTTATCCTCACTCTTGCCTTGCTCTTGTTCCTTGCATAAGTGGAGAATGCCTCACGGTTTACCTTAATCCTTCCCAACAATGCTTTTTCATGCCCCCTTCTAGTTGTCCTAAGTCCATCTCTTGGTTCCTTCCTGGTACCTTCAGAGAATCCCTACAGTGTGGAAATGGGCCATTTGGCCCAACCCCTCCATACCAACCCTCCAAACAGTATCCAACCCAGCCCCATTCTCCCACCCAATTACTCTCCATTTGCCCTGACTAATGCCCCAAACCTACCCATCCCTGAACACGATGGGCAATTTAGCATGGCTAAGCCACCAAACTGGCACATCTTTGGGCTGTGGTGGGGGGGGGGGGGGGGCGAAACGGAGCACTTGGAGAAAACCCACAGGGAGAATGTGCAAACACCGCACAGACAGTCGCCTGAGGCTGTAATCGAAATGGAGTCCGTGGTGCTATGAGGTCGCAGTGCTAACCACTGAGACACCGTGCCATCCAATGTAACTCTCTGGAGCCCTGTCTGATCCTTGCTTCCTCGAACTTAATTCAGCTTCCTTCTTCCTCTTGATTAGATGCTAAAGTCCACGTGGACAATGTTGAGTGCTCTGCTTTCATGTATCCTTGGCCACCTCCTCGAAGAGTCAATCCGGTTTGTGAAACGTGGTTTCCCACTCACAAAGCCATGCTGACCATCTCGAATCAGCCCTTGACTTTGTAAATGTAAGGATCTCTTTTTTCTCAGAATCTCCTCCAACAACTTCCCCATCACTGTTCTCACGGGGCTGTAATTTTCTGGCTTTTCCCTGCAGTCCTTCAGTGATGGAACGGCATTAGCCAACCTCCAATCTTCCAACATCTCACTGTGCCTGTTGATAATATACATATCTCTGTAAGGGATACTGCAATCTCTTCCCTAGCTTCCCACAATATTCTAGGATTGAGCTAATGAGCTACTGAGGATTGATCTAGTTTTATTTGTTTTAAGATTCCAGCACTTTCCCTTCTCTGTTGAGGATTCTTTCCAAGACATCACTATTTATTTCCCCAAGTTCCTGAGCTTCCATGTCTTTCTCCACAGTAACTACTGATAACACTATTTTGTCTAATATCTCACCCATCTCTGGTTCCAAGCATAGGCGAACTTATGACCTTTAAGGAGTCCTATTCTCTCCCAAGTTACTCTTTAGCCCTTATTGAAACTTGCATAACAGGCTTCTGATAATTCAAATACACCATATCCCCTATACTAGTACACCCTCCTACACCCTTAAAATTCTGCCATTTATATTCACACCAACAAATTCAATCCAACAGGCTCGTGGCTGTATCAGTCGGCATGGAGACCACTGACACACACCGTTACTGTACTGCCCTTGCCATAAGTACATTCAGTGTCCTGACTGTAACCATATTGACATTCCCATCACTGTCTGGTGCCTACAAATGAATTCCTGATAACAGTTGCTGCTGCTTGCTTATTCTCAGCTCTACTTTTCATATTCAGATCTACATGACTGTCTCATTAATGCATTAACCTCAAGCTTCCTTCATAACTTGTTGGCTTTTTGCCTAGTCTGCATATCGGGACGAGATTGGGTTGGGATATCTGCACAGCGGTTGGACCGAAGGGATGGTTTCCATGCTGTACATCTCTCTGCTCTATGGCTCTATCCAAACAACCCTTCAGTATTCACTTCCCAGCGATGGTCATTCTGCAGCTACATCTCCGGAATGACAGTTCCAACATATCTGATCACTGTCATTCCATCTTCCTTATGGCGAATACAGGGAGTCATTCCTCAGGAGTGGGGGGTTGAACAGATGCATAGAGGTTAAAGAGATAGGGAGGCTTACAGGGGCTCCAGGATGTTAAGAGCTAAACAGAGTTACATCTGGTCAAGAATGTCAGTGGGACAAAGGGGTTTGGGGTTTGAAGGAATTTACAGAGATAGAGGGAGCTGGATTAGATTCTGGAGATAGGGATAGGGATGGAGATAGGAAGAGGCAGGCAGACTGAGAGGTACAGACAGGGGGCTGTTTCATCTAGGAGATTATTGTGTATACTAACAGAGATATGGAAGGTTGTCCTGACTGAAGACATTTACAGATATAAGAAGGCTTCTGGGCAATGGAGGCTACATAGATAGGAAGGCAATGGAGAATGCCAGGTTACTGGGTTGGAGACAGTTCCACAAATGGGGGGGGGGGGGGGGTTGCACAAACTGAAAGAGGTTCCTGTGGTCGGGAGGGGTATGGTGTCGGGAATGAGGGTGAAATTTAACAAGATAAAGATCAAAGAATTGGAGAAGGATAAGGAGATTACAAATTTTTCACAGCTAAGGAAGGGTTGTAGGAGCTGGAGAAGATTACAGAGGTAGGGACGGATGGAGAGGTTAAAGACAAATACATTTACATGGAGGGTGCTATTGGTGGGAGAAGCTTACAGGGATAGGCAGGGCTGTGAGGCTTTACAGGGATGAAGGAATTTAGTATCTACTGGAGAAGGTTAGGGATTAGGGTGTTAGGGACTGGAGAACCTGACAGAGACAGAGGCAGAGACACAGAGAATGATGTGGATGAGAGGAGATTCCAAACAGAGGAAGGATTATCGGGACTGGAGAATATGACAGAGATCACTAAAACAGCATAGGCCAGGATTGATGCCTGCGATCCCCTGTGCTGTCGCATTGAGGACCAGTACAGAAGAGGTGAAAGCAGGACCCTCACAAGATGATGTGAATGAAGCCTAGAATGTTGCTGTTCCTTACCCAGCTCTGTACCTATGTCCGGTCTTCCAGGTCTGAATATAGAAGTCTACTACCTCCACCCTGTGCTGTTCACTGTGAGCGATCTTAACAGCTGCAGGAATTACTGAAGGCTCCAGATTTCCCTCTCCATCTCTCTCTGGCTGACCAACTGTCTTCAATGAGGTGATGGATGAGACAGGAATTAGGAACATCCTGATGACCTGCATGCGACTGCAATAGACAGAATTGGAAATTAGACTGATGCAATGAAGATAATTCATGCAGAGTGGCACAGAGTCCAGAAGAGATCTCGAAAATCTCAGTCTCCATCCCTTGCCTGTACTGCTGCATCGCTCTGGAATGGACAATTCTGTTGACTCAGGATCTCAGACCATCTGTAAGAGGGATAAACGCTGACAGAGGCAGTAAATAGACTGACACAGCGAGGGATACCACATGGAGAGATACTGAGTGATAGCACATTATTAGACACTGTATTAACAGGGAATTGTTTGAATTTGTAACAAAGACACTGGGATAATTGTGAGGGGATTCAACCTTCCTATCTCATCATCTCTTAGGCAGTGGCTCACAGATGAGGCTGACTCTCTCCCACTCTCAGTGGGGGTGGGGGAGTCTGGAGTTGTCTGTACAGACCGATGTGGCCTTCCACAGACTCTGTTACACTTGAGGCAGAAGGACATGGAAAGGGAGTGGGTGGGGTGTTGGTGTAACAGCGCGCTCCTTGTGCTGTTGTCTCCTGGATTCCCGTTTTCCCCACAGAAAGTCTCGAGGTGCTCAACACCTTCCCAATGCTCCTTCCCCACTTCAGACGGTCTTGGCCGATTTCATTAAGAGATGAAAATAAACAGATCAATTCTGAAGTAATCAACATTTAGAAATGTTGAGGAGTGCAGTATGAAGAGGAAACATTGTCATTGTTTAATTAGAGTAGTGGAACAGGGAGAATTGAAGGTGCTGGAAATGGTGAGAGTGTTACAGAGAGGGGCAAAGGCCTGAACAATGTTACAAAGCCAGTACAAATTGCTGCAGCGAGAGCTGTTTGGAGAGGTAGTTACAGACATATGTATTTTTCATTGATTCATTCACGGCCTAAGGATGTCACTGGATGGACCAACATACATTGCCCTCCTGCGAATTGCCCAGAGGCAGCTCAGAATCAGCCATATTGCTGTGGTACTGGAGTCACATGTGAGCTAGACCAGGAAAGAATGTCAGTTATCCCTCCCTAAAGGATATACGTGAACTAGTTGATTATTAGCAGATAATCAACAATGCTTATACAGTGGCCTCACTAATGTCCTGTTCAGATACACCATGACATCCCAACTCCTACTCTCAATGCTCTGCCCAATGAAGGGTAACCCTCCCAAACGCCTGCTTCACCAGCCTGTCTACCCGTGACGCTACTTTCAAAAAACTGTGTACCTGTGTCCCTGGGTCACTGATTGACAACAGTACCCAGGGCCCGAACATTAATTGTACAAGTCCAGCTTGGTCTGCTTTACCACAATACAACATCTTGTATTTCTCCACCTGTTATTCCTAACCTCACTGGTCCAGCAGTAGTGTTGATCCCATTGTACTCTTCGATAATCCTCTTCACTGTCCACTTTATCACCAATTTCAGTCTCACTCACAAACTTGCTAACCATGCCTCCTGTACTATCATCCAAATAGTTTATATAAATGATGCACAACAGTGACCCAGCACCGAAACGCATGGCATACCATTGGTTACAGGCCTGCTGTTTGAGCGGCAACCCTCTATGAACATGCTCTGTCTCCTACAATCAATTCTGTTTTGTATCCAGTTGGTGAGCGCTCCCTGGTTATGTCTGATCTAAACTTACTAACCAGTCTGCCATGCAGAACCTTGTCAAAGGCCTTGATAAAGTTCATGTGGACATCGTGTACTGCTCTGCTTTGACGTCTCACTTGTCTACCTCCACACTCAGGTTTGAGACATGATTTCCCGTGTACAAAGCCATGCTGATGATCATTAATCTGTCCTTACCTTTCCAAATGCACGATGATCGTTTCGCTCAGAATCTCGTCCAACAACTTATCACCTTGCCATCAGTCTCACAGGTCCGTAGTAGCTGTCGATGTTACAAATATCTCTGGAAGGGGTCCTGTAATTTTCTCCCTCGCTTCTCACAAGGCGCTGGGATACATCTGACCATGTCCCAAGGTTTTACCTAACTTATTGCATTTTAAGACATCCAGCACCCCCTGTTCTCCAATGTGCACTCTTTTCAAGACATCCCTCTGTATTTTCCGAAGTTCCCGAGCTTCCATGTCTTTCACCACAGTAAATCCAAAAACAAAATATGTGTTCAGTATCTCACCCATCAGCAGTGATTCCACACAGACAGCCTAATTGACCTTTCAGGGACCCTATTCTCTCACGAGCTAAGTTTTAGCCCCTGTTGAAACTTGTCAAAATGCTTCTGAAATTTAAAAATATCCCTCTACCGCAACAAGCCTCCCCCAACTTTATCGATTCTGCATTTATGGTCTCACCAAAATATAGAATCCAACAGGTTTAAAAATATTCCCCTTTTATAAAATCATACAGCTCCCATTGTTTCTAAACATCCAGTTATCATTTGTTGTCATATCCTTTAAAACACATTCCAGCACGTTCCCAACTTACTGTCAGGCTAATACCGTTTGGTTTCAGACTGACTGCACAAAGGGTTTTGGGAATCCTTGTGTATCAATTTGAAACAGGTAGCTTACAGGATCAGCAGGTCATAGAGAAGGCAAATCAAATGTTGTCGTTTATTACAAAGGGAATGGAGTCTAAAAATAGGGAGGTCTTGCTAAAACGATGCAAAGTACAAGTCAGACCACACCTAGATTATAATGAACAATACGCGTGCCCTAAGGAAAGACATTCTTGTGTTGGAGGCAGACCAGGGAAGGTTCACTCGGCTGATTCTGGAGATGGCGGGATTTTCCAATGAGAAGAGGTGGAGCAGATTGACCTTGAACCTAATGGTGTTTTGAAGAATGGGAAAGAAATTGAATGAAACATCCAGGATTCTGAGGGGCTTTGACAGGGTGGATGCTGTGAAGTTAGAAACTAGAACAGTACAGCAGAGTAACAGGGCCTTCGGCCCACCATGGCTGTGCTGACCATTGTGCTATTCTAAACTAATCCCATCTGCCTGCACATGGGCGATATCCCTCTATTCTCTGTCTGTTCATGTTTCTGTCTACATGCCCTTCAAAACTTTGCTCTTATTTCCACCTCTCCCACCTCCTGAGCAGCTTCCACCCTCTCGGTAAAGACAACTGGTCTCATTCATCTCACTTAAACCTTCTCACCCTCACCTTAAACCGATGCGCCCTAGTATTTGATATTTCTACATTGGAAGGAGGATTCAAACTATCCACACTATTCACGCCTTTCCTAATGCTATATACCTGTACCCGGTCACCCCTCAGTCTCCGATACTCACGCAAAACAATCCAACTGTGTCCAACCTCCATACAGTAAACACATTCTCATCCAGGCAACATTCTGCCAACCCTCTGTTGCACGCTCCCCAAAGCCTCCACATGCTTCCTGTGGCGTGTCAACGAGAATGACACGCAATCTTGCAAACACGGCTGATTGAAGTTTCATTCAGTCACAACATGACATGCAAACGTCTGTACTCAATACTGTGACCAATGAAGGGAAACCTACCATACTCCTCCTTTACCACCACATCCTACTGTGTTGTTATTTTGAGGGAGCTATGGATTTGCTTCCAATGTCTCTCTGTTTATCAATGTTTCCAACTTGTCAATTAGTGTACTTCTCTCTTCCATTTCGCTTCATAAATGCATCACTTCACACCTGTCCCGATGAAATTCAATTTGCCACATCTCTGCCCAGCGTTCCAGCTGATCAACATACTGCTGCAACCTTTAACACTCTTCCTCACTATCCACAATTCCCCTAACTATCCCTAATCATTACATGCCTTTTCAAATGTCGTCTGCAAAATTACCACTCAAACTGCTGACCTTTTCATCTGAATCACAGATATAAATTACACACAGACATCGCAGCACTGATCCTTGTGAAACAGCATTGGCCACAGATGTCCAATCAGAAATTGACCACTCCACATACCTCTGTCAACTATCACCAAGAAAATATTGCAACCAACTTAACAACAAGCATGGATTGTGATTTGATCTTCCAGATCCCCCTTGCTATTTGGAAGCTGTCCATTCAAAATGACTCTATATTTTGATTCCAAGATTAAATTGGCTGTCTCACGAATGCACTGACTGCATCCTTTCTTCACAACAAAACGGCACCTTGTTTGGTTTTTTGCTGATCCTGCCTAAATCCCTAAACAACCCCTCAATAATCACATTGCTGTCATGATCATTGTGCAGCCACCCCCCCCCCCCCCCCCCCCCACAATAACAGTTCGATCATATCTGTTCTCTGCATTTAATGCTGTCTTTCCATCTGCCTTGTTGCAAATGCATGGCGCATGTCACCGAGTGAGGGCCTTTGAGGAATGGTGAGAGGTCACAGAGTGGGAGAGAAGTTTGGGGGCAAAACAATGTTGCAGGGTTAAACATAGTTATAGTTGCTACAGAATATTCGCAGGAGAAAACATTTTATTGTTTGGAGGAAGTTAGAGAGATAAGGCGTCTTTGATTAGACTTCAGAGGTAGGGATGTGTGTAGGGTTGTGGATTGTTACATGGTCTATGTTGATCAGGGCGTAGAAACATTCACAGGATTCCAGGATGTCGTACATTTAACAACAGTTGTGGGATCTGGAGAATATCACAGCGATAGGGAGGATGGTATGGACTGGAGAATATTACAGGGAAAGGGAGGGTGGTATGGACTGTAGAATGTTGCAAACACATGGAAGATGATATAGACAGGATAATGTTGCACGGATAGGGAGGAATTTGTAGACTGGATAAAGTTAGAAGGAGAGATGATTTTATGCACTGGAAGGTATGTCAGAGAGTGAGTGGTGTGCATGCTGCAAGATACGACAGGGATAGGGAAGCTTGTAGATGCTGGAAGAGAGAGTCGGAGAGAAGCTTGTTAGAGACCAGATTCACTTATGAGCATAGGATGTGCTACAGTAAGCGGAGACTTTTGCAGATATAAACGAGAATACAATGGCCACAAAGCAATCACACAAATACATAGGTATATAGGAACTGAAGGATGTGAAGAGATTACACAGGCTAGGAGTGTTGTATGCAGTGGAGGAGATTAAACTGATCGTGATGGTTTTAGAGACTCAACAATGTTAGGAAATAATGGGAGTTGTAATGGTGAGAGCAGGTTTCAACAATTCGGAGGATATAGACCTAAAGGAGCTTTGACAGATAGCGATGGTACAGTAAAGGGAATTGTAGTAGCTTCCGTTTCATAAGCAATCCATAAGCACTTAAAACAGCCTGTTTGACATATGCATTATCTCTCGAACATTCATCAGACAGCGCTGCAAATATTTCACTGGCTCTGCCTACCAGCTTAGATTGAACTAGCATTACCCAGAAGACCTCGGTCCACTCTACCTGTCTATGCAATTTTTCAAATGAAATACAGAGTTCCTTGACAGTAGAGTCACAGGTAGTTAGGATAATGAAGGCAGCGCTTGGTATACATTCCTTTATTGGTCAGAGTATTGAGTACAGGAGTTGGGAGGCCATGTTGCGGCTGTACAAGACAATGGTGAGGCCACTTTTGGAATACTGCATGCAACTCTATTCTACTTCAAATCGGAAGGATTTTGTGAAACTTGAAAGAGTTCAGAAAAGATTTACAAGAAGGTTGCCAGGGATGAGCTATAAGGAGAGTTTGAACAGGTGATGGTTGTTTTTCCTGGAGAGTCGGAGGCTGAGGGTGACCTTATAGAGGTTTATAAAATCAAGAGGGGCATGGATAGGGTAAATAGACAAAGTCTTTCTCCTGGGGTGTGCGAGTCCAGAATTATAGGGCGAGGTTTAGGGTAAGAATAGAAGGATATATAAGAGACCTAAGGGGCAACGTGTTCACGTAGAGGATAGTGTATGTATGGAATGAGCTGCCAGAGGAAATTGTGGAAGCTAGTTAAATTGCAACAGTTAAAAAGCACCTTGATGGGTATCTGAATAGGAAGTGTTTCGAGGGAGATGGGCCGGGTGTTAACAGGTGGTACAACATTGGGTTGGGATATCTGATCTGCAGGATGGGACCATGAACGGGTTGTGGAACCGAGAGGATGTTATGATTTGAACCACCTGTACTTTTTGATTGAATCTTTCAGCCAATCTTACAGTTGGTACAATTGCAACATTTAAGAAGCATTTGGATGGATATATGAATAGAAAGGGTTTGGATGGAGATCGGCCAGTTACTGGCAGGTGGGACTAGATTGGGTTGAAATATCCTGTCGGCATGGCCGGGTTTGAATGAAGGGTCTGTTTCTGTGCTGTGCATCTCTATGACTGTAAGATTGGCTGAATGGTCCAATCAAAAATTACCTGTGGTTCAAATCATAATACCCTCCATATTCCACAAGCTTTTCCCTGTCCTATCCTGCAGGTTCAATGAATCCCGGAACCTCTAACCTTCTGCAAGTCCCACGTCCCTTCCGGCATTTGTACCATCCTCCACGTTCTGCAGCCCTTCATACCTCTGAACATGGCCCAGACTCTCCAACTCCTCCTTCCTCTGCAATGTTCCCCAGAAGAAGACTGGAGGATGGTGGGGGTTACAGAGATATGGAGAGACATCAGGACGGGAGGATATTGCAGATATTAGTATTTATAGGGACTTGAGGAGGTTTCACGGTTTATGAGTGTTGTAGGGACTGGAGGAACTTACAAAGATAGGGATAGTTTTAGATTGGAGGATTCTGCAGAAAACCTTTACGTGGTTAAAGGCAGGATTCTTAGCAGCGTGCAGGAACAAATGGATCCTGTGTCCCTCAGGTTCCCACCCAAGTTGACAGGCTGTTAAGAAGGCAGATGGTGTGTTGGCTTTCATTAGCAGGGGGATTGAATTTAAGAGATGTGAGATTTTCCTGCAGCCTCTCCAGAACCCCCGTTAGACCACACTTCGAATATTGTGAACAGTTCTGTTCGCTTCATTACCGGGAGGACATGGAAGCTTTAAAGACAGTGCAGAGGAGATTTAGCACGATGCTGCCTGGACTGGAGGACATGGCCATAGAAGGGAGGTTGTGGAAGCAAGGGCTTTTCTGATCAGAGTGAAGGAGGAAGAATGGTGACATGATAGAGGTTTACAAGGGAATGAGAGGCATCGATAGAGTGGATAACCAGAGACTACTTCCCATGGTGAAATGGCTCTCACAAGGGGAGATAAGTTTAAGGTAATTGGCGGAAGGTTTAGCTTAGATATCAGAGGGATATGGGCCAGGTGCTGGCAGGTAGGAGTAGATTGGGTTGGGATATCCTTTCAGCATGGAAGGGACTGCTACTTTATTTACACAGTGTGTGGTGGGTGCGTGGAATGGACTGCCAGCCATGGTAGTAGATTCAGACACATTACAGACATCTAAGCAACTCTTGGATAGGCACATCAATGATAGTAAAATGAAAGGTATGTAGGTTCATTTCATCTTCAGAGTACGAGAAAAAGGTCAGCACAATATTGAGGGAGGAAGGGCTTGTACTGGAATGTGCTATTCCATGATCTAAATACCAAGGGTTATGATGGCAGAAAGACGTTTTGGGAAGCGGGAGAGGATGCGATATGAATGAAGTGACACAAATAGGAGGCATTGCTAAAGTTGTATGAGGTAACAGAGACAGCAATGGTCTGATCTGGAGCAGGTGACCAGACTGCGAGAATTGTGGGGACTAGATGTGCTTTCACAGGGAGGGAGGAGCATAGAGCCACAGGAGGTTACAGAAATGGGGAGGTTGGGAGGAATGGAGCAGTTTACAGGGATAAGGATGTTGGTAGGATGGGGTGTTTTACACAGACAGGAATGTTTCAGGTGAATGGAGCTGAGTACAGAGATAAAATGGGTTGTACAGATTGGAAAACAAATAGACGTATGGAGGGTAGTCGTGACTGAAGATGTTTTTAGACACAGGAAGGCTTAGGTTCTGCAGGTTATTTAGATAAAGGGGGTGTGGAGTCAGACAGATTCTCCAAGTGACAAAGACAGCAATTTTGGTTGGAGACAGTTTCACAGATTAGGGAGCATTAGGAAAATCCTCCAATTTGGTCAAAGTGGGAAGGGTTGTAGGTGAGGGTGATGTTTACACATGGAAGAGCTGGAGAAGATTGTGGAAATGAGTAGATGGATGGAGACACTGGAGGAGCGTACATTGACAGGGTGGGTGCTGACAATGAGAAGATATCACATTGATAGTGGGTCTTGTAGGAACTGTATTGAAAGAGTCACAGACATTGGAATGACTTCTGCAGGTTGGGGGTATTACAGGGACTGAGAGGATTGTAGGGTCTCCACAGATTGAGCGTGTCTTTAAGAATATGAAGATACGGAAATCTTAAACCCAATGCATGCAGTCTTCATTTCAAGACCAGAGCCTTATTATCCCTCATCAGCCAATGATCCCTAACCCTGCCAGCTTTTCCCTTTACACCAATGGGGCATACTGGTCCTGGATTCTTGAGATCACGCTTTGAAAAGCCTCCCATTTGCCAGTTGTTCCTTTTCCATCAAACAGACTCACCCAATCGATTAGAATCATAATGTGGAGGTGCTGGTGTCGGACTGGGGATGTACAAAGTTAAAAATCAAACAACACTCGATTCCAGTCCAACCGGTTTATTTCAAAGCACTAGCTTTCAGAACACTGCTTCTTCATCAGGTGGTTGTGGAGCACAATCCTAAGGTACAGAATTTATAGCAACAGGATGGCAGTGTCATGGAATATAATATCCAACAAATTTAGTTTAACCCTTTCATCTGTTACAGTGATCACCAGCGCTTCCAAAGCGAGTTGGATTATAACTGGGCGTTCTGCAATTTAAAATTCACGGCATTGACGCTGGCCAGATCCTGCAGAATGGCCCCAAACCTGGCCCTGTTCCAGTTTTCCTCTTCAATCTGTGGACCTGCTGATCTTTTTCCATAACTATGTTAAAACGAAGACAGTCGTGGGCACTGGACCCAAAGTGCTCTCTGAATGACAGTTCAGTCACTTGCCCGACCTCGTTTTCTGAGGGGAGGTCCAGTGTTACACCTGCCTGAGTAGTGTAGGGCCCTCTGCGTATTGATTTAGGAACCTTCCTTGGACACATTTGAAAAATTGCCCTCCAGCCAGTTCTTTTTATACTCAGTCAGTACAGGGAATATGAAAATCTCCAGCCTGCACTCCTCTAATATTCTTATAGTTATCTGCAATCCCTCTGCACAGCTGATCCTCTGGTATCGTTTGGGTCTACAACAGTCTACATAACAGTCCCAACAAAGTGACCACCCCCTTCTTCTTTCTAACTTCGAACCATGTGGAATTTTAAATGAATATATGTTTTAAAAATTGGAATTAACAATCCATAAATAAGTATTGATAAAAATCCAAACACTTGACCTTCAGAGAAAGACAACAGTTCACTCTCATGTGGTCTGCACGACATACCCAAAGCAAAGTGTTTGCCTCTCAAATACCCTGTGAAATGGGCAAGCCAGCTGCTTAGGTCAAGGGCAGCAAGGGATGGGCAATAAAGGCTAGTCAGCCAGAGACACCCACATCCCATACCTGAATGTTTTTAAAAATCCATTCAGTTTGGTCCCAGCACAGTTCCAGTGAAACAATGTCCTGGCCAGTCACGTTGGTAGATTTATGGACAGGGCTTTAAACTGACAGAGAGGATGCAGGGAATGGCTTCAGGTGAAAGGAGCTTTCCAAATCCAAAGAGAAAACGTGAAGCATCAGAGCAGCGTGGGAATGTGACCGAAGACAACAAAAAGGAACAGGATGGGACAAAGTTTACCTAAAACTGTCGATCAGCAAATCCATTTGTGACAGGATATTGTTGGAACGACTAAATTATGTTTTTTTATTAACGGACAAAGTCTCTGCAACAAGGTAGATGGATTTGTGACACAGAGATAAAAGGGATTTAGACACCAGAGAGATGTGGTTACAGGGCGAACAAAAGGTGGAACAGAAATATTCAATGGGTCACAACCTTGTGCAAATTCAGGCAAAATGGATGACGCTTACAATAATGGGTAAGAAAGGCATTACAGAGAAAGCATTTGGCAACAGATCATGAAGTAGAGTCAGTCTGAATGTAAATTCTGGCTACTACTTGCCAAGGACACAAGCAGCAGAACAGTTTTAGACCACCCACCGAACAGCATTTCATGGCTCGTCACTGCAATAAATAGGAATTGATTGGAATTTTAAAAACAGGCATGGTGAGCATTTAGTGAAACGTCAATATTCGCAAAATCTGGGACAATCACACTGACAACAGTGATATTGGAAGAGGAGTTCAGAGAATTTTTTTCAGTGTTTCTTAGAATAACACATTGTGCAACTGGCGAGGGACACAACTGTCTCAGAGAGACTGTTGTGTGATAAAACATACTGAATGAGTAATGTCACCTGGAGAGATCCTCTGGGAAATTGTGATAAAGTGCAGTTTAAAGAAATATAAAGTTTTAAAGTGAATCACAGAAAGGACAAGCTACAACTAGAAACAAAAATAGCCAATTACACGAGTTGGAGAGAAGAACTGGCCAAGATAAACCAGGCTAAACAGACTGAAATATGTGCCTGTAAATGAACAGTGGAAAACATTTGAAGGAACAGTGTAAAATACTCAAGAAAAGGACATTCCACTGAAACAGACAAAAACTCAGCAAGAAATCCCCACCGGTCCCCCACTCAGGACAAAATGGATCATATTAGATTATGAGGCTGAGAAGATCACCAAAAAGTATTTAAAATCCTGAAGTGAGAGAGAGTTTTAGAGTAAGTTTTAAAGGGATTGCAATGGGTCTGCTAGCGGGAGGAGAGCAATGGGAAGGGGAATCGTTGTCAAGGTTTATTGACACGATACGAACATGGAGAGGTGAAGGTGCTGGAGGTGGTGAGAGTGTTACAGAGAGTGGTCAGGGCCTGAACGGTGTTACAAAGCCAGTACGGATTGCTGCAGCTGGAGGGGTTTGCAGAGGTAGGGAGGGACATATGTATTTTTATTTGTTCATTCGTGGGATGTGAGTGTCTCTGCCAGGACCAGCATTCTTTGACCCCATGCTAATTACCAAGAGATTGTTGGGGCCCTGCTGGATATATATAATACTTTGCTGGACACAGGTGAAGTGCTGAATAACTGGAAGATCGCTAATGTGGTTCCTTTGTTCAAGAAGGGCAGCAGGGATAGGCCAGGTAATTACGGAGCAGAGAGTCTGACAGCAGGGGGGAAGGAAACTATTGGAAACAATTGTGAGGATGAATCGACACTTGCAAAGGTAAGGATCAACTCCGTTTAGTCATCACGGATTTGGCAGAGGGCGATACTGTCTAAGGAATTCAGTTCAGTTTTTTTTAAAATGGTGCTTATGTATATTGATGAAGGCAGTGCAGATGATGTGGTTTACATGGACTTGAATAAGTCCTTAAACAAGATCCAACATGGAAGGCTGGTCCAAAAGGACAGGGTTTCAAGGCAAGTTGGCAAATTGGATGCAGAATTGGTGGATAGAATACTGTCACCAGCGGGTGTACCACAGAGATCTGTGCAGGAACCATTGAACATTAATAACTCGGATGTGAAGGCAAGAAGGTATCATTAGTCCGTTTGCAGCTGACATGAAAGGTGAGGGTGTTGTTCACAGTGAGGCGTATGGTCTCCGTCTGCAGTCCAATGTCGATCGGATGATAATCTAAGCAGAGTTTAGTTCTGATTGAAGTGAGGTACGATAAGCGAAGAACAGACATAATGAACGGTAGGTCCTTGTGGAGTACTGAGGAATACAGGGACCTTGATGGACAAGTCCATAGATCCCTGAAGGTGTCAACACAGGTTGACAGGGTGGGAAAGGCACCTCAACTGGGAGCGGGAGTGGGACGCATATCCTGGTGGGGTGAATTGCTAGAGATGGTTGAGAGGATATAACCTGGTCTGGCAGGGTGTTGGACCTTAAATAAACGTAAGGCCAGAAAGAAGATTGAGGCTGGTACACAAGTTAAAGACAGCAGTTTCAGCAGACAAGGCAGGCAAGAACATAGCAGGGAATGGGGAAAAACTGATGATTAAACTGCATTTATTTCATTGCAAGGGGCCTGCCTGGTAAGGAAGATGAACTCAAGGCATGGATTGGAACATGGGGCTGGGATATCATAGTTATTACAGAAACACAGCTGAGGGAGGGGCAGGACTGACAGTTCATTGTTTCAAGGTAGAGATGCTACAGGAAGGGGAGGCAAGAGAGGACGTGTGGTGGTGGGTTTTGATTGCACGAATCATCACAGCAGTACTTAGAGAGGATATTGCTGTGGGATCGCCCAGTGAAGCTATGTTAGTGGAACTGAGAAATAAGAATGGGTTATCACTCTGACACGATCGGACAGCTGACCCCGAATAATCTGTGGCAGATTGAGGAATAAATATGTCGGGACATCTTAAGTATCAACCATAATAATAAGGCTGTTATGGTAGGGTTTTTGAACTTTCCAAACCTAGATTGGGACTGCCAGTGTTCAGTGTTCGCAAGGGAGGAATTTGGTAATTGTGTTCCAGAAAACTCCCAACAAATATGTAAATCGCCTGAAAGAGATAGGGACAAAACCTGACCTCCTCTTGGGAATTAAGGTAGGGAATGGGACTGAGATGTGAGTGGCGAAGCATTTTGCCAAAGTGACCACAGTTCCAGTAGTTTGAAAACAGCTTTGTAAAAGGACAGGCCTGGTCCACAAGTGCAAGTTATAAAATGGAACCTGACCAATCTTGATTGTATTAGCCAGGAACTTTCAAAATGTGATTGGGGAAGGGAATTATTTACAGGGAAAGGGAAGTTTGGCAAGGGAGAATATTTTAAAAGTGAGATAAATTGATCGATCAGCGCCAGGATTTTCCTGTTTGTGTGCAGGTCAATGCTGACAGCATTCGGAAACACTGGCTGTCTATTGAGGGTCAGATCAAGGAAAAGGGGGCAACATGTCAGGAAAAGCCAGCTGGATCAAGGGAATCCTTGAGGATATACAGGGGCTGTAGGAATACACTTTGGGTAGAAAACAGGAATGGAGGAAGACTAAATGAAATAGCCTCAGCAGAGAAGGAAAGGGGAATCCAAAAGTGATTATATCAGTATATGAAGAGTGTATACGTAACTTGGGACAAAATAGTGTCCATTAAAGATCAATGAGGCCATCTATGTTTGGAACTGCAGCATATTTGCTAAGATCGTAAACTATATTTTCACTCCAGAACTTACTGTGGAGAAAGACTGGCGAACTCAGGGAACAAGAGTAATACATTAGACCACAATTGGAGTTCTCTGCAATTCCAGTCTCTCTGCTGCAGGAAGGATGTTGTGAAACTTGAAAGGGCTCAGAAAAGATTAACAAGATATTGCCCGGGTTGTTGCTGAATAAGCTGGTGTTACTGTCACTGGAGAATCGGAGACTGAGGGGTGACCTTACAGAGGTTTATATAAACATGAGCGGCATGGATAGGGTAAGCATTCAATGCCTTTGCCCAGAGGTTGGGGAGTCCAAAACTAGAAGGCATCGGTTTAAGGTTAGAGGTGAATGGTTTACAGAGGGACTGAAGGGACAGCTTCTTTACACACATGGTGATGTGTGCATAGAATGAGCTGAGAGAGCATGGAAACTGACCCTTCAGTTGATGCCCACCATAATCTAAAACTAAACTCTTCCCAGCTGCCTGTTGCTGGCCCATATCAGTAACACCTTCCTTATTCACCTGTTTATCCTAATATCTTTTAAATGTTTAATTGTACCCACATCAACCCCTTTTTCAGGAAGTTCATTCCACACTCAAACCACCCTCTGTGTAACAAATTGCCACATATCTTTTTTTTGAACATCTCTCTCCTCTAACCTTAAAAATGTGGCCCCTCCTCTTGAGACTCCCAAATCCTGAGGAAAAGGCAACTACCATTCAATTGATCAATATACCTCATTTTTTTCATAAACCTCTATAGCATCATGTCTCAACCTGCAGGCTCCAGTGACAAAAGACTCAGCCTATCCAGCCATTTTTCTGAACTCAAGCCTTCCATACCCAGCAATATCCTGGTAAATCTCTTCTGAATGCCCTGCAGCTTAATAATATTCTCCCTGTTAACTGGGCGACCAGAACTGGACAGAGTATTGCAGAACATACCTCACAAATATCTGTGTAATCTCAACATAATGTCCCAAATCCTCCACTCAATGGACTGAGCAATAGTCAGGCATGCCAAGCAGTGCCTTATCCATCCTGTGATGCAAGCGTCAAGAATTATGTACTTGAACCCGGAGTTCCCTCTGCTCTAAAACACTAACCGAATCCTTAAAAATAATTGTATAAGCTCTACCCTTATTTGTTTTACAAAATGCATTACCTCGCATTTATTCCGATTGAATTCCATCTCTAGTTTTTCAGCCCATTCATTCCCTTCATCACGATCCCTTTGTAATCTCAGAAAACATCCTTCACTGTCCATGATGCCACCCTCCAGCCTGCCAGCCCATCACACATTGCTGTCAGTTGTACACATACCTTTGCTAGGGTCTCCACAATTTCTTCCTTAGCATCCCACAGTGTCCTGTGATACACTTAATCAGGTTCTGGGACTTGCCATAGCTTTGTGTTTTAAAACCTCCAGCACCACCTCTTTTATAACATGTAATATTTTCAAGTCATAGAGATATACAGCATAGAAACAGACCCTTCGGTCCCCAACTCGTCCAGGCTTCCCAGAAGATCTAAATAAATCCATTCCCTTTTCCAGCATTTGGCCCATATACATCTACACCCTTACTTTCCAGATGCCCATCCAGATACCTATTATATGTTGTAATTGTATCAGTCTCCAATACTTTCTCTCTCAGCTCATTCCATACACACATCACCATGTGTGTGAAGCAGCTGTCCCTTCAGTCCCTCTGTAAACCATTCACCTTTAACATTAAACCTATGCCCTCTAGTTTTGGACTCCCCAACCTCTGGGCAAAGGCCTTGAATGCTTACCCTATCCATACCGCTCATGTTTATATAAACCTCTGTAAGGTCATCCCTCAGTCTCCGATTCTCCAGTGACTGTAACCCCAGCTTATTCAGCAACAACCCGGGCAATATCTTGTGAATCTTTTCTGAGCCGTTTCAAGTTTCACAACATCCTTCCTGCAGCAGAGAGACTGGAATTGCAGAGAACTCCAATTGTGTTCTAATGTATTACTCTTGTTCCCTGAGTTCCCCAGTCTTTCTCCACAGTAAGCTCTGGAGTGAAATAATAGTTTACGACCTTAGCAAATATCCTGCAGTTCCACACATCGAGGGCCTCATTGATCTTTAATGGACACTATTTTGTCCTGGGTTACTTATGCACTCTTAATATACTGATAAAATCACTTTTGGATTCCCTTTCCTTCTCTGCTGAGGCTGTTTCATTTAACCTTTCTCCATTCCTGTTTTCTACTCAAAGTGTTTTCCTTCGGCCCCTGTATATCCTCAGGGATTCCCTTGATCCAGCTGGCTATACCTGACATGTTGCCCTCATTTCCATGACCAGACCCTTAATAGACAGGCAGTGTTTCCGAATGTTGTCAGCATTGACCTGCACACAAACAGTAATATGCTGGCGCTGATCGATCAGTTTATCTCACTTTTAAAATATTCTCACTTGCCAAACTTCACATTCCCTGTAAATCATTCCCTTCCCCAATCACATTTTGAAAGTTCCTGGCTAATACGATCAAGATTGGTCAGGCTCCATATTATAAATTGCACTTGTGGACCAGGCCTGTCCTTTTCCAAAGCTATTTTCAAATTACTAGAACTGTGGTCACTTTGGCAAAATACTTTCCCACTCACATCTCAGTCCCTTTCCCTATCTTGATAGACCAAGTGGAGGCCAGGTTGTGCCCCTTTCTCTTTTCAGCCCATTTACGTATTGATTGGGAGTATCTGAAACACAATTACCAAATTCCTCCCTTGCAAACACTGAACACTGGCAGTCCCAGTCTAGGTTTGGAAAGTTTAAAAACGCCAACCATAACAGCCTTATTATTATGATTGATATTTAAGATGTCCCAACATATTTCTTCCTCAATCTGCCACAGATTATTCGGGGTCAGCAGTCCGATCATATTAAAGTGATGACATATTCTTATTTCTCAGTTCCACTAACGTAGCTTCACTGGGCGATCCCACAGGGATATCTCTCTAAGTACTGCTGTGATGATTCATGCAATCAAAACCCACCACCACACGTCCTCTCTTGCCTCCCCTTCCTGTAGCATCTCTACCTTGAAACAATGAACTGTCAGTCCTGCCCCTCCATCAGCTGTGTTTCTGTAATAACTCTAATATCCGACTCCCATGTTCCAATCCATGCCTTGAGTTCATTCTCCTTAGCTGTCTGACCCCTTGCTTTGAAATAAATGCAGTTTAATCATCAGTTTTCCCCCATTGCCTGCTATGTTCTTGCCTGCCTTGTCTGCTGAAATTGCTGTCTTTAACTCGTGTACCAGCCTCAATCATCTTTCTGACCTTACGTTTATTTAAGGTCCAACACCCTGCCAGACAAGGTTATATCCTCTCAAGCATCTCTAGCTATTCACCCCACCAGGATATGCGTCCCTCTCCCGCTCCCAGTTGAGATGCCTTTCTCACCCTGTCTCCCTGTGCTGACACCTTCAGGGATCTATGGACTTGTCCACCAAGGTCCCTGTATTCCTCAGTACTCCGCAAGGTCCTACCGTTCATTATGTCTGTTCTTCGCTTATCGTACCTCCCACAGAGTATTACCTCACTTCAATCAGAACTAAACTCTGCTTTGACTATCATCCGATCGACATCGGACTGCAGACGGGGACCATTCTCCTCACTGTGAACAACACCCTCACCTTTCATGTCATCTGCAAACCGACTAATGATACCTTCTGCTTTCACATCCGAGTTATTAATGTTCAATGGTTCCTGCACAGATCCCTGTGGTACACCCGGTGTTGAAAATATTCTATCCACCAATTTTGCATACAATGTGCCAACTTGCCTTGGAACCCAGTCCTTTTGGACCAGCGTTCCATTTTGCATCTTGTCAAATGACTTAGTCAACTTCATGTAAACCACATCATCTGCACAGCCTTCATCAATATACATAAGCACCATTTCAAAAAAAACTGAACTGAATTCCTCAGACAGTATCGCCCTCTGCCAAATCTGTGATGACTAAACCGAGCTGATCCTTACCTTTGCAAGTGTTGATTCATCCTCACAATTGTTTCCAATAATTTCCCTGCCCCTGCTGTCAGACTATCTTCTCCGTAATTACCTGGCCTGCCCCTGCTGCCCTTCTTGAACAAAGGAACCACATTAGCGATCCTCCAGTCATTCAGCACTTCACCTGTGCCCAGCAAAGTATTAAATATATCCACCAGGACCCCAACAATCTCTGGGTAATTAGCAAGGGGTCAAAGAATGCTGGCCCAGGCAGTGACACACACATCCCATGAATGAATAAATAAAAATACCTGCCTACCTCTGCAAACCCCTCCAGCTGTAGCAATTCGTACTGGCTTTGTAACACCGTTCAGGCCCTGACCACTCTCTGTGACACTCTCACCACCTCCAGCACCTTCATCTCTCCCTGTTCCTATCATGTCAATAAACTCTGACAACGATTCCCCTTCCCACTGTCCTCCTCCTGCGAGCAGACCTATTGCAATCCCTTTAAAACTTACTCCTAAAACTCTCTCTCACTTCAGGATTTTAAGTACTTTGTGGTGATCTCCTCAGCCTTATAATCTAATATGATCCATTTTGTCCTGAGTGAGCGACTGGTGGGGATGTCTTGCTGAGTTTTTGTCTGTTTCAGTGGAATGTCCATTTGTTCAATGTTTTACACTGTTCCTTCAAATGTTTTCCACTGTTCATTTCCAGACATATATTTCAGTCGTTTTAGCCGATTTACTTTGGTCAGTTCTCCTCTCAAACCCATGTAATTGGCTACTTTTGTTTCTAGTTGTCCTTTCTGTGATTCACTTTAAAACTTTATATTTCTTTAATCTGCACTTTATCACAATTTCCCAGAGGATCTCTCCAGGTGACATTACTCATTCACTATGTTATATCACACAACAGTCGCTCTGAGACAGTTACGTCCCTCGCCAGTTGCACAATGTGTTATTCCAAGAAACACTGAAAAAAATTCTCTGAACTCCTCTTCCAATATCACTGTTGTCAGTGTGATTGTCCCAGACTTTGCGAATATTGACATTTCACTAAAGGTTCACCATGCTTATACTAAAAATTCCAATGAATCCCAATTTATTGCAGTGACGAGGCAAGAAATGCTGTTTGGTGGGTTGTCTAAAACTGTTCTGCTGCTTGTGTCCTTGGCAGGTCGTAGCCAGAATTTACATTCAGACTGTCACTACTTCATGATCTGAGACCAAATCTTTCTCTGTAATGCCTTCTTTACACATTATTTTTAGCGTCGTCCATTTTGCCTGAATTTGCACAAGTTTGTGAACCATTGAATAATTATGTTCCACCTTTTGTTCGCCCTGTAACCACATTCTCTCTGGTGTCTAAATCTCTTTTATCTCTGTGTCACAAATCTACCTACCTTGTTGCACAGACTTTGTCCATTAATAAAAAACATAATTTACTCGTTCCCACAATTTCCTTTCATAAATGGATTTGCTGATCGATAGTTTCAGTTAAACTTTGTCCCAACCTGTTCCTTTTTGTTGTCCTCAGTCACATTCCCACGCTGCTCGGATGCTTTACGTTTTCTCTTTGGATTTGCAAAGCTCCTTTCACCTGAAGCCATTCCCTGCATCCTCTCTGTCAGTTTAAAGCCCTGTCCATAAATCTACCAATGTGATTGGCCAGGACATTGTTCCACTGGAACGGAGCTGGGACCAATCTGAAAGGATTTTTAAAAAAAACAGGTATGAGATGTGGGTGTCTCTGGCTGACTAGCCTTTATTGCCCATCCCTTGCTGCCCCTGAGCTAAGCAGCTGGCTCGCCCATTTAACAGGGTAATTGAGAGGCAAAAACTTTGCTGTGTGTATGTCGTGCAGACCACATGAGAGTGAACTGTTGTCTTTCTCTGAAGGTCAAGTGTTTGGATTTTTATCAATACTAATTTATGGATTGTTAATTCCAATTTTTAAAACATATGTTCTTTTAAAATTCAACATGGTTAGAAGTTAGAAAGAAGAAGGGGTTGGTCACTTTGTTGGGACATCATAAATGCATCACTTCACACCTGTCCGGATAAAATTCAATTTGTCACATCTCCGCCCAGCGTTCCTGCTGATCTACACACTGCTGCTACCTTTAACACTGTTACTCACTATCCACAATTCCCATAAAATACCGCTAATCATTACATGCCTTTCCAAATGTCGTCTGCAAAATTACAACTCAAACTGCTGACCTTTTCATCTGAATCACAGATATAAATTACACACAGACATCGCAGCACCGATCCTTGTGAAACATCATTGGCCACAGATGTCCAATCAGAAATTGACCATTCCACATGCCTCTGTCTACTATCACCAAGAAAATATTGCATCCAACTTAACAACGAGCATGGGTTGTGATTTGATCTTCCAGATCCCCATTGCTATTTGGAAGCTGTCCATTCAAAACGACTCTGTATCTTGATTCCCAGATTAAATTGGCTGTCTCACTGATGCACTGACTGCGTCCTTTCTTCACAACAAAACGGGACCTTGTTTGGTTTCTTGCTGATCCTGCCTAAATCCCTACAACCCCTCAATAATCACATTGCTGTCATGATCATTCTGCAGCCACTCCTCCACAATAACAGTTCGATCATATCTGTTCTCTACAGTTAACGCTGTCATTCCATCTGCCTTGTTGCAAATAAATGGCGCGTGTCACCGAGAGAGGGCCTTTGAGGGATGGATAGAGGTCATAGAGTGGGAGAGATGTTTGTGGGCGCGACAATGTTGCAGGGTTAAGCATAGTTACAGTTGCTACAGAATGTTCCCAGGAGAAAACATTTTATTGTTTGGTGGAAGTTAGAGAGATAAAGCGTCTTTGATTAGATTCCAGAGATACGGATGGGTTTTGGGTTTTGGATCGTTACATGGAATATGTAGATCAGGGCGTAGAAAAATTCACAAGTGTCCAGGGTGTGGTACATTCAACAACAGTTGTGGGATCTGGAGAATATCCAGTGATAGGGAGGATGGTATGGAATGGAGAATATTACAGGGAAAGGCTGGGTAGTATGGACTGGAGAATGTTGCAAGCACATGGAAGATGATATAAGATGGAGAATGCTGCAGCAATCGAGAGGATTATATGGACAGGAGGATGTTTTACGGACAGGGTTGAAGTTGTAGACTGGATACAGTTAGAAGGAGAGATGAATTTATGCACTGGAAGGTATGTCAGTGAGAGTGAGTGGTGTGTATGCTGCAAGATACGACAGGGATAGGGAAACTTGTAGAGACTGGAGGAGACAGTGATGGAGAGTCTTGTGAGAGACCAGATTCACTTATGAGCATAGGATGTGCTACAGTGAGCAGAGCCTTTTGCAGATATAAATGAGGATACAATGGTCACAAAGCAGTCACACCTATACATAGGTATATAGGAACTGAAGGAATTGAAGAGATTACACAGGCTCGGTATCTTGTATGCAGTGGATGAGATTAACCTGAAAGGGATGGTTTTAGAGACTCAACAATGTGAGGAAACAATGGGAGTTGCAATGGTGAGAGCAGGTTTCAACAATTAGGAGGATATACACATGAATGAGCTTTGACAGAGAGCGATGGTACAGTAAAGGGAATTGTCGTAGCTTCCGTTTCATAAGCAATCCATAAGCACTTAAAATAGCCGGTTTGACACGTGCATTATCTCTCGACCATTCATCAGACTGCGCTGCAAATATTTCACTGGCTGTGCCTACCAGCTTAGACTGAACTAGCATTACCAAGAAGACATCGGGCCACTACCTGTCTATGCAATTTTTCAAAGTAAATCCACAGTTCCTTGACAGTAGAGTCACAGGTAGTTAGGATAGCGACGAAGGCGCTTGGTATGCATTCCTTTATTGGTCAGAGTATTGAGGACAGGTGTTGGGAGGTCATGTTGCTGCTGTACAGGACAGTGGTTAGGCCACTTTTGGAATGCTGCATGCAACTCTCTTCTACTTCCGATCAGAAGGATTTTGTGAAACTGGAAAGGGTCCAGAAAAGATTTACAATAACGTTGCCAGGGATGAGCTATAGGGAGAGTTTGAACAGGTGATGGTTGTTTTTCCTGGAGAGTCGGAGGCTGAGGGTGACCATATAGAGGTTTATAAAATCAAGAGTGGCATGGATAGGGTAAATAGACAAAGGCTTTCTCCTAAGGTGTGCGAATCCAGAATTATAAGGCGAGGTTTAGGGTGAGAGTAGAATGATATAAAAGATAAAAAGGAGCAACATTTTCACGCAGAAGATAGTACATATATGGAATGAGGTGGCAGAGGAAGTGGTGGAGGCGAGGACAATTGCAACAGTTAAAAGTCATCTGGATGAGTATATGAATAGGAAGGGTTTAGAGGGAGATGGACCGGGTGCTAGCAGGTGGGACTACATTAGGTTGGGATATCTGATCTGCAGGATGGGACCATGAACGGGTTGTGGAACCTGGAGGATGTTATGATTTTAACCACAGGTAATGTTTGATTGGATCTTACAGCCAATCTTACAGTTGGTACAATTGCAACATTTAAGAAGCATTTGGATGGACATATGAATAGAAAGGGTTTGGAGGGAGATAGGCCAGGTACTGGCTGGTGGGACTAGATTGGGTTGGAATATCCTGTCCGCATGGCTGGGTTGGAATGAAGGGTCTGTTTCCATGCTGTACATCTCTATGACTGTAAGATCGGCTGAATGGTCCAATCAAAATTTACCTTTGTTTCTAATCATAATATCCTCCAGGTAGCACAAGCCATCCCCTGTCCCATCCTGCAGGTTCAATGAATCCCGGAAACTCTAACCTTCTGCAAGTCCCACGTCCCTTCCGATATTTGTAGCATCCTCCAAGTTTTGCAGCCCTTCATACCTCGTAACATGGCCCAGACTCTCCAACTCTTCCTTCCTCTGCAATGTTCCCCAGAAGAGCACTGGAGGATGGTAGGGGGTTACAGAGATATGGAGGGACATCAGGACGGGAGGATTTTGCAGACATTTGGAATATATGGATTTGAGGAGGTTTCACAGTTTATGAATATTGTAGGGACTGGAGGAACTTACAAAGATAGGGATAGTTTTATATTGGAGGATTCTGCAGAAAACCTTTACGTGGTTAAAGGCAGGATTCTTAGCAGCGTGCAGGAACAAAATGATCCTGTGTCCCTCAGGTTCCCACCCAAGTTGACAGACTGTTAAGAAGGCGGATGGTGTGTTGGCTTTCATTGGCAGGGGGATTGAATTTAAGAGATGTGAGATTTTGCTGCAGCTCTACAGAACCCCAGTTAGACCACACTTGGAATATTGTGAACAGTTCTGTTCGCTTCATTACCGGGAGGACATGGAAGCTTTAAAGACAGTGCAGAGGAGATTTAGCAGGATGCTGCCTGGACTGGAGGGCATGGCCATAGAAGGGAGGTTGTGGAAGCTAGGGCTTTTCAGATCACAGCGAAGGAGGAAGAATGGTGACATGATAGAGGTGTACAAGGGAATGAGAGGGATAGATAGAGTGGATAACCAGAGACTACTTCCTATGGCGAAATGGCTATCACAAGGGGAGATAAGTTTAAGGTAATTGGCGGAAGGTTTAGCTTAGATATCAGAGGGATATGGGCCAGGTGCTGGCAGGTAGGAGTAGATTGGATTGGGATATCCTGTCAGCATGGAAGGGACTGGTGCGTTATTTACACAGTGTGTGGTGGGTTCGTGGAATGGACTGCCAGCCATGGTAGTAGATTCAGACACATTACAGACATCTAAGCAACTCTTGGATAGGTACATCAATGATAGTAAAATGTAAGGTATGTAGGTTCGTTTCATCTTCAGAGTAGGATAAAAGGCCAGCACATCATTGAGGGCGGAAGGACTTGTACTGGAATGTGCTATTCCATGTGCTGGAATGTGCTGGAATGTACTGGAATGTTCGATATAGCAAGGGTTATGATGGCAGCAAGAGGTTTCGGGGAGCGGGAGAGGATGCGATCTGAAAGAAGAGACACAAATAGGAGGCGTTGCGAAAGTTGTTTGAGGTAACAGAGACAGCAATGGTCTGATCTGGAGCAGATGACCAGACTGCGAGAATTGTGGGGACTGGAGGTGCTTTCACAGGCAGGAGGAGGGAGGAGCATAGAGCCACAGGAGGTCACAGAAATGTGGAGAGCTGTCGGGCCTACAGGAGTTCATGGAGATGGGGAGGTTGGGAGGAATGGAACAGTTTACAGGGATAAGGATGTTGGTAGGATGGGGTGTTTTACACAGACAGGAATGTTTCAGGTGAATGGAGCTGAGTACAGAGATAAAGTGGGTTGTACAGATTGGAAAAAGAAACAGACATATGGAGGTTGGTCGTGACTGAAGATGTTTTTAGACACAGGAAGGCTTAGGTTCTGCAGGTTATTTGGATAAAGAGGTTGTGGAATCAGACAATATCCAAGTGATGAAGACAGCAATTTTGGCTGGAGACAGTTTCACAGATTAGGGAGCATTAATAACCTCCTCCAGTTTGGTCAGAGTGGGAAGGGTTGTAGGGGAGGGTGATGCTTACACATGGAAGAGCTGGAGAAGATTGTGGATATGAGTAGATGGATGGAGACACTGGAGGAGCTTACATTGTCTGGGTGCTGGCAATGAAAAGATATCACACAGATAGTGGGTCTTGTAGGAATTGTATTGAAAGAGTCACAGGCATGGAATGACTTCTGCAGATTGGGAGTATTACAGGGATTGAGAGGATTGTAGTGTCTCCACAGATTGATCGTGTATTTAAGAATATGTAGATACGGAAATCTTAAACCCAATACATGCAGTCTTCATTTCAAGACCAGAGCCTTATTATCCCTCATCAGCCAAGGATCCCTAACCCTGCCAGCTTTTCCCTTTACACCAATGGGGAATACTGGCCCTCAATTCTTGAGATCACACTTTGAACAGCCTCAATTTTGCCAGTTGTTCCTTTTCATTCTAACAGACTCACCCAATCGATTAGAATCATAATGTGGAGGTGCTGGTGTCGGACTGGGGGTGTACTAAGTTAAAAATCACCCGACACTCAGTTCCATTCCAACCAGTTTATTTGAAAGCACTAGCTTTCAGAGCACTGCTTCTTCATCAAGTGGTTGTGGAGCACAATCCTAAGGTACAGACTTTATAGCAACAGGATGGCAGTGTCATGGAATATAATATCAAACAAATTTAGATTCAGCCTTCATCTGTTACAGTGGTCACCAGCGCTTCCAAAGCGATTTGGATTATAACTGGGAGTTGTGCAATTTTAAATTCACAGCATTGACGCTGGCCAGATCCTTCAGAATGGCCCCAAACCTGGCCCTGTTCCAGTTTTCCTCTTCAATCTGTGGACCTGCTGATCTTTCTCCATAACGATGTTAAAACGAAGACAGTTGTGGGCACTGGACCCAAAGTGCTCTCTGAATGACAGTTTAGTCACTTACCCGACCTCGTTTTCTGAGGGGAGGTTCAGTGTTGGACCTGCCTGAGTAGAGTAGGGCCCTCTGCATATTGATTTAGGAACCTTCCTTGGACACATTTGAAAAATTGCCCTCCAGCCAGTTCTTTTTATACTCAGTCAGTACAGGGAATATTAAAATCTCCAGCCTGGTCTCCTCTTTTATTCCTATAGTTATCTGCAATCCCATTAAGACTCCTGTAAAAGGTTCCTCAAATTCAGGAATAGTTATTAAAGGTGCAGGTTTTATCACCACCTGTGATTTTCCGATTACATGACATCTATGGCACACCTGGCAAACTTCAACGACATGCTGGTGCAGTCCAGGTGTGTCAAAATATCTTTGTATTTCAGCCTGTGTTTTCCTCACTCCTAAATGACCTCTCGGTGGTCGCTCATGCTCCACTCACACCATCATTCTATACTGCATTAGCAATATAATTTGATGCATTAATGCCCATTTCTCCTCTCCTTGATTATGTGATAGTCTCCATTTCCTCATTAGTACATAATTTGTAAGGTAATAACAAACAGTGATACATTCAGAATACCTAATGTACAAACATTTTTGTTATAACAGCTTTAGATTTTCATCTTTCTGCAGTAACTTAATTAGTTTAGCTGAGCTAAAAAATATTGCATGAGACCCTGTTTGCTCCTGTTTTGTCTCAACTAACTGATGTAATAAAGTGTCTGCTAATGCCACTTCAGCTTCCTTATCTTTACATATTTGATCTCGCTTGTTTCAACTGGTGGCATTGAGACCTTGTTACCCCACAATCCGGAAGGATTACAGGATAAGACTCCTGTATTGCTTCAGTTGCCTGTGTTTCTGCTGGTTTTTCAATCAGAGTAGGTAGTATTTCTACAGGTAAATCAGCTGTATACTTCGCAGACAATTTGTATTCCTGGAGCTGACAGTGTGTCCAAAACTCCTACCACAATTTCTCCACACCCTTCTTAACATTCTGCACTTGCTTTACGTAATTTTGTGCTTTCTGTCTCACCATGAGTTTCCTTTAGCAGTACCTTTCCTGGAAATATTCATTCCGGAGTACATATCTCCTCATCTTTCAGCATCACAGACTGAGAGGATCCTGTTTCACTTAATATCGCATTTTCTTTTACCTGCTACTCCAGGACTATGTGAATAAACTTGGTCGGTACATTTTATAAGCAGATCCGGCACTTCCTTGTTAACCAACCTCCAATAGGCTTGACACTCTGATGCAGCTTTCTAGCTTCCACTGTGCTTTCTGTTGCCGCTCCAACAAAACTCCCAGGCTTATCCTGTTTTCCGACATCTGTTTTATTTTCCCTAGCCAACCAACAGAGTGATTTCATGTGACCTAACTTATTGCAATTAAAAAATCGGAACTTTACTAACTTCATTTTGCTCTTCACGGGTTTCCTTTTTATCTTATATTAAATTGTTCTTGCGATCTTCACTCTGATCTTCCTTTTCCTTTCCACATGAGGATTTATCATTGGCCTAATTTCTATCCCTCATGGGGTGAAATTGATTCTGGAAGCCAAACCATGTTGTATGGGTCAATTCATAATCATCAACCACTTCAGCTGCTAACCTTGCTGTTATAACTCTCCTCTCTTCAACTGGGTTTGTACTATATCAGGCAAGCATTTTTGGACTCCTCCAAACGAACATGGTAGATTTGCTTGATTTTTAAAGCTCTTATCAATCTATCAAAATTACTTTGTTTGATCCTTTCAAACTCAAAATAGTTTTGACCAGGATACCTCCTTAGATTCCTGAAACATATGTCTATAGGCTTCTGGCTTATAGGTTATGAGGTCAGAAGGGCAGAAGGAGGGGAGAGCATCTAATTTCAACAGTGACCCTCACTCAACTATTAGGAGAAAGTGAAGACTTCAGAACTTCAGGATTCCTGAAGAAGGGCTCATGGCCGAAACGTCGATTCTCCTGCTCCTTGGATGCTGCCTGACTTGCTGCGCTTTTCCAGCAAACATTTTCAGCTCACTCAACTACTCCCAGACTGAACCGACCTGTCCAACCGGAGAGCTGGCCACGTCTTCTTGATTATACAAACTTGTTTTTAAAGACGTAAAAGTTGTCTGCCTACGGCATTATTGTTATGTATAAACAACAGGACGCCCATAAATCTTTTAGACTTTAGACATATTGGTCATTTAGAACATCATTAAAATGAATCACGAACAACATAACCTTGTAAAGGGACCAGCTTTGTGCCAACATGCCACATTTCACTCTGGACTGAATTCAATAAATGTATGTCTTACTGTTTTGAAGCCAAAAATGTGTATTAAGGTGAAGAGTATTGTGAGCTGAAGATACGAATTTGCCTTATGAGAGCAATTAGAGGAATGCCCAGGCAAATCCGCACTTCCTGCTCACTGCAAATCTATTACTTGGGACCTGTTCTAGTGGAGGGGTGCACGCTAATCCCAACATTGAGATTGTGTTTTTGGGGGTGATGGTGGGAGGTTCAGGTGGTTACAGCATTGCAAATGAACAACACACCAGAATCATCTAGCCTGTGATAAGAAAATATCCATCATTCTCCCTCATAACTAACTTCACTTGAGCAATTGGTGATGGGAGATGTGACCAATATCCTACAATGCCAGCATTCAATCCAGTCCATTTGTTATTGTGATCTGAATGTACCACACTGAAAGGAGTTAACTGATCTGTTTGTTCAGTGACTGTGATTGATAACAGTCTCCATGGATTCCAGTTGTGTCACTGGATGGTTTCCCTCTTCTATTAGTAATGGGCTTCTTGCAATGCTTTGTCCCATTGTAGCAGCAGATGCATTACCTCCAACACTAACGGGGATCAGCAGCTGCAGAGACTGGAAGAGGAGAGATCAACATCTGAGAACATTTTGGATTGTTACATTAATGGATCAGAATCTGAGAACATTAGACTGGAATGCTGCAACAATGGACAGGAGTTTATCATCGAGTCTTTTTTATCTTTCGTCGCATTGGTCAACATTATTAAATCTGATAGAAGCCTTATTGTTGATTATCCAGGCGGGTTACTATCCCATGCTCGCTATTGTCGGTGTTCCTGGTAAGTCTCTCCATCTCTATCCATTTATTAATCCCATAAACTATGCTGAACTTCTTTGCTATTTCTGTTACCTTTATTTGACAAAGACAGAAACTACTGTCTTCATTTTTCAATCCAAATTCCATTCATTACCATAAACTTCCAAACCACCCAACACCTCAGTCCTCACAAACATCTGAGAACTAGACTTGATTTGGAGATGCCGGTATTGGGCTGGGGTGTACAAAGTTAAAAATCACACAACTCCAATGACTATCACCTGATGAAGGATTGTCGCTCTGAAAGCTAGTGTGCTTCCAATTAAACCTGTTGGACTATAATCTGGTGTTGTGTGATTTTTAACTGAGAACTAGACTGTTCACCATCACAAATTATCTTTTGCCTTGATTTCATTTATTTCCCGATATTCTGTCCATCACCAAACATCCCCAAGACCAGATCCATAATATTCACAGTCCCCACCTTGACGTCAGTGCAGGCCCTAAATAAACCATTATCTATGCCTTGGTAAAATTCAGATTTTATGTTTCCAGTTCTCTTCTCAGCACTCTGGTTGTTTCAAACATGTCCATCAGAGCCTTGTTCTTGTCTCTAAAGTCCTCATGACAGGGACAGTGTGTCAGAGAAGCAATGTCGCTGCACATATAACTCAGAGGCCCAGGTTACTACACGAAATACACTGTTTCAAATCCTACGTCAGATGATGTCAGAACTTAAATTCAACTGACAAGAATTGGAAGTTAAAGCTAATTCCAGTAATATCAACAATAACATCACAGATTTTTGTCAATAAGTTTGTCTATATCACTGATGTTCTTTGGTAAAGAAACCTAACATTATTACCTGGTCTGGCTTCAGACTGATGTCAGACCTACAGCAATGAGCTTGGCTCTTTACTGCCTGAAGGAATTACCTCACAGTAAAGAGCATTTATTGAGGTCATTAAATGCTGCCCTTATCAGCGATGCAGACATTCCATGTTATAACAATATGAAAATTTAAATAAAATAAAGAATGATGCAAGTGATCAGAAACAAAACAAAGTAGAAAAACTGCCAAAGAAACTGAGCAGATTTTGCACTGTTGGGTCGAGGGAAAAATAGAATTGACATTTCAAGCACACTGCCCATGCATCACAACTGAACACAGCTTGAAAATATTGTGACTGATGTTGGTGACAGTGATGTCTATTATGAAGGGGAGAAGGTTAAATTTGAATACATAGAGAAAGAGAGATAAAAGAACATTTGTTGCATAGGGGAGAAGGAGTGAGTTGAATAGATAAAGAGACGGAGAGAGAACAAGAAGCAATCCTTCTTTGAGAAGGTGACCAAACAAGTAGATGACAGTAAACCAGTTGATGTGGTGTATATGGATTTCAGCAAAGTGCTCGATACGGTTCCCCACTGTGGGCGGGGGACAAAATGCGGAGGAATGGGATTGTGGGAGATATAGTAGATTGGATCAGTAATTGGCTTGATGAAAGAAGACAGAGGGTAGTGGTTGATGGGAAATGTTCATCCTAGAGTCCAGTTTCGAGTGGTGTACCAGAGGGGTCGGTGTTGGGTGCACTGCTGTTCGTCATTTTTATAAACGACCTGGATGAGGGCGTAAAAGGGTGGATTAGTAAATTTGCAAACGACACTAAGGTCGGTCGAGTTGTGGATAGTGACGAAAAATGTTGTAGGTCACAGAGTGACATAGATAAGCTGCAGAGCTGGGCTGAGAGGTGGCAAATGGAGTTTAATGCGGACAAATGTGAGATAATTCACTTTGGTTGGAGCAACTGGAATGCAAACTACTGAGCTAATGGTAAGATTCTTGCTTGTGTAGATGAGCAGAGAGATCTAGGTGCCCAGGTACACAGATCCCCGAAAGCTACCACCCAGGTTTACAGGCTTCTTAAGAAGGCACACCGTGTTTTAGCTTTTATTAATACAGGGATCGATTTCCGGAACCATGAGGTTATGCTACAGCTGTAAAAAAAACTCTGGTGCGACCGCACTTGGAGTATTGTGTACAGTTCTGGTCACCACATTATAAGAAGGAAGTGGAAGCTTTGGAAACGGTGCAGAGGAGATTTACTAGGATGCTGCTTGGTATTGAGGGAAGGACTTACGAGGAAAGGCTGAGGGAATTGAGGCTGTTTTCGTTTTGGAGGAGAAGGTGGAGAGGTGACTTAATAGAAACATATAAGGTAATCAGAGGGTTAGATAGGGTGGACAGGGAGACCTTTTTTCCAAGAATGGTGATGGCGAGCACGACGGGACATTGCTTTTCATTGAGGGGTTATAGATAGTAGGACAGATGTCAGAGGTAGTTTCTTTACCCAGAGAGTAGTAAAGGTATGGAATGCTTTGCCTACAATGGTAGTAGTTTCGCTAACTTTAAGTACATTTAAGTCGTCATTGAGCAAGCATATGGACGTACATGGAATAGTGTAGGTTAGATGGGCTTCAGATTGGTATGACAGGTCGGCGCAACATCGAGGGCCGAAGGGCCTGTACTGCACTGTAATGTTCTATGTTCTATGTTCAAACAAAGGGATTGTTGATGATCAGCTGGAATGGAAATAAAAACGATATTAATCTGATTTATTTTTATTTTGTTCCCATGTTACTGTAAATCATACCCATGCTGGGTATACACCAAAGTCACTGTTTAAAGTGAGCTCTGCCTCTTTGTCTCTCTTCCCTGTGTGTATTTATTATCTTCACTTATTCATTAATGATGTGCTGGGCCAGTATTTAATTTCCTTTCCTCATTGTTCATGAGATGGTTTTGGTGAGCTGCCTTTTCTGACCCACTGCAGTCCGTGGGCTGTAAATAGTCAGTACTTAGGACCGTGTGCTTTCATTTCTTTGAGACTTTGTGGTGAGTGATATAACTGAGTGTCTGGCGTATCCATTTCAAAGGGCAATTGAGAGTCAAATTCATTCCTGGAGTCACATGTAAGCCAACCAGCTGAAGGTGGTAATGTTCATTCTCTGAAGGCCATTAGAATGCTTGGTAGGATTTTCTGACCATTGACAATGGTTTCATAGCTTCATGTGAATTTATTGAATTCAAATTCCACCGTTTGCCGTGGTGGGATTTGATTCCAGGGTGAGGATCAGCATCTGGGTCCCTGGATTAATAAACTGGAAATCATACAACAAAGACATCACATTCCCAGCAACTCCAACCATCGCCACTAGCAATAGTGATGATGTGATATGGCTGTGATTGAAGCAGAGCTTTTCTCGAGGCTAAGCGATGATTTGCAAAACATACCATCCTTCTTAATGTTGTATTTATTAGAAGATTTGAGGATCGGACGAGCCCTTGGCGAAAATGAGCTGGGTGTCTTTGATCATGAGTCACGAACAGAATTCATACCAGGCAGCAAGTAATCATCACAGTAAATTGCATACTGTCCTTCATTGCAAAATGATTCAAATATAGGGGTGAAGGCACATTCCTGCCGTCGAACAGTGTTGTTCAGAAAGTACTTGGGGCATTGTGTGCAGATTATCTCTCCTTGAGAAAGAATGATCACCTTGCCACAGAGAGTCAGTGGAAAGGAGTTTCACTGGACTAAGCCGTGTAATGATAGTATCATGAGGAGACTGTGAAGGAATTAATCTGCCCCACTATAAAAAAAGGTGATTGTATTAAAACTTGAGGGTTATAGATCAACACTCATTATTTTCAAAACAGAACACTGATAGCGTTATCTAAAAGATGTGTTTTTTTCCGTAATACATGTTTTCACAATTTGGCAAATATATAGAAAGGAAACGATTAGACGGATAGGGGAATGGGGTTAGCATGGATGGACATTTTGGCCAACATGGACCAGTTTGGGCTGAATACCCTCTCTCCATTCTGTGGACTCTATGATACTATATTTACCTGAGTGGGACCTCATATTCGTTACGTGAGAGCTCCAGGTTCTGAATTAACTCTTACTGCCTCAATGTGCAGCTGGTGTGTGATCCTGTGCTGACGTCATGTTGTTCACAAATCTGTAAGCATCCACACTCTGATAGAGTTCACCATTACCATTAGCTTCTGACCTCCATGCAGAACATTAGCCTGTCTTCTCTGCGATGGGAGATGCCTCCTTGAGACTTGGCACAAACCATCCACTATTCCTCCTCACTGTCAGCAAACCATGGTACTGTAAATGTAACACGTTTGCACCATTAGCAATGGAGCCAGGAAGAACACCATGGAGCAGTCTGTCTGCGCAGTCTCTGCTTCATTGATTTGTCATGTTGGAGCATCAGTGACATCCTCCTTTGTGTTACAGTCTGGATGGGTTGAATGGCCTCTTTGCTTCATGAATTAGTGTTTTATGGGGCTGAATGTCCTCCTCCTGTCCCAGGGAAAAGGTTCATGGATATTACTGGGTGACCCTTGCTTCCCGCTTCCCAGTGTGATGTACTGACAAGACTCCTTATCTTTCTCTGTAATAGCAGACAGGCAGGGGCCTGGAAGAACACAGCAAGCCACACAATACTGAGTTCTCCAATTTCAGGTAATCTTTCTTCTAATGCACCAATTCCATTCCCAGCCCCCTCCCCTTCCCCTTCCATTCCTGTGATCAACCTTTTTTCCAGCAACCACCCAGATTCAGTCCTCCCATCGTCCAACACAGTGGTATCCCTTTACCTGTGTTCACCTATCCCCACCTCACCACCCTGCCTCCTCCTCTCTCGCCCGACCCCTTTATCGTTAGCTCCCTTACTGTACCCGCAGTCCTGAAGAAGGGTTAGACCCAAGGCGTTGTCTTCTCCACCTGCTGATGCTGCCTGGCTTGTTGCAATCTTCAGCCTCCTGCATGTATACTTTGGATTCCAACGTTTGCGGATTTTTTTTCAAAATCTCTTCCTATGTAGTCAGCCAGACAAAGTGAATGGGCTGTGTCTCTTCTTATCCAATAGTTTTGATGACTTGAGTGGCTTTATCATATTCCTGTAAAACCAGCTTGAGATGCTGGATGAGCTTCTTTCTTTTAACCATGGAAATGTGCAGAGCCTGATCGCACTGTTACATGAATGTTGCCGGCACTTTAACAACACAAGTTTGAATGCTTTCTGTTATTGATACTTCAGCAGATGAGGAGGAGACGCACTGTTCTGAACATTGTGTGATCTTCACTGAACATCCCCACTTCTGATCGTATGAAAGAGGGAAAGACATTGATGAATCAGCTGATGTTGTTTGTGCCGAGGAAGTTTCCCTGAGGATCGCCTACAGAGATATCCAGGGACTGAGAGGATTGATCTCCACCAGCCACATTGTGTTCTGAATGACCCAAACAGTGGGGATTTCAATTCTGTTCAGGCTCCTTGACATCTTGCTCAGTCAAATCCTGCCGTGATTTCAGGGCCAGTCACTCTGATGTCGTGTTCATACCTTTTGTTCATGTCAATAGGCCAAGATATATGTGTGGGGAGTGTTTCCTTCTCTCAGAAGGTAGTGACTTTTGGGGCCTCTCTATTCCAGACAACTACATTACTGAAACGTTTGAGGTCGCGGGGTGGTGTTAATGGATATTGACACGTCAGGGAGTTGAGGGCTACAAAGAATTGGGCATGAAAGAGAAATTCCGGCCAAGAACATATCTGCCATGACCTTACTGAATTGAAGGGCAGGCCTGAGGGACTATGTGGTCTGGTGTGATTCCAGTATACTCCATTATCCAGTCATTTTGTGGCTTCTTCCATTTCCTATGTTACTGTTTGAAGTAGCTGAATAGACTGATACTGTCGCTGCATGATTTAAACTGGGTCGAGTTCTTTCGACTTGAGGGACGGATACGTCTTCTTCTGTTACTGTATATCAGGCTTCATGGGCTGAAAAGGATCATCTTGTTCTGGTGTAACTGAAATCCATATAATACAACTCTACCACCATTGGAGAAATTGAGCACTGCAGATGCTGGAGATCAGAGTCGAAAGGTGTGACACTGGAAAAGAACGGCAGGTCAGGCAGCATCCGATAAGCAGGAGAATCGATGTTTTGGACATTACTGATGACGGCCTTATGCCCGAAACGTCGATTCTCCTGCCCCTCCGATGCTGCCTGCCCTGCTGTGCTTTTCCAGCACCACACGTTTCGATGTCTACCGGCCCACCCGAGTCAAAATTCCTGATCATGTCATCAAAGAACTTTAATAAATTCATCAGGGCTGAGCTTCCACTCATGCTTACTATTCCTAATCAAACCCTGTTTTCCAAAAGCATTTTATCCCTCAGAATCTTCTCAAGTAATTTACCTTCCACAGATGTTAATCTTACTGGTCTATAGTTCCCTGGCTTTATTTTTCAGTCCTTCTTGAATAAGGGTACAACATTTGCATTCCCCCAGTCTTCTGGGATCTCACTTTTGGTAAATGATGATCAAAATTATCAGCCAGGACCACCGCAATTTCTTCTCTCGCCCCTTGCAGTGTTCTTGAATATATTCCGGAAGGACGATGAGATTTATGCAACTTCAAAATTTCAGTATGTTCTGTACCTACTCTACTGTGATATGGACTGTCCCTAAGATATCATATTCAACTTCCTCAAATTACCAAGTATTTACGTCTTTCTCCACGTTAAACATGGAGAAGAAATCTCCTGCTACTGCAGTGCTCAGTTTCTCCAATGGTGGAAGATCTGTACCATATGGTTTTCAGTTACACCAGAACAAGATGAACCTTTTCAGCCCATGCAGTCTGATATACAGTAACAATTGAGGACATAGCACATCTCTTATGATTGCACATATACGTGTTCACTTTGGTCTTTAAGTGGTCCTATTCTCTCAATAGTTAATGCTTTTCCACTAATATACTTAAAGTACCTCTTTGAATTCACCGTGCTCTTCTCAGCCAGGGCTATCTCATAGCCCTTTATTGCTGTCCTGATTTCCGAATTCAGTAAAGTCCTGTATCCCTTCCATACCTCCAGGAGATCCCTTGATCGCACCTGCCTGGACTTGAGCGACACTTCCACATTATATTTCAGGTCAAAGCCTCAATAATTCTTGTCATTCAGGGTTCCCATTCCTGTCAACTTTCCTTTCACGCTCACAGGAACATATACTGTAGATTTTGAACTCTAGCTGTCTCCTATTTGCCAGAGTTTCCTTTGCCTGCAAACAAACTACTCCAATCAACCCTACAAGCTCCTGTATAAATCCATCAACATTACTTTTGCCACAATTTTGAACTTGAACGTGTGGAGCAGTTTCACCTTCGCTCTTCATAACCATTTGAAAATTAATAGAACTATAGTTATTTGTCGCAAAATGCTCACCCACTGTCACCTCCGTCACCTGTCCTGCACTATTTCTTAAAAGTAGGCCAAATTTTAAGACCATAAGACCATAAGACATAGGAGCGGAAGTAAGGCCATTCGGCCCATCGAGTCCACTCCGCCATTCAATCATGGCTGATGGGCATTTCAATTCCACTTACCCACATTCTCCCCGTAGCCCTTAATTCCTTGTGACATCAAGAATTTATCAATTTCTGCCTTCAAGACATTTAGCGTCCCAGCCTCCACAGCACTCTGTAACAATGAATTCCACAGTCCCACCACTCTCTGGCTGAAGAAATGTCTCCGCATTTCTGTTCTGAATTTACCCCCTCTAATTCTAAGGCAGTGTCCACGGGTCCTAGTCTCCTCGCCTAACGGAAACAATTTCCTAGCGTCCACCCTCTCCAAGTTTCTATTAGATCTCCCCTTAATCTTCTAAACTCCAACGAATACAATCCCAGGATCCTCAGCCGTTCCTCATATGTTAGATCAACCATTCCAGGGATCATCCGTGTGAATATCCACTGGACACGCTCCAGTGCCAGTATGTCCTTCCCGAGGTGTGGGGACCAAAACTGGACACAGTACTCCAAATGGGGCCTAACCAGACCTTCATAAAGTCTCAGTAGCACAACAGTGATTTTATATTCCAATCCTCTTGATTAATTGACAACATTGGATTCGCTTTCTTAATCACGGACTCAACCTGCATGTTTACCTTTAGAGAATCATCGACTAGCACTCCCAGATTCCTCTGTACTTTGGCTTTACGAATTTTTTCACTGTTTAAAAAGTAGTCCATGCTTGTATTCTTTTTTCCAAAGTGCAAGACCTCGCATTTGCTCACATTGAATTCCATCAGCCACTTTCTGGTTCACTCCTCCAAACTGTCTAGATCCTTCTGCAGCCTCCCCACTTCCTCAGTACTACCTGCCTGTCCACCTAACTTTGTATCATCGGCAAACTTCGCTAGAATGCCCCCAGTCCCTTCATCCAGATCATTAATATATAATGCGAACAGCTGTGGCCCCAACACTGAACCCTGCGGGACATCGCTTGTCACCGGCTACCATTCCGAAAAAGAACCTTTTATCCCAACCCTCTGCCTTCTGTCAGACAGCCAATCCTCAATCCATACCAGTAGCTCACCTCGGACACCATGGGCCTTCACCTTGCTCAGCAGCCTCCCGTGTGGCACCTTATCAAAGGCGTTTTGGAAGTCTAGGTAGACCACATCCACTGGGTTTCCACGGTCTAACGTACTTGTCACCTCTTCAAAGAACTCCAACAGTTTTGTCAGGCACGACCTCCCCTTACTAAATCCATGTTGACTTGTTCTAATCCGACCCTGCTCTTCCAAGAATTTAGAAACCTCATCCTTAATGATGGATTCTAGAATTTTACCAACAACTGAGGTTAGGCTAATTGGCCTATAATTTTCCATCTTTTGCCTTGATCTTCTAATCATCCGGGAATTTCCCTGACTCCAGTGACTTTTGAAAGATCTCAACCAACACCTCCGCTATTTCCTCAGCCACCTCCCTCGGAACTCTCGGACTCGTAACCCACCAGGGCCAGGAGATTTATCAATTTTAAGACCTTTTAGCTTTTCTAGCACTTTTTCTTTTGTAATGGCAACCATACTCAACTCAGCCCCCTGACTCCCTTTAATTGTTGGGATATTACTCATGTCTTCCACTGTGAAGACTGGCGCAAAGTACTTATTGAGTTCTCCTTATCTCCCATCACTAGGCTTCCAGCATCAGTTTGAAGTGGCCCAATGTATATTCTTGCCTGTCGTTTGTTTCTTATGTATTGAAAGGAACTTTTACTATCATTTCTAATATTACTGTCTAGCCTTCCTTCATATTTGATCCTCTCCTTTCTTATTACTCTCTTTGTTATCCTCTGTTTGTTTTTGTAGCCTTCCCCATCTTCTGAATTCCCACTGCTCTTGGACACTTTATAGGCTTTCTCTTTTTCTTTGATAGATTTCCTAACTTCCTTTGTCAGCCATGGCTGTCTAATCCCTCCCCGGATAATCTTTCTGTTCTTGGGGATGAACCTCTGTATAGTGTCCTCAATTTTACCGACAAACTCCTCCCATTTTTGCAGTACTGTTTTCCATGTTCGGCTCTGCTTCCAGTCTACTTTCGTCAGTTCCTCTCTCATGCCCTCATAATTATTATTATTTAACTGTAACACCATTACATCCGATTTTGCCTTCTCTCTTTCAAACTGCAGACTGAACCCTACCATATTATGATCGCTGTTTCCTAAGTGTTCCCTTACTTTAAGATTTTTTATAAAGTCTGGTTCATTACATAGCTCTAGGTCCATAATAGCCTGCTCCCATGTGGGCTCCATGACAAGCTGTTCCAAAAAGCCATCCTGAAAGCATTCCATGAATTCCCTTTCTTTTGATGCACTGGCAACATTATTTACCCAGTCCACCTGCATATTGAAGTCTCCCATGATCACTGTGACCTTGCCTTTCTGACATGCCTTCTCTATTTCCTGGTACATGCTGCACCCCTTTTCCTGACCACTGTGAGGAGGTCTGTACATAACTCCCACTATGTTTTTTTTTGCCTTTGTGCGTCCTCAATTCCACCCACACAGACTGCACATCATCCAACGCTATGTCATTCAGCAGCATAGTTTAATTTTGTTCTTAACTAACAAGGCAACCCAGCCCCCTCTGCCCGCCTCCCTGTCTTTTTGATAAGTTGAAAACCCTTGGATGTTTAACTGCCGGTCCTGACCCCCCAGTAACCACTTCTCTGTGATGCCTACCACATCATAATCATTCACGATGATCTGTGCCATTTGTTCGTCTGTTTTGTTATGACTGCTACGAGCATTCAGGTAAATTGCCTTAATGCTAACTTTCTTATCATTAGAGATGTTGGAAGTCATAGGATGTCCTATGTTATCCTTCCTTTTTGCTGCATTCCCAGTCTGTCTCAAGTTTAAATCTGCCTGTACATATGCTATCCTGACGCTGATCTTTCCATTTAACTCCATGCTCCCTGTCGCTTTCACTTTCCCTTCCCCCCAAATTTTGCCACTTCTCGAAGAGGACCCTCTGTATAATGCTTGAAGAAACTTTCCGGACACACTTAATGGATTCCATTCCATCAAATCACTTAACGCTCTGACAATACCAGACTGCGCTATTAAAACCCCTATTATGACAACAATATTGTTCCTGCAAGTCTCCCCTCCCTCCTGCATATGTGTTCCTCTAATTACCATTGACTATTTGGGGACCCATAGTACAAACTCAATAATGTCACCATCCCCTTCTTATTTCTTAGCTGCACCCACAAACCCTCAATGGTAGATCTTTTACATATATCATCTCTGATCACTGCTGTGATACTCGCCTTAATCCAAAATGCATCGCCCACTCCCCTCCTTCCACCACCACTGTCCCTCCTAACACACGTTGCCCTGGTACATTAAGCTGTCAGTTCTGTCCCTCCTTTAGCTATGTTTCTGTAATGGCTAAAATACCCCAGCCCCACGTACCTATCTTTGCCCTGAGTTCACCAGCCTAACCGGTCAGCTCTTTTGTATTGAAATAAATGTAATTTAATCCAGCAGGCATTCCTTGCTCCCTATCGTGTTCCATCCTGAACTGTCTCTCCAGCTTACTGTTTCTGATTACTGTATCCTTCCAGCCTTGCACTTTCCTCCACGATCTTGAGGATAACTCACCCCCCCCCCCCCCCCCCCCCCCGCCAATCTAGTTTATACTTTCCCGTGTAGCACAGTTAAAACTGTCTGCCAAGTTGTTGGTCCCCTATCCAATGCATGTGCCACCTGTCCCTCTTGAAGAGGTCAACACTGCCACAGAAAATATCACAATGATCTAAAAATCTGAATGCATCCTCACTGCATCGATTCGTTAGTCACATATTTATCTGTCATGTCCTCCTATTCTTACCTTCAATAGTTCAAGACACTGGAAATAATCTAGAGATTATTACTGTCAAGGTCCTGGTTTTTAACTTTTCTCCAAGCTCTCTGTAATCACTCTGTAGGACCTCATTCCTATATCTACCTGTGTCATTTGTGCCAACGTGCACAATGACTTCTGGCTGATCACCCTCCCCTTCGAGAATATTCTGCAGCCGATCGGAGACATCCTGGACCCTGACACCTGAGAGGCAACACACCATCCTGGTTTCCCATTTGAGGACACAGAATCTCCGATCTGTGCCCCTAACAGTCGAATCACCTATACCTAAGACCATATTTACCGTTATTCTATCCTGCTGCTCCCCAGAGCCAATCACCGTGCAACCAACCTGGCTACTGTTGCTTTCCCCTGAACGGTCATTTCCTGACACCCATCCCCCATCTCCCAACACAAATAAAATCAGGATCCAAAATGATACACTTGTTTTCGAGAGGAATGACCACAGGGGATTCCTGCAGTCCCTGCCTACTCCCTCCGCCATTCCTGGTGTTCGCCCAGCTACTCTCTGCCTGGAACACAACAGGAAGCAAGGAACTCCTGTTGGATTAAATTGCGTTTATTTAAATGAAACGGGGCTGACAGGTAAGGCTGATGAACTCAGCGTGTTGATCTTTACATAGGACTGGGATATTATAGTCTTAGCAGAAACTTGGCTGAGGAAGGTACTTAGGTGTGGCCACCTCGCTAAAGCTCTTATCTATGAAGTGCTCTGTATCTGGGTGATCCGGAAAGCAGCCAGGTCCAGGTCCCGAACATGGCCCCCAGGAGCTGCAGCTGGTTGCACTACCCATACGTGTAGTCATCAGGGACGGTGGAAATCTCCCTGAGCATTCCTAGGGCAAGAGGACTGTTCAACTGCCCTAACTGCCAGCTCAACTGTTGCCAGACTAGCGTTAAATGGACTTTACCTGAGCTTACCTGTACTTTGTGGTGAGCTGCTGCTCACTGAACCGTAAGACTATAAGACCACAAGACATAGGAGCAGAATTAAGGCCATTCGGCCCATCGAGTCCCCTCTGCCATTCAATCATGGCTGATGGGCATTTCAACTCCACTTACCCGCATTCTCCCCATAGCTCTTATTTCCTTGTGACATCAAGAATGTATTATTTTCTGCTTTGAAGACATTTAGCGTCCCAGCCTCCACTGCACTCTGCGGCACTGAATTCCACAGGCCCACCACTCCCTGGCTGAAGAAGTGTCTCCGAATTTCTATTCTGAATTTACCCCCTCTAATTCTAAGTCTGTGTCCAAGGGTCCTAGTCTCCTCGCCTAACGGAAACAATTTCCTAGCGTCCACCCTCTCCAAACCATGCATTATCTTGTAAGTTTCTATTAGATCTATTAGATCTCCCCTTAATCTTCTAAACTCCAATGAATACAATCCCAGGATATTCAGCCATTCCTCAATGTTAGACCTACCATTCCAGGGATCATCCATGTGAATCTCCATTGGACACGCTCCAGTGCCAGTATGTCCTTCCTGAGATAATTGCCAACATTGCATTCACTTTCTTAACCACGGACTCAACCGGCATGTTTACCTTTAGAGAATCCACTGGGTTTCCCCGGTCTAACCTACTTGTCACCTTTTGCCTTACATGGTCAACTACTCTTCTGGGACCTCCCTTGACCTGCTCACTTTATTTCTCCTTTAAGCTTCTCTTTCATTGTTAACTCCGTGGTGAATATTTGTAGACAATCTAGCTTCACTGGGCTGTTTTTCCTACATTTCATCTTCGGTGTAACATGTTGTGGTGACATTCTCATCAATTCCATTGTGAGCATGTGACATCTCCCCGCACCTCCACCCCCACGCTGTTCTGCTACAGTTTCACCCAGACGTAACTGTCCTGTGGCTAGATCCTGTCTTTTTTTGATAAATCTGCCTCCTTCATCCAAGTTAATCTCATTTTCAAACATTTTTCTTTTGGTCTTTTTTTAAACAAGCTAAAGTACATGAGTCACGGTCACTGATCCGACAATGTTCTCCCAATTCTGCTTGCAACACCTGACTGGCTTCGTTCCCCACAGTGAGGCCCTGCACACCCCCGCCAATTGTTGTATCTGCTACATGTTGATATTAGAGGCTCTCTGGAATAAATACCAAGACATCTGCCCCCTCTTTAAAAGTTATCACTGCCTGAATGAATGTTTGGAATTGAAATGCCTGAATACAATGATCCATGTGATTTGGTTATATATCTGCTCCTGTATTTTCTTTTATCTGGGGGTCTATAATATATCCGCCGCAGTGTGTCTGCCATTGTTTTGATCCTAACCTCAACCCAGAAGGCGTCAATTGAATACCCTTCCAAGATATCTTCCGTTCTTACTGCACTTATTGACTCCATAACTAAAAATCCAACACCACCTTCTCTTTTACCCCTCTCCTGTGCTGCCTATTGTTCTTGTACCACAGAATATTGAGTTGTCAGCCCTGACATCCCTCAAACACATCTATGTGATGGCAAAAATGTCCACTTCTCTATGTCACCATTTTCACATCAGTCGGTCCAATAATATTCCCTGCACTACGGTAAAGGACATCCAGTCTGGAATATAGAACTGCAATACTCTGTACCTCAGAGTTGTTCTGTCATTTACTGTTTGTTATCAAGCTGAATTTCCATGAACGAGAACTGCAACTCTGGGACTGAATGAATAATTGTTGAGTTGTAATTTCTTTTTAATTAATCAAATTCAACGTTCCAGAACTGAACAGTTAGCTCCACATGCAATGAACTTCTGCTGATTAATTCTCTGCTCAGTGTGCAGAGGAGTCAGCCCTCAGTAATGGAGAAAGTGCGGACTGCAGATGCTGGAGATCAGAGTCGAAAAGTGTGGTGCTGGTAGGTCACAACGGATCAGGCAGCATCCGAGGAGTGGGAGAGTGAAAGCTTTGAACATAAGCCCTTCATCAGGAAGACATTGGTGTGGTCACATTTTTTTTCCATTCCATGATTCACAGGGTATTTGCAACTGCGTTTGCTCAAGAAGGCAGCAGTGTATATAGCCCTGAAACGGAAAGCAGTCAATCAGTTGTTTGGACAGAGAGTAGACAACGTTAAGTGAAGTCCAGGCTGATTGAAATACAAACATAAGGATAGATAAGTCCCCTGGACCAGACTGGTCGCACCCGAGGTTATCAGCGGAAGTGAGGGAAGAGATTGCTGCGCCTTTGCCGATGATCTTTGCATCCCCACTGTCGACTGAAGTATTGCCTGATGATTGCAGGGTTGCAAAAGTTATTCCCTTCTTCAGGAAAAGCAATAGATATAATTCTGCGAAATACAGGCCAGTCAGTCTTACCTCGGTCTTGGGCAAAGTATTGGAAAGGAGTCTGAGAGACAGAATTTATGATTACTTAGAAAATCATACTTTAATTAGAGATAGTCAGCATGGCTTTTGAGTGGCAAGTCATGCTTCACACATCTTATTGAATTCTTTCAGGATGGGATCAAACACATTGATGAAGGTAGAGCAGTGTATGTGATGTATATGGATTTTAGCAAGGTGTTTGATGAGTTACCCTAAGATCAGCTCATTCAGAAAATAAGGAGGCGTGGGATATAGGGAAACAGGGAAATCTGTCTGTGTGGATACAGAATTGTCTGGCCCGTAGAAGACTGATGGTAGTAGAACATGGAAAGTATTCAGCTTGGAGCTCGGTGACCAGTGGCGTTCTGCAGGAATCGGTTCTGGGACTGCTGTTTTTGTGATTTTTTAAACATGACTTGGATGATAAAGTGAAAGGGTGCTTTCGTAAGTTGTACAAAGTAACAAAGATTGTTGGAGTTATACGTGGTGTGGAGGGCTGTTGCAAGTTGCAATTGGACATTGACAGGATGCAGAACTGTGCTGCTACATGACAGATGGAGTTCAACCTGGATACGTGTGAAGTGATTCATTTTGGAAATTCGAATTTGAATGCAGAATGCAGGGTTAAAGTGAGGATTATTGGCAGTGTGGAGGGCCATAGGGGTCGTGTGGTCCATGTCATAGGACGCTCAAAGTTGTCACCCAAGTTGATAAGGTTATTAAGATGTATGGTGTTTTCAATAGCCTCAGATTGAGTTTAAGAGCCGCAAGGTTATGCTTTAGCGCCAAAAAGCTCTGGTGGGACTACACCTAGAATATTGTGTTCTGTTCAAGTCACCTCATTACTGGAAAGACGTTGAGGCTTCAAAGAGGGTGCTGAGGAGATTTACCAAAATGCTGCATAAACTGGAGGGGATGTCTTACAACGTAAAGTTGAGAGAGCGAGGGCATTTCTCTTTGGAACAATGAAGAATGGGATGTGACTTGATAGAGGTGTACAAGATGATGAGAGGCATGGATAGAATGGGTAGTCAGAGACTTTCTCGCAGGGTGGAAATGGCTATCTCGAGTGGGCATAATTTTAAGGTGATTGGAAGAAGGTTTGGGGAGATGTCACAGGTAGGTTCTTTACTCAGAGAGTGGTGGGTGCTTGGAATACACTGCCAGCGGTAGTAGAGTTAGCTGCATTAGGGATATTTAATTCACTATTGGTTAGGCGCATGAATGATAGTACAATGAAGGGTATGCCAGTTAGTCTGATCTTCGAGTAGGATAAAAGTTCGGTAGGAGTTAAGGGTCGAAGGGTCTGAAATGTGCTGTCCTGTTCTGTGTTTTATGTTTCACCCAGCCTGTGCATTCTTATCAGTTTTTGAATGTGAGGGAGTGATGTGTGTGAGATCAGAAAGCTAGGGAGGGCCGTTAGCCCAGATCTTCCAGTTATGTTGTTCATTGTTACATTCACCTGAATGCCATTGCAGTATGCGTGGTTTCCTACACCAGACAGGCTCCGCCAAGTTCAGTTATTAACGTGATTCTTGACTTGTCATTTGCTGCTGTTTTCTTCAGGTACAATCTGAAGGGTGACCCATGTATTGATTAGATGTTTGCTAAGTTGCATGATTTGGGTAAAAAATAAGACATCAACTACGATTACTCAACTGAACAATAATCTCTGAAAACAATTAGATTCATTTTATTTTTATGGAACTATAATATAAACTCCTGTCAAGATTTTCTAACACGGAAATAAAGAATGCACATTTTATTTTCTATCGAACAAAGAACATGGATATAACTCTTTTGGCGATCAGAATTACACGGCCAATGTCAGGATTCAAAACAATGCATTGCCAATGGTGGCTTTTGAATGACTACATGACTACATGTTCAGGGTGAGCAAATGATTAAACAACCAAATTGAATTAGCGTTCTTATACATTTATATATAAACAATCAGTTTAATTTCTCACTGAAATATACAAGCTTCAGCTATTTGTCAGCGAATTAGAAAGTCTATAGTTGAACGTGCACTGTGAATATTAAACTAAATAAATGATTTGTGCTATCAAATTTTAGTGAACAATAATTTGAAAATGTTTAACTTTTAGAAAGAATGTCATTTAATTTGAAATGCAGACAGTGAACAAAAAACGATGAATATATTATCGTGTGAGTGAGAAGTCGAACCTTTTCAAAGAGACTTGTGCGAAAGCAATGACAGATTTGTTTGAGTAATTGGAATACAACATTTAAAATATTCATATTATGAGCAATATTTTGACTATATAATGAAGCTGGCCTTGCAATAGTTGCATTTTAACTGCTTAAGCGACAGTAAATAATCAGATATTCGCGAGCATTTGCAATGGGAAATAATCGGATACTGACTTTTATTCACATCAGACACATGATAGAGTGCAAAACTTTAAAGTACAGGAGGAGGCCATTGGCTACGGTGTGTGCATCAGCACCAGGAATGTCTCCCAAGACCCTCCCATTTACCAGCCATATCTCTGCAGCCTGTTAAATTCATATTTCCAAATATATATCCAGGTCTTTTTTTAATGTCCAGCCGCAACTCTCCCAGGCAGTCCATTCCAAATCCTAACAACTTTCTCAATAAAGAAGTTTTTCCTTATCTCATTCCTGGCACTTTTACTGGCAAGCTTGAAATTAGAACTCTTTGATGCTGTAATGCCAACTAACGGAAATAGAGTATTCCTGTTTTACTCTACAACTTTTTTTTCATACATTTGAGCATCGCAATTAGTTCACGTATTTTACTGTTCTGCACAAGAAAGAATAAGCCTTGCAAGAACTGTAACAAGCACTACATCAGAAAAACAGGCAGAGAACTAGCCACCTTGATACATGAACAACAATTAGCCAGAAAAAAAAGACATGACCCACTATCGCTAGTATCCTTACATGCAGATCAGGAAGTATACGATTTAGACTGGTCAAAGTTTGTGAGAATATTTGTAGCTCGGGTGCACGTTGTTGTGGTTCTGTTCGCCGAGCTGGGAATTTGTGTTGCAGATGTTTCGTCCCCAGTCTAGGTGACATCCTCAGTGCTTGGGAGCCTCCTGTGAAGCGCTTTTGTAGTGGTTTGAATATGCCGCTTCTGGTTGTCACTTCCAGCTGTCCGTTGCAGTGGTCAGTATATTGGGTCCACGTCGATGTGCTTATTGATTGAATCTGTGGATGAGTGCCATGCCTCTAGGGATCCCCTGGCTGTTCTCAGTTTGGCTTGTCCTATAATAGTAGTGCTGTCCCAGTCAAATTCATGCTGCTTCTCATCTGCGTGTGTGGCTACTAAGGATAGCTTGTCGTGTCGTTTCGTGGCTAGTTGGTGTTCATGGATACAGATCTTTAGCTGTCTTCCTGATTGTCCTATGTATTGTTTTGTGCAGTCATTGCATGGGATTTTGTACACTACATTGGTTTTGCTAATGCTGGATATCTGGTCCTTCTTTCTGGTGAGTTGTTGTCTGAGAGTGGCTATTGGTTTGTGTGCTGTTATGAGTCCTAGTGGTCGCAGTAGTCTGGCTGTTAGTTCAGAAATGCTCCTGATGTATGGTAGTGTGGCTCGTCCTTTGGGTTGCAGCATGTCCTCGTTCCGTTGTCTTCCCGTTTGGCATCTGTTGATGAAGTTGTGCGGGTATCCGTTTTTGTATAGGTGTTCTTCTTCCTCTATTTGCAGTTCTGGTGTACAGCAGTGTGTTGTGGCTCTTTTGAAAAGTGTTTTTTGTGTTTGTTGGGGTGGTTAATTTCGTCGTTCAGAACTTGGTCTCTGTGTGGCTTTCCTGTATACCTTTGTGGTGAATTCTCCGTTAGGTGTTCTCTGTGCCACCACGTCTGGAATGGGAATTTAGACTGGGTCTGCACATCCATTTAGGACAAGCCAAACAGGGACACGCGCGAGAATTCCTAGAAGAATAGCATTCCAACCTGAACTCTATCAACAAACACATCGATTTTGATTCCACCTAACGCTCTCTGACAAAAAGAACCGGACATAAAATCACCAATAGTGGAAATTACATCACTGACTCAAAGAAACCTAAACACATAAATAGCAACCATGACGTAACACCAGCACTTCACCAGAGGCTCACTGATAATGTTCCCTAGTACAGTGATGAACCATCTGAAAATGAACTCTCCAGCTCAGCGAGCAAACTGACATCCAGAAGAAGCACAATTTATCTCATCCTTCCTTTAACTAAATACTTCATTCCACTTGTCATTCCGATTATTTTAAGATTAGTTGTATTCTTCTGCAAAGTAATATAGTGTCTTTCTGTGTGTGTTTGAATGTGTGTGTGTATGTGTGTGAGAGAGAGCGAGCGAGAGAGAGAAAGAATAATCCTCTGTAATCTCTTGATTACTCCCCGTGCCGTGCAGAAAAGAGGGAAGGATGAGGAAGATTGTAAAGCTTAACATGTTGTTAAAAATCTAGTTCAGGGGTGAGGGTTCCAGATTGTTGTATCATTGGGAACTCTTCCAGGACAGGTGGGGACCTGTACAAAAAGTACAGGTTGTATCTTAACTGCACGAGCACCAACATCCTTGTGGGGAGATTTTCTACTGAAAGTTAGATGGATTTGTATAAATCAGGAGAGTGAAAACCAAAGCAAAAGATTAGGAACTGAGCAGAGGTGAATAGGATATCAGGCACCGCCAGTCTAATGACCATGCCGAGTGAAGGAATCAAAACACTGAGTTGGGAATTGGAATAAATTATCGAGATGAGGCATAGGTTTTTCAGAGATTAATTAGTAGGGATAGAAAGTGTGGGGGATGTGAGGGAGTGAGGTGTGTGAGATCAGGGAGACCGTGCACAAGAAAATGTTAAAGGGGAAAGAAGTTGGGCTGGGGAATTGTGTGACAAACAACTGGCAGCAAAACACGGAAAAACTTGTTGTTTGTCAAAGTGAACACCTGGGAAAGAATTGTTTCTGCTTCAGATAAATGACACCCTTATTGCTAGAGTTCTGTGTTATAAATTAGGAAAAGCTGTGTTCATATTATGGCTGTAACTTTAATAATGGTGGCAAACAGATAGAAAAGTGTCAGTGCTGTTGTTGGACAATGCTTGTACTGAGCATATTAATTACACTGGGTGTTCCCAGAGATGGTTGGGCTTCCTTTGGTTGAGTGAGTGCTGAAGCTGCATGAGATGATGCTGCTTTGTAACATAGCCACTTACTGAATACAGTCAAAGGAACAAAGCAGCAACTGCCGTTGTTTATTGTTACAGAATACACCAGAATGTTCATGGCTGCCACTGCAAAGAATCATGCAATGAAAAACAGGCCTATCACGTCTGTGCAAGCAAGTACATATCCACAGACATTTTAAACGTTTGTGAGGTTATCTGCCTCAAGCACCCTCCGAGGCAACACATTTCAGATTCATACCATCCTCTCAGTTCTAAACACATTCCACAAATCCTCTCTCAATCCCCTGACATTCACTTTAAAAGTGCGTCCCTTTGTTTTTGATCCTTTGACTAAGGAAAACAGCTGCTGTCTGTTCATCCTCCCCATACCCCTTTTGCTCTTGTACATCTGTACCATATTCCCTCCTCAATCTTCCCTGCTGCAAAGAAAAAAAACGACCAAATTTAGCCCTCCTCTTTCATATTCACTTTTGAGTACTCACTTATCTTGTTACTTCTGCCTTGCATCTTCCCAATTTATCGGTGTTAGATTTCATCAGGACATTGATCTGGCTATCTAAATAATCTGTTTCTGTCCTTCTGTAGCCTAACACTTTCCTCCTGACTGTGATCCACCCCCCGCTCATCTTTGTGTCATCCACAACATTGCTCATCATTTCACTGCTCCCCAAGTTCCACATTCTCCAAATCGTCATTTCTGAATATCACAAACAAATCGTGATTTCCTTCCTGTTCTCCAGATGTTAGTCAGAGGATGATTTGACAATTCCAGTCTCTGTTTTTCCTATTTTGGTGAATTTGAGTGATGTAGATTAGATTAGATTACATACAGTGTGGAAACAGGCCCTTCTGCCCAACAAGTCCACACCACCCCACCGAAGTGCAACCCACCCATACCCCTACATCTACCCCTTACCTAACACTACGGGCAATTTAGCATGGCCAATTCACCTGACCTGCACATCTTTGGAGTATGGGAGAAAACCGGAGCACTCGGAGGAAACCCACGCAGACACGGGGAGAATGTGCAAACTCCACACAGTCAGTCGCCTGAGGCGGGAATTGAACCCGGGTTTCTGGCGCTGTGAGGCTGCAGTGCTAACCACTGTGCCACCGTGCCGCCCACAGTAGTTAACACATTTTTTGAGGGAGCCACAAATAGCATTTTCGGCACAGAGTTGAATTCACCTTTTACACTCTACCCCTCTGCATGTTTTATTTATAAGCATTGTAAATAATTTATGATAAACTAGGGTTTGGCAACTTGAAGTGGAACATTAGCATCTTGTGTGGCACTGTTCTTTGTAACATTCACTGCAATAGCCAGAGCTGAAGAAATTTTTCATCTGCAGGATGGACATGGACTCATTCATTGTTTGTTTAAACAGCGAGTGTCATGAGGATAAATATTCAAATAAATTCTATGTAATGGGCAAACTGCAGAAGATCAAATAATATTCTCACATCCACCTTGAATTGGAAGCAAATATATCCTGTAAAAAAAATCAAAAATATTGAACCACCACCGTAGGAGAGAAAGAAACATGTCGTCTGCACTTGATGGAGATATAGAAATATATAGTGCATGTCCAACCTGAACAAGAATCAAGTGATAGAAGAGAAAGTACAAGGAATCCTTTCGATATTTTGAATGGAATCCAGATCCCGATTTTTTTGTACAGTGATGTTTTCTCATCCAATCTCACTTCCTCAAAAGCAAGCTTTTCCCTGTCACTAAAACTACATCTGCCACTCTTCTTCCTCTGTCCTACTCTTTTCTTACACTCCTACTCCCCTTGCACTACCCCTCCTGCTGCTACATACACTTCCACTGATAATCTCCCTTCACACTCTTCTTTTGCCACTCCACTGTAAGTTACACCAATTCGCCAGTTACTCCCACTTTCTCTGGCCATCCCTTCCCCTTTTTGCTTTCCTACTGGGATGATGGGAGCCGTTGGCTTCTGGCTGCTATTTGTCATCAGTCAATGATGAGATTGAGATGATCAATGTCCAATAAGAACAGACAACAGTGTGTTTCTGTCATTGTCTGGTTTTGTCTGAACAAGCTGGTTTTGTTCCTCATGGTACAGAGTGGAGTGTCTTTCTGTCTCTCTGTCACAGCATTTAACCAAACAGCCTCATCACAAATAGGACAAACCTCTCCTCAGAATCAGAAATCCATGCATCAGATTTCCCTTAAACATTGTGAGGAAAGTGAGCACATTGTTCAAACAGACCGTGTACTATCCTTTTTTTCTTTATTCATGTAACTGATTTTCCAATGTCAGGTGAGGTGAGGTCAGAGTAACTTGCGTTGCATCAAAGTAGACTTTAACTCATGTGACATCTGGGATCCTGAGTAAACTGTGGTCAATGGGAATCGCAGGAAATTCTGCACTGGTAATTTCCTCACTGAACAATGGCACTTTCCCCTGAGCTATTGGGCATGACAAATAAACTCTGTCCTTGCTCGTGCCTTCAAAAACCATGGATAAATTTGTGCTGTTAATAACATCAAGATATATTTTCTTTTCAGATTGGACTAAAGTCCCCAAAAAGTAAGACCTTGCTGCTTGAGTGTCACTCCAGCGAAATCAGGACGTTACAATAAGATTACCTTCCCAATTATTTTCAGTCAGTTACTTTCTGAGGACTGATCGTGCGATATCAGTACCAACGAGATCAACGTTTTCTCTGTCCAGCAGCATCGCATCATATTGTCTCAAAGCTGCACCACTCCACAATTCTAGTTTATTCACTGGCTTGTTCGTCGTTCTAACCAGATGCACTGGGCACACAATTTTCAACAACGTGGAGATGCTCTTGACCCTCTGGAACCTTCCTCCCCTCTCATAGCCTGCCCTCTGGCTCCATGCCCTCCCCAAATTCTACCTCCTGTCATTTATTCACCATCCCTCCTGAACTTCCACTCTCTGATGCTGAATATTCTGTGCTTAGCAAACGTCTGAACTTTACCTCTCTGTGCCCCCACTTTAATGAATTTTAGGCATGACATTAAGTTGAGCTCTTCCGCTGTCTTCGCCTCAGTGCCCGTTTCTTTCGGCAAGATTCCTCTCCATGTCTCATATACCTCGTTTCCCAGCTGCATCACTCTCCCTCCACCTGGACCCCTCCCTCTGGCCTTTACCTGAACTAAATCGGTTCATTGAGTAATCTCCACATGACATTGGTTGTTTTAAATTCTCTGCACACCCCTCACCAAATCCAACCTGTTGCTGTCCGAACAGCCTACACTCCATGTGCTTAGATCCAACCCTGACTGTGTTACTCAGCCTGTCAGGATAGGTCTGGTGGACTGATTTCGAAATTGCAGAGGTTGAACGCCCACTCTCAGATACCTCCTCTAATCTTCCCCTGCACCATTTTCCTACAATGGCACATCAGGCCATTGTATCAACTATGATAACTGACCATGTTTCATCTGGAGATTTCTGCCCCACTCATCCCTCCCCCCCAACTGCCCCCAAGTTGATGGTCCTCTGATAGCAGAACTCGTTTCTATCGCCCCCCCCCCACCCCAAAACAAATTCACAAACTGAACTGCCTGGGCAGACCCATTGATTCAGCCTGCTCCTGCCACACAGAGGAAGTGCATCAGTTGGGCCCCAGTTATGTCTATTTCTTCTTGGGGACGTCGACCATTCCCTGTTACAGTTCCACTCCAGCACCCATCCACATCTCTTTGTCCGATACATAGATGATATCATCGCTGCTGCAAGTCTCTCTTGTCCAGAATTGGAAAAGTTCACCGATTTCGCTTGGGATTTGAAACTCTACATCAATTTCACCTGGTCGACCTCTGGCTCCTTCCTTCCTTTCCTCAACATTTCTGCTTCCAGTTCTGGGGATAGCCAGGCCACTGATATCCAATATTAACCCACCAACTCCCACAGCTTCCTGGAGTATAATCCACACACCTGGTTTCCTGCATAGACTCAATTCCATTCCCCCAGTTCCTCCGTCTCCACCGCATTGCTTCTGATGATACTAAATTCAACAAGGAAGCCTGTAAAATGTCCACCTTGTTCCTCAATCAAGGGATTCCCTATAATTGTTGTCAACAGGACCCTCAACCGAGTCTGATCCATCTCCTGCACTTCTAGCCTCCCCCTTCCCTTCACTCTCGCAACAGAGTTTCCATTGTCCTTACCTACTATCCCAGCAGCATTCACATGCAGAGGATCATCAGCCCACATTTCCCCCACCTCCAGCGAGATGTCCCACCTGCACATATTCACCTCTCCTCCATTGTTCACCTTCTGGAGGAATCATTCCCTCCAGGACACACTGGTCTACTCTTTATGCACTTCCACTTCAGGTCCACTTCACTTTCCCCTGCCGGAGGTGTGTCACAACTGACATCACTAGAGAAATTGGTGATGGGAGATGTGACCAATAGCCAGCGATGTCAGCATCAAGTCCAGTCCAGTCCAGTTATATTGTGAACTGAATGTGCTGTATTGAAAGCGAGAGCTGTTTTCTCAGTGACCGCGATTGATGTCAGTCTCCATGCATTGTAACTGTGTCACTGGAGGGTTTCCCTCTCCTATTGGTGAGGGGCTTCACTCAGTGCGCTATCCCAGTGTAGGAGCAGATGCATCAGCTCCAACAGTAACAGAGATCAGCAGCTGCACAGACGTGGAGAGGACAGGTCTGAATCTGAGAATAATGGACTGGATAATTACATCAATGGAGAGGAGGCTTTCTTTGGGTCTTTTCAACATTTTCCTCTGTTGGAAATGGGTACCTTATCGGATATTAGTGGTGCTGATTGGGCGGGGTGGAGAGTGTGTTCCTAACCTATGGTGGAGGAGCGACGCTCCGAAAGCTAGTGTGCTTCCAATTAAACCTGTTGGATTATAACCTGGTGTTGTGTGATGTTTAACTTTGTACACCCCAGTTCAACACCGGCATCTCCAAATCATACCTATTCTAGTTATTGTTGGTGTTCTCTACTTCTGTCCATTCATTAATCACATAATCAATTTTGAAATTCATTGCAATTTCTGTTCTTTATGTTTTCCAATGAAAGAAACTTTTATTTTCAATTTCAATTGCATTTTCCATTAATCTGAATTGCAGACGACACCCTTACAAACATCTGAGAACAAAACTGTGCACAACTTCGAGATCCCTTTTGGCCCTGAACTGATTTATGTCTCTTGTTCTCTCTGTCACGAACCCTGTCCACTACCAGCTCACAATATCCCCAGTTTCCATCTCTGTGTCAGTGCTGTGGTTGAACAAACCATTGTCTGCACGTTGGTAAAATTCAGACTTTATGTTTCAAGCTCTCTTCTGGCCACTTTTCCAGATACAAGTATTTCAATCACAAAATTATTCTTGTATCGGACGTTACTTCATAATTAGGACAATGTATCAGAATGTCGCTGGATGTAATTCAGGAGCAAATCTTATTAAACGAAAGACATTGTTCAAAGCGATTTGTTTCAAGTCCTACCACAGTTGATGGCAGAACTTAAATAAAAATGATAAGAATTGGAATAAAAGTGAATTTCACGAATAAAAACCATAAAACCCACATTTTATCTGAAAACCTTCCTGTTTCACTGATGACCTTCGGTAAAGAAGTCTAATGCAACTACCCAGTCTGAGTTAAGTGTGACTTCAGACCCATATCAATGTGCTTTACTTTAAATTGGTTTGTGGAATGGCGTCAGAGTCAGGGCAATTAATGATGATTAACAAATGCTTCCCTTTGTAGAGATGCCGACTTCCCATGGAATAACACATTTGAAGCTTAAACCAAATAAAGAAAGATACGTCAGATCTGAAATTGCATAAATAATGCAAAGAACATATCAGAAAGTGCTTGGAAGCTTTTCTGAACTGAAAGCAGCTGGAAAATAGAGTGAACAATGCTGGTGACAGGGAAGTCTGCTTTGAAGGGCAGGAGGAGTGAGTTGAATCAATAGAGAAAGAGAGAGATAGAAGAAAAAGAGCAAACAAAGGGAATGATGATCAGCTGGGATGGAAATAATATGTGAGATTCACCTCATTTATTTTTAACTTTTCCCATCCTCCAGAATATCTTGCCCATGCCGGTACATGTATTCCCAGCTTTTCAAACATTCGCTTTTTGCCACTTCCCTTTCCGAAAATCCTCCATTATGTCCTGTTTTCGCTAACCAAAAGAAATCCGAAGAGGATTTTCAATTTTAACAAGAAAAATGAATGCTTCGCACATAAATTAATGCCGCTTCACTTTCTGCCGTATCAGCTTATGAAAGGCTTTGTAGGAATACTCTGCTTTCAGATACCGAGGGAAATCTCTATCTATCTAAGATCATGTTTCAAGCGATTTGATCCCACCTGTCTGTGTTCCCTGAGTGTCGTCATGTTCTTATATTTATTAATGGGATATAGAAATCGCTGGCTGGGCCAGCATTAGTTTGCTGTTTTTGATTGGCCTTGAGAAGACCTTGAGATTCACTGGGCATTTAGACAAAGTGAGGCATACAAGGTGACAGCTGCACAGGAGCTGTGCAATTCAAGATCGAATTTAGCAAGATTAATATTATTTGAAAAGTTAGAGATGTTCAATTCATCAGTCTAATTACGGTAGGGAAGAAAGTGTTCCTCAGAATACTGGTCCATGTTTTCAAGTCTCTGTATCTCCTCCCTTTTGGAAGAGGTTATAGGAGATCATTACCAGTTTGGGAGAGATATTTGATGTTGCCAGCCTTTCACTGACAATGAGAAGTATAAATGGATGGAAGGTTGTCCTCCATGATAGTCTGGCCTGTGCACAAAACTGTCTGTAGTTTCTTATGGTTCTGGGAAGAGCAGTTACCATCGCACTATTATGCACGTGAATAGAATGCTTTCAGTTGCCAGTATGCAATGCACTGGGAGAAGGCAGTTCCAAAATATTTAGATGTAACAATTTTTTGTTAAATGGATCTCCAAGTTCTGGTTGCTGTTTTGGCAACAATTGAAATTTAACCAATAATTTAAATTATGTTTAAGATACCAAAACGTAATTGAATTTATTGTATTGCCACCATCCAACCAAAGAGCCATCACATGCTTCAAAAGAATAGAGAAGCCATCACCATCACAACGAGGGAGAAAGAGACAGACACATATAAGGAGAGAGAGAACACAGCGAGGCAAACAGAAGGACAGTCAGTAAAACAGAGAAGGGAAACAAAACAAGAAACAAACAGTCACAAGAACAGGGAGAAGGGGAGATAGTAAGTTCTGGGAAAGAACCAGAAGACAGAGAAAAGGAAAACACGGATACAGACAGTGAGAGAGAAATAGTGAGATACAAAGCACACAGGGAGCTGGGAATGGGGTTCACAGTGTGCTGTGGGTAGGGAATGGGAGGTTCTGGGGGTGAGGACCAGAGACAGCTGGGAGTGAGCACTGGAGGAACTGGGGGAAGGGAGGTGAGGAATTACTTTGACCTGTACCAAGATATACAGGCAAAGCATAGTAAACAATGATGTGCAGAACAATGGCTATAAAATATGTTTGAGAGCCATGCAGGTTATGCTGCACAGGGTGTGTGCGAGCCGAGATCAACAGGAACAAGATCAGCATTATTTGAGATTAGACAGTACACTCATCAGTCTAATAACAGTCAGGAAAAAGCTGTTCCTGAACCAGCTGCTCAGTGTTTTCAAGCTTCTGTACCTTTTAGCCTGATGGAAGAGGTTGGAGGAGACCATTACTGGGGTCTGATGGGTCATTGATAATTTTATAGCAAAGAACATTCCAGCACAGAAACAGGCCATTCGGTGGTACAAGCCTGTGCCAATCCAAATCCTCTATCTTGGCCTGTCGCCTATTTTCTAAGGATCTGTATCCCTTTGTTCCCAGCCCATTCATGTATCGTCCCGCAAACATTTTAAAATAAACCGCTGGTCACAGTTCACCATTTTGAGAAACCCCCTCCCTTTACTATTCTCTGCCTTCTGTTGCCCAGCCAGTTCTTTATCCACCAGCTCGCGCACCATGTGACTTTACTTTCAATTTACCCCGACCACGGGGAAACATACCAAACGCCTTCCTGAAGTGCACGTACATGACATCTACAGTGCCTCCCTCATCAATCATCTTTGTCACTTTCTCAAATAATTCTATTGATTTGGTAAGACATGATCTTCTCTACACAAAACCATGTTGCCTATCACTGATAAGACAATTTTCATTCAAATAAGAATAATTCCAATCTCTGGACCCTGTCTTTGTGGGTTTTTTTTTACAATCTCCCCGTGTCTGCATTGGGAGAAATAACTCTTTTCTCTCTTCACAGTATGTTTCTATATTTGTTTCAGGTTTCTGCCATCTGCAGTATATTTACTTGTATTTGATGGAGAATTGCTGCAAATATGACGGGTTTATTGTAAAAGTGGCACTGGTGCTCTGGCTCCTCCAGTACATGGGAATCTTGCCCAGCTACTTATGTGAGTGCATGTCCATGATTACCTACTCTGTCTCTCTCAATCCCTGAGTCCATCCGTCACTGCATGCAGCCTTTCATCGAGCCACCCTGGGATTCCCCACACCCCATCGCCTGGCACTGTCTGCTCCCTACGCAGGGAGCGCTCAAAGACACTGGCCACTTTCTAACCCTCTAGAGATGCGGGGCAAAGTATCTGCCATTAAAAGGAACAGAATAGCTAAAATCCAATTGAACAGCAAAGCAGAGTAAAGAGGCTGAAAGGCAGCCATCTGTTCTGACATTTTCTGGTCTTTTGGGCTAATTCTGTTTATCCTCGTCCATCTACAAATAGATGCTCCATATGTATACCTTGCCACACAAGTTTGGTGAAAGTGATAGATATCAGATCCTCTGGTCATTGCGACTTATTCATTGGGCTCCACTTTCCGGGTTAATGAGATCACACTTAGTGTTTATTGTCAAGTCTATCCATTTCAAAGTAAAAATCTTGCAGGAGTTGTGCTTAAAGGATTTTTGAATGTTGGAGAGACTAGATTATGCCACGTGCCAGTGAGGATAGGAATAGAAGGCAGTATCGTTAAAAACATGGCCAAAGAGCTGGTAGGGTAGGCAGCACTTGCAATATGTGGATCATTGGGATTCCCAGAGTCCGTAGGATATACACAAGAAGGACGGGATACATCTGAACTGGCAGCAATCTCCGTTATGTGGGTAATTGAGATTCCTGGATCAGTATGAATTACACAAGAAGGACGGGCTGGACGTGAACTGACAGCAATCTCCTGGCAGGCAGGTTTGCTATTGTCACTAATCCCAGTACAGCTAAGACCAACAACAAACTGGCAGTGTGGAGTGAACACAATGGGACTGACAGTCTGAACTGTGCTGATTTTAATGTGAGCAGTGTGACAGGCAAAACAGATGAGCTTGGAGTTTGAATGAGTATATGTAACTATGATATAAATATTACAGAGATTTGGTTAAGAGGGGGATCAGAAAACAGTCAATCCAAAGATCCAGAGAGAGTTGAAGAATGTGCATTGAGAGGCTGGAGACTGTTGTTTGAAGCAAAATAATTATCCAGCAGTTTATTGGAATTGGACAGTGTGTGATGAAATGGACAGATAGAAGCGACAAGGGAGGAAACAGAAATTGTATGTTTGCAATATTTTCTGCTTTACTGACAGTCTTTTCTAATCTCCTATTACCAGAGAATAGACGAGGAGAATTTACATCAGGGAAACTGAAACCAAATATCAGGTCAGGATCTGATGGATTTGGGCTGAAGTGTATTTATTTCAATGGAAGAATTATTATGGTTAAAACCGATGAACTGACAGCCTGAATCCGTGTATGGGACTATGATGTTGCAGCTTTACATAGACTTGGTTGAGAGAGGGAAAGGACTGGCCGTTCAAAGTATCCAGGGTTTCATTGGTTTAGGTGTGATAGAGAAGAAGCTAAAACAGGTGGACGAGTTGTTTTACAGATCAGGGAGAATGCTACATCTGAACGTGAACAGGACATACAGGAGGGGACATCCACTGCAGCAATATGGGTCAAGCTCAAAAACAAGATGGCTGCAAGCACTGCGTTATTATAATCCCTCCAACAGCCACGGAGGGATTGAGGAACAGATATGTATGTCGGTTAAGGAAAGGTGTATTAAAACAGAGTGGTCATCGTGAGTGAATTTAATATCCCCAATAATGACTGGGAGTCCCTTGGAGCAAGAGGCTGAGACTGGGCAGAATTTATTAACTGCAACAGTATGTGGATAGTCCAACGAGAGGAAGAGCCATACTGGACCTCGTATTGGCTAATGAGCTTGGCCAGGTGACTGACCATTCAATGGGACATAATTTTAGAAACAGTGATCACAGCTCCTTCAGATTTAAGATAGCTACGAACATGGATAATTCAGGACCTTGTGTGAAGCTACTGAATTGGCACAAGGCAAATTATGTCAGTATCAGGCAGAGCTAGGCCGTGTCAATTGGGAGGAGCTGCTATCAGGGAAATCCACATTTTGTATGTGGGAACTGCTTGTTAAATCCTGACAGGAAAATCATCTGGTGAACGTCCTCCCGCCTGCTCGATTTTCAATCTATTTTATTTGAACAGATATTTCAAGCCCGCTGCATATCAGGCAACAGGAAGAGATAAAGGATGATTCTGCACTGTGTCCTTCGCAGAACCAGCTTGTCTCTCCAGGCACCTTATGTCTTTATTGTGCTGAAGTCTTCATTGTGGTTCAGAGAGCTTTAGAATTAATAGAGCACTGAACGAGGCCGTTTAGCCAATTGTACAACGATGAGCTCTCCAGCAGCACAATTTGAAAACAGAGAGAACTGTGTGTGTGTGTGTGTGTGCGTTAGAGAGAGAAAAATTAACAAAGAAAAAGGAAGTGAAGAGAGATAAAAGGAATGGAGAGAAAACGGAGGGACAGAGTGAGTGAGAGCAAGGGGTGTCAGACTAGTGTGAAGTTAGATCAGAAGACAGCATGAGGGCAAACATACAGAAATGTTATTTAGAAGCTCCCACAGACTGCAAGCCATTTGTCTGGTCCGTACCCTGCGAGCACTATGCTGTCATCCCAGATCATTTATTGCCAATAATATCACAGAGCCGGGTTGCTGACGGCTGAACAAGGTCCAAAATAACAATAGATTGGTTCCAGGGAGAAGGTGAATTAATTTAAATATTCTGGGCAAACAGGAACGTGTAGTCCCTCTAGACAATGTGTGAGAGACACGGCGAGAGAATCTCAGTGAGGGGGATCACTGATTGGGTGGAAATCAGCATCTCAGCTGTGTGTCAAATAACGACCAATAAAGCTTGAACACCACGTCCGTGGTTTTGTAATTCACATTTCAATTCATATAGCTCCACATCGTAAGTGAATTTTCACAGACTTGCCTCTTTATAGTTTTCATGTTTTGGTATGTGCAGAAACGCTTGTGTCTTGTCCAAGTATTTTGTGTTGAATAACCACATTTTATTGTTGTGGTTCTGTTCGCTGAGCTTGGACTTTGTGTTGCAGACGTTTCGTCCCCTGTCTAGGTGACATCCTCAGTGCTTGGGAGCCTCCTGTGAAGCGCTTCTGTGATGTTTTCTCCGGCATTTGTAGTGGTTTGAATCTGCCGCTTCCGGTTGTCAGTTCCAGCTGTCAGTTGCAGTGGTTGGTATATTAGGTCCAGGTCCTTTTGAACAGTGTCTTAATGCAACTTCTTTTGTGTGTGTTGGGGTGGTTGCTTTCGTAGTTCAGTACTTGGTCTGTGTGTGTGGCTTTCCTGTATACATTTGTGGTGAATTCTCCGTTCGGTGTTCTCTGTACCATCACGTCTAGGAATGGGAGTTGGTTGTCCTTTTCTTCCTCTCTAGTGAATCGGATTCCTGTGAGTGTGGCGTTTATGATCCGGTGTGTGTACTCTATTTCTGTGTTTTTAATGATTACAAAGGTGTCAACCACATATCTGACTCAGAGTTTGGGTTGAATTTGCGGTAAGACTGTTTGTTCTAATCTTTGCATTACCGTTTCTGCTATGAGTCCAGAGAAGGGTGAGCCCATGGGGGTGCTGTTGATTTGTTCATATATTTGGTTGTTGAATGTGAAGTGTGTTGTGAGGCACAGGTCCAGTAGTTTGAATATGCAGTGTTGTTGATTGGTTCCCCGTCTTGTTGTCTGTTCTGCATGTACGGCAGGTTAGCTATTGTTTCTCTGGCTAGGGTTTTGTCAATAGAGGTGAACAGTGCCATTACATCGAATGAGACCATGGTTTCTTCCTTGTCTATGTGTATATTTCTGATGATGACCAAGAATTCCTGTGTTGATTGTACAGAGTTTCTGGATCCACGGATCAGGTGTTTCAGTTTCTGCTGTAGTTCTTTAGCCACTTTGTGTGATGGTGTCCCTGGTAGTGATACTATGGGTCTATGACCTCTTACATATCCTTGAAATACCCTAGACTCCTTCTGTAATGAAAAGTGTAAATGTTTTGAAGGTGGTTCAAAGGAGGTTTACTAGGCTGATAGCTAAAATGACTGTGATGTCTCATGGCGAATGTGTGGAAAGATTTTTCTTACAAACAGCCAGACAACACACACCGGCTCATCAACGCCACACTCACAGGAATCCGATTCACTAGAGAGGAAGAAAAGGACAACCAACTCCCATTCCTAGACGTGATGGTAAAGAGAACACCGAACGGAGAATTCACCACAAAGGTATACAGGAAAGCCACACACACAGACCAAGTCCTGAACTACAAAAGCAACCACGCCAACACACACAAAAGAAGTTACATCGAGACACTGTTCAAAAGAGCCACAACACACTGCAGTACACCAGAACTGCAAAAAAGAGGAAGAAGAACACCAGTACAATGTCTTCGGCAAAAACGGATACCCTCGCAATTTCATCAACGGATGCCTAAGGGAAAGACAACGGAATGAGGACATGCTGCAACCCAAAGGACTAGCCACACTACCATATATCAGAGCATTTCCGAACTGACAGCCAGACTACTGCGACCACTAGGACTCATAACAGCACACAAACCGACAGCCACTCTCAGACAACAACTCACCAGAACGAAGGACCCAGCATGAGCAAAACCAATGTTGTGTACAAAATTTCATGCAAGGACTGCACAAAACACTACATAGGACAAACAGGAAGAGAGCTAATTATCCGCATTCATGAACACTAACTACCCACGAAACGACACGACCAGCTGTCCTTAGTAGCCACACACGCAGATGACAAGCAACATGAGTTCGACTGGGACAACACTTCTATTATAGGACAAGCCAAATAGAGAACAGCCAGTGAATTCCTCGAGGCATGGCACTCATCCACAGATTCAATCAATAAGCACATCGACCTGGACCCAATATACCGACCACTGCAACTGACAGCTGGAACTGACAACCGGAAGTGGCAGATTCAAACCACGACAACTGCCGGAGGAAAGATCACAGAAGCGCTTCACAGGAGGCTCCCAAGCACTGAGGATGTCACCTAGACAGGGGACGAAACATCTGCAACACAAATTCCCAGCTCGGCGAACAGAACCACAATAACGTGCACCCGAGCTACAAATCTTCTCACAAACTTTCAACACATTTTATTACGAAGGAAGTAATAATCTGTTCCGATGGGACAGTCTTCATCTGAACCGTGCTTGGACCAGAGTCCGAGTGATCCTAACCAATGATGTAGACAGAGCTTTAAACTGATTAGGTGTGTGTGTGTGTGTGTGTGCGGGGTGGGGGTTCTGTTATAGGGTTTAATTAGAAAAGAGGAGGTAAGAGTACAGAGCTCAGTAGAGGTTATTCAAATCTCCAGCATAGACGCAAATAGGACAGAGTGTATGGCAAGTGTAAGTAATTAAACTTCAATCACGCTGCCGTGGGTGGCACGGTGGCACAGTGGTTAGCACTGCTGCCTCACAGCGCCAGAGACCCGGGTTCAATTCCCGCCTCAGGCGACTGACTGTGTGGAGTTTGCACGTTCTCCCCGTGTCTGCGTGGGTTTCCTCCAGGTGTTCCGGTATCCTCCCACAGGTCAGGTGAATTGGCCATGTTAAATTGCCCGTAGTGTTAGGTAAGGAGTAAATGTAGGGGTATGGGTGGGTTGCGCTTCGGCAACCTAATCTAAAATGGCAATAGAAGAGGGACCGTTAATTCTAGATTGAAGGGTTATATCTGAATGCGTGCAGTCTAAGGAATAGAGTAAATGAGCTTGTGGCATAGATTGAAATTGGTAGGTATGGGGTGATGTGCATCATAGAGAAGTGGCTGCAAGGGGATTAGGATATTCAAGGACATATATCCTATCGAAAAGATAGAGTGAGTGGGTTTACATTATTAATAAGAAATGAAATTACATAAGTAAGGTCAGATGGTGTAGAATTGAGGAACCACAAAGGTAAGACAACCACAGTTGGAGACTTGCACAGGTCTCCAAAGAGTAGTCAGGAGCTAGATCAGTAGTCAGTAGTCAGTCTCCAATCAGTAGTCAGGAACAAGATACACCAGGAGATAGAAAAGAAAGGCAAATCATGGGGGATTTCAATATGTAAGTGCAATGGAAAACCAGGTTGGTAGTGAATCACAAGAAAAGGAATTTGAAGAATGTCTACGGGATGGCTTTTTGGAGCATCATGTGGTGGAGCCCACTCGGTATCAGATGACGCTGGATTTAATGATGCAGGCTAGACAAGGGAGCTTAAGGTGAAGTAAAGCTTCAGAAGCAGTGATTAGAACATGGTTGAATTTATTCTGCAATTTGAGAGAGAAGATAAAATCAGAGTTAATAGTATTTCAGCTGAATAAAGGCAACTTGAGAGGCATAAGGGAGAAGCAGGGTAGAATTGACCAGGACAGGAGTCTAGCAGGAAAGACAGGGGAGTGGCAATGGCTGGAGATTCCTCGATAATTTAAAAGACACTTCAGAGATTTATGCTGAGTAATAGAGGCATGGTACAGGGAGGATGAGGCAACCAGGGCTGACAAGGAACTCCGGGATTCTATATAAGCAAAAGAGCAAGTAGAGTGAAGGGCAGTGGGAAAATGGAGCATTGGAGCCAACAGAAGGCAAGAAAAAATAAATAAGGAGGGATAAGATTAATTTTGGGTTAAGCAAACCAGTAATATAAAGGAAACTGAAGATATTCTTTAGATAGATAAAGTGCAAAAGAGAGGTAAATGTAAATTGGGCCACTGGGAAATCATGTTGGAAAGACAGTCGTGGGAAGCAAAGAATTGGCTGAGGAATTTTGTATCAGTCTTCACGGTGGAATACACGAGTAATTTCCCAAGAATTGAAGAGAGTGAGAGGGCAGTCCTAAATACAGTGGCCATCCCCAAGAAGAACGTGTGAGAAAACGGAATGGCCTGAATGTGGATAACTCACCTGGTCCAGATGGACTACACCCTAGACTTGTAAGGTAGATCGCTGAAGAGTTAGTGCAAGTGTCAGTGGTAATCTTTCAGGAATGACTAAAATCTGGAAAGGGCCAAGTGGCTGTATCGTTGCTAACACGTCACCCTGTTTAATAAGGGAGTTAGGCAGAAGATGGAAAACTGCAGACTGATCAGCGGAACCTTGGTTGTGGGTAACATCATGGAATCCATCGTGAAGAATGGGATTTCTAAATACTTGGAGGTCTTTGGTAAAATAGGACAGAGACAGCATGGTTTCATCAAGGGGAGGTCGTGCTTGATAAACCTGCTAGAATGCATTGAGGGAGTAATGTGCAGTTTTGATCAAGGAGAACCAATAGATGTTATCCATCTGCACCTCAAGAATCCTTTGACACGGTGTCATGCATGAGGCTATTGATAAAGATATGGGGCCATGGTGTTAGAGGCAAGGTGGAAGCTGACGTTTGGCTCTCTGACAGAAAGCAGAGAGTGTGGATTAAAGTGTCCTTCTCAGGATGGCAGCCAGTGACAAGTGGTGTTCCACAAGACTGAGTTTTGGGACCACAACTTTTCACTTTGTACATTCATTATCGATATGAAGAAACTGGGGGCATTCTGGCTAAGCTTTCAAACAGTGCAAAGATAGATAGAGATACAGGTAGCATTGAAGAGATGGTTCGGCTGCAGGAGGGTGCTCTAGCTCATCTCCTCAACTGCCCAAAACTCTGTCCTTGAACTTCACCCTTCCAACTACAACAAGTTCGAACCTCTCTGGTGCTTGCCTTCCATCCCACCAACCTCAGGATACAATGCATCATCCTCCGCCATTTCTGCAACCAACGGTCAGACCCCACCACCAGAGATAAACTTCCCTCCCTACCCCTATCATCATACTGCTGTGACCATTCCCTCACAGCTCCCTCGTCAGGTCCACGCAATCCCAACAAGCCACCTTCCACTCCCAGCACTTTCTCTTACCACTACAACAGGTATGAAACCTGTGCCAACACCTCCCTCCTCACCTCCACTCAAGGCCCCAAAGTATCCTTCCACATCAGGCAGATTACATCCTGTCCATCCAAACACATCTTCTGGTCTGTCCATTGCTCCTGGTCTCCACTACATTGGCGAGACAGGACGTCAACTTGCAGAACGGTTCAGGGAACACTCTCGGACACGCACACCCAACAACCCCCCTGCCCTGTGGCTGAATACTTCTACTCCCCCACCGACTCCTCCAAGGCTTTGCAGGTTTGTGACCTCATCCACTGTCAAATTCTAGCCACCTGACGTCTGAAGGAAGAACACATCATCTTCTGTCTTTGGACCCTTCACACACACAGTATCAAGGCCAATTTTACCAGTTTCCTCATCTCCCCTCCCTTCACCTTATCCCAGATCAAACCCTCCAACTCAGCACCGCCGTCTTGAACTGTTCTACCTGTCCATCTTCCTTCCCATCCAACCACTCCACCTTCCACTCTGACCTATCACTATCACCCACCTTCATCTAGCTGTCACCTTCCAAGCTACCTTCCTCCCAGCACCAGCCCCTCTCATTTATCTCTCTGGCCCCTTCCACCCACCCCACATTCCTGATGAAGGCTTTATGCCTGAAACATCGAACCTCCTGCTCCTCGGATGCTTCCTGACAGGCTGTACTTTTCTATGACCACACTTTTTGACTCTGATCTCCAGCATCTACGGTCCTCACTTCCACCTGCTGAAGGATTTTTACAGGTTTGGAGAGTGAGAAAAGAAGTGGCAGATGTAGTACAATGTGGAAAAGTGTGGAAAAGCATTTTGCCCGGATGAATAGAGGCATAGACTATTTTATAAATAGCAAGCAAATTCAGAAATCTGAAGTGCAAAAAGACTAGGGCGTTCTAGTCCAGGAGTCTTGAAAGGTAAAGTTGCAGATTGTCAGTAGTTAGAAGGCAAATACAATGAGGGCATTTATTTCAAGAAGGCTTAAATATAAAAGCAGGGATGTACTTCTAAGGCTCTACAAGGCTTTGGTCAGGCCAAATTTGGATTACTGTGCGCAGTTTTGGGTCCCATATCTCAGGAAGGATGTACTGGTCTTGGAGCGTTTTCAGACGAGATTCACGAGAATGGTGCCAGGAATGAAAAGCTTGACATATGAAGAATATTTGGGGGCTCTGGGTCTGTATTTGATAGAGTTCAGAAAGATGCTGGGAGGTCGAATTGAAACTTACAGAATGCTACATCTCCTGGGACAGGGTGGATTTTGGGAAGATATATCCAATGGTAGGAGAGACTAGTACCAGAAGGGACAGAGTAAAGAGAAGACCTTTCCAAACAGAGATAAAGAGAAACATCTCCAGCCAGAGAGCGGTGAATCGATGGAATTCACTGCCACAGAGGGCTGTCGATTCCAGATCATTGAGTACATTTAAGAGTGAGACAGATAGATTCTTGACTGTAAAGTGGATCAAGGGTTACAGGTAGAAAGCGGGAGAATGGGGTTGAGAAGCTTAACAGCCATCATTGAATGGCGTAGCAGGCTCAATGGGCCTAATGGCCAAATTTCTGCTCCAATGTCTTCTGGTTGTATGGTTAATATTGGCTCTCCTCATTCCTCATTGGAGTTGAATCCTGGAATTTGATCTTCAAATGATTTATAAAGAGTAACGTTTCACGACTGATGACTGGGAAATATCATGTTCCCTCACTCCAGTCTCAGCAGCCATGTCCCCAATATCATAATCACACTGCATTTGAAATCCAATGGTACTTAATCACAGTTGATTAACATCGATAACATTAACAGCATGACCCTCACCTGCCCTCTGTGATTCTCGAATAATCATCTGAATTGTGTGACACGTCATATTCTCTGTTAACATATCCATGTCAGTTGTCCGTTATCACTCATGTTTTCGTAGGCACATTTTCCTGTCATATTCTGGACTAGAAACGTTCTCCCTATATTTTACTGACACTATAATCACTGATCAGTAGTTACAGACCGTATGTTTCCATTTATAAATGGAGAAACTTGTTTATGTTCTGACAATCCTTTGACGTTACTCCCATATCCAAGGCAGATTGAATGATTGCACGCATTCAATCTACCATCTCCACTATTCCGTCCCTCAGTCACTCCCACATATCCCATGCCAAGTTTTAAACGTTCTTTTGAATTTTATTAAAATCAATATGAAATTGAAAAGGATTAACTGGAGCTATTTGTTCAGTGACTGTAATTAATTTCAATCTCCTTGGATCCTAATTATCCCAGTGGAGAGTTTCCATCTTTGAATGATAAGTGGGCTCTTTTCAGCGTGTTATCCCATAGTACGAGTCGGAGAATCACTGACAGTACTAACAGGGATCATCAGCTCAAGTGAAAGGGGGAGTAGAGCTCAGAATCTGATAACATTAGACTGGAACGTTACAATAATGGTTCAGAATGTGAGGACCTTCGATTGGAATGTTCTAATAGTGAATCAGAATCTAAGATCAGTAAACTGGAATAGTACCACAATGGATCAGAATCTGAGATCATTAGACTGGAATGGTTCAACAATCGATCAGAATCTGGGAATATTAGACTGGAATATTACAATAACAGACAGGAGTTTATTCTGGGGACTTTACTTTCTTTCTCGGCCTTGGATATCATTAGCATTACGGATCCAGGATATCCTTTGGATTTTTCAACGTGGTTACTATCCCATCCTCGCGTTAGTTGGTGTTCCTTGTAAGTCATTATATTTGTCTACTAAACTGGGTTGAACTGAATTTCTGCTCATGATATATAAAATTTGGAAAGTGCAAGACAATGTCTTCAGTTACAAACAAAAACAACTTTTCTTATATTAATCAGTATCGAACTACTATTTCTCAATTACTCACTGATATGCAAGAAGGAACCAGACTGTTCTCAAACTCCATAATCCATTTTGACCTTCACAGATTTACATCTCTATCTCATCCCCACTCACCAATCCTGTCCAATACCACCGTCATGATATCGCAGTCTCGTCTTCAGTCTCATTGCAACTTCTGAAATAATCATAATTTGTGCCTTTGTTTAATCCGGATGCAACAGTTTCAAGTTCCTACTAACTATATGTCCGCAACTAAAAAATTGCTCTGGAGGATGATAAACTTGTTCTCTGTACAAATGGGACGACAGTTTATGGTGTTCAAGACTCATACTCTAGAGCCACAGAATAATAGTCTGTTGATATCTCATGAGGGAAATTAAAAACAACTATTTTCAGTTGCCATAAAAGCCCATCTGCTTGCCCCAAGTCCTTAAGCGAAGACAATGTGTCATTCTTCCCTGGTCAGGTTTCAGTGTGACTTCTGTGATGAACATGTGGGTGTTCTGCAACTTTAACAGAATTAAGAGCCAGCAATAACTACCTGACAGCACCAAGTCTTCTGAAAAATAGATTTAATGTAACATTTGTTTGAACATCTCGATTAGCTTATTTTCTCAAGACATAAACAAATTCAGCCAAATAGTTTAAATTATAACCCAAAATGCCCACCTCCAATCAAGTGTGAATTTAGTATATTGATAATCTTAAAAGCCAATGACACAGTCCCATGGTTTGGGGGTACAAGACCGCGGGAAATTAACAGTTGAGAGGATAACTGCCAAGTTACCAGCAGGCAAAGACTGCCTGAAAATTAGCTCTCCTCTCGGTAACTTTATTGATTAGTAACTGGTAAAAGCAGAATATCAAAGAAGAAAAGAAGACAGGAATATGGAGAAGAACCGAAAGCTTCTTGGTTTTGAGATAAGAAGTTTTGTAAATCTTAATTAGGAGTCTAATCGGACTAGTATAGTCGCGGGTGGGGGTGGGGAGATAAAATGTAGCTTAGAGGAAAAAGATGTAAATATTCGTTCGTCTACTATTCCCTATTATACTTTAAGAAATAAAGTTGCTAATTTTTACTTCAAATATTTTTGGACTCTAGAATTATCATGGATTACTGCAGTGGATAAATCTTTTCCCTGTTGCTGTTTTTACATTAAGCAGGAGAATGTATCCTGTGTTGTAACACTACAATCCCACAGGAATGTGCTTTTCTCTTTACTCTCCTGTGTAACCGCTGAACCAAACACTCAGTTCAAGATCGGCATAACATGCTGCCCTGACCAGGGCTGCATACATCCTGTGAGAGAACAGAAGTAAAGATAGCTCCCTTCCTCTGCCTGTTTCCCGTATTCTTATAGCTCATTTCTATTCAGGTCGGTGATCATCCCCTATTTTAGGTGTATTCAATCTCATTGAAATTCTCCCCGAGAGTGATGCACCTCTTCTACGCATCTCTGGTATTGGCTTTATTGATGCTGACGTACCGATGTAAGGAACTTATACATTCCATGTCAGTCATAGTGCATAGAGAAGGAATGGCTTTTTGTGGCACAGGAAAGAAATGGCAATGTCTAAGTGAGAGAAAAGGATTATTGCAATCGTCCCCGAGAGTGTTGTTGAGGCAGTATTTGGGGTACTCTAGATAGACTTTCTCTCAAGTTTCACCAGACTAATCCCTGGGGTGATGGCACCATGAGCAGTGAGTGAAACTCTGTGACAGAATAAGAGATGATTGTATTGAACCTGAAGGGGGATCGACAGTCACTCATTATTTTCTAAACAGGCACTGATACGATGATAAATTCCATGGCTTTTATTAACTCGGGTTAAATGATTCTTAACAGGTTAAGAGCCTCAGAGGACGTTCCCCTCAGCACACCCCCACTCCATATGTTGATCGAGAGAGACATTCATGCAGTACATTTAGTGTGTGATCCTGCATTTAACGTCATGTTATCCACAATCCCGACAACAGCCACAATACCTTCATTATAAAACAGTTAACTATTCCCCCAGCTTCTGACGTCCATGGAGAACCTGGGTCTGTGTCTCTGAGATGGAAGATGCCTCTCTGAGACTTGAGACAAAGCATCTGGCTACCTTCCTCACTGACAGCAAACCACGTCAAAGTGTCATGTGTCCCACAGGTAATGGAGCCATGAAGAACATCGTGGATCCCTCTCTGAGTGCATTCTATGCTCCATTGATTCGTCAGGTTGGAGCATCAATGACACCCTCCTGTTCCTGTATAAGTGTCTTGAGGGGCTGAATGGCCTCCTCCAGGTCCAATGGAACAGGTTCATGGGTCTGACTTGGCCCTGCCTGTTCCTGTTTAACAACTTGATGTGGTAATCAGACCCCTTCTCTTCCTGTGGAACAGGCAGTAGGATTGAATCGGCTATTGCTCCCTTTGTTCAGTAGTTTCGATGGGCTGAATGGCTTCTACATATCCGTTTCTAATGTGCCTGAGATGCTGAATGAGCTATTCATTTAACTGTGGAAATGTAGAGTGTCTGGCCTTGCTGTGACATGAATGTTACCGACACTTTAACAGCACAAGCCTGAATGCTGTCTGGGACTTAGTGCACATGGACACAGACTAGTCCAGGAGCTGAGGTGCGACACATTGTTCTGACCATTGGGTGATCTTCAGTGACCATCCCCGTTTCTGATCTTATGATGAGGAAAGACAGTGATGAACCAGCTGAAAATGTTTGTTTTGAGGCAGCGACCCTGAGGATCTCCTGCAGAGATATCCCAGGACTGAGAAGATTGTTGGTCACCGACCACAAACATCTTCCTTTATGCTCTAAAAGACCCCAACCAGTGGGGAGGGTACACCTGATTCCATTTAAGCTCAAACAAGATGGTCCTGATGCAATCCTCAGTCAAATGCTACCTTGTCATCAAGGCCATTCACTATTTCCTGAGCCCCTGTGTTCACCTCTTGTTCATATCAATAGATGATGGTGTCTGTGTTGGGAGTGTTTTCCTCTCATAGAGGGTAATCAATACCAGGAAGTATCTGGGCGAGATAGTGAGGGGAGTTACATCACTGAAAGTATTCAAAGAGGTGGTACATGAATTTTTGACCTGTCAGAGAGCTAAAGGGTGTGAAGAATTGGACATTAAAGACCAGTTATTGCTAACAGTAGGTCAGCCATGATGGTATACAATGGGTTGATCGTCCGAGTCACCTAATCTTGCTTCTTATGTTCTCATATTCTGTAATTACAAAATTAATCATTGTAATTTTTCTGAACGTTCTGTTATTGAATGTTGCAGTAATAGCGAATACAGTATTTTGTGAGTCATCTCAGGGTGAGGTATGGGGGCTGCATTCACAGTGAATCTGGTTTTCAACATGACCAACAAATGAAGCACAAGTTGCAGAGAGGAGACACTCTGTACAGAGACCAGAGGTGTATATTGAAACCAGCCTGGTTTTCCAAATAACATTTTCCAACCCACACCAAACCGTGTGTAACGGTCTTGAGGGATTGAATGATATCCTGTGTTACGGTGGACCAGGTATTTGGAGCAGGTGGCCTCCATCTGCTAATATCAGGAGCTGTGAGGAGCTGAATAGAACATAGGGACATAGGACTGTGCAGCAGCAGTGGGCTATTAGACACTTTGTCTCCGCTCCACCACTCACAAATTCCATGGGTGATGTGAATATCGTCTCAGCAGCATTTTTCTGTCGATATACCGTTTTCCTACATTCACTTGTCTGTCAAATGTTACCAAATATAACTTTGAATAAATGCAAGCATCCAGGCACCACAAACTGCCGGGGAAGGGAATTTCCACTTGAACAGCCCTTTGAAAATTTCTCATTTGTGTTTCAACCAATGTTGGAAGGTCACTACGTCCTTTTCCAGTCCCTCTCCTCCACTGGTTACACCAATCTTAAATGCAACCAGTTTTGTGATGTTATGAATGATGTAGGTCTCAGAGTAGGTCATTTTCTAGAAAAGTGTGAGACACAGAAAGTTGAACTCATAACAAATGGTAAAATGATAGAGTGCCCCAAACGTTATTCTGCCTTTGAAGTTATTCTGCTCACACAAGCTACTGGTCGTGGGATTTCACTCTGGAACAGTTGAATTTGGCTGAATTCCCTTTGTTTCAGGCAGTGGAGAGATTCCAGTGAATTCTCAGCAGAAATCCTTCACAAGTGGTAAAGATAACACAGGGATTTTATGGTCTCACACTTTGCTATTGGATGGAACAACATAAGAGAGAGAGATCAATAGGCTGCTGCTTCTCAGGCAGGGGACATTTTTCTCCCTCTCTGTGTTGAAACATACGATAATGTCAACTGAACACCAAACTGGACTATGTGTGCTCTTCTGGAAACTTCTCTGGAAAACCCAATTATAGATTATATGCAAGTGCATTCATTTCAATCGCAAAAAAGTCCCCACTTTATAATTTGAAGACATGCTTACATGTGTCTGTGTAATTTGTAAATATTGGTAGGTGTCTTCATAGTATGTGTGTTAATATAGATGCATCTTTTTCTTAAAGTTTATTCTCTAGCTTTAGTCTCCCTGACAAGAGATAATGTGCATCCAGCTGATACACTCTTCAGAAAGTCACGGACGGTTCAATACTATTTCTCAGCTAAGATCGAAACTGATAATCCCCGATAACATAAGGCCGGCATTCCAGGGGTGAGTAAAGGGAAACCTCTTTGAAAATCTTCGAAAATAATTAAATCCTTTCATTTTAGTTTCGGGGATCAAAACAGCACACAGTGCATCAAATGTGGTCACAGCAATGCCCTCGTACCGATGCAGTTAAGCATTCCTGCGATTAAACCTGATACCTTTTGCCAAAAACAGCATCATTCCACTTACCTTCCAAATCACTTGCTGCATCAGCAGACTGACTTCATGATTCATGTCCCAGGAACATGGAAACCGCCTGAATCACAGAGTTCTGCAAGCTGTCTGCATTTACATTGTTTACCATTGTTTTATCCTTCATGCCAAAATAGACGACCTACCTTCTGTTATTTCTGCTGAAGTTTTGCTCACTAACCTTCCCTGTCTGTTACACATTGCAGACTCACTACCTTCATTTGATGGCACATCAAATGACCATCTTGGTTTACGAGCTAATTGAGCTCCAAACAATTCCCTCCCCTTGGTTCAGATCTTTGATACAAATTGTTGATCATTGATGACCCCACAGTGATCTCTGAGGCACTCCATCAGTTACAGATTTGCAGCCTGAAAATAAACATTTGTCTCTACTCCCAGTTTCCTGTTAGCGACTGATCTTTGCTGGACAGGAGAGTCAATGTTCCCTGCTCCTGGGTAGCCGTTCAGGCGGGTTGAATGGCCTCCTGCTGGGCTGTGTAATGTACTCAACGAGCTGAATTACTTCATTCTATATTGCTGTGCAATTCCTTAGAGTGACAGAATGGTCTCCTCCTGTCTCATTGTATCGATCCCGTCTGATTGAATGGGGTGGTCCCCTACCATGTAATAGCCTCGAGGGTGGATTGAGGGAGCAACACACGGGTTAGGGGTAACAGAGGTCATTTGGCTGCACCATTAAGAATGCTCATGGCTGATCCGAGTGTGTCTGTCCATCCGTCTCCTGTCTGTTCCCAATAAACATTTACTCTCCTGTCCAACAAAGATCAGTCCAGCGCAGACTTTTACACTTAATGGCAAGGTCCTATGGAGTGTAGCTGAACCAAGAGACCTTGGAGTGGAGGTTCATAGCTCTTTGAAAGTGGAGTCGCAGGTAGATAGGATAGTGAAGAAGGTGTTAGGTATGCTTTCCTTTATTGGTCAGAGTATTGAGTACAGGAGTTGGGAGGTCATGTTGCTGCTGTACAGGACATTGTTGAGACCACTGTTGGAATATTGCGTGCAATTCTGGTCTCGCTCCTATCGGAAAGATGTTGTGAAGCTAGAACGAGTTCAGAAAAGATTTACAAAGGTTTCACCAGGGTTCGAGGATTTGAGTTATAGGAAGAGGCTGAACAGGCTGGGACTGTTTTAACTGGAGCATCGGAGGCTGAGGGGTGACTTTATAGAGGTTAACAAAATTATGAGGGACATGGATAGTGTAAGTAGGCAACGTCTTTTCCCTGGTGTCTGGGAGTCCAGAACGAGAGGGCATAGGTTTAGGATGAGAGGGGAAAGATACAAAAGAAACCTAAGGGACAACATTTTTCACCCAGAGGGTGTACTTGTTTGGAAAGGGCTGCCAGAGGAAGTGGTGGAGGCTGGTACAATTGCAGAATTTGAGAGGCATTTGGGATGGGTATACGAATTGGAAGGGTTTGGAGGTATATGGGCCAGTTGCCGGCAGGGGGGACTAGATTAGGTTGAGATATCTGGTCGGCATGGACGGGTTGGATTGAAAGGTCTGTTTCCATGCTGTACATCTCTATGACTCTCTCAACGAGTCTTCACTGCTCCTTGAGGATAAGGACACCACAGGTAGCACAACACTAAAGTGAAAGGTACGTCCTTATTTCTTTATGAGACCTGTTATCTTAAAACTTTGTTAAGTGAACATCAAATCACCACCTCTTTGCAGATATAAGGACAGAAAAAAAAGGAATAAACATAAACTATTCCGGACTCCAAACTTGTCCCACATTACCAATGAACTTTTCCAATCGAATATGTATCAAACCCATCCTCTGCTGCTGTCTCAGGAAGATAATACTTGTTAGCATAGCACCACATGAAAAAGAGGAGCAGAATGAGGCCATTCATCCCATCGAGTCTGATATGCCATTCAATAATTTCTTATATGTTCCTCAACCTCATTCTCCTGCTTTCCTCCAAGAATCCTTGATCCCGTTATAAAACAAAAAAACTTATCAATTTGTATCTGTGTCTCCGTGTGTGTATGTTTGTCCATATGCTTTTCATCTGTGTATTTGTGCATCTACGTTTGTTTTTCTGTGCATCAGCCTGTATGTTTCTAACTATGTTTGTGCCTATATGTGTGTGACTCTATATGTCTGCCTGTGTTTCTACGTGTGTGTATGCCTATTACCTTGTATGTATTGTGTTTGTTCGTATGTTGGGGTGATACCAATAATTCTGTGTATTTCTGTGTCTGCATCACTGTGCAGTAAGGTAACTGTAGTTGGGGGGGGCGGGTGGGAGTTAAAGGACCGTATTTCGAAATGCCAGTGTGTTTACAGTGAGAATTGTCTTTCACTCAGCACTACTCCTTAATCGGTCAGTGGGACATGGATGTTTCAGAAATTTCACGCGAGGCATCACAGTCCGCTTCATCTTGCATTAGGTTCCTCCCCACATGGCGGGTGTAGGGGGGGTGAGGAAGGGATATTGGGCACTCCACCACCCGGCTTGGCCATTTCTGTCCTATTCCAGGCTGTTTCTCTTAGAATAGAGAAAGGGATAGAAGGAGTGAGGGCATGAGTGGAGGGTCTTGCTGTTAGTGCTTTTGGAGGTGGATCTGGGAGGAATTGTGAGGCATCCGGAAGAAGGCAGTTTTGAATCAATATACTATTATTAATGTGTGGGCGTATTGCGTAGGTGACAGAGAAAGCGTGGGAAGGAAGTTGCTGAATTCAATAGTGAGAGCGGTAGTTCCTGAGCCTTATTTGGAGAAAGAGCATGAGGATTTTCTGGGGGTAGGTGCTATAACAGATATACAGACAAGGTGACGGAGCAGATAGAATTCGGTGACCATTATCCTGAGACAGCGGGGAGGATATTGATGCTTGCCCTGTATTGATGGAGATATCTTCAGATCATCTCAGCGTCGAGGTGAGCCTCCCCGAATGTCCTGTCCAAGTCTACACTAATAATGACACAGACCTGCCCCTCAGATTCCACAAATAGCAATGGAACTTACAAATAGCAAGGCGCAGCAAATATTAGTATGTTATATATCGGTTGCAGAAAATCTGAGCATCATATGCTCTGGAAATTAGATATGCAAGTTTCATGGATACTGCAGTTTTTTTGGATTTTCTCAAGCTGCTTCTAAACTGTTTTAACTAAGTGACTGCTAATGCTGTGCAAAATAAATTTTGTACCTTTATGTGAGGTGGGTTGAAGAGTATGTTGTGAAGCAAATTATAGAGCAGTTTATTTTGGGTTTGATGTTGTGTGATCAGAAGGAAGAATTAATAACCTTGCTTTGAACGAATAGAGACGTTATTAATGTGCATTTTACACGGTGTCTGCATGAATATAGAATGCTTGAACGTTCTGGTTAAACATCATGGTAGCCTGGAGGCTAGAGGGTCAATTTCGCTCCAGTGAATTGGGAAAGTACAATATAACATACAGTGGGAGGCAAGTAATGTTTGTTGGAGTCATAGAGTCAGACAACACGGAGACAGGCCCTTCGGCCCAAACACATCCATTCCGACCAATCTGTCCATCCACGCTAACCCCATTTCCCTGCTGTTGTCCTGTATCTTTCTAATCCTTCCTGTCCATGTATTTGTACAAATGCCTTTTAAATGTTGCGAATGTTCCCTCATCAACCTCTTCCACTGGCACATCATTCCATATGCGTATCACCCCTGTGTGAAAAGCAGTTGGTCCTCAGGTTCCCTTTGATTGTTTCCCCTCTGACCTTAAACTGATGCCTAACCATGGAAAAAAAACTGAGTGCATTCACTCTGTCCGTCCTTCCCATTATCTTATACACTTGTCTCAGATTCCCCCTCAGCCTCATACAGCTAAAATAAAAAGTCATTACTTGTCCAACCTCTCCCAATAACTCAGACCATTGAGTCCTTTGCAACATTCTTGTAAATTTCTTCTGCACTCTTTCCAGTTTCATATCATCCTTCCCATAGCAAAGTGAACACAGCTGAACATAACGCTCCCAGTATGGCATCACCAGAATCCTGTATAACTACAACGTAACTCCCTAATTTACATACTCGGTGATATACACTGATTAAGTCCAGTGTGCCAAAAGCTTTCTTCACTGCGCTGTCTACCTCTGAATCAAATTTCAGAGAACCATGCACCTGAATTCCAAGGTCCCTCTATTCCACTACACTCCTTAGGAACCAACCATTCACCATTAAAATCCAACCTTGATTTGACTTTTTAAAATGCAAGAACTTACACTGATCTATATTAACGTCCATTTACCATTTCTCAGCCACTTCTCCAGGTGATGAAGGTACTGCTGTATTTTCTGAAATTTCTGATAACCTTCCTCACTCTCCATGGTGCTGCCTATTTTAGTGTTGTCTTCAAAATTACAAATCATGCCTGTTCATACTCATCTAAACCATAGATATATGTAATATGTAGTGGACCCAGCACTAACCCGTGAATCTTTCCATTAATCACAGGCCTCCAGGCTGACAAGCATCCTTCCACTATTACCCTCTGCTTCCCACCATCAAGACAATTTTGTCGCTAATTTGGCAACTCCTCCTCAATTTCATGCGATCTAACCTTCCAGAGCAGAGTACCATTTGGAACCTTATTGAAGGCCTTACTGGAATCCATAAAGACTGCATACACCATCCTGCCCTGCTAAACGTTGCTAGTCACTTAATCAAAGAATTCGAACAAATTTGTGAGCCATGATCTCCCATGCACAAAGCCGTGCTAAATTTGATGATGGGCTTTTCCCCAAAACGTTGATTTTCCTGTTCCTCGGATTCTGCTTGACCTGCTGTGCTTTTCTAGCACCACTATAATCTTGCTCATAATCACACCCTGTCTTTCCAAATGCATGTACATCTTATCTCTCAGAACCTGTTCAAGTAAGTTACCTACAACAGATTTTACGTTTACTGGACTATAGTTCCCATATTTTTCTTTGTAGCCCTTCTTGAGTAAGGACACAGCATTCACTGTCCTCCAGTCCTTCGTAACTTTGCCCGTTGGCCAGCGATGATGCAAAAATATCAGCCAGGGCTCCGGCAATTCCTTCTATGTCATCCTGCAGTGTTCCTGAATATATCTGGTCAGGACCAGGAAATGTATAGATATATTGCAAAGTCTTTTTATTTCAGGTACAAGCATCAAAGAAAGGGAAGGTGACATAACAAATTCGAAAATGTAATAATGATAGGAAATGGCTTCAGAAGAATTTCATTCATTGTGGAAACCTGAGAATTCTCAGAAATTCACGATCCAGAAACAAGGGCCATGAAACTGATAAGGAAATCAAAAATAGAACATGAATGCTAACAAGCAGGAACAAAAACACTGCATAAATCTACAATCTGTATTTCAAAGGAAACAAAGTAAAAGCAAGGTCAAATATGGAAATTGGTAATTGGGAGAGGATAGTTTATTGTGAAGAACAGAGAAATGGCCAAGAAAATAATCAATTGAATTGTATCTGTCTTCAAGGAGGAAGATCCATAAAATCAGCCAGTAATACCAAGTGATCATGTAGCGCTTGTGCAACTGAAGACAAAAAGTCAATTTATATCAGTAACAAGGTAGTATTTGTAAGTGTAACTGGATTGAGCATTGCTCGGCCTGACAAACCTGACGTACTTCATATTAAAATGTCAGACATAAATCAGCAACAGAAGTATTAATTGCACTGTCGATGACTGTGTTTTATTTTCCTGTGTACTCTGCAGAGGCCGGAAGCCATTCCAGATAAATGGAAGATGGAAAACTTTGTCCAAGCACTATAGATTAATGGAAGGGATCCAAACATCTATAAAGGGAAGAAGGCAGAGTTTGGAGAACTGCCGACCAATTAACTTGACATCTGCAGGGAAATTGTTGGAATCTATTATGCAACATGTGATATTGGATATTTAGAAATTAATAGGATCAATGGAGGGAATCCACATGTATTTCTGGCAGATGTCTACCTCGATGTGCTATTAGTTGTTAGACCCCATCTACCACCCCCTGAGAAAAGGAACAGAAAATGACTTCGCCACAGGAAATGACATCACCAACCCAAAGAAGCCCTTTAAAAGCAAGCAGGAATGTGTAGCATCGCTTCGCCAGAGGTCCACTGAAGATGTTACCTCGTAAGGTAAGGAAACTTCGGGAAATGAACCTGCTAGCTCAGCGAGCAAACCTGCATCCATTGTGAACAGTGTTGGTGACCCAATCTGAGAAAGAATATACTGACCACAATAAAACTGCAATGGACGTTCTCCAGATTAATCCCACAGATGGTGAGAATGTCTGATGAGGAAACCCGGCCTATGTTCTCTAGTGTTTCAAGGAATGAGAGGTGGGTCACAGAGAAATTTACAAAATTCACAAAACATATGACAAATTGGAAATTAACAGGACGCTTCCCTGGCTGCCCAATCCAAATTCAAGGCAAATAATGGCAAGATAAGGGATAGGCCACTTAAGACCGTAATTTTGAGGAAATTCGTCACTCGGTGAGAACTGCCTAAAACAGGGTCATAGAAACCTGCTGGAAGGGTAAGATTAAGGAAAATCTCCAGATATTCTGCAAGTGTGTCAAGAGGAAATGTATAACAAGGGAATAGGTACGAGTCATTAATGACTTGCCAAGTTGCATCCAAATCAACTTCGTATTAGGAGACAGAGGGTAGTGGTTGAAGGCTGTTGAAACCGATGGTTGAAACCGATGTCCAATGGTGTATCACAGGGATCAGTGCTGTGATTCGGAGGTGCTGGTGTTAGACTGGGCTGAACAAACCTAAAAATCACATAACACCAAACAATAGTCCAGCAGGTTTATTCAGAGGCAAGAGCTTTCAAAGCACACAACCACCTAATGAAGAAGCAGCGCTTCAATGTTAGTGCCTCCGAATAAACTGGTTGGACTGTAACCTGGTGTTGTGTGATCGTTAACCTTATTATTTGTGGTATTCATAAATGATGCAGCTGTGACTATAGACCGGGGTGGTGGGAGTGTGACAACTAAGTTTCTGTTTGATACAAAGATTGGCAGTGAGGAGGAAGATCTTATGTTACAGGAAGATAGAGATGGAATGGTCAGATGGGCAGAACAATGGCAGATGTAATATAACCCTGATAAATATGAGGTGATACTCTTTGGGTGAAGGAACTGGACAGGGAGTACTCAATGAATGTCAGCACACGAGGAAGCTCAGAGGGTGTTTCTCCACACTTCCCTGAATGTGACTAAATATGTTAATGCACAATTTTGAGAAAGCACAAGGGACCGTAAACATAATCTTTATTCGTCAAGGCATAGATTGTAAGAGCTATGCGGAACTTTGGTTTGGACAAGATGGAATACTGTGTGTAGTTCTGGGAAACACATTATGAGAAGGATCTGATTGTAGTGGAGGGGGCTCAAAGGAGATTCACCAGGATGTTCCCAGGGATGGAGCATATCAACTATGGAGAGAGTTGAAAAAGCTCGGATTGGTTAGTTTGGAGCAGGGAAGGCTGAGGGGGCCGTGATTCAGAAGGAGACGATTCCGAGGGACATGGACAGGGTGGATAGACAGCAGCTTTTCCTTTTAGTCAAAGGTCCAAGAACAATGCAGCACATTTTAAAGTGACGGGTTTGATATCTGGAGGGAATTGAGGTTTGTTTTTCACCCGGGGGTGTTGGGGTCACGAACGCCCTTCCTGAGAGAGTTGTCATGGTAACTTCACAACCATTAGAAATATAAGGCTGTGCACTTGAAATGGCATAAGATTCACGGCTAGGGGTCTTGTGTCGGAAAGTGGGGCTAATGTAGACCGTGCTGTATTGTTGATGGGACAAAATCTGTGTTCTGTGTTTGTATGGCTGTGGATGGTCAATCAGTGAGTAGCTTAAGATAGGAATTGATGGGTCTCTGAAGAGTATATTAACAAAGGTTTTAAGATTGAACTTGTAATATCTTCTGAAAATATGTCAATGGCAAAATTAAGTGGAAAAGGTGCAGCTTTCTTACAATCTGATACCAGAGGATTGAGGACAGGGAAAAGGCAGACCTCTGGAGCAAATACATTAATTATGTCTTCACAGAAGAAAACGAAATAAAAAAAAGAAAACTTCCCAACATTACTCGTGAACATGAGTCTGTTGAGAAAAAGGGAATAGAATGAAGTTAGCAACCAAACAGTTTTAGAGGAAGTAGATTAGATTAGATTACTTACAGTGTGGAAATAGGCCCCTCAGCCCAACAAGTCCACACCAACCCGCTGAAGCGCACCACCCAGACGCATTCCCCTGCATTTGCCCCTTCACCTAATACTACAGGCAATTTAGCATGGCCAATTCACCTAACCTGCACATTTTTGGACTGTGGGAGGAAACCGGAGCCCCTGGAGGAAACCCACGCACACACGGGGAGAATGTGCAAACTGCACACAGTCAGTCACCTGAGGCGGGAATTGAACGGGGGTTTCTGGCGCTATGAGGCAGCAGTTTTAACCACTGTGCCAGCGTGCCTCCGACGAGTGTTGGAACTGAAAGTAATGAGCACAGACAAAGTCAACAGAGATCGATCAAATGGGAATCATATTTGTGAAAGTGACGTTTAGCATAATTATGGAGAAGCAATCAATGCAATATGCTTGTATTTTCAGAAAGATTTTTGATATAGCCCCAAGCCTATTATGCAAATTCAAATCCTCTGGGACTGGGACAAATATGGTTTTAGAATGGGACAGCTGGCTGGAAGCAGTGAGTAGAAATAAAACAATATGCTTTTTTTGAAAGGATGGCTTGGAGGATATAGCAAGGATCGGGGTTTGGGCTCCAACTATTCCCAATACACATCATATATTTTGTTGAGTGGATCAAATTCAATATTTCCAAGTTTGTTGATGGCACTAAACAATATCGGATTGTGAGTGGGTGAGCAGGATGTCAAAACCTGCAAGGTGATTGCGACAAGTGGAGTGTCTGGGTAAATACATGGCAGATGGAGAGTAATGAGTGGGTGGGGGGGTATGGTCTATGGGGGATATGTGATATTGTGACCTTTGATGGTAAAAACAGGACGGGACCTATCATTTGAAAAGGGATTGTTTGAAAAATGTTGATCTATAAAGGAACTTAAACTGCATTTTTGTATCCTTTTGTGCAGCCCTCCGAGGTCAGTGTAGGGCAGTGAGATCTGAATCCAGAAGTCAGTACTGGGAATGGCATTGGGCCGCTGACTAGTGTACACAGACCCAACAAGTGGGGAGCTGTAATATTGAAAAGGATCTGGATCTCTCTGTGCAGCGGTCACTGAAAGCAATTTTGCAGGAGCAGAAAACAGATAGGCACATAAATCGTGTATTCACCTTCATTCCAGGGGGATTTGAATCCAGGAGTAAGGGTGCTTTACTGCAGGTGAGCAGGGCCTTGGTGAGACCTCATCTGGAACATTGTGCAGTATTGTGTGCAGTTTTGGTCTCCTTACCTAATAAAGGAGAAACCTGATATTGCGGGAGAGCAGTAAAGGATAACCAGACTCATCTCTGGAATGACAGGTTTGTTGTTGGAGCAGAGTTTGAGGCGGCTATGTCTGTATTCCATGGGCTTTAGGAAAATGAGTGGAGATCTCAGTAAAATATATAAAACTCTGTTCGGAAGAGACAGATTGGAAACATGGGTGACAATTCCCCTGGCTGGGACATCAAAACAAGGGGTCACAGTATTAGGTACAGACAGGCCACTCTGCATTGAGATGAGAATAAACGTCTGCACTCAAGAGACTGGTGAACCTGGGGTAGTAACTCCCAGATCAGGCTGTGGAAACCAAGGCACTGAATATAAATATGGATTTCTGGAAACTAAAGTGATAGGGAGACAGCAGGGATGGTATGAAGATAGAGGATCAGGTACCATTACAGGTTGTTCTCCAATAACGTGGTAGTTGCATTCCTGTGTATCACTGTGTTGCAGAAAATCATGCAATGTTAATGATGTGGTCTATGGGGAAAGGAGGATAATGGATGAACTGCAAAATATCAGTAAAAAACAAAAACTGAAGTTAGTCTGACACACACTAGTACAGTCTAATTAAACCTTTAAATCATATATTGTAATGAAATAGTGCTAATAATGACAATGCAGTCACTGGCTACATCCCTGTCCCTTTCAGCAAGCTCTTCACCAGAAATCGCACAGGACTGACTGATCATGTGATGCCAACATGGAATTCCAGTTCTCCTGAAGATTCTCCCCCGGTTTGAAATAAAGCTCCTTCTAATTGGAGAGAGCAATTCCCCGTTTCAAGCTCAGGTTCAAAGCTTGCAGAGCGGATTGCATTCCTGTTTTAGCTGATTGCATTTGGCAGACAGAGGATCCTGAAGCTGGGTTTTGTTGTTCAGCTGGTGCCTGGCAAGGAGTCGCGTCACAGTGAGCAGGAGTTAACTTTATAGAAAAAAGGTGCGCAATTCACGAATTGCATTGCAGTCAAATCAGTTTAATAAACACACGTTATCAGAGAACTGCATGTATATTGAATCGAGGAGCAAGATTGATGAACTGAAGGGAATACAACAGTTCTTATTTTATATTTCATAATGTTTAAACGTGTTAATAGACATGAACACTGTGTTGGGAAAACTGCATTGAGGAGATTTTCTCCATGAACTAGAATGGGGAAAGCTCAGTGTGTTGTATAACCTTTCCTGATGTTTCTGTGCAGTCTGTGGGAAAGCTCTGTAAATGTTGTCACAAGCTCTCAGATGTTAGGAAGAAGGTCTCTGCAGAATCAACAGGACTGTGATTCCCGCTCTCTTTTCTGATATCAAGACTGGTGCCGGGTATTCTGTCTGTTTTTTTTTCCTTTAAGACCACAGAGCAGTGTGATACAATAGAGTGTCTTGCTTGGCCGTTTCAGGGGCCATTGAAGAATTGATCACATGTCTGTGTGTCTGGAGTCACTTTTAGGCCATACAAGAAAAGCACGGGAGATTCACTTTCTGAAAGTACATTGGGGAAGGAGATCAAAGTTTACAATCAACATTGGATACAAGGTCACTGTTACAGTCACCAGATTCTAGATCTTAATATTTTATTAATTGTTTTTAACTTCCACCAGCTGCCGGAGCATTATCCTGTATTAGATTAGCAATCCAGTGACATTTCCACAACAGCACCATCTCCACATAGGAACCTATCGGAAACCACAAAGTGCGGGTTATTTCTGGACTGCTTGACAGCTCTGTCAAAAAGAACCCCCACCAATTTGATTATCGTGAAGGGACTGAGGGGGTGTTAAATGGTCAGAATGTAATTATTCACCTATTAGGGGACCGGACATAGTTGAGTAATTTTTCACATTGCCAGGGGGTTGTCAGAGTTGGAGGTGGAATTAAACAGTTTCCCCAGGGACGCGGCTTGTTGTGCAGCGTAAGTCTTCAGACCTATTGCAGGAATGCTGTCAGGGTCCATTGTCTTTTTCGTATCTACTGTGTTCAGCTGTTTCGTCATGTCACATGCAGCGAATCGAATTGGTTGAACACTGCCATCTGTGATTCTGTGGATATCATGGCGAGGGTGAGTTGGATCATCCATTCAACACCTTTGGCTGAGGATGGTGCAGATACTACATCCTTGTCTTTTTCACTGAGGTGCAGGGCTGTTCCATTATTTAGGATGGGGATATTTCTGGAGTCCTTTCCTCCAGTAAGTTGTTTAATAGTACAACGACATTTATGTCTGGATGTGGCAGGACTGCAGAGCTTAGATCTGATCTGTTGGTCTTGGGATCATTTCATCCTCTCTATCAGATGTTGGTTCTGCTGTTTGGAATGAAACCATTCAAGTGCGGTAACTGTAATAGGTTGTGATCAGCTAGGAACACATGGTTCAGACCGTGGCATGTTCACCCACACGCGTCACTGAACCATCGCTCGGCTTGATGGTAATGGTAGACTGATGGATTATCCAGGGGAAAATGTTACAGATGATTTTTTAATATAATCCTGCTTCTGTTGCTGCTGTTGTCTACAGCATCACATGAGAGCCCAGTTTGAGCTGCAATATCTGCAATTCAATTCTACTGACTCTCCCCCAGTTCACATCGAGACCCAGTCACCGATCAGCCGTGTACTCAGTGACCGCACCTGTTTTTTAATGCAGTAATATTTCCATTTTCATATTCTCATTCTGCTGATGGTTCTCCTTGGTGTCATGCTTCCAATTTGTTACATTACTCAAACCCTTTAACATGTTCATCTGAATCTTTTCCTTGCTCGTCATGCCATCTGCGTTTGAATTGAATGTGTTTCCCTCTAGTTTTCTCCCTGACCATGAGTAAGAGCTATGTGGTTTCAGTGATGCCAGCCTATGCAGTTTCTGAGCGAATGAATGTGTGGACTTCAGTTCCCAGTGTAGGGCGCTCCATGTTGGACAGGGCGTTTGAGCAGCTTTCAAACACGTCATTGGAACTTGTTCAAAAACAGAAATTGTTGAAGAAACAAAGCAGTTCTGGCGGCATCTTTTGTAGTGAATGTAGAGTTAATCTTTCGAGTCCAGTGGCCCTCTACAAAGCCCACAGTTTCTTCAGCAATTTTTGTATTTATTTTGTATTTATTGCCAGTATCCATAGTTATTTGTTTCATTGAAACTTTGTGCTGTGCCCATTCGTTTGTGAAGAGCCTCAGCAGGTCTGGCAGCATCTGCAGAGACAGAGAAACAGAGTTGGCATAACAAGCCCAATGTGACTTGTTCTGAACTGAAAAGAGTTGGCTTTTTAATACTTTGCCGGAGATGGGGGAATGGGTGACCTGGAAAAGAGGGCGTGGCAAAAGATAAACGGGCTATTAGCAGTGGTGAACGAGAATATGACGCAAAATGGGACTAAATTAAGGTGTGAAAGGGGGAAAGGGGTTCTTTCTCGTTGAGTGTAAGATAAAGAAGACACAACCACACAAGGCCATAGGGTGAACAAGAGAGAGAATGTCGACAATGTGGTATTATATAGATCTAGATCTGTACGTTTTCACAGTATACATCATCACTGCCTTCACACTATGGAATTCAGGTACTTGACATCTTATTAGCACCAGTAAGAGTTTCATGCTGCCTTAGTTTTGTAACATAGAGTAAAAATAACAGTATGAAGTTTGGGCTGTTTTCTACATCTGTGATTTTTAATATTCTTTCAAATTTGCAGTGCTTATCGTTAAACGTTTGATCTTGAAGTTAGTATCAGATGGAGTGTACGCATTTGAAGGGTGGCATTCTAGAAGTTTATAATATCATGGGAGGCATGGATAGAGTGAATAGCGAAGGTCTTTTCTGTAGGACCAGGGAGTTCAAACACAGATGCATGGCTTTAAGGTGGAAGGGGGGAAACCTGAAAGGGACAAAGGGACAACTTGTTTTTACACAGAGTGTGATGTATTATGGAATGAGCTGCCAGAGGAACAGTGGGAGATGCAAGTACAGCTACAATATTTCAAAGACATTTGGACAAACATATGAATGGGAAAAGTTTAGAGGCATATGGGCCAAGTGCAAGCAGATGGGATTAGTATAATTTAGAAAACCTGGTCAGCATGGACAAGTTGGACCAAAGGGTCTGTTTGTGCTCTATATGACTGTATGAATGTAGAAACTGAGGAAAATGTACGAAAAGATATGATGTAATAAATTGGTAAGAAATATTAAAACAAGCATCATGAGCTTTTCTGTCAACATAAAAAAAAGCCTTGAAGATGTGCGTGTGAGCTGAGAGGGAAGTGAAGTGAGGACAAGTCCCCCGGGCCTGACGGGATATATCCTAGGATTATGTGGGAAGCAAGAGAGGAAATTGCAGTACCGTTGGCAATGATCTTCTCGTCTTCACTGGCAACGGGGGTGGTACCAGGGGACTGGAGAGTAGCGAATGTTGTGCCCCTGTTCAAAAAAGGGAATAGGGATAACCCCGGGAATTACAGGCCAGTTAGTCTTACTTCTGTGGTAGGCAAAGTAATGGAAAGGGAACTGAGGGATAGGATTTACGAGTATCTGGAAAGACACTGCTTGATTAGGGACAGCGAGCACACGGATTTGTGAAGGGTAGGTCTTGCCTTACAAGTCTTATTGAATTCTTCGAGGAGGTGACCAAGCATGTGGATGAGGGTAGAGCAGTGGATGTAGTGTACATGGATTTTAGTAAGGCATTTGATAAGGTTCCCCATGGTAGGCTTATGCGGAAAGTCAGGAGGCATGGGATAGAGGGAAATTTGGCCAATTGGATAGAAAACTGGCTAACCGGTCGAAGTCAGAGAGTGGTGGTAGATGGTAAATATTCAGCATGGAGTCCAGTTACAAGTGGAGTTCCGCAGGGATCAGTTCTGGGTCCTCTGCTGTTTGTAATTTTTATTAATGACTTAGATGAGGGAGTCGAAGGGTGGGTCAGTAAATTTGCAGATGATACAAAGATAGGTGGAGTTGTGGACAGTGAGGAGGGCTGTTGTCGGCTGCAGAGGGACTTAGATATGATGCAGAGCTGGGCTGAGGAGTGGCAGATGGAGTTCAACCCTGCCAAGTGTGAGGTTGTCCATTTTGGAAGAACAAATAAGAATGCGGAATACAGGGTTAATGGTAGGGTTCTTGGTCAGGTGGAGGAACAGAGGGATCTTGGGGTCTATGTACATAGATCTTTGAAGGTTGCCACTCAGGTGGATAGAGTTTGTAAGAAGGCCTATGGAGTATTATCGTTCATTAGCAGAGGGATTGAATTCAAGAGTCGTGAGGTGATGTTGCAGCTGTACAGGACTTTGGTTAGGCCACATTTGGAGTACTGTGTGCAGTTCTGGTCGCCTCACTTCAGGAAAGATGTGGAAGCTTTGGAGAGCGTGCAGAGAAGATTTACCAGGATGTTGCCTGGAATGGAGAGTAGGTCGTACGAGGATAGGTTGAGAGTTCTCGGCCTTTTCTCGTTGGAACGGCGAAGAATGAGGGGTGACTTGATAGAGGTTTATAAGATGATCAGAGGAATAGATAGAGTAGACAGTCAGAAACTTTTTCCCCGGGTACAACAGAGTGTTACAAGGGGACATAAATTTAAGGTGAAGGGTGGAAGGTATAGGGGAGACGTCAGGGGTGGGTTCTTTACCCAGAGAGTGGTGGGGGCATGGAATGCGCTGCCCGTGGGAGTGGTAGAGTCAGATTCATTGGCGACCTTTAAGCGGTATTTGGATAGGTACATGGATGGGTGCTTAATCTAGGATAGAAGTTCGGCACAACATCGTGGGCCGAAGGGCCTGTTCTGTGCTGTATTGTTCTATGTTCTATGTTCTATGAGGAAAGTACATTGAGGCCATTAGGAGGGTGTGACTGGAGAATGGCCACAGGGAACAAACAGATAATTTACGCTAGTATTTTAAATCACTCCTCATGGGGAAAGTACTGTAAGCATGTCAATGGTATAAACAAAGTGGTAACAGGAGGGAAGTTCTTGAACTGTCTCTCACAAAAGGAACAAGGTATTTACCTACCAGATAAGAATAAGGGTAGGCAGGTCAGCAGTAATTCATAGTTAATTTTAAAAGAAGTGGTCACAGAGTGAATAGCGGCATTGTGTGAAATATTCCAAACTCTTTGGATTACAGGAGTGTTCCAGTGAAACTGGAGAATCTCCAATGTGGCGCCTGTCTTCAAGAAAAGAATGTGACAGAAGGCAGGAACAATTTACCCTAACCATTATTGCTGGGAATCTGCTATAGCCTGTTCTTTAGCAAGGCATTGCAGGGCACTTAGAAAAGCTTAACGAAGAGTTGGCATGGTTTTGTAAAGGGGAAACTATTTTTGCTCTGTAAAATCATACAAATCCTGTTTTGCAGATCCCTGAGAATGTCAAGATTAGAGTCATGCTAGAAAAGCACAGCATGTCAGGCAGCAGCCGAGGAGCAGGAAGAAAATCAATGTTTCGGGCAGGAGCCGTTCATCAGGAATCATTGAGAAAGTGACAAGCAGATTTGATAAAGGGCACTAGTCAACATGAGGCTTTCCAGAAAGTTTTCGCAAGGTATCACAAAAAAAATGTTCTGACACAAGATAGAGGCTTGTAGTATGATGAATAATATATTTGCATGGGATAATGGTTGCTTAACACATAGAAATCGGAGAGTCAGGATTAATGGATCTTTATGATAAAGACGTATCTACTGGATTACCACAAATATCAGGTCGATGGCATCAGTTATGTACAATCTATACTGATAGCCTGACGGCGGGAGCTGACTGCAATATACATTGGAGTTTGTGGATGACTTTGAGAACCAAAATGCAGGCTGCTATTTAATGAAGAGGACTTCCAAAACAGGAGTAGTACAAAGAGATTGGAGTGATCCTAAGTATGAAACGTAACGTCTGCATGCTGATGCAGCAAGTAACTAGGTTGGTTCATGAGGTGGCTTCCTGAGATAGAATGTTTGAATTATTGAATACATTTAAAATGGTGAGGAGATTATTCATTGTGGTTGAAATAAATGAGGGGCTTATTACTGAAATGTACAAGACACAGAGGGGGCTTGACAAGGTAGATGCTGAGAAGGTGTTTCCCCTGAGTCTCGAACTCGAGGTGGTAGGTACTGAATAAGGGACATCGATTTCAATCTGAGGTGAAAAATGATGCATTCTCTCAGAAGGTAGTGAATGTCTGGAATTCCCTAACCCAGAGAGTTGTGGAGGGAAGCAGGAAATTGGATAGGAAAGTGGAGTTGAGCCCGGAAATAGAACAGCCATGTTTTTATTGAATGAGAATTCAGACTTGAGGGGCCGAATAGCCGTCTCATGTTCCTACTTCTTAGTTTTTTACGTCATGCTTTTGGAAAGTAATTGGTTATTTTCCTGGAAGTAGTGTTGTACAATGTTGCATTCAGGAGAGGAGAAAATTTGCCTGAGTTAATCCTGGATGGGATATGAGATCTGCATTTAAAGCAGTTCCAGAGCAGAAGTTACAGAGTGGGGAAGCATGGAAAAAGGGATTGCGGCTGCGGGCCACTTCCTCACCAAGCCTGCAATTTCCAAGTGCATTTCCGAAACTACACCTAACCATCGGCGTGGCTTCGATCTGCCTGTTTGTAGCAGGTCCGAAGGCCTGAATGGAACATCAGAACATAGGGCTGAGGGACGCGAGTGGGCTAAACGGCCCTTTGACACTAAACCACCAGTAAATAAGGTCATGGCTCATCTCATTGTGCTCCCAGCTGCACTTTTCTCTCCATGCACCATTGTCCCTGATTCACCTGTCGATGGGAAATCAGACAAAGCCAGCCTCGATATAATATAAAGATTCAGCCATCCTAAACTTCTGGGGAAGGGAATTCCCACTTGAGTGAATCCGACTTTGTGAATTTTTCCTCACTCCGGTTCTGACTAAAGTGGAGGGTGTCACTCTTTCCTTTTCTAGTCCCACTCCTCCACTGCTCACAACAAATTTTAAATGTAACCGGGTCGGTGATATGACCGATGATAAAGGTCTCAGACGGGGTCAGGTTCAGTGACAGGAACAAGTCAGGCAGATTTCTTTCGTCAGCCGCAGGTAACTAATAGGGCTAACGGAGCAGCGTGATAGATTTGTGGTTCGCACTGTTGCCTCATATCAGCAGGAGCTGAGCTCAATTCCAACTTCGTCCCACACTCTATGTGGAGTTTGAACATTCTTCCCGTGTCTGTGTGGGTTTCTTCCCAGTTCTCCAACTTCCTCCCACAGTTCAAAGATATACAGCTTAGTTTGATTGGCAATGCTAAATTACCGATTAGTCGGTTTGTTTTTGCTTTCTCAGAGTGGAGTGAGTCTTTGGAACACTCTTCCCTGTAGACCATTCGAGGCAGAGATATTGAGTACTTTTGAGGCAACGTTCACGAATCACAAAGGAGTCAAGGATTAGCGAGGAGTGGGCAGCAATGTGCAGTGTTGCGGAAAATGTAGACAGTGGTACTGAATGACACGGCTCCAGAATATCCAGGAATTAAACGAAATGATAACATTGATAAGGTTTTAACGGGGAAACAAGATGGCAGCGATCTGAAAGGTCAGCTTTGCTGATCTCTGTATCACAATAATGCTCGACCCCACCCCACCACAGTCATTTACTTACAATTGAACACTAAAAGAGCTACAGAATCCTTACTAATGCCATTTTGTCAAGTGGAAATGACAAAACATGGGAAAGGATCGAGTAAGTCCCAACACGCAGCGCACCCGTCAGAAGCTTTCAGCATGTCTGTGGCCGCACCTGTAACACCCTCTGTTCGTTTAATGGACCGAGTTACTCATCAGGACATGGTCACCGAGTTCACCAAGTTTCGGGAAATGACTGAAATCATGATTGAAGAAAAATTCAGCAGGAGGATAGAACCACTCTCAGCAGTGCTCCAAAAACATGAACAACAAATTGAAAGGCTTGGAAACAGAACAGATGAGTTCGAGAGCCAAACTGCAGAGGCAGAGACTGCGATCCATTCCTGTAAGGAGCGAATCCTCACCCTTGAAAAACAGGTCCGTCCCTTAACTGAACAAGGTGACGACCTCAAGAGCAGGGGCAGGATGAAGAGTGTTCATATCATCCGTCTGCTGGACCAGACATATAGTGATCAGTCAGTGAGTTATTTTGAGAGAACTGGCCGCAGAGATTCCTTCACTTCGAAGCTGAAGAGGGACGGGTGAAGAGTGAGACAGTTCATCGGGTTACAGTGCGCAGGTCAGGCTCATACCAACGCCCTCACCCTGTCCTTGGGCGATTACATAGACCCGAAGAGGGTTCCAGGATTATGTTCTTCCAGGTCTTTTCAGCGGCAGTGATTCAGAAAAGAAAATATTTTGATGATATCAAGAGAAGATTAAGGGAACTTGAGATTCAGTATTCCTTAATGGACTCAGCGGTGCTCCGTATGCACTAGTGGATCTTTCAATAGATCCACTAACTCTCCAGAGGATGTGAAAACTTTGTGGACACTTTAAAGTAGGCTGGATGCGTTAATGGAAAGCGATAACCTTGTTTCTCTTTTTTAAAAGAAAGTTTGTTCACCGTTTCTGGTATTAAGCAGTGTTAAATTATAGTCGAGGATGGGTAGAGTACACACTTTTAACTTCTTCATTAGTAATACTACTCGTTTTTCTCTTGCTTAGTTTGTGTGTCGGGTTCGGCTCAAGCTGGAGGAAGTTATGAAGGTGATCTTGATGACTGAATGCCTACCTAAGGGCAGTTCAATCCCAATGTTTGTGATTAATAACCCTGGATGCAGTATTGATAATGGGGCAGAAGATAGAGATTAGTGACGTGCAAATGCCCCCAGTCGGCGGGGGGTAAATACCCTTCCTGAGAGCCAATGGCACTTTGTACCTTTTTTTTGTTTTTGTATGTATTTAGGTTTGGAACGTTTTGAGAGCTTGTTAGTTGTAGTAGCTTTAGTTTGTATTTTTTTAGGCTCTATGATTATTTTTTCACTGGTGCTCAGTGATTTGTAATTCGAGTTCTTCCTCTCTGGATTTCAAATATTGTTTCAGTGTGTAATGGCTAATGTCGTGCTTAAATGGCGTATCTGAAACATTTAGGGGAGCATTTCGCCAGTTAAGAAAAAGGCGAGGGTGGATATTGTCATATTGCAGAAATGCACTTTGATAACAAGGAACATTTGACATTGCAGCAAGGTGGATTTGATCGGGTTTATTTCTCGTCTTTTAACACGAGGAATAGGATAGAAGCCATACTGGTGAGGAAGAATCTTTCATTTAAATTAGTAGATTGTATTAGACACCCACGGGAGGATCATAATCCTCAAAGATATATGGGGAAGAAAGCAATAGTTTGAATGTTTATTTCTGCCTGGCTCACTGGTGTAAATTCCTGATAGATGCATTTTCTAAATTAAGTAATCTTTCTTCGTAGCACATTATCGTAGGAGGAGTTTTCAATTGTCTTTTGCACCCACGGTGGATAGCATGCCCAAAGGCTCCTAGCACCATCTTTCCAATCTAAGCAATTAGTGGATTTTTGTGTGGAACTGAGGCTGGTGGATGTTTGGAGGCAGATCCACCTCATAAATAGGGATTTTACTTTCTTCTTTAATCCGCAGAAATGCAACACTCGTGTTGATCTCTTCCTCAACTTGCAGCGATCTTCGATTCAGTGGTTTTCTGTACAATTGGGAATATTACCATTTCTGACCATGCAGCAGCATACTTACTCGTTAAGATTAAGGCAATATAGCAGGTTCGAGACTCTGCCGAATCACTTTATTTTTAAGGATCGAAAGTACATTGAGTATTTCTGTAATGAATTCAGATCTTTCTTAGACATTAATTCAGATTCAACCAGTAACCCATCCATTCTATGGAAAATTGCTAAGATTTATGCCAAAGGAATAATTATTCCTTAGGATGCGGGGAAGCTGGAGCAGGAACGCTTGCTCCAGGCACGGTTGAAGGCAGCCGAGAGGGTATAATGTGATAGACCCTCGGTGGCTAGGCTGCAGAGGATCACAACACTTCGGTCTGCAGTGAATTCTATGCTCACACAGACAGCCGAGAAGGAACTTACTTTTGCAAAACAAAGGCTGTTTGAGCATGATGATAAACCGGGCAAGTAGTTAGCCTATGTTGCGATGAAAAAGAGAGCCCCAAAGCCATTACCTCAATTAGGAAAGGTACCGGGACCCTTTCCTGCGATCCCATAAAGATTAAAGCAACATTTCGGAGATTTTACTCTGGATTATATCAGACTGAGCATTTTGAGGATAGATGGATTAAGATGGAATCTTTCTTCACGAACTTGGACCTTCCAGGTGTAACCTCCAAATAAGTGTCTTGCCTTCATTCACCATTGTCGGTGCTGGAGGGTGTAAAGCAGCTTCCAGGCGGAAAGGCGCCCGGTCCTGATGGATGTCCACGTGAGTTTTATGAGGAATTTATAAACCTGTTGTCAGATCCGATGTTTACTATGTTCGTCACTCACACAGTCACGACTGCGCCCCACCATTCTTAAGAGAGGCTCAAATCTCTCTTATTCTTAAGAAAAGGAAGACACCGAAAGATTGTGCTTCGTATAGGCCGATCCCACTTTAAATGTTGATTTCAAAATTCTGTCTGAGTCCCTTACAATGAGAATGGAAACGATTTATCCTTCCATTGTCAAAGTATACCAAACCAGCTTAAATAAGGCTGCAGATATTCCAACAATGTTAGGAGATTACTCAATATGATCCAAGCGTGTCAACAGCAAATTATGCAGGTACTAATGATCTCTTTAGATGCAGAGAAGGCATTTGCTTGGGTTGATCTCGGCAAAGTTTTTATCAAGTGGGTGAGGGTCCTTCTGTGTACGATCCCCTAAAATTAATATTTCTAGAGGCAGTCGACAAGGTTGTTTATGCCAGTGTTGTTTACGATGGTGATTGAGCCACTGGCGAAGGCCATCTGCAGGGACCCCAACATATCTGCCCCAGAAGTGGGATAGAATTCACGTAAGATTACATTGTCTGCAAATGATCATCTTAAATTTTTGTTAAATCCCACAGCTTTGGTACCTCACCTCATGCAATGCATCAGGTCGGTTGGTGCCTTTTCCGGCTATACTATTGATTTTACATAGTCGGAGGCCATGCCTCTGGGCGAACCCATGGAAATACCTGATGCCGTGGGAGATTTCTGATTTCCTTTTCAATTGTCCCGGGGGTAATGGGGATGTTCCCTATTTAGGTATATTCATTAATCCTATCTTTGAACTTATATTTAATGTGGGATTTGTCCATTTGTTTGACAAAATTAAACAAGACCTTCGCAGATGGGAGACACTTCCAATATCCTGGCTGGGTCAGACAGCTCTTATTAACATGAATTCCCTCCCTTGTTTGCTGTAGCCCGTGTGAATGCTTTCTTTGATGTTTCCTAGACCGATATTTAGGAGACTCCCTTAGTTTCCTGGGGAGTAGATCTTCAGGATATTAAAAGCTATCAATTAAGCTCTTCTTTAACCGATGTTAGTGAGGCCTCGGTGTCCATACGGTGAGATATTGAAGCTTCTCAGGCAAAGTGCTTCCTTATTAGTCTGCTACTCATAGACAAAATGAGGAAAGTTACGAAGTATTACCATTTCCCAATAAATATCAATAATTTTAAAGTAGGGAGGGCAATGTGTCCAAGCGAGGGCAACAGAGCCAAACCTCATTTCTTACCCCAAAGCGTGGTGTACCATGTTTCCGAAGGGGAATACTGGATTCCATGCTTAAACTATGGACAACTCGTGGGTGTATCTTGCTTTGATGGTTTATCTGAGGGAGAAACATGGATGTCCTTTGATCAAGTAAGTCGTAACTATAGACTACCGAGTAGAGATCTCTTCTGTTTTCCTTTTATCAGATCAGAGATGTTATTCAGAAAAGAACCACACGTTTAACAGACCCGTACAGATCCGATACAGAGAAGAGGGTGCTAATTGCTAAGAACACACTCTCTGTCAGTACCTTTTATCATTTGTTGGAGACTGCCCCCTTAGACGAGACTTTGTGCTTTTCTGAGGTCTGCAAAGAGAGTTGGGGGTTCAGATCTCTTCGGACACAGAGGAGGATACTTGTGAAAATGCAAGAAGTATTTTGATCTGTAAGAAGACTCTTGCCATGGAGTTGAAGATTCTTCATAGAGTCTATCTGGCCTCAGATACTCTCTCAAAATTCAAGATGGGACTATGTCTTAAATGCAGAATGACTATGGACACTCTTACTCATTGTTTGTTGACCTTCCACCAGCGCTATAGGAGCGGTATGTTTGCTGGGATGGAGAGGATCTTGCGGACAGAATTGGAGATGGGTTAGGTTTCCCTTTCCCAGGTCCTGCCCAGTCTAGCGTACTCAGATGTGCATAGGAAAAAAAACTTCAATACCCTCACTCTCTGAGTTCAGAAAAAAAATATTCTGTTGTGTTGGATGTCCGGAAACCCTCTGGGTCTATTGGTTTGTTGTAACCTCGTCATGGAGCATAGCCCTTTGGACTTTTTTAAAGGTAGATTGCATCATAAAATAGAGGATTTTTACTAGACATGGCAGCCCTTTTTGAATTACCGAGGTACAGGCTGATCTGCCACTCTAAAAGGGACTTTTATATAGCTATGACGAACTTGACTTATGAATCCAATGTTCAGACAGGAAGAAGTATGAACAAATGAACGTGTATTAGTTAATGCTCTTGAAGGTTGAGAGCTATAGTTTTGTTACACTGAGTTCTACTATTCGTTTTTTATTTTTTTTTATTTTTCTTCGGTCCGTTGATTTACCTTTTCTTTATGTACATGCACATGGGTGTAATTGTGTTCAATTTGCAATGTTTTTTGAGTTGGGAACCTATTGGTTCATCGAAGCATTAAAAAGATTTTCTCTGAATAAAATTTTTTTAAAAAAATTAAAATAGTAACATGGATAGAATAAAGTCCCAAAGGACCACTTTCTCGTTAGTGAGACCACAAATTATGGTGTATCTTAAGAGTCGTCACACCTCGAGTGACAGGATGGTGTTGAGAGGGTGTGCCCTTCGTGGAAACCTCTGTCTGTGTGGGGAATTGAACATGCGCTGTTGGCTTTCCGCTGCATCACAAGCCAGCCATTCAGCCAACAGATTGCGAGACTGTGTAACTGCTATAAATAGAAATAGCCAAAGTCAAAGTAAAATATAAACTTTGATAAGAAGGAAAGAAAAGGTAAAATTCAGATAACGGTCAAGATAATGGCTGAGGGGGAAAAAATCCCCGCTGGAAATTGTGGTTTATAACGAGAGAGTTGATTGGATGCTATATTTGGTTGAATAGGTTGACCCAAGCGAAATAACCAGAATTACTAATTGTGATTAGATGTCGATAACTATACAATTTGAGTACATTTTTGATTGGTCTGTGTGAAGCATGCAAGCTGATGGAATATATTTTGGTGGGTTGGTCCCCATGGGAAATGCCTCCCAAACACATGCTTGTAGATACCCATGGTAGAAAGTGCGTGAGTGCCGTCTGGTTTGTGACAGGAAACCAGGGGGCTGAATGATTGAAAGTTCCTGCAACCTGAAGCTCAGGAGACAGTCAGATCACCCCCGATCTTTTTAAATGGCACAGCACATTTGAAGGGCTAAATGGACTCATGATGGATTTTAATTGCATATGATTTTTTAAAAAAAAACACTCTGTTCCTTCACCTAATGTTTTACACACTGGGGCACTGACATTTTCCTGAAATTGGGAATTATTTGAAATATTATCGGGAACATTACATAATCAACATTCTCCGGAGCATTCTACAATCTGTGGAGATGTTACAAAGGAAAGAGACACAGCGTGGGCGGGGGGGTGGGGGGTGGGGTGGTGGCGGCGTGCTGCATGCAAGAGTGAGAGTGATGGAGCACGCGCCTTGTTCGGGTGTCGGTGCTGGAACAGACATACATTGAGTGTGAGGGACCAGGCAGCATACGGTGACCCTTCTCCTCACAGAGTTGGGAGTGTTATCGATGTTTGTCCTGTATTGCTGGACATTGATATTGATCACAGATTCTGCACTGAGCTGGGTGGTGAGCTCAGATCATGCTCGGTGGGTCTGGTGGTGTGGCCCACTCTGGGAAGAGGTGTGCTAACCCATCCACCAAGACATTTGTGACCCTGCTGACAAAGCGTGGTGTAATTGACCCTTATCTGCTATGCTCTGGGTAAAACGTAGATGGCAGTTCCAAACTGAGGAAAGCTCAATCGAGTGCCCATTGTCCTTTTAAAGATGGCAGCATTGCCAGGGATAATGGATTATCCAGCGGCATCTGGGCGATGGTGGGTACCTCCAGCCAAAGTGGGTGGGAGAATCGGGTCAACATTGAATGAGAGTGACACCATGGGTTGGGGGAGGGTGGTAGTTAATGAGGTGAGTTCGATAAGATAGAACCAAGGAAAGTAGCTAGGCCTCGTATGGAGAATCCCCCTGTCACACTCAATGAAACTCACTCAAAGATAAATTATTGTTAGATTCAGACGGATGAGTTGAAGAATCTGCTGACCCCATTCACAGTTACAGAGCTGCAGAACAAATCCTCATCCACAACTCTCCATCATCTGAACTCACCCCTATATTCTGTTCACCATCATTCCTGGTAATACTGGCTAATTTTGCCTGCTGCTATCGAAATGTCTATACCTCAGCATTCTGAAACCTGTGAACACATCCTTCCATGATATTGTTGCTCAATCTCACACTCTCTGTCTATATCCAACACCACTTTCATTTCCGGTCATGCACGGAGACAGGCCCTTCAGCCAAAACTGGTCCATACCAACCAAAATGTCCGTCCACATTAACCACAATTCTCTGCACTTGGCCCATATCCTTCTCTGCCTTTTCAATTCATATATTGTTCGAACAAAGTGCAGCGAGGTTTTGTGACATCAAGGAAGGCCTCAGGAAAGATCTCGCTGAATCTACCATTCATCTCACCCGAGCAATCAGATTACACAGAAACAATTTGACTGGAGGTTATAAACAAGAAGTACAAGCAATCACTAGTGGGAGATATGTATGGAAGTCAATACTGCAGATAAAAAATGTGTACGTACTAAACAGGAAAATAGATATACAGCGTTTGCATGCAAAACCCGACGGGTCTGGTACCATTTGAAGGAAGAAAGACGAAGGTTTGGCCCTCGATTGGCACAGCAGGTTAGGGTGCATCGAAGGAATAGGAAAGTCTATGTTTCGGTCATAAGCCGTTCATCAGGAATTCACTTCAGAATTCACTTTTTCCTAATCCTCTGTAGGAAGAGAGTGAGTCAACATTTTTAATTTGGGAATTCTTCATCAGAACAACTTTTGTTTTTGATCTCTAGTATATGCAGCTCTTTGTTTTATTTTAGATCAGCAATTATCTTGCATGTTGCAGTATTAATGAACAACTTGATCTGAGAAGAGGCTAAGGGGTGAGGGCAAAGAACAGGCAATGTGTCAGTCACAGCTTAAGGCTCTGTGGATGGAAAGGAAGGCTTGTTGGAAGCACCACACTGGAAGTCAGCATCATTTGAACAGATGTAACAGATCCAGAGAAAGTGGGAGGATGCAGTTTCTCGCGCAGCTGGTCATTGAGTGTCACAGTGGCTAGCAATACTGCCTTACAGCATCAATTACCTGGGCTCGATTCTACCCTTTGGTGACATTCTGAGTGGTGTTTGCACACTCTCCTTGTGTGTACGTGTGTTTTTCCTCTGGGTGTTTGGTTTTCCTCTCACAGCCAACAATGTCCAGGTTAGGTTCAGTGACCTCACTAAATTGTTCTGCAGTATCCAGGGATGTGCAGGTTCGTTGGATTGTCTATCGGAAATGTAGAGTTACCTGGGTAACGTTTGGGTTTTTTGGTCGGGATGTTATCTGGAGGGTCAGTGTGGACTCGGTGGGCCAAATGGCCTGTTTCCACACTGCACGGCTTCGATAATTTCTATGTAGCTGTCTGTGGTTTGAAAACACTTCCCAGGATCCTACCTATAAGTGCGAACACAATTTGCCTCAGCAAAATGTTACACCTTCCGATTGTCTAACATGAACTCCATCAGACACTCCTCGGCCCATTAGCCTACCTGAACAACGCCCCGTTTTACTCTGAGTTAACTATCTTCACTGTCCACTACCTCACTAATTTTGGTGTTATCTGCAAACTGACTAACCATTCCTATTGTATTCTCATCCAAATCATTTATATAAAATGACAGAATCCATTCGATCTTTGTGGTACACTGCTGGTCACAGGCCTCCAGTCCAAACAAAAACAGTTCACAAACATTTCCTTCGTCTATTACCTTCGAGCCAATTGCCTCCAACTCTCCCTGTATTCCATGTGATCTGACCATGCTAACTAGTTTACAATGCGGAACCTTTTTCATTGCTTTACTAAAGTCAATATTCTATTCCACAGTTCTATTTCTGTGCCTTCGTCAATCTTATTCGTCACTTCTTCAAAACGCTAAATCAAATTAGTGGGACATGATTTCCGACACTCAAATTCATGTTGACTATCGCGAATCGGAATTTGCATTTCTAAACAAAAGTAAATGCTGTCGCTCAGAATCCCCTCCAACAACTTACCCACCAAGTACATCAATCCCACTTGTCTAAAGTTTCCTGGCTTTTCCTTACCAACTGTTCTTAAACAATGCCAACAATCTTACCTGTGACTCTCCATGATACAAATATCTGAGCCAGAGAACTAACAATTACTTCACTAGCTTCCCAAAAGATCTGGGGTCCATGGATCATAGAACAGTGCAGCACGGGACAGGCACTTGAGCTGTTGATGTTGTGCCGGCAGTTTATCTTTTTCACCCCGCCAGTCACCTTATGCAGCGGGTCTGTTACTTTTTCACTGTCGCCCTTTATAAACAGTATGTAATATACACCGTCCTGCAGTGTTCTGGCACTACTCCCACATACAAAAGAAGTAATAAGAATGTTGAAAGATTTATGGTCCATCCCTAAGCAATGCCCATCCATTCCACTCACACCGAGTAAATGTTCCCTTTTATTGGGATATGAAAAGTGATGTCAGGAAGGGGTTAACTGGACCTGTTTGTTCAGTGACAGTGATTAATGTTAGTCTCCATGGGTTGCAATTACCCCAGTGGACGGTTTCCATCTTTTAATGATAAGTGGGCTCCATTCAATGTGTTATCCCACAGTATGGTGGGAGCATCACCAACAGTGTTAACAGGAATCAGCAGCCCCAGAGAGACAGGGAGGAGAGAACAAAGTCTGAGCACAAGAGTCTGGAATGTTCCAACAATGAATCAGAATCTGAGAACATTAGACTGGAATGTCACAAGAATGGGCAGGAATTTATACAGGAATGTTTGGTTTCTTTCTACATATTATGATCGAAGGTCTTTATCGTGGCGGATCAAATATGCACTTTACGTTATGCAATATTTTTATTATCCAATCCAGGCTTTTGTTGGTGTACATGGTAAGTCTCATTTTTCAGTCATTAATTCTATAAATCATGTTTGACAGTAATACCGTTCTTTCATTCACTCTACCCTCCTTGCCACTGTTATTGTTCCTGCAAAGACTCTAAATCCAGTTTTTCACTTGACAAAGCAATACTAAATTGTTAAATCACTCTCTCCCTCCTTGCTTCTGGCAGTGTTACTCATGGGTTGGTATGCTGACTTGCTCAGTTTCAGCTGTGAACCATGATTCCTTGTATCACTGCACTTGCTATCGAAATATTGAAGGCATTGAGGTCACTATCTTCTGTTCTGGTTACAAACTGCATTTCCTTCCTCTGACTCCATCTCATCCCCGGCCAATACCTGAAGCTGAAATCGACAAATAACAACAGTGGTGATCCGTTTGGACATGAACCAATTCCTGACACTACATCCTGACCATTCCTAATTATAACTACTGATAAATCCAGTATATACTTCACTGGCTTATCCCATCTGCTACTTGAACCATGAGCTGTGACATACAGTCTTAAAGATGGCATTCGTCTGTTGCTGACACTCACAGCTGCAAACCTGCAGAAACAACTCTGTGTCAATACTCCACAGCTCATATCTGATATCACACAGACCTCCCCATCCATTCATCATTCCTGTGCGTACTGCTCTATAATGCTATTGGGTCCGACAATGCCTTTATTTAATATTCTCAAGAACGTCATTAACAGCTGCCCATGAACTATTTCTCTGTGTCCATTATACCAAGCCCTTACAGTTGTTCACATTTAAACTCATTTCCTGCATGTGTGCTCTCTCTTAGACAATGATTTTCAAATCCAACACTGCCCCAGAACCACACACACACGCACACATAAAACCCCTTGTCTTGAACTGATGCATGAAGATGCAGAGACATTAATTTGTGGGAGCCCATTTACTGTCACTCGCAGTATGGGCAGCAAATTGTCCCGTGTTAGTCAGTTACATAGTGCAAATGTAGCAGCAATATACCGACAAAGCTTTGCAATACTGCCATGCTCGGCAGCTGACCCAGCTTACTGAGCAATGCACTAGCATAGTCTGCACAGCTCCCCATGCTGGGCAGATAGACCAGTTTACTGAGCAATACACTGGGATAGTCTGCACAGCTCTCCATGCTGGGCAGATAGACCGGTTTACTGAGCAATACACTGGGATAGTCTGCACAGCTCTCCATGCTGGGCAGATAGACCAGTTTACTGAGCAATACACTGGCACAGTCTGGATAGCTCTCCACGCTGGGTTGTCTAATTTTCCCAGTGTATGTTTGTTCTGTGAGGCAACTTCAGAATTTAGTGGTACAAATTTGGTCAGCTTTTATTCAATGTTCTCATTCTTGTGACCTGACCTGCCAAGGTCTCACTGCTCCAGATAGACCCACTCCCTTGTTTTTTCACATATTCCAACAACATGCTCTGGTTTTGTCTTAATTGTCCGTTTCTATCTTTAATGTGAATGTCTCTGTCCATCTGTATCTTTCTCTGACCTTGGTTTTTGGTTGTGTATTGTATCGAATGCTGGCACCATGAAGTTCAGAAATAATGTAATGGTGTGTGTCAACCTATTATTCACTTCCCGCTGTGTTCCATGTTACTCCATGCACAGGGGAGTGTGGGATGGGCTGTTGTTCACTTCCTAGTGTTTCCCTTGCGGTGCTTCATGAACAGGTGTGTGTGTATGCAGGGCAGCCGTTCACATTCCGGTGTGTCCCACGTCATCCTCCATGTTGGACAGCGGTGTGTGTGCTGGGCTGTTGTTCACTTGCTGGTGTGTCCCATGTGGTGCTCCATGGACAGGGGGTTGTGTTTCGGGTTATTGCTCACTTCGCGGTGTGTCCCAAGTTGCGTGTCATGTTGACAGGGAGTTTCAGCATCTTTGACTCATGTCTTTAAAATTTGGTCTGTGCTTGTCGACTGAACGCCTGTGTTTGCCCAGCTCAGCTGATCACGTGGTCAGAAACACGAGGAGGACCCTTAAGTATAATTATAAAAGAGTAGATATCTCACTTTTAGTGGAGGGAAGTGTGATTGTCTCCTGTTATTGAAAGGTTAGTGGAGAGGGTGGGGATGGGGATGGTTTGCTGGAGGTTGTGCTGTGAGCTACCTCAGACGTTCATGGAGACCTGAGGATTTGGTGACCCAACTCTGGATGGAGCATGGGGACTGTAGTTACAGCATCTGGGTCTGTAACATGAACAACAAATGGAGCAGAGGCTGCAGAGCATGGACGCTCTGAATCCACGGACTGGGTGTGTGTGGGGAAAGGGATCTGCCAAATCTGCCTGGTCTTAAAATGAGCACAGGCACTCACTCTCATCCGTAAACATACATGCACACACCCTCTTTCGCTCACACACATGAAAACAAACATACACATCATCTCTCTCTCTCTCACTCGCACAACACCCCACCACCCCACCACACACACGCACACACACACTCCGCATCTCTCGCACAGACACACCTATAAATCTGGGGAGCTAATTTGCATTTGCAGATTTATATTTGTGGATAGATTGTATTTTGTTCAAAACAACATTCAATTTGTACGCAGCCAATCATTGTGGCATTTTATAAAGTCCTGCTTTGGAAATAAAACCAGGATGACTCCAGGGTAGAACAAGTCTAACTCTGCACAATACCTTTCATGATTTGTGCAGGGAAGGTCACATCTGAGCAAATGTAATAGAAGTTTTTGAGGAATGACAAAGTTGATAGTGGAGAAAGGGCTGTATATATCAAATACATTGTCTTCAATAAGGCGTTTAATAAGATAGACTGATGGAGAAGGTGAAGTCGCAGAGGTCCATGGTGTACTAGCTAGATGGATTAGAGAACTGGCTGGGCAACAGGAGACAGAGAGTAGTAATGGAAGGGAGTTTCTCAAAATGGAAAACCCTTCTGTGAGGTGTTTGACAGGGATCCGTGCTGGGACCACTGTTTGTTGTGATATATTTACATGATATGAAGGAAGGTATAGGTGGTCTGATTAGCAAGTTTGCAGATGACACTAAGATTGGTAGAGTAGCAGAAAGTTGAGGGGACTGTCAGAGAATAAGGTTGAATGTAGATAGATTGGAGTGTTGGGTGGAGAAAGGGCAGATGTGAGGTGATGCATTTTGGAAGATCCAATTCGAGAACGAATTATACATTAACTGGAAAAAGCCCTGGGGAAAATTGATGTACAGAGAGATCTGGGTATTCAGGTCCATTGTTCGCTGAAAGTGGCAGGTCGATAGAATGATCAAGAAGGCATACAGCATAATTCCTTCCTGCATTCTAAAGTGGAGTACCACAGACCAGTTAACTCGTCACCAACAGGAGGGAATCTGTTGGAATCAATTACGTACAAGAGTAGGCAGGCCGTATTACAGTTGTATAGGACTTTGGTTCGGTCGCATTCGGAATCCTGCGGACAGTTCTGGTTGCCACATTACTGAAAGGCTCTGAATGCTTTGGAAAGAGGGCAGAGGATTTTCACCAGAATGTTGCGTAGTATGGAGAGAACGACATATAAAGAGAGGTTTGGTAAATTAGGATTAATTTCATTAGAAAGAAGGAGGTTGAGGGAGGACTTGATTGAGGTCTACAAAATCTTGCGAGATGTAAACAGGGTGGATAGCAAGAAGCTTATTCCCAGAGTAGGGGACTCAGTTACTGGGGGTCAAGAATTAAAGATGAAAGAGGAAAACTTTATTGGAGATTTGCTCGAAAAGTTCTTTGCGGAGAGAGTGGTGCGTGGCTGGAATGCGTTGCCAGCTGAGGTAGTAGAGGCGGGGACGATAGCGTCATTAAATATGAGGAAGCAGAGGTATACAGATCCTTAGAAAATAGGCGACAGATTTAGGTAGAGGATCTGGATAGACACAGGCTTGGAGGGGTGAAGGGCCTGTTCCTGCGCTGTGATTTTCTTTGTTAATTGTAAATACTGGTGAAAAGCGTCTGTTGATACTTAAAGGAAAATGAAATCAAGATCAAATGTGGGACAGCGAATGTGTGGGTACGATACATTATTGTAGAGAACAGAAAAATGTCAAGGAGACTAAACAGTTATATTGCATCTGTCTTCAAAGAGGAAGATCCAGAAAACCTCCCAGAAATACCAAGTCACCACGGGACCTTTGTAACTAAAGACTAAAATAATTCATACACAGTTACGAGATAGTATTTGGCAAAGAAATGGTGAGTATTGATAAGTCTGACAGACCAGATACAATTCGAACTGAATTTTCAGAGAAAGCAGCAATACACATGTTGATTGCAAAAAGGACCACTGTACTTTTCTGTATTCACTTCGGAAGGTTATAAATGCATTCAAATGATTTACAAAGGGAAGAAGTGGGAGAGTGGAGGACTACAGGCCAGTTAGTTGTCATCCACAGTAGGAAATCTTTTGCAACCTATTGTAACGAAGATCTTATTGGACACTGAGAAAGTAATAGCAAATTTCAAGTGAATTGTTCTGCATTTATGAAAGGGAAGGTATAATTTACAAAATGTTTCTTGAAGATATCTCTTGTATTTGTAAATAATGGAGAATCAGTGAATATGGTACAGTCAGATATTCAGGAGGAGTTTTAATCAGCACACACAGTAAATTAGCAGAAAACATTAAAGCAAAGTGTATTGGGAGGAACATATGCAACCAGAGGAAGGTGAGCATTAGAGAAACTGTTGGAGAACATAGGTGGTGGTAGAGGGCTGTTTGTGTGACTGCAGCCCGGTGTACTCTGGTATGTCACAGGTTTCAGTGCTGTGTCCATTTTAACGCCTTCATTTAAAGGGAATCCAAATACAGACGATGAAGAATCAACTAGACTCAAAGTGTTAGCTTGCTCTCTCTTTACGGATGCTGTCTGACTAACTGTGATCTTTAACATGTGTTGGTTTCAGGACAGATTCTGCTTCTGAAGTGATTTGCTCCTCTGAGAAGTAAAGAGTAACACAAAGAGTTGGGGAGTCTGTACCTATACAATTTTGACGTCGTGATCTAAGTAAAATATACTGATCACATATATTGAATGGGCTTTCTCCAGATTAATCCCTCAGATGGCACGATGGTCTGCTGAGGAGACTAGGTCTAGGATCAAGGGGGGAATTTGTGCGTGAAACTGGAGACGCTGATTGATTATTATATGAGACGTTCACGTCTGTTTTACTTGGGAAAAGGAGGAGGCAGGTACAGAATTCAAGAAGATGGACTGGGAAGCTCTTGAATAGATTGATGTAAGATGTGAGCAGGGATTGATGTATTGGCTGGTATAAAATTGGACCAATGCCCATGTCCAGATCAGTTACATCTCAGGCTGCTGTTGGAGACAAGGGATGAAAGGCGCTGATGCAAATGTTTAAATAGAATCTGCTCACAGGTGAGGTGTCCGAGGACTGGAGAACACCCTTTATAGGAAGGGTTGTAGTGATAGAGCAGGAAACTATACACCAGTGTGCTTCAGATCAGTGTTAAAGAAAATTTTGCACAAAATAGGTGGTGTTAGAAGGCTTTTTGTGTGACTTGAGACCGGTGTCCCCTGGTAACCCACAGTGATCAGTGCTGTGTCCCTTATTACTTGTGGTATTGATAAATGGTGCAGATGTGAATGTAGAGGGGGAGTGGAAGTGTGATAGGTAAGTCTGTGTTTGATACAAAGATTGACCGGGTGGTTGGCAGTGAGGAGGAAGGTCTTATGTTACAGTAAGGTACAGATGGAATGGTCAGATGGGTGGATCAATGGCAGATGGAATGTAACTCTGATAACTTAGGTGATGCACTTTGGAAGAAGGAACTAAATGGGGAATACGCAATGAATTGTAGCACACAAGAAAGCTCATAGGGAGCTTTTCCACACATTCTTGAATGTGACGCGGGAGAATAAAAGGTTACATAATACGTCAATGGAAGCAGTAGACATAACCTTTACTCATCGAGGCATGGATTACAAGATCTATGTAGCACTTTGGTGAGGCCAGTATGGAATACTGTGTGGAGTTCTGGAAGCCACATTACAGGGAAGTATATGATTATTCTGGAAGGGGTGCAGAGATTCACCTGGATGTTTCCAATGATGGAGCTTATCAGTTATGGAGAGAGGCTGGATAAGCTCAGGTTGTTTAGTTTGAATGAGAGAAGGCTGAGGGGGACGTGATTCAGAAGTATAAGATTACGAGAGACATGGACAGTGTAGATAGACAGCATCTGTTCCTTTTAGTCAAATGGCCAAGAAGAGCGGAGAACACTTTTAAAGGGAAGGATTTGAGGTTTACAGATGATTCAAGGATTGTTTTTCACCCAGAGGGTCATGGGATCTAGAATGCACTTCCTAAGGGAGGCAGTTATCATGGGTCACCTCACAACCGTTAAAAATTATTTGGACGAGCACTTGAAGTGCCATACCATTCATGGCTACGGGACTGATCTAGGAAATTTGGAATAATATAAATCGTGCTGTATTTTTGATGGTACAGAGTCTATGCTTTTGTGATTGTATGGCTGTGGAAGGTCAATCAATGAACAGCTTAAGACAGGAATTAATGGGCTTTGGAAGAGTACATTAACAAATGTAAAATTTTCTCAACATACAATATACCAAGGTGAAATGTTGGAGAAGATAATTGTAGCTTCCTTACAGTCCAAAACCAGCGAATGGAGAACAGGAAAATGGCAGACTATGAAGCATCTACTTCAGTTCTGCCTTCATGATAGGATATTTAAAAAATGCTTCCAAACAATTCGAGGTCTACTGAGAAAGAAAGGAAATGCAATCAAATCACTAAGTAAGCAGTTATCGGGAAATTATTTGTACTGATATCTGATAAATCCCCATGGAATGATAATTTATATGTCTGATTCCTAAAGGAGGTGGCCGTGAGAATAATGGATACTCTGCTTGCCGTCTTCCAAATTCCAGGTGATTGAATTGACAGATTTGAGAGCAGCAAATGCAACCACAATATTTCTAAAGGAGGCAGGGAGACAGCAGGAATTTACCGTCTGCTTAGCACTAAAGAAGCAGTCAGGACAATACAAGAGTCTATTAGAAAGAATGCTTTGCTAAGGAACTTTGAGAATTATGTTCATTTGAAAGTAATGAACATGGATCAAGTCAATAACAAATTATTAATGGAGAATCATATTTAAGAATCCGACTGCGAAATAAATTATGGCGAAGCTATAGATGATGTGAATTTGAATTTTCAGAATCATTTTTGATGATGTCCCAAGTGTAGTGTTGTGACAATGCTACTCCTTTAACAACGTTATGCTGTCCTTGTTTTTCTTTCATAGTAGTCTTAAAAGCAGCTAATCCGAAGAGTCTGGGTTTGACAACTTGGGAATGCTTTCAAGTCTAAAATTAAAACACGTACAATGAGGAGCGAGTTATCTGGTCCTGTGTAATGAGACGGGAATAATTAATGACCTCATAGTTAGGAATCAACTTGGAAGGAATGATGACAGTATGGTTGAATTTAAAACACAGATGGAGAGTGAAGGTAAATTACCAGCGTCCTATGCTAAAACGAAGGAGACTGCAACAGAATGGAGGGAGGACTTGGCAAAAGTCGACTGGAAACAAATACTTTATGGTGAGTGTTGATGAGCAGTGGAGGATTTTCAAAGGATTTTTTCAAAGTCCTAAGCAAAAGTATATTAAGTGAAAAGGAAAGACTCTAAGAAAAGGGGCAGTCTGCCTTGGGTGTCTAAGCAAATACGCAAGGCTATCAAATTGATAGAGATGGAATGCAAAGTGGCCAAGAACAGCAGGAACCTAGAAGATTGGTAAAAGAGTAAAGGTCAACAGAAAGCCACGAAAAAAGCTGTATAGAAAAGTAGGATAGAACACGAGAGAAAAAAAAACCAAACTAGGACAGAATATGAAGACAGATAGCAGACGATTCCCTAAATATATAAAATGAAAATCAGTGGCTAACTTAAATGTTGGTCCTTGAGAGGATAAGAAGGAGCATTTAGTTACAGGATATGATGAAATGGCTGAGGCATTGAACAGGTATTTTGTATCAGTCTTCATAATTAATGACACTGATAACATGCCAGTAATCGACGAAGAGATGAAGATTCTAGATTAAGGTGGTGTTGGTAAAACACAGCAATTCAGGCAGCACCTGAGGAGCAGAATCATCGACGTTTCGAGCAAAAGCCTTTCATCAGGAATGCTCTGAACTGTTGTGCTTTACCAGCACCACTCTAATCTAGAATCTGATTCCCAGCATCTGCAGTCCATGTTTTTACCAAAGAGATGAAGGTAGGTGAGGACTTGTGAACAATCATTATTACAGAGGAGGTAGCATTGGGCAAGCTAATGGAGTAATGGAGCTAAGGTTAGACAAATTCCCCTGGCCCTGATGTAATGTATCCCAGGGTACTAAAAAGATAGCAGGAGAAATACCAAGTGCACTTGTGGTAATTTTCTACAATTTGCTGAACTCTGGGGCAGTCCCAGCAGATTGAAAAACAGCAAATTGGATGCCATTGTTTAAAAAGGCAGGTAGATAAAATTTGGGGAATTATAAACCAGTTTGCTTAATCTGAGTAATGGGGAAGATGCCTTGACTTTATTACCAAGGAAGAAATAGCAAGGCATTTTGATAGAAAACGGCCCATTGCACAGATGCAGCAAGGATGCATGAAGGGCAGATCATGCTTAACAAGTCTTTTGGAAATCTACGAAGAAATTACGAGCAAGATAGACAACGAGGCAGCAGTGGATGTGGTGTATCTAGGTTTCAAAAAGGCTTTGACAGGGTGCCACATAGTAGGCTGCTGCATAAGATAAAGATGAATGGCGTTATGGCTGAAGTATTAACATGAATAACAGATTGGTTGACTAACGGGAAGCAAAGTGTGGGTATAAATGAGTGCTAACCTTGCTGGCAATCAGTGGTGAGAGGTGTGCCTCAGAGATCAGTGTTGGGGATGCAATTATTCACAATTTATAAAGATGATGTGTAGTTTGGAGCATGCATAGTTGGCCAAAGTTTGCAGATGGTACGAAGATGAGTGGCAGAGCAAAGTGTGCAGAGTACTGTGAAACTTTACAGAGGAAAATAGTAACATTGCATGAATGGGTAAAGGTCTGGCAGATGGAATACAATGTTAATAAATATTATGTAATCTATTTTGTTAGGAATACCAGTAAAAGGGATGATTACATGAATTGTAAAAAGATGCAGCATGCTGCTGTGCGGAGGGACCTGGATGTCCTTGTGCGTGAATCACAGAAGGTTGATCTGCAGGAACATCAAGTAATTAGGAAGGTAAATGGCATTTTGTTCTTCATTGCGAAAGGGGTTGAATTTAAATGCAGGAAGGTTATGTTACAGCTGCACTGGGTGCTGGTGAGGTCATAACTGGAGTATTGGGAGCAGTTTTGGCCTCCTTACTTGCAAAGCGATGTACTGGCAGTGGAGGTGGTGCAGAGGCGATTCACTCTGGTGGATCTGGAGTTGAGGGTGTTGTCTTATGAGCAGAGACAGAGTAGATCAGCATTATATTCATTGGAATTTTGAAGAAGATGGTATGGATCTTATAGAAACAAAAAAAATATTATGAAGGGAAGAGGTCAGAAAAAAGTAGAGAGGATGGTTCCAATGGCAGGTGAAGCTTTTGGACAAGATGGAATAACCTCAATATTAGAGGGAGCAGATTTAGGATTGAATTGAGAAAGAACCTTTTCACCCAGAGGCTTGCAATTCTATGGAATTCCCTGTCCAGTGAAGTAGTTGATGCGACTTCAGTAAATGTTATTCGAGCTGAGATAGATATGTTTTGAACAATGAAGAAAATTACGGATACAGTGAGAGCGCGGTTAAGTGGATCTGTGTCCACGAGTAGATCAGCCTTAATGTTACAGAATTGCTGAGCAGGTCAGAAGGACCAGATGGCCTACTCCTGCTCCGAGACCTTCTGTTCTTATGAAAGAGGAGTGGCCAGTTGTCCCAGCGCAGACCCTCTGCTGATTTCTTTGGACTGATTTTTCACGGACTGGTTGTTTACTGAAAGCAGGAAGCCAGTTGTGAAGCTATAAGGCCAAAGAAGAAAGTCCATGCTGATCCCCCCCCAACCCCCATCTCTCTGAGATCTCTCCTGGAAGAACCTGGGTTTGATTTTTCCTTCCGAATTTTCCATGGGGTGTTTATGGGGATTGATTCAAGTTCTTCGAACAACACCTCAGATTATTTAGATACACATTACTTACAGTGTGGAAATATGCCCTTTGGCTAAACAAGTCCACACCGACCCCACGCCCCCAAAGAGGAACCCATCCAGATCCATTTGATTACATTTACCCCTTCACCTAACACTACATCAATTTAGCATGGCCAATTCAGCTAAGCGGCGCATTTTTGGACTGTGCAAGGAAACCGGATCACCCGGAGGAAACCCACACAAACACGGGGAGAATTTGCAAACTCCACACAGACTGTTGCCTGAGGCGGGAATTGAACCCGGGTCCCTAGCACTGTGAGGCAGCAGTGCTAACCACTGTGCCACGGTACCACCCAATGGCTTTCAACCATTTTCAGATTCTCAGTTGAGAAGTGGAGTGCTACTGAAGACCAGAAAGCTTCACCTGGAAGATTAGTTGAGTAGCCAACTTTAAATATTTTTAAAATATTTATTTATAAAACTTTAGAATGACAAAAGCTGGGAAAAGTCACTTTCGTTCTACTTACTGTGGAACTAGTAGCATGGTTATGGCTTCTAATTGGCTGTCTCTTGGTATTGTCATCCCTAATCGTGTTACACAGTAATGCCCTACATTTTTGTCGGCTGAATTGAAAGTCAGTTCTTGGTCTTCCCACGTACCCACTCTTTATGAATTTAATTTGCTAACCTAATTAAGTTAGGATAAACTGTTGGGTTTTCGGATAGGTTGTTATTCTGCATGCTATTCTCTTCTGTTTGTGTTTCATTCTGTAACCTTGAAAATAAATTCTGTTTTATTTAAAACTAAGTGGCTTGACCAGCTGTGTCACTCCTGGAATATCTGCCTTACAACTGCTTAAAGCAACAAGCAAAGTTTGGGTCTGCACTACTTCCTTAAAATGACTCGGGGTGGTCTGTCCTGGCCCATAACAGTGTGCAACAGTGAGATCTAATATAATGGCATGGGTTGAGAATAGTAGAGAGCTGAAAGAAAAAGTGAGTCAGAATAAGCAGTTCCTTTTTTTGGAATGGAAAGCAATTATGAGCAGGATGATCCCGGAATTGATGCTTGGCACCCATCTATTCATGAAGAAGATTATACATCTGCTCGAGTTTACTACATGTAATGTTTCAAAATCTGCTGATGGCACCAAACTGAGAATTCATTGGGTGAGGTGGATGTAAAGAATTTCAAGGCCATTGAGACACGTGAAGGGAATGGGCAAATACGTGGCAGATGAACAGCAATGTGGATGGACGTAACATTGAACATTTTGGTTGGAAAAATAGAATATCAGGCTAGCATTTCAAAAGGAATTGATGCGGAAATGTTGATCTGTGAAGATACTAACGTGCATATTTTGTTGACTACTTCACCGAACTCTGAAGTCTATTCACGGCAGTGAATTCTGAAACCAGACGTCAATACTGGAATTGGCAATGTCACATATGCCAGTGAGTATATGTAACATTGAAATGGATCTCGATCTCCCTGTACACCAGTCACTGAAAGCACTATTGGAGCAACTGAAAGCAGTTAGGAAGGTAAATGATGTGTTGACCTTCATTTCTGGGGAATTTGAGTCCAGAAATAAGCGTATCTTATTACAGCTGTACATGACCTTGGTGAGACCCCATCTCGAATATTGTGCAGTATTGTGTGCAGTTTCGGTATCCTTACCTAATAAAGGAAAAACCTGACATTGAGGGAGAACAGCAAAGAATGACCAGACTGATCTCTACGATGACAAACTTGTTGTGGGAACAGAGTTTGGGGCGACTGAGTCTGTATTCCATGTAGTTTAGGAAAATGAGTGGAGATCTCAGTGAGAGATATAATACTCTGACAGGGCGAGATATATTGGAAATAGGGATGATAATTCACCTGGCTGGGACGTCTAAAACAAGCAGCCACAGTATTAGGTACAGTCAGGGCACTCTGCATTGAGATGAGAATAAATGTCTGAACTCACAGACTAGTGAATCTGGGAATTCTATGCTACACAAGCCTGTGGAAGCCAAGGCACTGAATTTCGTTAAGTATTTCTTGACACTAAAGGGACAAGGTTGCAGCGGAAGTTTGATGTGGGGAGAAAGGATCAACCATCGTTATATTGAATGGGAAAGCAAAATTGATGGACCGAAGTTCCTAATTCATATTGTTCCAATAATTAATCACTTCAAAGGATATCCAGTTTGAAGTGTTTGGGGAAAAAAGTGAAGAGATGTTAGACCAAAAACTAGAATGGGGAAGGCTCAATGTGTTGATTGACCTACTCCTTCCCCAATGTTTCTGTGCAGTCTGTGGGAGAACTCTGTAAATGTGTCACAGGCTCTCAGCTATTAGGAAGGAGGCATCTGCTGGATCAACAGGGCTGTGTTTCCCATTACCTTTTCTCATCCCGAGACTGGTGCTGGGTGATTTCTCCGATTTTATCCATTAAGGGTTCGGAACAGTTTGATACAATAGAATGTCTTGCTTGGCATTTTAGAGACCGTTGAAGTGTTTGCCACATGTCTGTCCTCTTGAGGCACTTTTAGGCCAGAAATGGAAAGCCGGGGAGATTCACTGCCTGACAGTAAATTGGGAAGGCAATTGGTGTTTACAATCGACATTGCCTTCAAGGTCACTGTTACTGACAGCAGATTTTAGATTTCGATATTTTATTAGTTGTTTTTAACTTCCACCAGCTGCCAGAGCATTAGCCTGATCGAGATTGGTAATCCAGTGACATTTCCACAACAGCACCATCTCCACATGGGGACCAATCGGAAACCACACTGAGCAGATAATTTTTGTGCTGCTTGATAGCTCTGTCAATAATAACTCACACAATTTTGTCTATTGTGATGGGACTGAGGGGGTGGTAAATGGTCAGCTTGTAATTATTCTTCTCTTAAGGGACTGGACATAGTTGAGGAATTTTCCACGTTGCCAGGGAGATGTCAGAGTTGGAGCTGGAATGAAACAGTTTCCCCAGGGACACGGTTTGTTATGCAGCACAAGTCTTCAGTCCTATTGCAGGAATGGTGTCAGGGCCCATTGCCTTTTTCGTACCTACTGTATTCGGCTGTTTCTTCATGTCAGGTGCAGCGAATCGAATTGGTTGGAGACTGACATCTGTGACTCTGTGGGCATCATCTAAGGAACACTTCTGGCTGAGGATGGTGCAGACATTGCATACTGTCTTTTACACTGATGTGCAGCAAAGTTCCATTCTTTCGGGGAATGGCAAAGTAATAACCTCGTGGTATTGAGCTGTTAGTCTATTGACCCAGGCAATGCTCATGTGACCTGAGTTCGAATACTGCTTCAGCAAATGGTGGAATTCAAATCCAATAAATGTTTGGAATTAAGAGTCTAGTGATGATCACGAAACAGTTGCTGATTGTGTGGGAAACCCCTCTTGTTTGCAGATGCCCTTTCGGGAAGGAAACTGCCATTCGTTCTTGCTCTGGCCTACTTGTACCTCCAGACGCACAGCAATGTGTTTGACTCTTAACTACTCTCCTGTCAATAAATGATGACCTACCCAGCGACACACTAATCCCATTGAACAGTTTTTAAAAATATATTTGTGGAGTCCTCTTCTTTCATCAGTTGTTTCATAGTTCTACTCCATTTCTAACTGGCTGTGGCAGGACTGCAGAGCTTCGATCTGATCTGTTTGCTTTGTAATCATTTCGTCCTCTCTATCAGATGTTAGTCCTGCTGTTTGCAATGTAAGTGAGTAGTCAAGTGTGCTAGCTTTAAATGGGTTGTCATCAGTTTTAGGTCAACACGGTTCTAGCCCTGGTATGTTCACCTACACTCGTGACTGAAACATCATTCAGCTTAATGGGAATAATGACTGAGGAATTATCCTGGGAAAAAAGTTACAGATTGTGACTCAGTACAATATTCATTCTGTCCAACTATGATCTACACGATTACATCAATGCCCGGGTTTGAGCTGCAATTTCAGCAATGCAATTCTGCTGTCTGTCGCCCAATTCATACCGAGACCCAGTGACCCGTACCCCGTGAGCTACTCTGGTTTCAGATGTGGTAGCATTTCCATTTTCATATTCTCATTCCTCTGAGCGTTTGTTTATTGTGTCACACCTCTTACGTGTCAGGTTTTTCAAAACTCCAAAACATATTCAGTGAGGTAGCAACATGGCTCAGTGTTTAATGCCGCTTCCTCACAGCGCAAGAGACCCAGGTTTGATTCCATCCTCCAGCGATCATCTTTGTGGAACTTGCGCATTCTCCCTGTTGGATTCTTCCCTCCCACAAACCAAAAATTTCCAGGTTAGGTGCATTAGTCAGGGGTACATATAGGATAAGAAAATGGGTGTGCTTGGTTTACTCTTCAGAGGATCGGTGTGGACTTGGGCTGAAGGGCCTGTTTCCACACTGTAGCGATTCTAATTCCAACATTCATCTGAACGTTTTCCCTTGCAGTTAAGCCATTTTCAGTGTTTAAATTGAATGTGCTTCACTCTGTTCTCTTCATGGCTTCTAATAAGAACTCTGTATTGTCAATGATTCCAGTCTTATGTAGTTTCAGAACCAAGATATTTGTGCATCTTTTATTATTTTTCACTTCCCAGTGTACGGCATTCCAAGTGGGTCAGGACATTTGAGCAGCTTTGACTCATGTTCAAAACCAGAAATTTCTGGAGAAACTCAGCAGGTCTTTCAGCATCTGTGGAGACAGAGAAACAGAGACAGTGTTTCAAGTCCAGCGTGGCGCTTGTTCAGAACTGAAAAGGGCTGCTTAATGCCTTTGCAAAAGTGGACGAGGGATGATAGGAAACAGAGCATGTGGAGACGCAATGGCACAGAGGGATGTGCTTTTAATTGTGGTGAACGAGAAACATATAAAATTGGTGTAAATTAAAGTGTGGATGGCAGAAATGGGTTGTCTCTATTGAGTGCAGGATAAAACAAGACACAGACGAGATAATTGGGAGGTCAGGAAGTAGAATGTATGAAAAATGGAGAACAGCCATAATGGAATCAGGCTGTGAATTTGGAATTGTGTATTAACTGCTGCAGGCTGTGACACATCAAAGTGTAAAGTTAGGTATTACTCGAGCTTAGGTAGTGTTTCACTGGAACGTTGCAGCAGCTCAGGACTGAAATGCGAGGATGAGTGCAAGGTCGGTTATTGAAATGAGAAGCAATGGGAGGCTCAGGGTTATTCCTACAGGCAGAGAGAAAGTGGTCCTCGAACTAGTCTCTGTTTGGTCTCCCCAGTGTAAAGGAGACAGCATTGGGAGCAGCAATGACAGGAGACCGGATTGAAAGAGTAAAAGTGAAATGCTCCTTCACCAGGAAGGTGTGTTTGGGGTCTTGGACAGTGAGAAGGGATAAGTGAATGGGCAAGTGTTGCAGCTTCTTTAATTGCATGGGAAGGTGTCATGGGGAGTTGGGAAGTGTTTGGGATGATGGAGGGTGTCACAAAAGAAATAGTCTCTATGAAATGCTGTCAGTGGTCGCGAGGGAAAGATGTGTTTGATGGTGCTGTCCCACTGGAGATGGTGGAAGTGGCGGAAGATGATTCTGTGAATGTGGATTCTAGTACAGTAGAAGTGAGGACGAGGGGAGATCTATCATTGTTCTGGGAAGGAGAGGACGGAGTGAGGGCAGAAGCGTGGGAGATGGGATAGTCACAGCTGAAGGCCCTGTACACCGGAATTAGCGGATTTCTGATTTGAAGGCAAAGGAGGTCGCGTCACAAGCAGTTCACTGGAATGTGGTGTCATCAAAGAGAAACAACAGAGACGGAGAAACTGGGAGAATGGAGTCAGCGTCCGCTGATCATGTGTTCAGCTACATCTAGAAGTCACCTCTGAATGATTGAAAATAACTAGACATCTAAATTGAGGCTTTCTGTCTCACATCTGATCTGAAGTGGGATGTGGAAGTAGACCCAGAGGAAGGTCAGTGGGTATACCTGGGCAGACATTCAAGCAGATATCCAATAACGCTCAAAAAGTATTGTTTCTGTTCAAAAAGAAGGACTCGATTAGAAAATGTACCACCCATGGTTGCCAAGGATACTATGATGAGCATTATTGTAGGGTCAGATTTAGAATGTTTATAACTTGGGATCATAAGCAGATGCTGGGCATGACTTTCAGCTGTGCTTCCTGTATTCCCCCCAGAAACCCCTGCCATTGCTGATCCATCCTCTTCCCTGCTCCTCTCCCCTTCCCGATTCAAGTTCTCCATCTCCAATTACAGAGCACATTCTCTCACATTATGGTCCCTCCCCACTTCATTGAGGATGACACTGAGAACTAAAAGGCGGGCTGTTACTTAATGGAGAGGACACCCACAAAAGGAACAGTGCAAAGGGATGGAATTGTCTTTGTGTCTGAAACATCACGTCAGCATGCTGATGCAGCAAGTAACTAAGTTGGTTCATTAGGCGGGTTCCTGGAATGAAAGGGTTGAATTATTAAGTACATCTAAAATGGTGAGGCGTTTATTCATTGTTGTTGAAATGAATGTGGATGATATTACTGAAATGGACATGATGCAGAGGGGGCTTGACAAGGTAGATTTCGAGAATGTGGATCCATTCCAGGGCAGAGAGTCGAACTCAGGGTTGTAGATACAGAATAAGGGATATCGATTTCAAACTGAGATACAAAGAAACGTCTTCTTTCAGAAGGTAGTGAATGTCTGGAATTCCCTAACCCAGAGGTTGTGGAGACTCGGATTTTTTTAATACATTTACAGACTGGCTGGATTGGGTTTTGATAGGTTAGTGATTTGAGGGATACAAAAGGCGAGCAGGAAAGTTGAGTTGAGCCCTAGAGTAGATCATCCATGTTCTTATTAAATGACAGTACAGGTTTGAGGGGCCGAATAGCCTGCTCCTGTTTCTATTTCTTACGTTCTTATGTTATTTTCCTGAAAATGGTTTTGTACAATGTTGCATTCAGGGAGAACAGAGGATTTCTTTGAGCTAACGCTGGTAGAGGACTGTATTCACAGCGATTCTGGGTCTGTAACATCACCCACGTCTGGAGCAGAAGTTACAGAGACGGGAAGCCTGAAAAGAGGGATTGGGGTGCGGGACAATTCCTGACTCAGCCTGGATTTTCAATTACATTTCCCAAACTACACCTAACCATCGGGGTGGCCTCGATCTGCCCCTGTGTAGCAGGTCCAAAGGGCTGAATGGAACATCATAACATCAGGCTGAGGAACACGAGTGGAACATTCGGCCCTTTGACACTACTCCACCAGTTGATAAGGTTGTGGCTCATCTCATTGTGGTCCCAGCTTTTCTCTCCATGCACCATTAGCCCTGATTCACCTGTCTATGGAAAATCAGATGAAGCCAGCCTCGAGATAATATAAAGCTTCAGCCATCCCATACTTCTGGGAAGGAGAATTCCTACGTGAATATATTGCCACTTTGTGAATTTCTCCTCACTCCAGTTCTGACTGAGATTGGAGGGTGTCACTGATTCCTTTTCTAGTCCCACTCCTTCACTACTCACATCACATTTTAACTGTGACCAGATTGGTGATATGGCTAATGATAAAAGTCTAGACTAGGTCTGGTTCAGTCAACAAGTCACGCAGATTTCTTTAGTCAGACACAAGTAACTTATATAACTAATGGATGAGCATGGTTGATCTGTGTTTCACACTGCTGCCTCACATCACCAAGGAGCTGGGTTCAATTCCAACCTCGGGCGTCCTGTATGTGGAGTTTGTGTCTGTATTTCCTCCCAGTGTTCCAGTTTCCTTCCACAGTCCAAACATGTGCAGCTTAGAGAGGATTGGCCATGCTAATTTGCCCATAGTGCCCAAGGATGTGTATGTTAGTTGCGTTAGTCATGTGAAATGCAGGGTTACATGGATAGGATGGGGGGCAGGTCTGGGTGGGATACTGTTCGCTGGGTCAGTGTGGATTTGATGGGCAGAATGCCGTGCCGCCACACGGTTGAAGTTCTAGAACAATGGCAAGAAGTTTGGACTATACAAATACCCAGTGGAAATCTACCTGATACACTCTGTTGAAGATTTTGTATGTTTCAGTATGATCACCTCTCTTTCTATGAGTAACCATAATATAAGGTTTTCATCCCTGGAATACATGAAGTGAAACATTGCTGAACTGCTTCCAATGTAATTGTATCCAATCTCAGGGAGGTAGACAAAAAATAACCTCACCCCCCAGGTGAGGCATTTTCTATGTTTTCTCAGTGCTATGAGTTTTTGGAACTCTCTTCCCCGCAGATCATTGAAGGCAGAGATATTGAATATTTTTGAGGCACAGACGGAAGATTCATAAGTAACAACAGAGTCAAGGATTATCAGGGAATGGACTGGAATGTGCAGCATGGGCAAATGTTGACAGTGGTACAAAATGACACTGCTTCAGAACATCCGTGAAAACGAAATGGTAATCTAGAAAACATTTTAAAATGCCAACAATGATAGAACAGAGTTCCAAGGACAATAGGGCTGCTCTATTATTAAAGAGAGACCACTTGTGGTCATTTAACCTGAGGGTCACCACACCTCGGGTAATGGGTTGAGGGTGAGACAGCGTCCCCATCATGGTAACCTCTGTCAGTGTGGTGAATCGAACTAGCACTGTTGGCCTCCATTTCATCGCAAACCAGCTGTCCAGCCAACTGAGTGGGAGACAGTGTAACTGTTACAGACAGAAACAGTTACAGGCAAAGGGTAAGGGAAACTTTCATAACAAGGAGAAAGGTACAATTCAGATAACGGTCAAAATAACGATTGAGGGTAAAAAAGTTCTCTGCTAGAAATTGTATTTTGTAATGAGACAAGTATTTCAAAGCCATCTTTGGCTGAATACGGTAAGGTGAGACATATGAAATAACCAGAATTACTAATTGTGATTCGATATCGATAACCATAAAATGAGTGTAGATTTTTGATTGGTCTGTGTAAAATGTGCTTACCATAAAATAGATGGAGAAAGCTGATGGAATATATTATTGGGAGAGTGCGTCCCCTTGGGAAATGTGCTCGAGCAGGCGCTTGAAGAAAACCCGGGTAAAAGTGCCTGAGTGTTGTCCGCTCAGTGACAGGAACCCAGGGGGTTGAATGACTGAAAATTCATGTAACATGGAACTGGAAACGCATCAAATCAGCCACAATCTTCTTAAATGCTAGAATGCGTTTGAAGGGCTGAATGGCCCCATAGTGGATTGCATGTGATTTGAAAACTGTACAACTTTGTTCCTTCCTCTTCTGTGTTACATACTGGGGCATTGACATTTTCTTGAAAATGGGAATTATTTGGAACACTAACTTGAACATTCCACAATTAACATTCTTCAGAATATTCTATCAACATGTGGGAGTATTGCGAAGGCGAGAGAGAGAGAGTGTGTGTATGTGTGTGTATGTGTGTGTGACAAAGAGAGAAGGCTTTGCATGCAATAGTGAGAGTAGTGGACCATGAATCGTGTTCGGGTGTCAGTGATATAACAGATATACAGTAAGTGTGAGGGAGCAGGGAGAATACAGTGACCCTTATCCTGACAGAGTGGGGAAGGTTATTGAAGCTTGTCCTGTATTGTTGAACATTTCTTCTGACTGCAGATACTGCACTGAGCTGGTTGGTGAGCTCAGGCCCTGCTCGTTGGGTCTGGTGATGTGGTTCCGCTGGGAAGAGAATGGTCCCCTCTGTACTAGCCCATCCACTAAGAACTCCGTGTCCCTGTCGACAAACCGTGGTGTAATTGCCACTTATCTGCCATGCTCGGGGTAAACTGTGCACCAATGCCAGGGATCACGGAATATCAGGGCATCCGGCCGATCGTGAATAACTCCAGCCATGATGGGTGGGATCGGACTGGCATTGAATGACAGGGACACCATGGGGTGGCTGGGCCGTTAATGAGGTGAGTTCGATATGATAGTACCAGGAAAATAGCTCAGCCTCGTGCAGACAACCCATCTGTCACACTCAGTGAAAATCACACAAAGATAAATTATGGTTATATTCAGCCCAATGAGTCATAGACTCTGCTGTGCCCACTTTCAGCTACAGAGCTGCAGAACAAATGCTCATTCAAAACTGTCCATCATCTGAACTCACACCAATATCAGGTTCCCTTTGCAAGCTCGAATATGAATGCAGAATACATGGTTAAAGACAGGATTCTTGGCAGTGTGGAGGAACAGAGCGACCTTGAGGTCCGTGTCCACAGATCACTCAAATTTGCTCCCAAAGTGGATGGTGTGGTTAAGAAGGCATATGGTGTGTTGGCTTTCATATGCAGGGGGATTGAGTTTAAGAGCCGTGAAGTTATGCTGAAGCTCTATAGAGTCCTGGTTAGACCACACTTGGAATATTGTGCTCAGTTCTACTCCGTCGATTATAGGAAGGATGTGGAAGCTTTAGACAGAGTGCAGAGGAAATTTACAAAGATGCTAAACGGACTGGACGGAAGGTACTATGAAATAAGCTTGAGGGAGTAAGGGCTTTTCTCATTGGAGGAAAGAAAGATGACAGGTGATTTGATAGAGGTGTGAAGATGATGAGAGGCATAGACAGAGTGAATAGCAAGCGACTGTTTCCTAGGGCAGAAATATCTATCACAAGGGGTCATAATTTTAAGGTAATAGGAGGAAGGTTTGGGGAGATATCAGAGGTAGATTCTTTAGACAGAGAGTGGTGGGTGTTTGGAATGCACTGCCGGCAGTGGAAGTAGAATCAAGTACGTGAGGGAAACTTAAGAGATTCTTGGATAGGCATATGGAAGAAAGTGAACGGAAGCACGGAGGATAGTCTGATCATAGAGTAGGATAAACGGTGGCACAACATCGAGGGCCGAAGGTCCTGTACTGTGCTCTAATGTTCTTTGTTTTGTGTTCTATGGAAGTGCTCATAGAGGCTGGAGATGGACTTTATATTGTCAGAGAGGTGGGGGCTATGAAGCCATGATCTTAGTGAAAGGCAAGGCAGGCTTGGGAGGCGAACGACCTGCCTTTGTTTCTGATATTCTCACATTCTGTTATTGGAAAATTTGATTCGATTAGATTAGATATGATTACTTACAGGAAGGTACCTGGAAGGTCTGTTATCGAATGTTGCAGTCATGGAGCCCAGGGGACGTTGTGAGCCATCTCTGGGTGAGGTATGGGGGCTGTATGCACAGTGAATCTGGGTCGACCAACAAACGGAGTACAAGTTGCAGAGAGGGGAAGCTCTGTAAAGAGAAATGAGGGACCGCTTTCATATTCCCAAACCGTGTGTGACAGTCATGAGAGAGTGAATGTTCTCCTCTGTTTCTGTGCACCAGGTGATAGCAGTAAGTGGCCTCCAACTGCTCGGATCCATCAGGTTTGAGGGTCTGAATGGAACACAGAAACAGGGGACTGACGAGTAGGAGTGGGTCCTGAGATACTTTGAGCCTTCTCCACCAGGCACTAAGATTGTGGCCGATCAGGTTTGGTCTCAGCCCCACTTTCCTGTCTGTATCCCATTATCCATGACGCAGTCTCTGTCAAATCTTTAACTAACTCAGCTGTGAATACTTGCAATCAGAGAGGCACCACAAACTTCTGGGGAAGAGAATTCCCATTCAAAAGCCCTTTTAGCATTTTTCCTCATCACTGTGATAGAATAGGTGAGTCATACAGCATGGAAACACATCCTTATTTCCAAATTCTGAATGCCGATCAGGAATCCTAACATGACCTCGTCTCACTGGTCAGCATTTGGCCCATATCCCTCTGAACTATTCCTATTTATGTATCTATCCAGATATATTTTAAACATGTAATTGAACCCGCTTTCACCACTTCCTCTAACAGCACTTTCCGTACACCCAGAGTTTCTGCATGTGAAGGTTTCCCCTCAGGTCCCGTCTAGATCTTTTCCCTGTCATCATCAACCTCTGTCATATAGTTCTGGAAGTTCGAACACTGGGAATAAAGATCTTGACCATTGAGACTATTTTTAGCCCACAGGATTTTATAAACCTCTGTAATGTCACTATTCAGCTTCCAACAGTCCAGGGGGAAAAGCCCCAACCTGTTCATCCTCTCCTGCAGCTCAATTTCTCAGGTTCAAGAAATTCCTTGTAAATCTTTTCTGCATCCTCTCAAGCTTAGCAACATCCATCCTTTAGCAGTGCCAACTGAATTGTACGCAGTATTCTTAAAGTGGCCTCAGCAATGTCCTGTAGAAACGTAATATGCTACCCCACCTCCAGTAATCAATGTTCTGACTGAACATTAATACTCTGTCTACCTGCTACTCCACTTTCAAGGAACTATGAACCTGCATCCGTAGGTCTCTTTGTTCAGCAACATTCCCCAGGGTACCACCCTGCTTTAACTTACCAAAATGCAAAAACTCACAAATGTCTGCATTAATTTCTATCTGCCAGTCCTTGACCCTTTGTTTGTCAAGGGTGCCGTTGTACTCTGAAAGAATCATCACTGTCCACCGCCCCACTATTTTTTGATGTTACCTGTAAACCTACTAACTATGCCCTCCCCTATCTGTATCCCATTGCAGACGCTCTGCCCTCCCCCCATCTGTATCCCATTGCAGAAGCTCTGCCCTCCCCCTGTTGTATCATATTGTAGACGGTCTGCCCTTCCCCTGTCTGTATTCCACTGTAGATGCTATGTCTTCCCCGTCTGTATCCCATTTCAGACGTGCTGCCCTCCCCCGGTCTGTATCTCATTGGAGACGCTCTGTCTCCATTTGACATCTTATTGATTGACTATCCTGATGTATGAGCAAACTGAGCTCCATCCTCTCCATCCAGTTCATTGGTGTGGATTGTCATTTGTTGATGACCTCACACAGATCCCTGAAGAATTCCACTAGTTACAGCTTCCCAAACACAAAATGAGTAATGATCTCTTGTCTGTATTTCCTGAGGCAGCCTGGGATGGTTAAATGGCGTCCTCCTGTGCTGTGTAATTTACTGAAATGATTTGAATATTTCATTCTATTCCTGTCTAACCCCATGGAAGTGCATTATGGCCTCCCCCTGCTGTATTATCACGATGCTGACTGCCTCAATGGGATCTTCATCTCCCTCTGGAACAGCATCGGGTGTGAATTGACAGAACAACGAGTGAAGTAGGAGCAGCAGTTGGCCATTCGTCCTCTCCAACTTGATGCTCAGTTTAGAAACATTATGGCTGGTCTGATTGTAGCTGAATACCCCTTTCCTGTCTGTTCCCAATAAACATTGACTCCTCTGTCCATCAAAGGTCAGTCAAGGTCAGCCTTGAATATCCTCAATGACCCAGTCTTCACTGTTCCCGGGGGATGAGAACACCACAGATCGCACAATCCAAAGAAGAAAGGAGCAATGTTATCTCAAATGGAAAAGGAAGAACCCTTTCATTTTAAAGTGTGTTAACCTCACAGCAAGTCACCTACTCTTTTCAGAAACAAGGGCACAGCAAATATGAACAAACATATACCATTCAGACCCTCAAACGTATCCACAGTCCCATTGACTGTTCAGTCAAGTATTTATCAAACTCAGCTTCTGCTGCACCCTTGGAAAATAATCCTGCCACTTTAAGGCCACAGAGCATAGGAAATTGGAATCAGGCCATTTGGCCCATAAGGTCTACTTTGCAGTTTGATCCTGTCTGGTGTGTATCTCAACATAATTTCCCCGCCTTCTCACTGTTACCCTTGATCGTGGTTTTAATCTAACCTTTGTCTAAAAGACATGGTTGCATCAGTGTCTCTGTATGTGTGTGTGATTGCATGTGTGTTTCTGTGCATATCTGTTTACTGGCAGGAGACAGGGTGATGGTGGATGGTTGTTTTTTGAACTGGAATCCAGTGGGCAGCAATGATCCAGAGGCAAAATTGTTGGGTTCACTTTTGTTTATCATTTATATAAATGATTTAGATGAGAATTATAGAAGGCATATTTCGGAAATTTGAGGATGACATCAAGTTTGGGTTTACAGTGGACAGTGTTTGTATAATGGTGAACAGCTGAAGATTACAAAGAGACCTTCATTAACTAAATCAATGATTCGGAGAGATGTACAACAGGGAAACAAACTCTTCAACTCGCTCATGCCGTCCTAATGTTCTAAATTAATCCACTCCCATTTGCCAACATTTGGCCCATATCCCACTAATCATAAAGCCACCCAGTTGCCTGTTAAATGCTGTAATTGTTCCAGCCTCCACCAGTTTCTCTGGCAGCTTATTCCATAGAAGCACCACCCTCTGCAGGGAAAAAAAGTTGCTCTTCATTGTCTTTCAAATATCTCTTTTCCCACCTTAAACCTTTGCCTTCTAGTTTTAGACTCTCCTACCTTGGAGGAAGGAACCTTTACCACTCACCCTATCCATGCCCGTCATAATTTGATAAACCTCTAGAAAGTGTAAATATGACTCCAATCAAGACGGTTGGCTGTGCTTTCAGTCATCCTGGGTCTATAGTCTCAAATTCAGTAGTCATACCTCTTCCTTCTCCATCAAGGCACGATTCCAAAAAGTTTAATCAACTTGTTCAGATATATTATGAAACTGCTCTGTGGGAGTGGAAACGAGAATTTTCGGTGCAGTGATAGATACGCTACCATCATTCAGCATTAGCCCCTAAAGCTGCAACATGATGCTCCTGTATGTTGTTCATCAGCTTGTTGTAACACGCTGTGACACACTTCCATAGGACATGAATACACTCCACCTTCTCCAGAGATAGGGGCACTATCAAACATTCATGGACTGGATTCGAATCCAGAGCTCCGGCTCAGAAACGTGGGCACCATCCATTAAACAAGGCCTAAACTATGCCCAGATTTTGGGTCATATTTGAAGTGTATGGATTTAATAAATTCTGGTTAACGTTACCAAATTATACAGGGGACAATTCTCATTGAACATTTGTACAAATTATTAGCCTCAACTATAGGATGTTGAGTGCATTCGCTGTATCATTGAGATAAACTATGAACATCTTTAATTGCTTGGCTATGATTTCCAGTTTAAATGTCTATTACCAGTAGTCTGCTATATTAGGGAAAGAAATCCTGCAACACCCTGCACTATGAGGGATCTCGAGTAGATATCAATACTGAACACCAGAGACGAGGAAAGAACACAATTCTGTGCCCAAAACACCGGTCACTATTTCAAATCTCGAGCACGTGGCTTCCCTCTTCCGAAAACCAATAATTGAGATAAGACAGCTATTTCCTATCCAGCTTTTGCTTACCGACTCCTCCTTCTGCCTGCACAAGGCAAACCAAGCTCTGGGTCTTTGGGAAACTCAAGGTTGGTGTCTGTCGGCCTACTGGAGAGGGGATTGTGGTTTTAATCCGAAGGGGGAGTGTGAGGGGGCAGTAATGTCATTCACTGGGCTGAGGTGTGGCAGATGGGGTTTAACCTGGATACATGTGAAGTATTGCTTTTTGGTAAAACAAACAAGGGGAGGGCTTACACAATAAATGCTAGGATTTGGTAGTTATATAGAAAAGAGGGACCCGGGGGCGCAGGTATAATTCTTTGAAGTTTGTGGCGCAGGGTGTTTCAGATTACGTCAGTGCTCAGACCTTTGAGTTTAGAAGTTGAGCAGGCATACTGAGATTGTTCAGGACGTTGATAAAGCCTCTTCTGTAGTTCTGTGTGCAGTTCCGTTATGGGAAGGAGATTTTTAAGCTGAAGAGGGTTCAGAAGAGATGTACCAGGATGTCACCAGTAACACATCGTCTTCTGCCTCAGGAGCCAACAAACATGCGGCACGAACATTGGATCGACTGATTTACAAATTTCCCCTGGCCAAGCCAGATCCCAGATCCATCTCCCAGACTCACATCTGCCCTCCTGAGGAGACCTAATGCCCATCTTAATTCCCACCGCTCCGTCCCACACTTCCCATAGATCTATCAGTATCACCTCCTACCTTCGTTCACCTATTTACTTACCTTTCTGCTGAAAGTTCTGCCTGAGACTTCGACTCTCTTGCTTCTCGGATGTTGCCTGGCCTGCTGTGCCTTTTCCACCGCCATGCTTTACATACTCTAAATTATCAACCAGCTGCAGTCTCCATTATCTCTCAGGTACAATTCCCTTGTCAACAAAACCATGTCGTTGTCTGTTACAACCGCACGTAGTCTTAGGGACATTTTCTTCTCAGATCAAGGACGATAAAAGTTCTTTTAACGTTTTACTGATATTGTAATTCCTGATCAGTAGTTAAAGAACATACGTTTCAATTTATAAACAGAGAAGCATGCTCATGTTCTAATAAACCTCTGGCATTGCTCCCATATCCAAGGCAGATTGAATGCTTACACATGATTGATCTACCAGCCCTAACATTTGTTCCCTTTGTCACGCCCAAATATCCCACCCAGAATGCATAAATTTTAATCATACGTTTCTTAAAAAAATTTAATAAAAAGTATTGATTTGAAATGGGTTAACTGGAGATATTTGTTCAGCGACTGAGATTGATCTCAGTCTCCGTGGATCCTAAATATGTCACTGGAGAGCTTTCCTCTTCTATTAATGAGGGAATCGGTTCAATGTGTTATTCCATAGTATCAGCAGGAGCATCACCGACAGCACTAACATGGATCAGCAGATCGAGAGAGAGGGGAAGGAGAGATCATTTTCTGAGAACATTAAACTGGAATGTTACAGCAATGGGCAGGAGTTTATTCGAGGGTATTTCCTTGCTTTCTCAACCTTGAATCTCATTAGCATTGTGGTTCTATGGTGTACTGATGGTTATTCAAAATGGTTACTATCCCATCCTCATTATAGTTGGTGTTCCTGGTAAGTCATTCTATCTGTTCATAAAGCCAGGTAAGACTGAATTACTGCTCATATTATTTAAAATTTAGAAAGGTGGACGTCAATATTTTCAATTCCAATGAAATATTCCATTCCTCACAAATTATAACGAGCAAATTATTCATGACAACTTACTCACCAATAAGCGATGAGGAACCAGACTGTTCTCAAACTCCGTAATACTTCTATACCTGCACATTTCAACATTTCTATATCTTCCCCACTCACTAATTCTGTCCAATATCACCATTATGATATCCCCGTCTCCTCCTCAGCCTCAGTACATCTTCTGAATAAACCATCAATTGTGCCTTTGTTCAATCTGGATATACCTTATCAAGTCCCTTGTAACCACATGTCAGTTGCAGAATAATTGCTCTTGAGTATGTTGAATTGTTCACTGAACAGAACCTGTCAGACAGGCAGACACTGCATGCTGCTTAAATCATTGATGCATAATCTAGAGCTACAGAATAATAATCTGTTGATAACTCAAGAAGGAAATTGATGTTATTGAAGTGGAACCATCATCATTTGTAATAAAAAAAAGGCTTATCTGCATGTTTCCTGTCCTTCAGAGAAGTCAATGGTTATTCTTCCCCAGTCATATCTGTGCAAACCCACATCAATGTGTTTTACTCTTTACTGTGCTGTGGAACAACTGAACCAGGCACTCAGTTCAAGATCCGTATAACATGCTGGCTTGACCATGGCTGCACACATCCCGTGAGGGAAGAACAAAAGTAAAGTTAGCTCCCTTCCTCTGCCTGTTTTCCTTATTTCTACACTACATTTCCATTCGGGTAGGTGACCATTCCCTATTTCAAGTGCAATTTTTTCCTACTGAGTCTCTCCCCAATAGTGATGTTCATCTCCACAGGCACTTTGGTTCTGGATTTACTGATGCTGACATACAGATCTAAGGAACTTTTAAATTCCACATCGATGGCAGTACATAGAGAAGGAATGGGTTTTTATGTCATAATAACGATACGGAGACCGTAAGTGTAGGAAAGAAGTTATTGTGATCATCACTGAGAGTGTGGTTGAGACAGTACTTGGGGTATTATGGACAGATTTTTTTTATCGTTAGAACGAATGATCTCATTGCTATAGAGACTAATTTCACCAGACTAATCCCTGCGCCGATGGTAAAAGAGGAGTGAGTGAAGGTTCATCTGTAGCACTGTCAGAGATAAGAGGTCATTGCATTGAAACTTGATGGTGACGGACAATCACTCGTTATGTTCTACACACACTGAGAAGGTGATAAATTCCATGGCTTGTAGTTTTTATTTTACTCAGGATGCATGATTCTGGACATTTAAGTGCCTCTGAGGATAAAACCTTCAGTCAAATCCTGCCTTGATATCGGGGTCAATCCCTCTTACCTAAGCAGGTCAGTTAAACACTTTTGTTAATGTTAATACGTGATGGTGTCTGTGTGGAGAGTGTTTTCTTCTCACAGAGGGTAGTGAATGTCAGGAATTCTCAGGTCTAGAAAGTTAGGGGAGCGATATCACTGCAAGTATTTAAAGAGGAGGTAGATGGAGTTTTAACCTGTCAGAGAGCTGAGGGGAGGAAGAACTGGGCACTAAAGATGAGTTAATGCCAACAGTAGGTCAGACATGATTGCATACAATGGTGAGAGCATCGGAATTATCTACTCCTGTTTCTTATACTCTCATATTCTGTCATTGGAAAGTGAATGGTTGTAATTTACCTAGAAGTGCTGTTATTGAATGTTGAGGACATTGCGAGAGTATCTGGTGAGCGATCTCAGGGCGAGATATCGACCCGATATTCACAGTGAATCTGGGTCTACAACATGACCAACAAATGAAGCACCATTTGCAGCGAGGAGACACTCTGTAAAGAGGTGAGAGGCCTCTTTTGTATCAAGCCTGGATTTCCCATCACATTTTCCAACCCACACCAAATCACCCAGTGTTGAGGGACTCAATAATATCCTGTCTCCATCTGCTCCTGTTCAGGTGGTGTTAAGGACTGAATGGAATATAGGAACATAGGACTGAGGAGCAGGAGTGGGTCATTAGGCGCTTTGTCATTGCTCGACCAGACAATAAGATCATGGCTGATCTGAGTGTTGTCTGCGAAGCTCTTTTCTGTCTGTCCACAATTTTACGCCATTCACATGTCTGTTAAATGTTGAATAAACTCAACTTTGAATAAATGCAAGCACCCAGGCACAATATTAGGGAACTGCACAAAGTCAAACTACACAGGCAGCACAATTCTGGAAGGCGCGAGGCATTTGTCTAACAGTATTGTTCCCATCCAATTAATTCTGCTACAGTTCATCATTTTTTATTTATTCATGGAATGTGGGTGTTGTTGATAGGCCGACATTTATGGACCATGTCTAATTACGCTGGAAGTGGTGATGTTGAGCTGCGTCTTGGGAATAAACTTCTAGGGAAGAGAATTCCCAATTGAACAGCCCCGTGAGAATTTCTCATTCCTGCTCTGACCAATGTTGGAGGGTCACTGTTTCATTTTCCAGCCCCACTTCTCCACTGGTTACAACAAATTTGAAGTGGAACCAAGGTCTTTTTGTCGAAAAATGTGAGACACTGAGTCACACACATACAGACACATACACCAACGCACATGTCTGAAGACGATAAAGAATAAGAAATGGTTTCCAGAGTTTCATAGTATTTTTAATCATATCAAATGGAAAAGAGATAATGTGTCCCAACTGCTATTCTGTCTCCGACGTTATTCTACTCAAACAAGCTGCTGGTATGAGACTTCTTCCTGGAACAGTTGGATTTGGCAGAATTTCCTTTACTTCAAGCAGTGGAGCGATTCCCATGAATCCTCAATAGGAATCCTCCACGTTTGTTAAAGATGATTCAGGGACTTTTTAATCTCACACTTTGCTGTCAGGAGGGTCAAGGTAAGAGAACGGGAGCATCAGACTGCAGCTTACCACTATAAGATCATCGAAAATAGGAACAGAAATGAGGCCATTGAGCCCATCAAGTCTGATCCACCATTCAATTATGCTGACAAGTTTCTCAACCCCATTCTCCTGCTTTCTCCCTGTAACCCTTGATCCCTTTGATACTCCAGAAGCAAACTATCTCTATCTTAAATATACTCAATTATCTGACCTCCACTGCCTTTTGTGAAAATGAATTCCATAGGTTCCCCACTCTCTGGCTGAAGACATTTCCCCTTACCTCCATTCTAAAAGGATTTCCCTTTACTCTAAGGTTGTATCCTTGGGTCCTAGAATTTCCTATCAATGAAAGTCTTCTCACCATCCGTACTGTCCAGGACATTCAATATTCTGCATGTTTCAATTAGATTCACCCACATCCCTCTGAACTCCATCAAGAACAGACCCAGAGTCTTCAAACGTTCTCAAATGTTAAGCTTTTCATTCCTGGGACCATTCTCATGTACCTGCTGTGAACCCATCCCAAGGTCAGCACATCCTTCCTGAGGCATGGGGCTCAACACAGCGCATAGTACTCCACATGTGGTCTGACCAGAGCCTTATAGAGCCTTAGAAGTACATCCCTGTTTTTACATTCAAATCCTTTCAAAATAAATTCCATCACTGCATTTGCCTTGCTAACTACTGACTCAATCTGCAAGTTTACATTGAGAGAGGCCTGGAGAAGAACTCCCAATTCCCTTTGCACTTCAGACATCTGAATGTTCTCGGTAGTCCATGTTTTTATTCTTCCTACCAAAGTGCATGTTCCCACAATTTCCCAGTTTGTACTCCATCTGCCACTTCTTTGTCCATTATCCTAACCTACCCACATCCTTCTTAAGCCTCCATGTCTCTTCGACGTTACCTGTCCCTATACCTATCTTTGTATCACCTTTAAACTTAACAAGAATGCCTTCAGCTCCTTCATCTGGATGGTTAATGTATAAAATGAAACGTTGTGGTCCCGACATCGAGCCTTATGGAACACCACTTGTGACTGGCTGTCATCCTGAGAAGGACACTATTATCGACGCTCTCTGCTTCCAGCCAAAAAGCCAAATTTCTATCCATGCTAGCACCTTGCCTCTAGTACCATGGGCCCTTGGCTTACTCAGTAGCCATTGTCAAAGACCTTCTGGAAGTCCAGGTGATGACATTCATTTGCTCTCCTTGTTCTAAGCTGCTCGTTACGTCCTCAAGGCTTTCTAGCAGATTTTCCAGGCATGACCTCCCCTCGATGAAACCATGGTAACTTTACCATCCACATCCAACTATTCAGAAATCTCATCCTTCACAATGGATTCCAGGATCTTACCCAGAGCTCAAGTTTTGATTAGACAGTCTGTGATGTTCCGTTTTTTGCTTACTCCCTTTTTTAAACAGGGGTATCACATTAGCGATTTTCCAGTACACTGGGAATCTCCCTCATTTGAGAGATTCCTGAAAGATCACAACCAACGCCTTCACTGTCTCATCAGCTATCTGCCTTAGAAATCTGGAGTGGAGTCCATCTGGTCCAGGTGATTTGCTTACCTTCAGGCCATTCAGTTTTCCCAGCACCTTCTCCTAGGTTATGGCCACCATACTCAGGTCTGTCCACTAAGTCTTTTCAATGTTCGGGATATAACTTGTGCTTTCAACCGTGAAGACTGACACCAAGTAATTTTTCGGCTCCTCATCCATTTCCTTGTTCCACATTACGATCTCTCTTGTGTCAATTTGCGTGGATCTTGCAAACAACAAGGAGGAACAAACATTGGTGCCTTACATATCTAAACCAAAACTGTTGTGCATCCGATTCTCTGGAAATTAGATATGCAAATATCGTGGGTGCTGCAGTAATATTGAATGATCTAAAATTGCATCTTAACAGCGTTAACTAAATGATTGCTAATGCTGTGAAAAATACATTTCATAAGTGTGCATGAGGTAGGCTGAAGAGTATGTTCTGAACCAAAGTAGAGAGTAGATTATTTCGGGCGTGGTGTTGTGTGGTCAGAAGGACTAATTACTTACCACCCTCTGAGGAAGCTATTGGGCAATCGTAACATTATATGTTGCATTTTACACGGCGCCTGCAAGCAATATAGAATGTTTGAACATTACACTCAAATATCATGGAAACCCGAAGGCTAGAGGGTCAAGTGAATTGGAAAAATACAATATAACATTTAGTGTGAGACAGACTTTGCCTGTTAGTGATAGAAATACTGTAAAGTCTGAAAAATACGTATATAACACTAAGTTACAAACACCAATGAAAGGGAAGGTGACTCATTGATGGTTTACGTAAGAAATTAATGATTGCATTAAATCTAAGAAAGCAGCTTCAGAAGAATTCCAGATATTGTGCAAACCTGAACATTCTGAGAGATTTACTTTGCTGAAAATAAGGCCGAAGAAAGTGTTAAGTAAATCAAAAAGAACATGAATACAAACAAACAGGAAACACACAGACTGCTCAAATCTACGATCCATGTACAAAAAAAAACAAAAGTAAGGCCAAATGTGGAAATGTATAAGGTTTAGGACAATTCATTGTGGGGAACTAGGAAATGGCAGAGAAACTAACCATCTACTTTGCATCTGTCTTCATGGAGAAGCGCCAGGCAATCTCTGTGTAAAGCAAGTCATCACCTGTGATTTGTGGAACTAAAGACAAAAAGTCAATTCAAATCAGCAACAAGGTAGTACTTGAAAATGGAGCTAGATTGATCATTGCTAAGTCTGATGGGCCAGCTATACTTCATATCAATATACCAGAAATAAAACAGCATATTAATTGAACTGTCAGTGACTGTGTTTTATTTGCCTGTAGATCCTGCAAAGACCATAAGCCCTTGTAGATAACTGGAAGGTAGTGAACGTGATCCATCTCTGTACACAGGGAAGAAGAGATAATGTAGAGAACTGCAGGACAATTAATTTGACATATGTAGGGAAACAGTTAGAATCCATTATATAAAAAGTCTTACTGGGTACTTAGAAATGAACAGCAAAATTGCAGAGAATCACAATGCATTTCTGACAGAGAAATCATGCCTGACAAACTTCGGAATTATTTGAAGTTGTTTCTTGCAGCATAGGCCACGGACAACCAGTGGAAGTAGTGTATTTGGATTTTCAGAAGTCTGGGCGGGGAAAAATTTCTGGCTGTAACAGCTGCTCCTTTTTTGAGGTATTTTAGGTGTCGAAGGTGATTTCCCCGAATTCCAGGAGCAGCAATTTCTGTTTTGTAAGCTGTTGCATTGGTTTGGAACTTTGGGGAAAAAAGTCAAAGCAACAGCAGTTTTAAAAGGGAAAAGAACAGACAAAGGAAGCACACGGTGAGGGGAAGCAACTGACAGGACAGCGTACCTGCACAGTTACTGCCTTTGCTGTTTGAATTCATGTTTTGCTGGATATCAGAGTGCGTCTAGAAAAATTAACAAACAGTGAAATTTACAACTGGTTTGGAGGAACTGTTTGGGCAAAGTCCCCAGCCAGATAAGTGAATTGTTTTAACTGTGCCCTACAGAAAGTCTTCAGAATTTAGTAGAATGGATTCTTCCTTAATTATATGTTTTTTGAGTTATGTCCCTTGATTAATCATAAAATATAAGCCATAAATATTAATTTAACCTGGGGCAGTGTTTTGTAGAGGAATAAGACAGTTTTGTTTTTCTGGGTCTGTAGATTGTGAAGGAGCACAAATGGCCTTAGGAGAATCATATGCACTTCTTGTCAGATGTGGGAATTTAAAGAGGATTTGAGGGTTACTGTGGATTATATCTGCAATAAATGCTTCCAGTTGCGAATCGTATCAGATCGAATGGATCGGTTGGAGAGACAGTTAGAGACAACGAAAAATTTGTAACAGCAACAGTATGTGATGGATGACAGTTATAGGAAGGGGGGAAAGTCTCAGATGCAGTCACATAGATGGGTTAACTCCAAGAAACGTAAGAGAGGTAAGCAACTAGTGCAGGAATCTTCTGGGGCTGTCCCATTTCAAACAAATATGCTGTTTTGGAAAATGTAGGCTGTGATGGATTCACAGGGGAACATAGCACGAACAGGCAAGTTTCTGGTATTGAGACTGGCTCTAATGCAACAAGGGGTATGACGGATTCCACGAGGTCAATTGTGTTAGGAGTCTCCCTAGTCTGAGGAACAGACAGACGTTTCTGTGGCCAGCAGAGAAAAAAAGCGGAATGATGCGTTGCTTCCCTGGTGCAAAGATCAAGGATGTCTCAGAAAGGGTGCAGAATATTCTCACGGGGGAGAGGGGCCAGCAAGAGGTCATTGTCCACATTGGAACCAACGATATAGGAAGGGAAAATTTTGAGATTCTTGACGGAGATTGCAGTGTGTTAGGCAGAAATTTAAAAAGGAGGTTCTCGAGAGTTGTAATATCTGGATTACTCCCGGCGCTGCGAGCTAGTGAGAGCAGGAATAGGAGGATAGAGTAGATGAATGCATAGCTGTGGAGCTGGTGTATGGGAGAAGCATTTGCATTTTTGGATCGTTGGAATCTCTTTTGGGGTGGAAGGGACCTATCAGTAGGACAGATTGCACCTAAATTGGAAGGGGATGAATATACTGGCAGGGAGATTTGCTTGAGCTGCTCGGGAGGGTTTAATCGAGTAAGGGGGGGGGGGGGGGGGGGGGAGGGAGAGGGCCAGGGAGATGGTGAGGAAATAGATCAATCTGAGATTGATACAACTGCGAACAGAAACGAGTCCAACAGTCAGGGCAGGGAAATATAAGGTAGTACTAATAAAGTAAACTGCATTATTTAAATGCAAGGTCCTAACAGGGAAAGCAGATGAACTCAGGGCATGGTTAGGAACATGGGACTGGGATATCATAGCAAAAAACAGATACATGGCTCAGGGATTTGCAGGACTGGCAGCTAAATGTTCCAGGATACAAATGCGACAGGAAAGATAGAAAGGGAGGCAGGAGAGGAGGGGGAGTGGCATTTTTGATTAGGGTTAGTATTACAGCTGTACTGAGGGAGGATATTCCTGGAAATACATCCAGGGAAGTTATTTGGGTAGACCTGAGAAATGAGAACGGGATGATCACCTTATTGGGATTGTATTATAGACCCCCCCCAATAGTCAGAGGGAAATTGAGAAACAAACTTGTAAGGTGATCTCAGCTATCTGTAAGAAAGTAGGGTGATTATGGTAGGAGATTTTACCTTTCCAAACATAGACTGGGTCTGCCATAGCCTTAAGGGTCTAGATGGAGAGCAATTTGTTAAGTGTTTCCAAGAAAATTTTCTGATTCAGTATGTGGACGAACGTACTAGAGAAGGTGCAACATTTGACCCACCCGAGGGAAATAAGGCAGGGAGGTGACTGAGGTGTCAGTGGACGTGCACTTTGGGGCCAGCTGCCATAATTCTGTTAGATTTAAAGTAATTATGGAAAAGGGTAGGCCAGATCTAAAAGTTGAAGTACAAAATTGGAGAAAGGCCAATTTTGACGGTTTTAGGCAAGAACATGCAAAATTTGATTGGGGGCAGATATTCACAGATAAACGGACGGCTGGAAAATGGGAAGTCTTCAGAAATGAGATAACAAGAATCCAGAGAAAGTATGTTCCTGTTAGGATGAGTGGAAAGGCTTGTAGGTATAAGGAATGCTGGATGACTATAGGGTTTGGTTAATAAAAAGAAGGAAGCATTTGTCAGGTATAGACAGGATCGATTGAGTGAATCCTTAGAAGAATATAAAGGCAGTAGGAGTATACTTAAGAGGGAAATCAGGAGGGCAAAAAGAGGACATGAGATAGCTGTAGCAAGTAGAATTAAGGAGAATCCAAAGGGTTTTTACAAATACATTAATGACAAAATCATAACTAGGGAGAGAATAGGGCCCCTCAAAGATCAGCAAGAAAATGGGGGAGACACTAAACGAGTATTTTGCATCAGTATTTACTGTGGAAACGGATGTGGACGATATAGAATATCAGCAAATAGATGGTTACACGTTGAAAAATGTCCATATTACAGAGGAGGAAGTGCTGGATGTCTTGAAATGGGTGAAGGTGGATACTTCCCCAGGACCTGATCAGGTGTACCATAGAACTCTGTCGTAAACTAGAGAAGTGATTGCTGGGCTTCTTGCTGAGACATTTGGACCGTTGATAGTCACAGAAGAGGTGGTAGAAGACTGGAGTTTGGCCACTTTTTAAGAAGGGTGGTACGGACAAGCCAGGGAACTATAGATCAGTGAGCCTGACGTCGGTGGTGGGCAAGTTGTTGGAGGGAATCCTGAAGGACAGGATGTACATGCATTTGGAAAGACAAAGACTGATTAGGGATAGTCAACATGGCTTTGTCCGTGGGAAATCATATCTCGCAATCTTGATTGAATTTTGGAAGAAGTAACGAAGAGAATTGATGAGGGAAGAGCAGTAGATGTGATCGATATGGACTTCAGGAACGCGTTCGACAAGATTCTCCATGGGAGACTGATTAGTAAGATTAGATCTCATGGAATACAGGGACAACTAGCCAATTGGATACAAAACTGGCTCAAAGTTTGAAGACTGAGTGTGGAGGTGGAGGGTTGATTTTCAGACTGGAGGCCTGTGACCAGTGGAGTACCACAAGGATCAGTGCTGGGTTCTCTTTTTTGTCATTTACATAAATGATTTGGCTGCGAGCGTAGGAGGTATTGTTAGTAAGTTTGCAGATGACACCAAAATTGGAGGTGTAGTAGACAGCGAAAAAGGTTACCACAGATTGCAACAGGATCTTGATCAGATGGGCCAATGTGCCGAGAAGTGGCAGATGGAGTTTAATTCAGACAAATGCGAGATGCTGCATTTTGAGAAAGCAAATTTTAGCAGGACTTATGCACTTAATGGTAAGGTCCTGGGAAGTGTTGCTGAACAAAGAGACCTTGGAGTGTAGGTTCATAGCGACTTGAAAGTGGAGTCGCAGGTAGATAGGATAGTGAAGAAGGCGTTTTGTATGCTTTCCTTTATTGGTTAGAGTATTGGAGTTGGGAGGTCATGTTGCGGCTGTATAGCACACGAGTTAGGCCACTGGTGGAATATTGCGTGTAATTCTGGCCTGCTTCCTATCGTAATGATGTTATGAGACTTGAAAGGGTTCAGGAAAGTTTTACAAGAATGTTGCCAGGGTGGGAGGATTTGAGCTAAAGGGAGAGGCTGTACAGGCTGGGGCTGGTTTCCCTTGAGCGTCGGAGGCTGAAAGGTGCATTTCTTGAGATGTACAAAATTATGAGGGGCATGGACAGGGTAAATAGACAAAGTTTTTTTCCCTGGGTTGGGAGACTCCAGAACTAAAGGGCATAGGTTCAGGGTGAGAGGAGAAAGATGTTGGGTGGCACGGTGGCACAGTGGTTCGCACTGCTGCCTCACAATTCCCGCCACAGGCGACTCTCTGTGTGGAGTTTGTACATTTTCACCGTGTCTTCGTGGGTTTCCTCCCACAATCCAAAAATGTGCAGGTTATGTCAATTGGCTATGCTAATTTGCCCATAGTGTTAGATGAAGGGAAATGAGTCTGGGTGGGTTGCGCTTCAGCGGGTCGGTGTGGATTTGGTTCCACACTGTAAGAAATCTGATCTAAATGTAAAAGAGATCTAAGGGGCAACATTTTCACACAGACAGTGGTACGTGTATGGAATGAGCTGCCAGAGGATGTGGTGGAGGCTGGTACAATTGCAGCATTTTAAGGCATTTGGATGGTTATATGAATAGGAAGAGTTTGGAGGGATATAGGCCGGGTGCGGGCAGGTGGGACTAGATTGGTTTGGGATATCTGCTAGACATTGACGGATTGGACTAAAGGGTCTGTTTCCATACTGTACATCTCTACGACTCTATAACTCACACAGTGAGTTCGTAAATGCAATTAGTTTGATTGGTAATTGGAGGAATACGTGTAATTGGAAAGTTAAAGTTAGGTTGGATTTTGTTTAAGGGAATAGGAATATAGAGAGAAAGACATCATGTAGCAGTTGCATAGAGTGTTGGTGAGAGTGTACCTGAGGTATTGAGTGCAGTGTTGGTGACCTAATCTAAGAAAGATTATACTGATCAATGGACATTCTCCAGATTAATTCCATAGATGACAAGATTTTCTGATGGAGAGAGTTGTGTTGTGACCTCTCCAGTTTCAACGTATGAGAGGTGATCGCAGTGAAATTTCAAAAATCTATGATACATGTGATGAGGTGGAAATAAACAGGATGTTTCTCTAGCTGTCTACTCTATATTTAAGGCAAATAATGACAGGATAAGGGATATGCCATTTAAGGCCGTAATAAGGCAGAAATTCTTCCCTCGGAGGGGACTGACTAACACAGGGGCATGGAAGCCTGTTGGCAGGGCAAGATAAAGGAGAATCCCCAGATATTCTTCACGTATATCAAGTGGAACAGAACAACCAGGGAACATGTAGGGCCTATTAGTGACTTATCAAGTTGCATCCAAACTCAACTTCATGGTAGAAGGCTATTTTTGTGACTGGAACCCAATTTCCCCTGGTGTACCGCAGAGATCAATGCTGTGCCCCTTATTATTTGTAGTATTCATAAGTGATGTGAATGTGAATTGGGTAGGAGGAGTGTGAGAAGTAAGTTTGTGTTTGACACAAAGATTGGCCGGGTGGATGGCAGTGAGGAGGGAGGTCTTATGATACAGGAATATACAGATGGAATGGTCAGATGGTCAGATCAATGGCAGATGGAATGTAACCCTGATAAATATGAGTTGATACACTTCGGAAGAAGGAACCAGACAGGGGAGGACTCAAAGAATGGCACCTCACTAGGAAGCTCAGAGGGTGCCTCTCCACACATTTCTGAATGTGACTGGAAGTGATAATTGATGAGTTCAGCATGATTGTAGAGAAAGCATTTATTCATTGACCCAAAGGTTATACGAATTTTATATGGCACTTTGGTTAGGACAAATGAAATATTGTGTGCAGTTCTGGGAGCCACATTACAGGAAGGATGTGATTGCTCTGGATGAGGTGCAGAGGAGATTCACGAGGATGTTCCCTGGGATGGAACATATGAGCTGTGGAGAGATGCTGGGTAAGCTCGAGTTATTTATTTGGAGCAGAGGAAGTTGAGTTGGTAAGTAATTCAGGTTTAAGATTACAAGGGGCATGGACAAGGTGAATAGACAACAGCTGTTCATTTTAGTCAAAGTTTCAGCTTCCTTACAGTCTGAAAACAGGAAATGGAGAATGGAGAACAGAGAAACATGACACAACTACTTCACTTCTGTCTTCACAGAAAAATACATCAACAAAGCCTTCCCAGCAATAGGAGTCTGAGGAGGAAATTATGTTGAATGAAATTAGTAAATAAAATAATTTGGTGAACTTATTGGAACCGAAAATAACGGGCATAGAAAAAAAAAATCAACACACATTGATGAAATGGGAAAGATATTTGAGAAACTGACTGGTGGATTAATTACAGAAAAAAATAATAGAGGCATTGAACTTGGATTTTCAGCAAGAATTGTAATAAAGTCCCAAGCCTAGTGTGCAAAGTAAATGCAATTGGGATGGGGGTAATATATGAACATGGTGTTAAAATGGGAGTGTTGACAGGAAACAATGAGTAGGAATAAATGGATGGTTTACAGTTTGGAAGGCTCATGAGGCATTGCAATAATTGGTGCTGGGGCGCCAGATTTTCACAATACATCACAAACATCTCGTTGAGGGAATCAAATGCAAAGTTTCCAAGTCTGCTGACGGAACTAGGATTTTGAAAATTGAGGATGATGTGAAAAAATCTTCAAGGCGATTGAAACAAATGGAGTGAATGATTAAATTTGTGGCAGATGAAGAGCAGTGTGGATAGATGTGATGTTGTCTATTTTGTTGGGGAACACTAAAATGCCAGCCAACCATTTAAAAAGGGAGTGGTTGAGAAATGTCGATCTATGAAGACACTTTTCTTCTATTATTGTTTGGACAGACCTCTGATTTCCATGCAGGGCAGTGAGTTCTGAAGACAGAAGCTAATACTGGAAATACATTGGCCCAGAGACCAGTTTACGCAGACCCATCATGTGGGGAGCTGTAACATTGAAAAGGATCTGGGATCTCCCTTGTACACCAGTCACTGAAGCAATATTGCAGGAGCAGAAAGCAGTCAGGAAGATAAATCGGGTGTCGACCCTCATTTCAGGTGGACTTCAGTCCAGGAGTAAGGGTGTCTCAGTGCAGCTTTACAAGCCTTGGTGAGACCTCAACTCGAACATTGTGCAGTGTTGTGTGCAGTTTTGGTCTCCGTACCTAATAAAGGACAAACCTGACATTGAGGGAGATTAGCGAAGGATGACCAGACTGATCTCTGGGATGACAGACTTTTTGTGGGAGCAGAGTTTGGGGTGACTGAGCCTGTATCCCATGGGGTTGAGGAAAATGAGTGGAGATCTCAGAGGAATATATAAAACACTGACAGGGTTAGATAGATTGGAAACAGTGATGATAATTCCCCTGGCTGGGACTTCTAAAACAAGGAGCCACAGTACTAGGTACAGACAGGTCACATTGCATTTAGATAAGAATAATTATCTGCATTCAGAGACTGGTGAACCTGGGAATTCTCTCTCACATAAGGCTGTGGAAGACAAGGCATTAAAGACTATTAAGGATGTCTAGACACCGAAGGGGTGGTGGTGAGAGCAGGAGTATGGTGTAGAAATAAATGTTCAGTCATCATTATATTGAACTGGACAGCAAATTCGACAGATCAAAGGGACTACCGCAGTTTCTATTTTATAGCTTCACAAGGTTAATCACATTAATGGATGTGTACAGTGTGTGGGGAAAGTGAATTGAGGAGATGTTCAGACATTAACTAGAATGGGGCTGGCTCAATGTGCTGTATGGACTATTCCATTTCCGATGTTTCTGTACCGTCTGTGGGAAAACTCTGTAAATGTTGTCACAAGTTCGCAGATGTTAAGAAGGGGGTCTCTGCCGGCTCAACATGACTGTGTTTCCCGTTCCCTTTTCCATACTGAGGCTGGGTGTTCTGTCCGGTTTTATCCTTGAAGACCTCGGAGCAGTTTGATACAATAGAGTGTCTTTCTTGGCCTTTTCAGAGACCATTCAAGTGTTTATCACATGTCTGTGTGTTTGGTGTCACATTTAGGCCAGACCAGGAAAGCACAGGAGATTCACTTCCTGAAAGTACATTGGAAAAGAAAATTGTTGTTTACAATCGACATTGACTTCAAGGTCTCGATATTTTATTAATTGCTTTTAACTTCCACCAGCTGCCAGAGCATTAGCCTGGTCTGTATTATTAATCCAGTGACTTTTCCAAAACAGCATCATCTCCACATGGGGACCTATTTGAAACCACACTGAGCAAGTTATGTCTGTGCTGCTTGACAGCTCTGTCAAAAAGAACTCCCAATTTGACTATCGTGATGAGACCGAGGGGATTGTAATTGGTCAGATTGTAATTATTCCCCGTTTAGGAACTGGACATAGCTGAGTCATTTTCCACATTGCCAGGGAGATGTCAGAGTTAGAGCTGGAAGGAAACTGCTTCCCCAGGGGCAGGGATAGTGAGAGTTGGAGTTGCCTTTTTTTAGAGACATGAAATGGCCAAAATTTACAAGTCTACTTCAGTTGTCTGTTTTTGAAAAGCCACAAAATAGCCAGACATTAAAATAGATTGCTTCAGCATTCGTGAAAAAAGTGACTTTGAGAAGGAAATAATTCCAAGGCCAAAGAATGGATAATCTGATTCGCAAGATTCTGAAACATGCTAACATAGTGATAAAGAAGGTTCTTGTTGCGGAAAATTGATGATTTGTAACAGAACACAGATGGAATAATGAAATTGTAGCACAAAAACTCTGGAGAATCACTACAAAAGGTAACTTATTCTGATCTCAGTAAGGATTCTTTTCATCCTCAAAAACAACAACTCAAGGTATCTTTCAGAAGCGAGCTGGGCCTTTGAAACTGTTTACAATCGTAAAAAGTTCTAGTTAAATATTTGGTTGATAATCATGGACACAGATTTCAACATAATTATAAAACCTTAAAGAGATGCCTGGCATGTCTTGTCTAATTCGCTAAGAGAAAGGTTAACAGTAGAAATAATTATAATATTACGAATTTTGTATCAGAATCAACTTTTCAATGTAAAATGTGAGAAGTGGTAGCCTGCCCAATGGAGAATAGAATTTATGCAATCCTTCAAAATAAACAATGAGGGGCATGACTAAAAAGAGCACAGCCCCGAACTTTGGAATACATTATAGAAAGATCCCAAGGCCTAGAGATAACAAAAATCGTTAAACATCCGAAACAAATAAGATCCTCGGGCTGTCCCTGGGAGTGTCCATCATTGATCAGTTGTTTTACAAGATTGGTTCTGCATAAGGGGAGTGGAGGGTACACTGACAAAGTTATGTTCAATCATTGCAACGCAAAACATAAAAATACTGTCTTTTTATTGCAAAATCGAAATGTGTCATTAATTTGCCTTCTGATCTGAGCTAAAGATTAAGGAAACGATTGTCTTCTCATGTCAAAGCCAAATTCGAGGAAGATCCTTTGGTATTCTCCCAGCATTAACCATGTTTTGCTTGAATTAAAGTCCATTCCGTACCTGTGTCCTGTCTGCCTCCAGAGTCTTTGTCCCTAGCTGGGGAATCTCGCTCCGACAATAAGCAAGGACATACAGATCATAGGGTAAAGGAAAAACTTAGACTGAGGCATAAAGGCTACACCAGAAAGGGCATGCAATAGGCAACATCAGTGTGAGCAAGTTCAGCATTATTTGAAGTTAGAGAGTCCATTCCTTAGCGTAATAATGGGCTGGGAAGATGCTGTTTATGAGCCGCTGGTTTGTGTGTTCAAGCTTCTGTATTGCCTGCATGGTGGAAGAGATTGTAGGAGATCCAGGGTACGATGTGTCTTTGGTAATGTTGTCAGCCGTTCCGCGGCAGTGAGCTGTGTAAATGGAGACAATGGATAGGACGTTGGTTTCCGTGATGGCATGGGCTGTGCACACAACCTTCTGTCATTTCTCTTACTGTCCTGGACAAGGCTATGGCCACACCAGGGCATTATGCACCCAGATACTTTGCTGTCAGTGGTGCATTTGTAGAAATTGGTGAGGGTCCTTGTGGACATGTCAAATATCCTGAGCTGCCAGAGAAAGAAGAGGCGTTGTTGTGCCATCTCGGCTGTCACATCTACATGGGTAGTCAGTTATCGTCACTCCAAGCAACTTAATGCTTTCCACTCTTTCAACTTCAGTTCCATTGATGCAGATGGGGGCATGTTCTCCTGATTTCTTTCTGAAGTCATTGATCAATTGGTTAGTTCTGCCGACGTTGAATTAGAGTATGGTCTCAATGCAGCACATCACAAAGTCCTCTATTTCCGTTCTGTATTTTGACTTGCCATCATTACATACACGTCCTACTACGATGGTGTCATCAGTGAACACGTAGATGGCATTCGTTCAAAATTTGGCAATAGAGTCGTGGGTGTACAGGGGTATAGTAGGGGGCTGAGGACACATCCTTTGGGATTTCAGTGTAGAATGTTATCATGGAAGAGACACCCTTACCTATTTTCAATGATTGTGTACTGTAGGTCAGAAAGATGAGGATCCAAATTCAGAGGGCGGAGCCAAGACTAAGGTCAGGGAGTTTTGTGATTATTCTGAAGGGAATAATCGTGTTGAAGGTGAACCTATAGTCAATGAGCAGGAATCTGACGTGGATGTCCTTGTTGTCCAGATGTTCCAGGGATATGGCACCCGCTATGGACCCATTCCACTGGTAGGAAAATTGTAGGGGATCGAGGCAGGCTGGGAGACTGGAACTAATATGGGCCATGACTCGCTTCTTGAAGCACTTCATGCCCCTCTCACTCTCCTGTGCTCTGAAGAGATATGTCCCTGCTTATCCAACCTCTCCCTATGACTCAGACCCTTGAGTCCTGGCAACATCCTTGTAAAGTTCCAGTTTAATACCATCCTTCCTACAGCAAGGTGACCAAAACTGAACACAATGCTGAACTTGGAAATATTTGGAACTGTAAGTTTTACTCTGCTGCCAATTATTATGCTGCTGTGATATTGCTTTTTTTGTGTTATTCTGAAATCTTATTATTCATTGAATCCCCTGATGACAATCCCCTCGGGTGAACGTCCTCCTGAATGCGTGAATTTGAATCAATCTATTTTGTTTGGACTGATATTTTGAGGCCGCTGTATATCAGAAAACAGGAAGAGATGATGGATGACTGTGCAGTGCGTGTCCTTTACTGGACCAGCTTGTCTCTCCAGGCACCTAAAACTTTTATTGTGGGCCAGAGTACCTCAGAATCGTTACATCACAGAAGAAAGCTACTTAGCCCATTGTAGGTCTATGCACATAGAACATTACAGCTCAGTGCCTACAACATCCTTCAGCACTGCCGACAGATCCACCGACCTTACTGTCAACCATAAATTTACTAACTCATCCTTCTATACCCTCATTAAGGTCATTTTCAAAAGGACAAACAGGAGTCACTCCAAAGCAGATCCTTGCAGTATACCCCTAGCAACTAAACTCCAGGATGAACATTCCCCATCAACTATCACCTTCTGTCTGCTTTCAGCTAGCGGATTTGTGATCCAAACGCTAAATCACTCACAATTCCACGTCTCCATATTTTCTGGGAGAAAGTAAAGACTGCAGATGCTTGAGATCAGAGTCGAGATTGTGGCGCTGGAAAAGCACAGCGGGTCAGGCAATATCCGAGGAGCGAGGAGGAAATGAAGACTGCAGATGCTGCAGACCAGAAAACTGATTTCTGATGAAAGGATAACAAGAGAAACATCAACTTGCATGCATCTTGGACGCTGCCTTATCTGTTCAGCTTTTCCAACACCACACTCTCTTTATTTTCTTCAATAGCCTACCATGAGGGACCTTATCAAACGCTTCACTGAAATCCACATACCTCACTTTACCCTCATCCACCTGTTTGGTCACCTTCTCAATGAACTCGCTAATATTTGTGAGGCATGACATGCCTTTCACAAAACCTTGTTGTCTATTCCTAATCAAATGATTTCTTTCTAGATGATGGTCAATCCTGTCTCTTATAATCCTTTCCAACACTTTACTCACAACCAAAGTAAGACATGTATATAATTACCAGGTTGTCTGTTCTCCATTTCTTGAACAAAGGGCCACATTTGCTGTCCTCCAGTCTTCTGGCACTATTCCTGTAGACAATGGCGATGTAAAAATCCAAACAGATGGTTGCGTAAACTCCTTCCTAGCTTCTCAGAGAATCCTAGGATAAATCCCATCTGGCCCAGGGGACATATCGATTTTCACACTCTCCAGAGCTGCTAACATCTCCACGTTACGAACTTGAATCCCGTCTAGTCTAATAGCCTGTATCTCAGTATTGGACTCGACAGCATTTTGTTTTTCCATTGTGAATACTGATTCAAATATTAATTTACAGCCTGTCCTATCGCCTCAGACTCCACACGCAACGTAACACTACTGTCATTGATTGCCATTAATCTTCATTTGTTCATTCTATTATTCATGACGCACTGATAGAAAGCTTGAGGGTTTTCCACGATCCTACTTGTCAAAGACTTCTCATGCTCTCTCCTGGCTATTCTTAGCTCTTTTTCTAAGTCCTTCCAGGCTGACTTGTAACTGTCAAGTATCCGAACTGAGCCTTCACGTTTCATCTTTACATAAGCCTCCATCTTCCTCTTGACAAGCGATTCAACTGCTTCAGGAAACCACAGCAGCCTCACTTGACCACTTGCTCCTTTCTTGACATGTATAAACTTATCAAGGACACACAGTAGCTGTTGTTTGAAAAAGCTCCACACTTAAATTGTACCCATCCTCTGCAATTTTCTTCCCCATCCTATGCATCCTAAAACCTTTCCTAATCGCATCATAATTGCCTTTCCCCCAGCTACAACTCTTGTCCTGCAGTATACACCTGTCCCTTTCCATCGCTAAGGTAAACATAACTGAATTGTGGTCACTATCAGCAAAGTGTTCACCTACCTCCCAATCTAACACCTGGTCTGGTTCATTACTCAGTACCAAATCCAATTTGGCCTCGACCCTTGTTGACCTATCTACATACTGTGTCAAGAAACAATTCTGCACACATTGGACAAAAGCTGACCCATATAAAGTAAGTGGACTGCAGCACATCCAGTCAATATTTGGAAAGTTAAATTCTTCCATAACAACTACTCTGTTATTTTCGCTCCTATCCAGTAGCATCTTTGTAATGCTTTCCCCTATATCTCTGGAACTTTTCAGAGGGCAATAGAGAACTTTCAACAGGGTGACCTCTCCATTTTTGTTTCTAACATCTTCCCATACGACCTAACTAGACGAGTCCTTATCAAGCATCCTTTCTACCAACGTAATTCTGTCTTTGATTTTCAATGCCACCCCACCCTCCCCCACCCCAAGCCCCATCCCTGCCCCACTGTTAGTACCTTCCTTGTTCTTATTTAAGCATCTCAACCCCGGACCTTACAACGATCAGTCCTGTCCCTGCTCTATTCATTTCTCCAAAACGGCCAAAACATCAAGCTGGACAACTGCACAATCTGGAAACAGGGAGTGATTGGAGGGATTTTAAATGAGTGTGAGTTGGATAGATCAGAAGACAGCATGAGGGGAGATAGACAGGAACAGACAGAAAATGGAAGTTTTATTTAGAAATTCTCACGGACTGCAAGGCCTTTATCTATTGCCATACCGTTTGAGCACTGTGCGGATACTGGCTGTGGTCCCAGAGAATTTATCGCCAATAATATCACAGAGCTGAGTTGCTGACAGTTAAACAGAGTCCAAAAGGCCGAGTGATTTTTTTTTTTCTCTACAGTGAGAAGGTGATTTAATTTAAACAGGCTGGGTGAACAACAGCAGGAACTGTGAATCGTGCACGATACTGAGATACTGCGCCAGAGAATCTCACTGAGGTGGATCACTGACAGAGGGGAAATCAGCATCTCATCTGTGAGCCAAATAATGATTGATAAAGATTGGACAACACTTCCGTGGTTTTGTAATACACATTTCAATTTATGTAGCTCAATATCATGAGTGTATCTTATTTCTTTGTACTTCCCATAGTTTAGTACGGACAGAAAATCATTTTGTCCCCGTATTTTGTGTTCAATAAACAGATTTTATTCCTCATTCCTCACTTTAGATATATCCTTGAATCTGTTCTTCATATGAGGTAAAAAGAATAACATTCCAATACTGATGACTGAGGAAAATTATTGTCCCTCCCTCCAGTCTGAACTGCCATGTCTCACAATTGTCTCTGTTTCCTGTCTCCTCCACAATGCCATAATCATACTGTAATTGAAGTCCAGTAAATGACATTTCATCACAGTTCACTAACATCGATAACATCAATAGCACAGGCCTCATCTGCCTCTCTCTAAACCTGGAATAACAATATGAATTGCATTTGTCACGTTCAATTCTCTGTTAACATATCCATGCTACTTGTCTGTGACAACCCCACGCTTATCAGACGCACATTCGCCTCAGATCATGAACTATAAAAATTGTCGCAATGTTTTATTGAAATTATGATGCTTGATCAATAGTTCCAGGATGTATGTTTCCATTTGTAATCAGAGATGTTCTGATAAACTTATGGCATTACTCCTGCATCCAAGACAGATTGAATGGTTACACTCAATTGATCTACCAGACCCAAGATTTGTTCCATCAGTCACCCTCACATAGCCCATCCAGAAAATGACATTGTTTTAAATTTGAATAAAACAATATTGAATTGAAAGGCGTTGGCTGGAGCTATTTGTTCAGTGACTGAGATTGATGTCAGTCTCCGAGGATCCGAGATGTGTCATTGGAGGGTTTGCCTCTTCTATTCATTAAGGACTCGGTTCAATGTGTTATCCCAGTATGGGCGGGAGCATCAATGACTGGACTAACAGGGATCAGCAGCTCGAGAGACAGGGGGAGGAGAGATCAGAATCTGAGGACATTAGACTGGAATGTTCCATTACTGAATCAGAATCTGAGAACATTAGACTGGAATGTTCCATTAATGGATCAGAATCTGAGGACATGAGACTGGAATGTTCCATTAATGAATCAGAATCTGAGGACATTAGACTGGAATGTTCCATTAATGGATCAGAATCTGAGAACATTAGACTGGAATATTACAATAACAGACAGGAGTTTATCCTGGGGTTTTTCTACCTTTCTCAGCCTTGGATATCTTTAGCATCGTGGGTTGAAGATATCCTTTGGATTATTCAAGGTGGTTATTATCCCATCCTTGCTATAGTTGGTGTTCCTGGTAAGTCATTCCATCAGACCATTAAACCCAATTGAACTGAATTGCTGTTCATATTCAAATTTTAAAATTTGGAAGTCACCATTTTCAGATCCAGTCAAATATTTTATTCCTTACTGATTATAACTAGCAAATTACTATTCACAACTTACTCAACAATACGCAAGGAGAAACCAGACTGTTCCTAATCTCCATGATATTTTCTCTTCATTCATATTTACATTTCTACATATTCTCCCCACTCACTAATCCTGCCCAAGGCCACTATCAGGATATTTCAGTCACCTTCTCAGCTTCAATGCAACTGCTGAATAATCGATCGTTTGTGCCTTTGGTACATCCAGATATAACCGTTTCAAGTCCCTTCTAATTATGCTTACGTCACAAAATATTTGCACTTGAGCTGGTTAATTTGTCCATTCCACAGACTCTGTCAGATGGACAGAAAGTGCATGGTGGTCAAGTCATTGACTCATAATCAAACGGCACAGATTAATAATCTGTTGGTATCTCATGAAGGAAGTTGATGGAATGCAAATGAAGTCATCACCACTAGTTTTCAACAGAAGCATATCTATTTGCTTTAGAGAAGGCAATGGGTTATCCTTCCATGTTGAGGACTCTGTGTGACTGCAAACCCACAGCAATGGGGTTTACTCTTTATTATCCTGTCAACAGCTGAATCAGCCACTCAGTTCAAGATCAGCATAACATGCTGGCCTGACCAAGGCTGCACACATCCCGTGAGGGAAGAACAAAAGGAAAGAAAGCTCCTTTTCTCTGCCTGATTTCCATCCTCCTGTAAGGCATTTTCTTTCAGGTTGGTGACCATTCCCTGTTTCAAGTGAATTCTTTCTGATTGAGTCTCCCTCTGAATATGATATGCATCTCCATCGACACCTCTGGTAATGACCGATGCACAGATGCAAGAAACTTCAAAATTCCACATCATTCGCAGTGTAGAGAGAAGGAATGGCTTTTTATACCACCGGAAAGAAGCTGAGACAGCTAAGTGAGGGAACAGAATTATTGTGATCAACCCTAGAGTGTTGTTGAGATAATATTTGAAGTACTGTGCAAAGATTTTCTCTCCTCTATAAGGAATAATCCTCTTTGCAGAAAGAGTACAAAGGAGTTTCGCCTGACTAATTGTTGGGATGATTGTACCATCGGGCGTGCATGAGGATTATTCTGTCGGGCTTTGAAGAATAAGAGGTGATTGCATTGAAACGTAAGGTAATGGACAGTCATTCATTAATATCCAAACAGAACTAATACGGTGATAAATTCCATGTTTTTTTTAACTTGGTTTACATGATTCTCGATGGCTTAAAAGACTCTGAGAACGTTCCTCTCACTCCACGCCACACCCCATTTAGATTGAGAGAGAGAGAGCCAGTCTTTAACTAAACTCTTCCAACATTAATACAGTGCATTTGGTGTGTGATCATACATAGAACTTCACGTTATTCACCATCGCAACAGGAGCGACAATACCTTCATTCTAAAACAGTTAACTATCCCCACCAGCTTCTTACCCCAACGGAGAACATGGGTCTGTCTTCTTGGAGATGGAAGATGCCTCCTTGAGGCTTGGCACAAAACATTTGGTTTCCTCCCTCACTGCCGGCAAAACACGTTAAAGTATCATTTGTTCCACAGGAAATGGAGCCACAAAGAACATTGTGATCAATCTATGAGTGCAGTCTCTGCTCTATTCGTTTTCCAGGTTGGAGCATCAATGACACCCTCTTATTCCTGTAAAAGCGTCTCGAGGGGTGAATGGTCTCCTCCTGGTTCCTTAGAACAGGTTTAGGGGTCTTACTGGACTCTGCCTGTTCCTGTTTAACAATTCAATTTACTGACGAAACACCTCCTCTTACTGTGGAACAGGCAGGAGGATTGAATGGGCTGTCCCTCTTAGAACATAGAACATAGAACAATACAGCACAGAACAGGCCCTTCGGCCCACGATGTTGTGCCGAACTTCTATCCTAGATTAAGCACCCATCCATGTACCTATCCAAATGCCGCTTAAAGGTCGCCAATGAATCTGACTCCACCACTCCCACGGGCAGCGCATTCCATGCCCCCACCACTCTCTGGGTGAAGAACCCACCCCTGACATCTCCCCTATACCTTCCACCCTTCACCTTAAATTTATGTCCCCTTGTAACACTCTGTTGTACCCGGGGAAAAAGTTTCTGACTGTCTACTCTATCTATTCCTCTGATCATCTTATAAACCTCTATCAAGTCACCCCTCATCCTTCGCCGTTCCAACGAGAAAAGGCCGAGAACTCTCAACCTATCCTCGTACGACCTACTCTCCATTCCAGGCAACATCCTGGTAAATCTTCTCTGCACCCTCTCCAAAGCTTCCACATCTTTCCTAAAGTGAGGCGACCAGAACTGCACACAGTACTCCAAATGTGGCCTAACCAAAGTCCTGTACAGCTGCAACATCTTCTTGATCAGTCATTTCGATGGGCTGAATAGTTTCCACATATCCGGGTGTAACCAGCTTGAGATGCTGAATGAGCTCCTCTTTTACCTTTGGAAATGTGCAGTGCCTGGCCGTTCTGTTACATGAATGTTACCGACACTTTAACAGCACAAACGTGAATGTTGTTTGGGTCTTGCTGAATATGGACACAGACCCGTTCAGGAGCTGAGTGGGGACAAAATGTTCTGAATATTGTGTGATCTTCAATGATCACTCCACTTCTGATCTTGGGATAGATGAGGGGTGACGGGAATGGAGGCACATAGACGTTGACGAAGGAGATGAAGATGTTTGTGCTGAGGAAGTTAATCTGAGGATCTCCTGAAGAGATGTCCCGGGACTGAGAGGATTGTTGGCCACCGACCAAAAAAACCTTCCTTTGTGCTCTGAAAGACCCCAAACAGTGAGGAGGTTAGACCTGATCCCTATTAAGCTCAAAAAATTAGGTGGTCCCGATGACATCCTCAGTCAACTACTGCCTTGATATCAAGGCCATTCATTCTTTCCTGGGACCCTGTGTTCACCTCTTGTTCAAAACAATAGGTAACGGTGTATGTGTAGAGAGTGTTTTCCTCTCACAGAGGGTAATCAATGTCATGGATTATCTGGACTAGAGAGTTAGGGGAGCTACATCACTGAAAGTATTTAAAGAGGTGGTACATGAATCTTTGACCTGTCAGAGAGCTGTGGAGTGTGAAGAACTGGGCATTATGGAGGAGTTAATGCGAACAGTAGATCAGCCATGATCGTATACAATGGCTTGACCGTCCGAATTCCTTATGTTTTCATTTCTAGTAATTTCAAAGTAAACGGCTGTAATTTTCCTGGATGTACTGTATTTGTATGTTGTAATCAGAGAGAGCAAAACATTTTTGAGTCATCTCTGATTGAGGTATGGAGCTTTATGCATAACGAATCCTGGTCTAGACCAGACCAACAAATGAAGCACAAGTTGTAGAGAGGGGCACTCTGTAAACAGACCAGAGGCGTCTTTCAAAACCGGCCTGGATTTCCAAATAACATTTTCCAATCCATACCAATCTGAGTGTGACAGTTGTGAGGGATTAAATGAAATCCTGTGTTACTGTGGAGCATTGGCCCCCATCTGCACCTTGCAGGAGCTGTGAGAGGCTGAATGCACCATAGTCACACGGGACTGTGGAGCAAGAGTGGGTCATCAGACACTTTGTCACGGCTCTACCATGCACTATGTTCTGATTAAGGTCTCAGCAGCACTTTTCTGTCAGTACCATTTCCCTACATTCATTTGTCTTTCAAATGCCTTACATAGACAATTTTGAACAAATGGAAATATCCAGGCATCACAATTTTCTGTGGAAGGGAATTCACACCTTAAAAACCTTTTGAGAATCTCTTGTTCGTGTTCTGACCAATGTTGGAGGGTCACTCATGTCTTTTCCCACTCCTCTATTGGTGAAAGCAAATTTTAAATGTAACCAGTTGAGTGCTGTGTCCAATGATATAGGTCTCAGACTGGGTAATTTTCTAGAAAAATCTGAGACACAGAAATTTGAACTGTGAACAAATGGTAAAATGATAGAGTGTCTTAAATATGTTTCTGGCTTTGAATTTATTCTGCTCACACTAATGTCTGGGAATGCGGATTTCTTCCCGGAACAGTTGGATTTGGATTTGCCTGAATTCCTTTTGCTTCGACCTGTACAGAAATTCCTATGAATCCTCATCAGGAATCCTCCACGAGTGGTAAAAATGACTCAGGATTTTTCTGCTCTTACACCTTGTTTTCAGGCAGAACAAAGTAAGAGAGAGAGAGACCAATTGGTTGCTGCTTCAGAAGCAAGTAATATTTTTCTCCGTCTCTGTGTGGAAAAAAACAAGAATGTCAACTGAACACCAAACTGGACCATGTGCACTCTCCATGTACATTCTCTGGAATGGATGATAATAGACTGTATGCTGTATGCAGCATCATTGCTGTTGTTGTGCACAGTGCCTTGCATTAGCAAATGAAAATAATGTGTCCGTTTTATGATTTGATGGGATGCTTATATGCATCTGCGGAATTTTTAAAAATGGGTTGATATCTTCATAATATTTGTGTTAATACCAATGCATCTCATTCAAAAAAAATATTATCTATCTTTAGTCTTCTTAACAAGAGAAAATATGTATCCAGCTGAAAGACTTCTCTGAAAATCGTGGTTCAGTAAGATTTCTCATCTCAGATCTAAACAGATAATCCCCCATAACAAAAGGCCTTCATTTCAGGAATGAGTAAAGGGAAACATCTTTGAACATCTTTGAAAGGAATTGAATCCTTTTTTTTAGTTTAGAGGATCAGAACTGCACCCAGTGTGTCTGTTGTGGTCTCAGCAATCCTTGCACAGATACAGTGAAATATTCCTAATTAAACCCAATAAAACTTACCTTCTGAATCACTTGCTGCATCTGCAGACAGACTTCATATGATTCATGTACCAAGAATATGAAAAACATCTGCATCACAGAGTTCTGCAATCTCTCTCCATTTAAATTGTTCCAGACTGCAATAGACAACTCACATTATATTATTTCTGCTGATGGTTTGCTCACTAACCTTCCCTGTCTACATCATAATGCAGATTCACTCCCTCCATTTGAAGATCTATTGAATGATTATTTTGGTGTACAAGGTAGTTCAGCTTTGACCCATTCAGTCCCTTCATCCAGATATTTTACATAGATTATTGATCATTGATGACCCTACAGTGTCAAGACTAGTTACAGTTTTATTTTAAAAAATCATATGTCACTACTGTCTATATCCTGTTAGTGACAACATCCCTGTTCCTGTGCAGCAGTTCAGTCGGGTTGAATGGCCTCGTCCTGGGCTGTGTAATGTACTCAACGAGCTGAATTACTTCATCCCTATATTACTGTGTAATTCATTAGAGGGGGAGAATGGTCTCCTCCCATCTCATTGTTACGATCCAGTCTGGCTGAATGGGATGGTCCTCTACCCTGTAATCGCACTGAGGTGTGGATTGGGGTTGGGTCAGCAGTATATCTCTGTAACTGCTTTGAGGGGTGGATTGAGGGAACAACTCATGAGGTAGGGACAGCAGTATATGTCTGTAAAAGCATCGATGAGTGGATTGAGGGAACAACACATGGGGTAAGAGCAGCAGTCTATCTCTGTAACGGCCGGGAGGGTGGATTGTGGGAACAACACATTGGAAATGGGTAGCAGTTGGCCATTTGGTGGCACCATTCAGAATACTCATGGCTGATCTGAGTGTGTCTGACCATCCGTTTCCTGTCTGTACCCAATAAACATTGACTCTCCTGTCCAGCAAAGATCAGTCAAGCTCAAACTAAAATACCTTAATTAACCGAGTCTTCACTGCTCCCTGAGGATGAGGACACCACAGTTAGCACAACAGTAAAGGGAAAGGGACATCCTTCTTTCATTGTGGGACACATTTTTGAAAAACTGTGTTAATCTCATATCAAACCACTGCCCCTTTTCGGATATAGTGGTACAATAACTAGGAATAGACATTAACCATTCTGCCGTCCAATCTTTTCCCACCTTACCACTGACTGTTTCCAATCAAATATGTAGCTGTTGCTGTCTCAGGAAGAGAATACCTGATAGCATAACACCAGACGAGCATTACAAAAAGGAGCAGAATTAGACCATTTGGTCCATCGAGTCTGGTATACCACTCAGTCATTTCTAATATGTTCCTCAACATCATTCTTCTGCCTTCTCCCAGAATCCTTGATCTCCTTATAAATCAATAAATTATTTATTTGTCTTAATGGCACTCGTGTCTGTGTCTTAATGTGTATTTAAGTGTGTGCCCATGTACTTGTTATTTTTGTATTTGTGTGACTAAGTCTGTCTGTCTTTGTATCAGCCTGTGTGTTGTGTTTCTATCTGTGTTTGTGTCCATTTGTGTGTGACTGTTTATGTCTTTGTGTGCTTCTCCGTGTGTGTATGCTTATCTCCTTGTATGCATTGTGTATGTTAGTATATTGGGGTATTTACCAATACGTCTGTGTATTTCAATGCCTGCATCTCTGTGCAATGGGGTATCTGTTCTTCTACGAGTGAGAGAGATGAGTTTGGAACTGGCAGTAGGTTTGAATTGAGAATTGCTCTTTACTAAACACTGCTCCTTATTAGGTTGGTGGGACGTGGATGCTTCCGAATCTCCACCCAAGGCCTCCTGGTCCTCTCCGGCTCTCTCCAGGATCCTCCCACATATCAGGGTAGGGGTATGAGGGAACGGATATCTGGCACTCCATCACCCGGCGTGGCCCGTTCTGTCCTATTCCAGGCTGTTTCTCCTGGAATGGGAGAAAGAGAAGGAATGAGTGTGGGTGGAAGTGGATGGTCCTGCTGTTAGTGCTGGACTAGGTGAGGTGTGACATGGTTAGGTGGGCGGAGGGGGTCTGTCCATAGTGTTGTATCCATGTCGTGCTATTAGTGTGCGGGGCTATTGCATCAGGGACAGAAAATGTAAGGGAGGGAAGGTGCTGAATTCAACTGCGGGAGTGGTCATGCTTGAGCCTTTTTGGAGTGTGAGTCTTGGACGAGGGTCGGTGCTATAAGAGACATACAGTGAGTGTGAGGGAGCAGTGAGAATATACAGTGACACTTATCCTGACAGAGCGGAATGGATATTCATGCTTGTCCTATATTGCTGGACCTGTCTTCAGATCCTCTCAGCATCGAGGTGAACCTCCCTGAATGTCTTATCCAAGTCTATCACTAATAACGACACAGGCTCTGTCCCTCAGATTCCACAGAATGAGTTTGGGTGGGTCCTACAAATAGCAAGGAGAAACAAACTTGTGTTATATATCTGAACCAAAACTGTCGTGCAAATATTTTGCATCATATGCTCTGGAAATTATATATGCAACTATATGTAAAGGGAAGCTATGACATAATGATATTATCGCTGAGCTCTTAACCCAGAGACCCAGGTAATGTTCTGGGGACATGGTCTCAAATCCTGCCATGGCAGATTGTGGAATTTGAATTCAATAAGTATCTGGAATCGAGGGTTTATGATGATCAGGAATCCATTCCTGATTGTTGGAAAAACCCATCTGGTTCACTGATGTCCTTTAGGGAAGGAAACGGCTGTTCTTATCTGGTCTGGCCTGCATGTCACTCCAGATCCAAGGCAACGCTGTTGACCATTTAATGCCGTCTGGCATGGCCAGTAAATGCTGGTTATCCAGTTAAGCCTCATCCTGTGAATGTGTAACAAATTCTCGTGGGTTCTGCAGTAATAATGGATGGTGTCAAGTTGCATCAAAACTGAGTTAACTAAGTGACTGCTAATGTTGTGAAAAATAAATTCCTTTAGTGTATATCAGGTTGGTTGGAGAGTATGTTGTGAACCAAACTAGTGAGCAGATTATTTCGGATTTGGTGTTGTGTGATACTGATTAAGGATGATCAGCCATGATCATATTGAATGGTGGTGCAGGCTTGGAGGCCAGAATGGCCTACTCCTGCACCTATTGTCTATTATCGATTGTGTGGTCGGAAGGACTAATTACTAACCTTGTTCTGAAGCAGCTTTGGAGGAATTGTGACATTAATATTTGTATTTTACACGGCGTCTGCATTCAATGTGGAATGTTTGAACATTCTGGTCAAACATCATGGAAGCCCAGAGGTTAGAGGGTCAAGTTCGCTCCAGTAAATTGGGAAAGTACAATATAACATTCAGTAGGAGAACAATGGTTGTTAGACCCATGTAGTCTAACAGCACGGAGACAGGCCATTCGGCCCAAGCTGGTCAATTCCGAACAAAATGTCCATTCACACTAACCCCATTTCCCCGCCATTTCCCTGATTCCTTCTAATCCTCGAGGGCATCAATTTAATCCTTTCCTAACTCTGTATTTGTCCAAATGCATTTTAAATTTTGTGAATGTACCCGCCTCAACTACTTCTGCTGTCAGCCCATCCCATATGCATACCACCCTGTGTGTAAAAGAAATTGCCCCTCAAGTTCCCTTTTACTCTCTCCCCTCTGACCTTAAATTGATGCCCTCTAGGATTAGAAGGATACAGGGAAATGGCGGGGAAATGGGGTTAGTATGAATGGATATTTTGTTCGGATTGGACCAGTTTGGGCCGAATGGCCTGTCTCTGTGCTGTAAGATTATATGGCTCTAACATCCATTGTTCTCCTACTGAATGTTATATTGTATTTTCCCAATTCACTGGAGTGAACTTGACCCTCTAACCTCTGGGCTTCCATGATGTTTGACCAGAATGTTCAAACATTCCACATTGAATGCAGACGCCGTGTAAAATACAACATATTAATGTCACTATTCCTCCAAGGTTGCTTTAGAGCAAGATTGCTCAATCCTGGGGAAGAAAAAGATTGAGTGCATTGACTCTATCCATGCCTCCCATTACCTCATACACTACTATCAGATCCCCCTCAGCCTCATGCATTCTAAAGTAAAAACTCCTAGCTTGTTCAACCTCTCACTATAACTCAGACCATTGAGTCTTGGCAACATCCTTGTAAATTTCTTCTGCACTCTTTCCAGTTTAATAACATCCTTCCTCGAGCAAAGTGAACCAAACTGAACATGACGCCACAAGTATGGACTCGCCAACATCTTGTATAACTGCAACATAACTCCCTAATTTCGATACTCAGTGCTCTAACTGATGAAGGCAAGTGAGTCAAAAGCCTTTTTCAGTGCCTTGTCTACCTGGGACTCCACTTACAGAGAACCGTGCACCTGAATTCCCAAGGTCACTCTGTTCCACTACACTCCTTAAGGCCCTGCCTTTCACCATGAAACTCCTGCCTTGATTTGACTTTCTAAAATGCAAGAACTTACACTTAGCTGAATTAAATTCCATTTGCCATTTCTCAGCTCACTTCCCCACCTGATCAAGGTACTGCTGTAATTTCTGAGATTTCTGATAACCTTCCTTACTGTCCACGATACCACCTATTTTAGTGTCACCTTGAAACTTACAAATCATGCCTGTACATTCTCATCTAAATCATAGATATGTGTAATATATGAATATATAGTCCCAGCACCGACCCCTGAGGCATTCCACTCATCACAGGCCTCCAGTCCGACAAGCATCCTTTCATGATTACCCTCTTCTTCCTATCATCAATCCAATTGTGGACCTAATTTGCCAGCTCCACCTCAATTCCATGTGATCTAACCTTCCAGAGCAGCGTACCATGTGGAACCTTATCGAAGGCCTTACTGAAATCCATATAGACTATATATACAACCATGCCCTTGGCAAAGTTACTGGTCACTTCATCAAAGCAGTCTAACAAATTTGTGAGCCATAATCCCTCATTCACAAGGCCCAGTCTTTCCAAATGCATGTATACCTTCTCCCTCAGAATCTTCTCAAGTAACTTTCCTGCTACAGATTTTAGGTTTACTGGTCGAAATTTCCCCGGTTTTTATTTGTAGCCCTTCCTGAATAACGGCACAGCATTCACTACCCTCCATTCCTCCAAGACCTTACCCATTGGCTCCCGATGATACAAAAGTACCAACCAGGGCCCCCGCTATTTCTTTCCTGTCCTCCTGCAGTGTTCCTGAATATATATGGTCAGGACCAGATTTATAGAAATACTACAAAATCTGAAAAATTATGTCTATTTATTTTAGGTAAAACACCCAAGAGTGAGAAAGTGAGTTAACAATGATTAGCATAATAATTTAAAGATTATATTAATCACTGGAAGTGACTTCAGAAGAATTCCACACGTTGTGGAATCCTGAGAATTCTCAGAAATTTATGATCCAGTAAAGGAGGGCCATGAAACGGGTAAGGAAATCAAAAAGCGAACATGCATGCAAACAAGCAGGAACGTAAAGACTGAATAAATCTATGTTCTATATTTCAAAGGAAAGGAGAAAAGCATAGTCAAATGTGGAAATCTGCAATCAGGCGAGACGAGCTTATTATGGATAACAGGGAAATGGCCAAGCAGATAACCAGTTACTTTGCATCTGTCTTCATGGAGGAAGATCCAGAAAATCACCCAGAAATACGAAGTCATCATAGAGGAGTTGTGGATCGAAAGACATAAAGTCAATTTATATCAGTAACAAGGCTCTACTTAACATACAGCTGGATTGAGCATTGCTAACATTGACAAACCAGATGTACCTCATACCAAAATCTTCAGAAATAAACCACTAATAGAAGCATTCGTTGCACTGTCGATGACTGTGTTTATTACGAAGTGCATTCTGCATAGTCTGGATCCAAGCACTTCAGATGAACGGTAGTGATCCAAGCATCTACAAAGGGAAGAGGAGATAGTGTGGAGAAGTGCCGACCAATTAACTTGACATTTGTCGGGAAACTGTTGGAGTCTATTATATAGGATGTGATATTCGTTATTTAGACATTAACAGCAACATTGGAGAGAATCAGTATACATTTCCGAAAGGGAAATCATACTTGACAAGCTTTGGAATTGTTTGAAGTTGATTCTTACAGCATCGATAATGGGGATCCAGGAGAATTGGCATATTTTAGATTATCAGAAGGTTTTCTATAAGAACTCACACAATGAGTTTGTAAATGCAATGAATGTGAAGGGTATTTGGAGGAATATATGCAAGTGGTAAGTTAAAGTTTGGATTGCCTTCCTTTAAGGGAGTCAGAATATAGATGTAAAGACATGTTGAAGCAGTTTAACAGCGTGTTGGTGAGTACTGCAGCTGGAATTTAGAGTACAGTTTTGGTCACCAAATCTGAGAAAGAATATACAGACCACAGAGAAAGTTCAATGGACATTCCCCAGATTAATCCCTCAATTGGCGAGATTGCGTGATGAGGAATCTCCGCCTGTGTTCTCTAGAGTTTCAAAGAATGAGAGTTTGGTCACTGTGAAATGTATAAAATTCACAAAACATTTGACAAGTTGGAAATTAACAGGATGTTTCTCCGGCTGCCTAATACACAATCAAGGGAAATAATTGCAGGATAAAGTACAGACCATTAAAGACTGCAATAAGGAGGAAATTCTGCATGCGTAGGGGACTAACTAACACAGGGCATGGAAACCTGCTGGCAGGGCCTGATTAGGGAGAATTTCCAGATAATATACAAGTGTGTCCAGCGGAACAGAATGACCAGGGAACAGGTAGGACTCATTAGTGACTTGCCAAATTGCATCCAAATAAAGTTTAGTGGTAGGAGACACGAGATGGTGGTTGACTGCTTGTGTGGCTGGAGGCCAGTGTCCAATGGTATACGACAGGGATCAGTGCTGTGTCCCTTATTATTTGTGTTTCGGAGGTGCTGGTTTTGGACTGGGTGGACAATGCTAAAAATCGCATAACACCAGATTATAGTCCACCAGTATTATTTGGCGGCACTACCTTTCAAAGTTCTGCTTCTTCATCAAAGCGCACAATCACCTGATGAAGAAGGAGCGCTTCGAAAACTAGTGCCTCTGAATAAACCTGTTGCACTCTAACCTGATGTTGTGTGATTTTCATTTTTAATATTTGTGGTACTCAAAAATGATGTCTCTGTGAATATGGACGAGGGGTGGAGAGTGTGATGAGTAAGTTTGTATTTGATACACAGATTGGCCGGTTGGTTGGCAGTGAGGAGGAAGGCCTTAAATTACGGGAAGATACAGATAGAATGGTCAGCTCGGAAGATCAATGGCAGATGGAATGTAACCCTGATAAATATGAGGTGATACCCTTTGGAAAAAGGAACCAGGCAGGGAAGGACTCAATGAATGGCAGCACACTCGTAAGCTCAGAGTGTGCTTCTCCACACATCCCTGAATGTGATGGACAGGTTAATACACAATTTGGGAAAGCATAGGGGACTGTAAACATAACCTTGATTCATTGAGGCACAGATTATAAGAGCGATGCGGAACTTTGGTGATGCCATGATGGAATACTGTGTGTAGTTCTGGGAATCACATTACAGGAAGGATGTGACTGCACTGGACGGGGTCCAAAGGAGATCCATCAGGATGTTCCCTGGGATGGAGCATATCAGCTATGGAGAGAGGCTGGATAAGCTTGAGTTGTTTAGTTTGGAGGAGAGGAGGCTGAGGGGGACGTGATTCTGATGGATAGGATTACGAGGAGCATGGACAGTGTGGATGGACAGCAGCTGTTCCTTTTAGTCAAAGGGCCACACTTTTAAAGTGAAGGGTTTGGGGTTTAGTGAGGATTTGAGGATTACTTTTCACCCAGAGTGTGTTGGGGTCTGAAATGCTTTTCTTAAGAGGCGAGTTGTCATAGTAACCTCAAAACTATTATGTGCACTGGAAATGCCTTAAGATTCACAGCTACGGGTATTGTGTCGGAAAGTGGGACGAATGTAGACAGTGCTGTATTTCTGATAGGACAGTCTTTGCTTCTGCGATTGTATGGCTGTGGAAGGCCAATCACTGAGTATCTTAAAATAGGAATTGATAGGTTTCTGAAGAATGTCTTAACAAAGTTTATAAGACAGAACTTGTGATATTTTCTGAAAATATGTTAATGGCAAAATTAAGCGAAAGAAATGTGCAGCTTTCTTACAGTTTGATACCAGATAATTGAGGATCGGGAAATAGCAGAACTATGGAGCAAATACTTCAGTTATGCCTTCACAGAAGAAAACAAAACAAAAAGAAAACTTCCTAGCAATACTAGGGATCTTTCGTCTGGTGAGATAAGGGGAATAGAATGAAATTAGCAACTAAACAGTTTAGAGAAAGTATCGGACTGAAATTAATGGGCATAGACAAAGTCAACAGAGATTTATGAAATAGGAATCATATTTGAGAAAGTGGCTTTTAGCAAAATTATGGAGAGGCTATCACAAAGTTTAAATATATTAAGGGACATGACTATTGTATGGGGAAAACTGCACTGAGGAGATGTTCGGCCATGAACGAGCTCAGGGAAAGCTCAATGTGTTGTATGACCTACTCCTGTCACCATGTTTCAGTGCAGTGTGTGGGAATGCTCTGCAAATATTGTCACAAGCTCTCAACCGTTAGGAAAGAGGTCTCTGCAGGGTCGACAGGATTGTGTTTCCCATTCCTTTTTCTACTAACGAGGCTGGGGCGTGGTGTTCGGTACGGGTTTATCCTTTAAGACCTCAGTGCAGTTTGATATAATTGAGTGTCTTGCTTGGCCGATTCAGAGACCATTGAAGAGTTTAGCACACGTCTCTGTGTCTGGAGTCACTTTTAGGCCAGACCAGGAAAGCACGGGAGATTCACTTCCTGAAAGTACATTGGGGAAGGAAATCGAAGTTTACAACTGATATTGAACACAAGATCACTATTACTGACACCAGATTTTAGATCTTGGTATTTTATTAATTGTTTTTAATTTGCACCAGCTGCCAGAGCATTAGTCTGGTCTCGGTTAGTAATCTCGTGACATTTCCAAAACAGCACCATCTCTACATGGGGACCTATCGGAAACCACACTGAGCAGATTATTTCTGTGTTGCTTGGCATCTCTGTCAAGTAGAACTCCCACCGATTTAACTGTCGTGATGGGACTGAAGGACTAGTAAAGAGTCAGATTGCAGTATTCATACTCTTAGCGGATTGGATACAGTTGAGTAATTTTCCACATTGCCAGGGAGATGTCAGAGTTGGAGCTGGAATGAAACAGCTTTCCCGGGGCACGGCTTGTTGTGCAGCACAAGTCTTCAGTCTTATCACAGGAATGGTGTCAGGGCCTTATCTACAGTGTCCAGCTGTTTTTTAATGTCACGCGCAGTGAATTGAATTGGTTGAAGTCTGCCATCTGTGATTCTGTGGGCATCATGGTGAGGGTGAGGTGGATCATCGACTCAACCCTTCTGGCAGAGGATGGTGCAGATACTGCACTTTTTACACTGACGTACAGGGCTGTTCCATTATTTAGGGTGCGGATATTTGTGGAGTCCTCTCTTCCAGTAAGTTGTTTAATGGTCCATCGACATTTATGCATGCATTTGACAGGCCGACAGAGCTGAGATCTGATTTGTTAGTCTTGGGATCATTTCTCCCTCTGTATCAGATGTTAGTCCTGCTGTTTGGAGTGTAACCAGTCAAGTGTGGTCGCATTAATGGGTTATCATCAGGCTTAGGTGCACGTGATTCCGACCCAACCATGTTCACCAACACTCATCACTGAACCATGGATCGTCTTGATGGTAATGGTAGACTGATGAAGTATCGTTAGGAAAATGTTTCAGATTGTCATTGAAAACAATTCTGCTTCTTCTGTTGCTGTGATCTACAGCATCACATGATAACCCAGTTTTAGCCGCAATATTTACAATTCAATTCTACTGACTGCCCCTCAGTTCACACCGAGACCCATTCACCCACCAGCCCTGTACTCAGGACCTACTCTGGTTTCTGAAGCGGAAATGCTTCCATTTTCATATTCTCATTCTGCTGGAAGTCTATCCTTGGTGCCACGACTCTAATTTGTTGCATAAACTCAATCAATTTAAGGTACTAATCTGAATCTTCTCCTTTCCATATTGCCATCTTCTGTATTTGAAGTGAACGTGTTTCCCTTTGTTTTTCTCCCTGACCATGATTCAGAGCTCTGTATTGTCAGTGATGCCAACCTGATGCAATTTCAGAGTCAACGAACATCTGCACCATGCGTTATTGTTCAGTTCCCAGTGTACAGTGCTCCATGTTGGACAAGATGTTTGGGCATCTTTGACATACGTCATTGGAAATTGTTCAAAAACAGAAATTGCTAAAGGTGTTGCAGCATCTTCTGGAGTGAATACAGAGTTAAACTTTCAGCTCCAGTTAATCTTATATAAAGCTACCAGTATCTCCAGCAGTTTTTGTACTCTCATTTCCAGTATCCATAGTTTCAATCCATAACTGAATTTTTTTCTGTGCCTACTCATTTCTGGTGAAACTCAGCAGGTCTGTCAACATCTGCAGAGACAGAGAAACAGTGTTAGCATTTCCAGTCCAGTGTGACACTTCTTCAAAACTGAATATAATTGCAAAATAGTCTTTTAATCCCTTGCCAGAAGTGGGGGATGGGCGGCAGTGAAAAGTGGGTGTGGCAAAAGATCAACGGGCTTTTAGCAGTGGTGAATGAGAAGATTCTGGAAAAGGGGTTTAAATTAAGGTGTAAATAGGGGAAAGGGGTTCTCTCTATTGATTGCAAGATAAAGAAGACACAACCACAAACAGTCACAGGGAGGCCAGGAGGGAGAATGTTGACCATATGGTATTATATAGATATGGCCACAGATACATTTTCACTGGAGTGATCATCATCCCCTTTACACAAAGGAATTCAGATGCTTAACTTCTTATTGGCACTAGTAAGCGTTTCATGTCGCCTTAGTATTGTAACATGGAGAAAAACAAATAACAGTATGAAGATTGGGCTGAGTATTAGTTACCTGAGATGTTTAATATCACTTCAAATTTGCAGTGCTTATCTTTAAATGCTTGTTCTTGAAGTTAGTATCAGATAGAGTGTAAAAGGTTGTGGGCTGACATTGTAGAAGTTTATAAAATCATGAGAGGAATGCATAGGGTGAATAGCCAAGACTTTTCCACGGGCTGGGGGCGGGGGGGGGGGGGGGGGGGGGGGTTCAAGCATAGAGAGATGTTAGAGGGAATATTTAAAAGGGTCGAAGGGACAACATTTCTACACAGAGTGTGGTGTGGCTATGGAATGGGCTGCCAGAGGAAGAGTGGTAGATTGCGTGTACAGCTGCAACATTTAACATCATTCGGACATATATATGACTAGGAAACACTTCGAGGTATATGGGTCAAAGGAAAGCAGATGGGACTAGTATAGTTTGGAAAACCTGGCCAGCATGGACATTTAGAAAAGCTTCACGCAGAGTCAGTGTGGGTCTGTGAAAGGGAAATTATATTTTGCCCGTAAAATCATGCAAAGTACTTCTGGAGCTGCCTGAAAATGTAACAACATTAAATGAATGATGAGTGATACTGCTGAAACATACAAGACACGGCAGGGGCTTGAAAAATTAGATGTTGAGAAGTTGTTTCCATTCCTGGGCAAAGTGTCGGACTCGAGGATATAGATACCGAATAAGGAACATCGATTTCAATCTGAGATGCAAACCAATGTCTTCTCTCAGAAGGTAGTGAATGTCTGGAATTCCCCAATCCAGAGAGGTGTGGACGGATACAAGGAGTCGGCAAGAAAGTGGAGTTGAGCCCTGGAGTAGATCAGCCATGTACTTTTTAAATGACAGGTTTAGCTTGAGGAGCCGATTGACCTACTCCTGTTCCTATTTATTCATTTCACATGCTATGCTTTTGGAAAGTAACGGGCTATTTTCATGGAAATTGAGTTGTAAAATGTTGCATTCAGGGAGAACAGAGGATTTGTTGTTTTAACCCTGCGTGGGGGGTATGGGGTTGTATTCCCAGCCAATCTGGGGCTGCAATATGCTCCGCATCTGGAGCAGAACTTACAGAGAGGGGAAGCCTGGAAGCAGGGATTGCAGGGGAGAGGGGTTGGGGGGGCGGGGGGGCGGGAATGGCGGAAGCACTTTCTGGCCCAGCCTGCATTTTCCACGTACATTTCCGCAACTGCACCGAACCATCGGAGTGGCCTCGATCTGTTCCTGTGAAGCAGGTCCGAAGGACTGAATGGAACATCAGAACACAGGGCTGAGGAACACGAGGGGGGCATTCGGCCCTTTGACACTACTTCACCAGTAAATAAGGTCGTGGCTCATCTCATTGTGGTCCCAGTTGCACTTTGCTCTCCATGCACCATTATCCCTGATTCACCTGACTATAGACAAAGCCAGCCTCGGTATAATATAAATATCTGGCCAGACCAAATTCTAGGAAAGAGAATTCCCACTGGAATGAAATACCACTTTGTGATTTCTTTCTCACTCCAGTTGTGACTGAGGATGGAGGGTGTCACTCTTTCCTTTTCTGGTCCCACTCTTCTACTGCTTACAACAAATTTTAAATGTTGGTAATATTGCCGATGATAAAGGTCTCAGACTGGATGAGGTTCAGTGACAGGAACAAGTCAGGCAGATTTCTTACGTCAGTCACAAGTAACTAATAGAACTAACGGATGCACATGGTGGATCTGTGGTTAGCACTGCTACCTCCCATCGCCAAGGAGCTGCGTTCAATTCCAACCTCTGGCAACCCTCTATTTGAATTTTGAACATTATCCCCATATCTATTTGGGTTTCCTACCAGTGTTCCAGTTTCCTCCCTCAGTCCAAAGATGTGCAGCTTAGAGTGGATTAGCCATACTAAATTGCCCATAGTGCCCAGGGATGTGTAGGTTAGATAGGTCAGTGATGGGAAATGCAGGGTTAATGGATAGAGTACGGGGGCAGGTCCGGAGGGGATACTGTTCCAAGGGTCAATGTGGACTTGATGGATGGAATGTCCTGCTTCCACACTGTAGAAATTCTATAAAAACAACAAGAAGTTTGGACGATACAAACACCCAGTGGGTATCTATCTGATCACTCTCCTCTAGGTTTTGTATGTTTCAATAAGATCACCTCTCATTCCAAGAGTAACCTGTTAAAGCCTTCATAATATAAGACCCTCATTCCTGGAATACATGAAGTGAAACATCTCCAAACTGCTTCCAAATTAATTATATCCTTTTGTCAAGTAAGGAGGCAAAAATGATCTCACACACAGTTGAGGTTAACTTTTGTTTTCTCAGTGGTGAGAGTATTTGGAACTCTCTTCCCCGCAGAGCTTTGGAGGAAGAGATATTAAATATTTTTGAGGCACAGACAGAGGTTCATAAGTAACAACAGAGTCAAGGATTATCGAGCAATGGGCAGCAATTTTCAGTGTAGGGACAAATGTAGACAGTGATACAAAATCACAATGCTCCAGAACATCCAGGAATATAATACAAACCGAAATGATGATATCGTTAAAATGTTAAGGGGGAATCCAACATAGATTCGGAAAGTCTGCTTTGTTGGGCTCTGCATCACAGCACGGGCAAAGTGGTTCCCCAACGCTCTCCATCCCAGCAAATTACTTAAAATTCAACCCTAAAAGAGTGATTGAATCTTTACTGATCCCGGTTTGTCAAGTGGTAATGACAAAACATGGGAAAGGATCGAGTCAGTCCCAACAAGTGGTGCAGCCATCAGAAGCATCGAGCATGCCTGAGGCTGGAGCTGCAACCCACTCTGCTCATTCCATGGACCCAGTTACTCACCAGGTCACTGAGTTCACCAAGTTATGTGAAATGATTGAAGGCATGATTAAAGAAAGGTTCAGCCGTGGCTAGAACCACCACTACTCTCAGACGCGCTCCAAAAACATGAGCAGCAACTTGACAGCCTTGGAAACAAAATGGACGATGTCAAGCGCCGAACTGCATGACAGAGTCTGCGATAAATTCCTCACAAGAGAGGATCGTCACCGTTGAAAAACAGGTCCGTATCTTAATTGAACATGATGACGACCTTGAGAACAGGGGCAGAATGAAGAATCGTCGGTCTGCTGGCCCAGACAGCAGGTGGTCAGCCAGTGAGTATTTTTTGAGAACTAGCTGCAGTGATTCCTTCACTTCGAAACTGAAGAGGGTCAGGTGAAGACTAAGACAGTTCATTGGGTTACGGTGCACAGGTCAGGCTCAGACCAGCGCTCTCGCCTTGTCCGCGTGCGGTTACATAGTTAGGGGGATAAACAAAGACGAATGGAAGCTTCCAGAACTCAGGGGAAGGATCCAATGGCTTTAATTCACGGGCTCCAGGATTATGTCCTTTCGGAAAGTTTCGGCGGCGGTGATTCGGAAAAAAATACTTTGATGATATAGAACATAGAACATTACAGCGCAGTACAGGCCCTTCAGCCCTTGATGTTGCGCCGACCTGTCATACCAATCTGAAACCCACCTAACCTACACTATTCCACGTACGTCCATATGCTTGTCCAATGACGACTTAAATGTACTTAAAGTTGGCGAATCTACTACCGTTGCAGGCAAAGCATTCCATACCCTTACTACTCTCTGATTAAAGAAAATACCTCTGACATCTGTCCCATATCTATCACCCCTCAATTTAAAGCTATTCCCCCTCATCTTCGCCGTCACCATTCTTAGGCAAAGGCTCACCTATCTAACCCTTTGATTATCTTATATGTCTCTATAAAGTCACCTCCCAACCTTCTGCTCTGTAATGAAAACAGCCTCAAGTCCCTCAGCCTTTCCTCGTAAAACCTTCCCTCCATACCAGGCAACATCCTAGTAAATCTCCTCGGCACCCTTTCCAAACCTTCCACATCCTTCTTATAATGCGGTGACCAGAACTGTACACAATACTCCAAGTGCAGCCGCGCTCGAGTTTTGTACAGCTATAGCATAGCTTCATGGTTCCTGAACTTGATCCCTCTATTAATAAAAACTAAAACACTGTACGCCTTCTTCACAACCCTGTCAACCTGAGTGGCAACCTTCAAGCATCTGTGTGCCTGGACACTGAGATCTCTCTGCTCATCTACACTACCAAGAATCTTACCATAAGCCCAGTACTTTGCATTACGGTTACTCTGACCAAAGTGAATCACCTCACACTTGTCTGCATTAAACTCCATTTGCCACCTCTCAGCCCAGCTCTGCAGCTTATCTATGTCTCTCTGTAACTTATAACATCCTTACTCACTATGCACAACTCCACCGACTTGCGTGTCATCTGCAAATTTACTAACCCACCCTTCTACACACATCCAGGTCATTTATGAAAATGACGAACAGCAGTGAACCCAACACCGACCCACTTCTAACTTGACTCCAGGATGAACATTTCTCATCAACCACGACCCGCTGTCTTCATTCAGCAAGCCAATTACTGATCCGAACTGCTATATCTCCCATAATCCCATTTCTTCGCATTTTGTACAATAGCCTCCCATGGGGATCCTTATCGAACGCTTTGCTGAAATCCATACACACCACATTAACTGGTTTACTCTCATCTACCTTGTTTGGTCACCTTCTCAAAGAACTCAATAAGGTTCGTGAGGCACGACCTACTCTTCACGAAACCGTGCTGACTATCCCTAATCAAATTGTTCTTTCCAAGCTAATAATAAAACCTATATATTATAATCTTTACCAACACTTTACCAACAACTAAAGTAAGGCTCACTGGTCTATAATTACCAGGTTGTCTTTACTCCCTTTCTTGAACAGGGGAACCACATTTGCTATCCTCCAGTCTTTTGGCACTAGTCCAGTAGTCAATGACGATTTTATGATGAATGCCAAAGGCTCGGCAATCTCTTCCCTGGCTTCCCAGAGGATCCTAGGATAAATCCCATCCGGCCCAGAGGACTTACGGACTTTCACACTCTGCAGGATTTCTAATACCTCCTCCTTGTGAACCTCAATCCCAACTAGTCGAATAGCCTATATCTCAGTAATCTCCTTGACAACATTGTCATTTTCTTGAGTGAATATTGTTAAAAAATATTCATTTCGTGCTTTCCTATCCCCTCTGACTCCACACACAACTTCCCACTACTATCCTTGATTGGCCCTAATCTTACTCTGGTCATTCTTTTATTCCTTAAATACCTATAGAAAGCCTTAGGGTTTATCCTGATTCTATCCGCCAACAACTTCTCATGTCTTCTCCTGGCTCTTCTAAGCTCTCCCTTTCGGTCTTTCCTGGCTACCTTATAACCCTCAAGCGCCCTAACTGAGCCTTCACATCTCATCCTAAAATAAGCCTTCTTCTTCCTCTTGACCAGAGATTCCATTTCTTTCGTAAACTATGGCTCCCGCACTCTACAGCTTCCTCCCTACCTGACAGGTACATACCTATCCTGGACACACAGTAGCTTTTCCTTGAATAAGCTCCACATTTCTTTTGTGCCTATCCCCTTCATTTTCCTTCTCCCTCCTATGCTTCCTAAATCGTGCCTAATCGCATCGTAATTGCCTTTCCCCCAGCTGTAACTCTTGCCCAGTGGTATACACCTATCCCTTGATATCACTAAAGTAAACATAACAGAATTGTGATCGCTATCACCAAAGTGCTCACCTGCTTCCAAGTCTAACACCTATCAAGAGAAGAGTAAGGGAACTCGGGAATCAGTATTCCCTCTGGTACCCAACGATTCTCCGTATTGCATTTAATGGATCCGTGAACTCGTCTGACTCTGCAGAGAAAGCAAAAACTTTGTGGAAATTTTAAATTCCCCTATTGATTTTTTTAGTTTTTTGGGTTTTTTTTATATGTTTAGTTTTGGAAAGTTTTGAGAGCTTGTCAGTTGGAATACTTTTAGACTGTGTGGTTTTTAAGCTCTATAAGACTTTGTTTATTAATGATCAGTAATTCGAGTTCTTCCTCTCTCTAGTTCAAATGTTGCTACAGTGTCTTCTGGAAAATGATATGCTTAAATGGTGCACCTGGAACATTAAGGGACGCCATTACGCAGTCAAGAGGAAAACTTACTTTCTAGTCTTAAAAGAGAGAGGGTGGGTTTTGTCCTATTGCAGGAGATGCACCTCGATGACAAGGAACATTTGACGTTACAGCAGGGCGGGTTTGAACGGGTTTTTATTTTCGTCTTTAAATACTAGGAGTAGGGAAGAAGCCGTACTAGATAAGAACAATTTTTCATTTAAATTACTAAATTGTATTTGATACTCACAGAAGAATCATAATCCCCCAAGCCTTGAACTATGATAAATAATCCAATATTTTGAATAGTAATTGCGACAACCCACCCCCACCCCGGCGCACCCTCTTAAAATCCTGGGAGATGCATTTTCCAAATTCAGTTACCTTGCATCATGGCACATTATTGTAGAATGAGATTTCAACTGTCTTATGGAACACACGGTGGACAGAATGTCCAAAGGTCCCTCATTACTCTCGTTATAATGTAACCAATTGGTGGATTTGTGTGCAGAACTAGAGCCGGTGAATGTCTGGAGGCACATCTACCTCACAAGTAGGGCTTTTAATATCTTCTTTAACCCACAGAAATGCCACACCAGGTTTGGTTTCTTCCCCATCCCTGCAACAATCTTAGATTCGGAGGCATCCTGCACAATTACCATTTCTGACCATACTTATTGAGAAAGATTTAGGGAAATATAACAGATTCGAGACACTGGTGAATGTATCCCTTTATTGTTAATTCGAGATAGTTCATTGAGTATTTCTGTAATGAATTCAGATCTTTCTTAGCCATTAATTCAGACTCAACCAGTAACCCATCCATACTATGGGAAATTGCTAAGGCTTATGCCAAGGGAATAATTATTCCTTAGGATGCCGCAGAAGGGGGAGCAGGAATGCTGGTTTGAGGCACAGCTGAGGGCAGCCGAGAGGGCATACTGTGATTGTCCCTCAGTGGCTAAGCTGCAGAAGATCACAACGCTTCGGTCTACGGTGAATTTCACGCTCATACAGACAGCCAAGAAGGAACTTACTTTTGCAAAACAAAGGCAGTTTGAACATGGTGATAAGTCAGGCAGGTATTTATTCTATCTTGCCAGGAAAACGAGCGCCCCCTAAGCCATTTCCTCAATTAAGGAAGATATTGGGATCTTTACCTTCAATTCCAAAAAGATTAGTGTCTCCTGTCCAAGATTTTTCTCCGAATTATTTCAGACTGAGCATTATGAGGACAGATGGATTAAAATTGAGTCACTTTTCATTTTTCAGGAGTAACCCTGAATAAGTGGTGTGCCTTAATGCACCATTGTCAGTGCAGGAGGGTGTGAAGCAGCTTCAGAATACAAAGGTGCACGTTCCTGACAGATTTCCTCATGAAGTTTATAGATAATTTATAAACCTATTGTCAGGTCTGATGTTTAACATGTTTCTTCACTCATACAGTCACGAACTCATCCCTCCATCCTTAAGAGAGGCTCATATCTCTATGATGATGAAGAAAGGAAGATCCTGGAGGATTGTGCTGCTTACACGCCAATCTCACATTTAAATGTTAGTTTCAAAAATCCTGACTGAGACCCGTGCATTTAGGCTGGAAACTTTGCTACCTTCCGTTACCAAAGAGTACCAAACATGCTTTATAAAGGGCCGCAGATCTTCCTACAATGTTAAGAATTTACTCAATATGATCCAAGAGTGTCAACAACCATCTGTCCAGTGATTACTGATCTCTTTGGATGAGAGAAGGCTCTTGATTGGGTTGAGTGGCCTTATCTCTTCTGTACATTAGAACGGTTTGGTATAGGCAAAGTTTTTATCAAGTGGGTGAGGATCCTTTACCGTGATCCTCTGGCTGTGGTTCTCACTAATGGTGTGCCAACCAGTAATATTAATATTTCTCCAGGCAGCCGACAAGGTTGACACCTTTCACCATTGTTGTTTACGTTGGGGATTGAGCCACTGGCGGAGGCCATCCGTAGGGATGCCAACATATCTGCCCCAGAGGTGGGATAGAAGTTATGTAAGATTATATTGTATGCAGATGAGGGTCTTATGTTTTTTGTCAAATCCCGCAATTTCGGTAGGTCATGTGATGCAATGCATTAATTCGCTTGTTGCCTTTCTGGGCGATAAGATTAATTTTACAAAGTTGGTGGCCATGCCTATGGGAGGTCTGAGGGAAATATCTGATACTGAGGGCAAATCCTGGTTTCCTTTTAAATGGTCACTGGGGTGGTTTCCCTATTTCAGTATATTCATTACATCTGTCTTTGATCATTTACTTAACGTGAACTGTGTCCATTTGTTTGACAAAATTAAACAAGACCTTCAAAGATGGGAGTCATTTCAAATATCCTGGCTAGGTCAGATAGCTGTTATTAAAATGAATGTCTTTCCTCATTTCCTATATCCCTTGTGAATGTTTTCTTTGATGTTTCCCAGACAGATATTTAGGATACTTAATGGCTGGTTTAGCTCTTTTATTTGTCACCATAAGCGATTCCTTATCAAGCTCACGAAATTCCAGCTACCCCACAGATTGTGGGGTGTAGATTTCCCCGATTAAAAGCTATCAATTAAGCTTTTTTTTATCATCCTATGTTCGTGCCTGGGCCGCTGAGGCCTCGGCGTCAATATGGCTAGACATTGAGCCCTCTCAGACAAAGTGAACCCTTATTAGTCTGTTGTTCTTAGATAAAATGACAACTGTTCGCCGAGCTGGGAATTTGTCTTGCAAACGTTTCGTCCCTGTCTAGGTGACATCCTCAGTGCTTGGGAGCCTCCTTTGAAGCGCTTCTGTGATGTTTCCTCCGGCATTGAGAGTGGCCTGTCTCTGCCGCTTCTGGTTGTCAGTTCCAGCTGTCCGCTGTAGTGGCCGTATATTGGGTCCAGGTCGATGTGTTTGTTGCAAAAGTTAGAACAAACAGTCTTACCGTCAGTACCCTTTATCATTTGTTGTAGAGTGTCCCCTCAGACAAGACTGTGCAGCTTCGTGACGTCTGTGCGAGAGAGTTGGGGGCTTGAGATCTCTTTAGAGACATGGGAGGATACTTGTGAAAATGCTCGAAGGATTTTGATCTGTAATAGGACTTATTCCATGCAGTTGCATATTCTTCATAGGGTCGATCTAACACCAGATTTTCTCTCAAAATTCAATGTGGGATTATCTTCAGCATGTCCTAAATACAGAATGACTACAGGCACTCTTACTAATTGCATGTGGTCCTGCTGCAGGCTTTGGATATATTGGAAAACTGTGTTCGTGTAGTAGAGTGGGTCTTGAGGACCGAATTGGAGATAGCTTCTCGTTTCCTGCGCCAGCCCAGAGTATCTTACGCAGATGCACATGGGAAAAAATGTATGCTTACTTTCTGTGCTAGGAAATAATATTCTGTTGTGTTGGATGTCTGAAACTCCCAGGATGTGTTGGGTCTTTGTAAGCTCATCATGGAGAATATCCCTTTGGACTTTGTCACCAGTATGGTGTACCAAAAAACAGAGATTAATATAAGTCATAGAGTCATAGAGATGTACAGCATGGAAACAGACCCTTTGGTCCAACCCGTCTATGCCGACCACATATCCCAATACAATCTAGTCGCACCTGCCAGCACCCGGCCCATAACCCTCCAAACCCTTCCTATTCAATATACTCATCCAAATGCCTCTTAAATGTTGCACTTGTTCCAGCCTCCCCCACTTCACCTGGCAGCTCATTACATAAGTAAAAACAATGACTGCAGATGCTGGAAACCAGATTCTGGATTAGTGGTGCTGGAAGAGCACATAAATTATTCCTGTTGAAGGGCTTTTGCCCGAAACATCGATTTCGAAGCTACTTGGATGCTGCCTGAACTGCTGTGCTCTTCCAGCACCACTAATCCAGAAGCTCATTACATACACGTACCTCCCTCTGTGTGAAATAGTTACCCTGTAGGTCTCTTTTATATATTACTCCTCTCACCTTAAAATTATGCCCTCCACTTCTGGACTCCCTGACCCCAGAGAAAAGACTTTCCCTCTATACTCTATTCATGCCCCTTATATTTTTGAAAACCTCTATAATGTCATTCCTCAGCATCTGAATCTCCAGCGAAAATAGCCTCAGCCTATTGAGCCTCTCTCTATAGGTCAAATCCTCCAATCCTTATAAATCTTTTCTGAACCCTTTCAAGTTTCTCAACATTTTTCCAATATGAAGGAGAACAGAATTGCACGCAATAGTCCAACACTGGCCTAACCAATATCCTGTACAGCTGCAACATGACCTCCCAACTCCTGTACTCAATACCCTGACCAATAAAGGAAAGCATACCAAACGCCTTCTTCACTATCGTATCTACTTGCGACTCCACTTTCAAGGAGCTATGAACCTGCACTCCAAGGTCTCTTTGTTCAGCAAAACTCCCTGGGACCTTACCATTAAGTGTATAAGTCCTGCTATGATTTGCTTTCCCAAAATGCAGCACCTCGCATTTATCTGAATTAAACTCCATCTGCCACTTCTCAGCCCAATGGCCCATCTTGTCAAGATCCTTTTGTAATCTGAGGTGACCTCTTCGTTGTTCACTGTACCACCAATTTTGGTGTCATCTGCAAACTTACTAACTGTATCTCATGTGCTCGCATCCAAGTCATTTATGTCAATGACAAAAAGTAGTGAATCCAGCACCGATCCTTGTGGCACTCCACTGGTCAGAGGCCTCCAGTCTAAAAAACATCAACCGTCCACCACCACCCTCTGTCTTCTACCTTTCACCCAGCTCTGTATCCAAATGGCTAGTTCTCCCTGTATTCCATGAGACCTAACCTTGCTAATCAGTCTTTCATCGGGAACCTTGTCGAAACCCTTACTGAAGTCCATATGTATCACATCTATCCCTCTGCCCTCATCAATCCTCTTTGATACTTCCTCAAAAAACTCAATCAAGTTTGTGAGACATGATTGCTCACGCACAAAGCCATATTGGCTATCCCTAATCAGTCCTTGCCTTTCCAAATACATGCACATCCTGTCCCTCAGGATTCCCTCCAACAACCTGACCACCACCAACGTCAGGCTCATTGGTCTATAGTTCCCTGGCTTGTCCTTACCACCCTTCTTAAACAGTGGTACCACGTTAGCCACCTCCAGTCTTCTGGCACCTCACCAGTGACTTTCCATTTTACAACTATCTCAGCAAGAGGCCCAGCAAACACTTCTCTAGCTTCCCACAGAGTTCGGGGTACACCTAATCAGGTCCTGGGGATTTATCCACCTTTACCTGTTTTAAGACACCCAGCACTTCCTCCTCTGTATTATGGACATTTTGCAAGGTGTCACCATCTATTTCCCTACATGTTATATCTTCCGTATCCTTTTCTACAGTAAATACTGATGCAAAATACTCGTTTAGTATCTCCCCAACACTTCCTGTGCTAGGAAAAGTATTGTGTTGTGTCTGATGTCTGAAACACCCCCGCCTCCCCCCCACCTCCCGGGTCTGTTGGCTCATCGTAAGCTCATCATGGAAAATATCCCTTTGGACGTTTTCACCTGTATGGTGCGCCAGAAAGCAGAGATTTATATAAGATATAGCAATCTTTTTTTTGGATTATCACGATTAGGCTTATCTGCCACTCTTAAAATGGCTTTTATATAGCAATGACGATATTGTCTAATGAATCTAATATGAAGAATTGTGAATATATGAATGTGTATCAGTTAATGCTCTCGAAGAACAAGAGCTATCGCTTTCTTATTCTGAGCTGTATTATTTATTTATTATTTATTGTTTATTTTTGTTTTTCTTCTGTCCATTTATAGACTTTAACTTATGTTGTCTGTACATGCACATGGGTGAAATATTGTTCAGTTATTTGTGTTGTTTTGTTATTGTTTTAATATAATAATAAAAATCTATTTTTCAGTCAAATTTTTTTTTAAAAGATTAAAATGCTGTCATTGATAGAACAGAGTCCCAATGAGCTCTCACTAGATAGACCACTCATGGTGGTTTACGCTGAATGTCACTACACCTTGGGTGATGGGGTGAGGTTGAGAGAGCATCCCCTTCATGGTAACCTCAGTCAGTGTGGGGAATTGAACCTGCGCTGGTGGCCTCCCTCTGCATCACAAACCAACCATCCAGCCAACTGAGTGGGAGACTGTGTAACTGTTACACACAGAATCAGTCCCAGACAAAGGGCAAGAGAAACATTCATGACAAGGAAAAAGGTATATTTGAGACAACGGTCATGATAACGGCTGAGGATAAAAACGTTCTCTGCTTGAAATTGTATTTCACATTGAGACAAGTGTTTGGAAGCTTTCTTTGGCTGAATACAATAAGGTGAGACAAGTGAAATAACCAGAATGACTAATTGTGATTGGATATCGATAACCATAAAATAAGTTTTTGATTGGTCTGTGGAAAGCATGCTGACTATTGTATGAATATCGAAAGCAGATGAAATATATTGTTAGGAGAGTCTGTCCCCATGGGAAATGCCTTCGGAACACATACAAGAAGAAACATGGGGTAAAAAGTTTCTGAGAATCGTCTGCTCGGTAACAGGAGCCTGGGGGTCGAATGACTGAAAGTTCCTGTAAGGTGGAGCTGAGAAAACCATCAGATCACCCCCAAACTTATTGAATGTTGGAGCATATTTGAAGTACTGAATGGCCTCATGATGGATTTTAATTGTGTGTGATTTGAAAAACGTACATCTCTACTCCATCCTCTTACATGTCACACACTGGGGCACAGCCGCTTTACTGAAACTTAGAACATGATCTGGAAAATTCCATAACTGGCATTCTCCAGAATATTCTATACCTCTGTGGGGGGCATTAGAGATGCAGAGAGAAAGAGAGGGATGGTGCTGTATGCAGGAGTGAGAGTGGGAGAGCATGAGCCTTGTTCGGGGGTCGGTGCTATACCAGACATACAGTGAGTGTGAGGGAGCAGAGAAAATATGGTGACCCTTATCCTAACAGAGTGGGGAAGGTTATTGAAGCTTGTCCTGTTTTGCTGGACATTTACTCAGACCGCAGATACTGCACTGAGCTGGGTGGTGAGCTCAGACCAGGGTCGGTGGGTCTGGTGGTGTGATCCCTCTGGGAAGAGAATGGTCCCCTTTTGTCCTAGCCCATCCATCAGGACCTCCGTGCCCCTGCCGAAAAACGTGATGTAATTTACACTTATCTGCCATGCTCAGGGTAAACTGTGCAGGGCAGCTGCAAACTGAGAAAGCTCAACCATGTGCCCGTTGGCCTTTTAAAGATGGCCCCAGTGTCAGGGGTCATGGAATATCTAGGGGCATCCGGGCGATTTTGAGTACCTCCAGTCATGATGGGTGGGAGAATCTGGCTGGCATTGTATGAGAGGGACACAATGGAGTGGGGTGGGTAGTTAATGAGATGAGTTTGGTAAGATAGCACCAGGAAAGTAGTTCAGCCTCGTGCAGACAATCCCTCTGTCACACTTAATGAAAATGTCACTGAGACAGTTCTTTGTTAGATTCAGCCCAGTGAGGCGAAGACTCTGCTGTCCTCACTCCTAGTTACAAAGCTGCAGAACAAATGCTCATCCAAAAGTCTCCATTGACTGAACTCACAGCAATATCCCTTTCACTCATCATTCTTCAAAGTACTGACCCGTGTTGCATGATCCTATCGAAATGTCTTTATTTCAGCATTCTGAAACCTGTGAACATATCCTTCAATGACATTTTTTCTCAGTCTCCCCCTCTCTGTTTCCACTCCAAAACACACTCATTTGCAGACATATTGCACGAGACTCCCAGTATGACTAGACCATGGCAACCAGAATGTCCATCCAGACTCACCCCATTCCCCTGCCCTTGCTCTGCATCCCTTTAATCCTTTCCTATCTGTGTATTTGTCCAAATGCCTTTTCAATGTTGTTATTGTACACACCTCAATCACTTCCACTGGCAGCTCAGTCTGTATGCATACCACACTCTATGTAAAAACGTTGCCCCTCAGGTTCCTTTTTATATACTTTTTTTCCTTTCCAAACATTAATGGATGTCCTCTAGTCCTCGATTCCCCAACCTTGGGAAAAAAATTGAAGTATTCACCCCATGCACGCCTCTCATAATTTTATAAGAGTTACACTTCAATAAGAACCCCCTCGGTATACTACGCTGAAAAGAAATAAGTTCTAACCTGTCCAACTTCTGCCTATAACTTAGAGCCTTTAGCCGAGGAAACATCTTTGGAAATTTGTTCTTCGCTCTTTCTCGTTCAATAATATCCTTTCTAGAGCAAGATGAACAAAACTGAACACAATACTCCAACTGCAGCCTTACCAACATCCTATACAACTGCAATATAACGTCCCAACGTCTATACTCAATGCGCTGATGAAGGCCAGTGTGCCAACAGCCTTCTTCACTGTCCAGTGTATCTGTGACTCAAATTTCAGACATCCGTGCACCTGATCTCCAACGTCCTTTTGTTCCACTACACTCCTTAAGACCCTCTCATTCATCATTAAACTCCTACCTGGATTTGACTTTCCAAAATGCAAGACGTCACACTTATCTGTATTAAACTCAAATTGCTATTTCTGAGCCCACTTCCTCAGCTGACCAAGGTACTGCTGCAATTTCTGATAATGTTTCTCATTGTAAATGATGCCTCCTAATATCGAGTCATGTGCAAACTTACTAACCTTGCGTTGTGCACTCTGGTCCAAATCATTGGTATAAGACAACGAACAGCAATGGGCCCAGGACCGAACACTGAGGCACTCCACTAGTCACAGGCCTCCAGTCCGACAAGCATACCTCCAACATAGCCATTTGCTTCATAACGTCAAGACAATTGTGTCACCAATTTGCCACTTTACATTGGAGTCCATGTAATCTAACCTTCCAGATCGACCTACCATGTGGAACCTTATCAAAGGCCTTCCTTAAATCCATATAGACTGTGTCCACCACCCTGCCCTTGTCAACCTTCCTGGTCACTTCCTCAAAAACTCTAACAAAAATTCTAAGGCACGATCTGTTACGCACAAAGCTATGCTGACTGCTTCAAGTCAAACTCTGTTTTTTTTCCAAATGCATGCATATCTAATATCTCAGAACCTTCTCAAACGGTTTAGTGAAAACAGATATGAAGCTTACTGGTCTATCTTGCCCAGGCTTTTCTTTTCAACCCTTCTTGAATAAGGGCACATTTGTTACCACACAGTCTTCCGGGTCCTTGGCCCCTGAACTGTCTTCTCTCGCCACCTGCAGTGCTCTTGGAAATATCTGGTCAGGACCAAGAGATTTATCTGACTTTATGCATTCTAATATGTCCATCAGCACCTCTACTGTGATATGGACTGTACCAAGATATCACAACTAACCTCCCAAAGGTCACAGGTCTTCATGTCTTTCTTCATGATAAACACAGATGGGGAATTGAGGAACTCACCCATCTCTTGAGGTTTTACACATGCGCGCCCATTTTGGATTTGAAGACGTCTTATTCTCTCTCTGGTTGTTCTTTTTCTTTACTATTCTGAATTTGGATTCACACTAATCTGCTCAGCCAAAACTATCGCATACTCCCTTTTCGTCCTGCTGATTTCCTTCTTCAGTAAACTCCTCTATCCCCTGTGTACCTCCCGGGATTCCCTTGATACGAAGTGCCTGTACCTGAGCCATGCCTCATTTTTTTTCTGGTCAGAGCCTCAATATTTCTTGTAATCCAGGGTTCTCTCTTCCAGCCTCACTTTCCCTTCACCCTCACAGGAACATATAGACTTTGAACTCGAGCTATCTCACTTTTGAAGCCCTCTTACTTGCCTGGGACCGTTTTGCCTCGAAACAAACTACTCCAATCATCCCCTGCAATCCTCTGTCTAATTCCAACAACATACGCCTTGCCCCAATTTAGAACTTGTATCTGTGGACCAATTTTGTCCCTACCCAAACTATTTTAAAACTAACACAGCTCTAGTAACTATTTCCAAAATGCTCGCCCACTTTACCTCCGTCACCTATCCGAACTTATTTTTCAACAGTAGGTCGAGTTTGTCCCTTCCCCAATAGGAACCTCTCTATATTGCTTGTGGAAGCTTTCCTGAACACACTTAACAACTCATGTTCCATCTAAGTTCTTAACCATCTGGAAGTCCTAGTCTGTTAGAAAAATTAAAATCACCTTTAATGACAACCCTATTGCTCCTGCAAGTCTCGCCAGTCTCTCTGAATATTTGTTCCTCTAATTCCCATTGATTATTTGGAGGCTTATAGTGCAACCACTATAAGATCACCATCCCCCTCTTAATTCTTTGCGCCGTTCACAAAACCTTATTGGATATTATCTCAGTTATTTCAACTTTAAATACTAGAGAGATATGCGCCTTAATCAGAACTATTGGTATTTAAATTGTTTCCATTTATATCTCTTCCTCACATTGATTTTCACATTCGCAGCACCCCTTGTCAAGGTACAGTACAGATATGGAGCTGTAAATGGATGGGAACTGCACATTCTGTAACTTCCACCATTGGTTATATTTTTCCCCACACTGGGCAGTGACCTAATACAGTGTTACCGAACAAGGAAACAGCCTGGGTTTATATATGAATGACCCAGTGCGGTCTGCACAGCTCCCCACGCTGGACATTTGGGCAAGATTTGCGATCAAGCATTGGTGTGGGCTGCACAGAGTTTCACACTAGACATTGCTGCGTTACATACAGCTGTACACGAGCCGGATCTACACAGTGCTCCATCCTGAATATGTAATGGATGGGCTGGTTATGCGAGTTGGATTGCGAATGTGAGAGAACTAAACATCTGACAATACCTTTATTTTGTCTTTTCATTCTTGTCATTGGACTCCTCAAATCCTGACTCATCCTGTCAGACATATCTTTCTGGATGAGTCATGGTGAGTGTTCTTGCAGCATCTGAGTCTGCAACATGTCCAGGAAACGGAGCAGAGGCTGCAGAGGCGGAGTCTCCGTAAAATGGAATGAGGGAATCACCATCAGATCAGCCGTGGTCTGCGCGAATGTTGGGGCAGGATTGAATGGACCAAAAATGCAACATATTCATATATTCCTGTTTGTTCCAAGCAAACTCCCCTTCTCTCCCAGTGTCTCATACTGGTGGGGAGTGAGTCACCTCCTGCTGTCCTTGCATAACAGGATGCTGGGGCCTCAGGAACCTCCAGATTTCCCTGTGCCCCTGTTTCGAGCTCTGAGTGACTCCCTCCTGTCCCTGTATCACAGTCTCCAGCAGTTGAATGACTGCGTCCTGTTCCTAAGTCACAATCTCATTAATTGAGTAACTGCCTCCTGTTCCAGTGTCCCAGTCTCGAGCTCTGAGTGACTCCCTCCTGTCCCTGTGTCACGGTCTGAAGCATTTGAATGACTGTGTCCTGTTCCTGTGTCCTAATCTTGGGCAGCTGAGTGACTGCCTCCTGATCCAAGGTTTGTGATAGTAGATGTTCCCCTCCTGCTACTGACTGACAGGTTCCAATATCTCTGTGCCCACCTGCTGCTCCTGTGGAATCGAGGAGAGGGCCTGAATGGCCTCTTCACATTCCTTACAGCTTCTCTTGAGTAAAAGCCTTTGTAAAACACCATCAAAATCTGAATGATATATTTTTGTATTTTACTCTCAGCAATTGAACAAACAAGTTGCCTGTCAGAATTCAGAAGTTGAATAGACTCCTCCTGTTCCTGTGTCATACACTCAAGAGGCAATAGAGTCTCAGAAATGTGCAGCACGGAAAAATACCTTTCGGTCTGATCGCCCACATCGACCAAATATCCTAAATAAATCACGTCCCCCTTGCCAGCACTTGGCCCATCTCCCTCTAAACACTTCCCATGCATGTATCCATCCAAATGCCTTTTAAATGGTGTAACTGTACCTGCCTCCACCACCGCTTTTGGCTGTTCAATCCATACAGTACAGCAGTCTCTGTGTGAAAATGTTATCCCTCAGGTCCCTATTTAAATCTTTCCCCTCTCACCTTAAACCTTTGTCTTCTAATTTTGGACTCGCCTATCCTGGGTAAAATGCGTGGACTGTTTGCCTTATCTTTGCCCCTCATGATTTTATAAACCTCTTTAAGGTCACCCCTCAGCCTCAACACTTGAAAGTAGTCCCACCCTATTCAAACTCTCCCTGTAACGCCAACCCTCCAACACCTGCAACATTATTTTAACTCTCATCTGCAACCTTTCAAGTTTGACAACATCTTTCCGGCAGCAGGGAGACCAGAATTAAGGACAATATAACAAAAGTGGCCAAACCAATGTCCTGTACAAATGCAACACGTCGTGAAAATGTTTAGACTCAAAGCACGGACCAAAAAGGGAAGATCACCAAGTGCCTTCTTCACTGCGCTGTCTACCTGTGACGGCACTTTCAAGGAACGGAGAACCTGCACCACAAGGTGACACAGTAGCTCAGTGACTAGCATTGCTGCTTCAGAGTGCAGCGATCTGGGTTTAACTCCATCCTTGAATGACTGCCTGTGTGGAGTTTGCACATTCACCCCGTGTCTGCATGAGTTTCCTCCGGATGTTATGTTTTCCTCCCACAGTACAAACATATACAGATAAGTGTAGATTGGCCATGCTAAATTGCGTATAGTACCCAGGAATGTGTAGGCGAGGTGGATTCGTTATGGGAAATGCAGGCTCAGAGTGATAGGGCAGGGGTTTGTCCAGTGGGATACTGTTTAGAGGTTCAGTTGGCCTCGATGGGCCGAATAGGCTGTTTCCTCACTGCAGGGATTCAATAATTTCTATGGAGTTCTCTTTGATTGGCAGCTTTCGACAGGACCCTACCCACATGTCTTGCCTTGATTTTTCTTGCCAAAATGCAACACCTCACATTTATCTAAAATAAACTCCATCTGCCACTCCTCGGTTCACCTCAGCAAAGTCCCATTATAGTCTGAGAGTTCATTTTTCACTGTCGACTACACCACCAAATTTGGAATTATCTACAAACTTACTGACCATACTTCGTATACTCAAATGCAAATGATTTGTATCAGTGACAAAAGGCAGTGGACCCATTATTGATCTTTGTGATCAGCACCACTGGTCACAGGTCTCCAAGTTTTATGAACAAATGTCCACTGTCACACCCTGTCTCCAATATTCAAGAAAATTTTGGATCTAAATGGTGAGCTCTCCCTGGATCCCAGGCAGTCTAACCTTGCTACCCAGTCTACCATGTAGAACATTTTGGTTTTCTTACTGAATTCCATAAAGACAATATCCACTGTCCTGCCAATTTTAATCATCTTCATCACTTCCTCAAAACATTCCACCAAGTCAGTGAGATGTGATCTCCAATGTACAAAGCCCTCTTCAGTCTTTGTCTTTCCAAATGCATATCGATTTTTTTTCCTCAAAATCCCCTCCAACAATTTAGTCACCATTAACGTCAGGCTCATCGATCTATGGCTACCTGTTTATTCCTTACTTTCTTAAATAATGACACTATGTTAGCAGCTCTCCAGTCTTTTTACACCTCACCTGTGGAAATCAATGTTAAAAATATAACAGCAAAATGCTGAGCAATCTCTTTCTTAGCTTCCCACAAACATCTGGGAAACAACTGCTCAGGTCCCAGGGATTTGTTCACCTTTATGTGTTTTAAAATGTCCAACACCTCCTTGTAATATAGACACTTTCAAGGTATCACTATACATTTCTTCATTCTCTCGCTCTTGTAACCTCCTCCACATTAAATACTGAGAAGAAATACATGTTTCGTATCCCTCCCATCTCCTGTGATTCCACACATAGGTAGCCTTACTGATCTTTAAGGGGCCCTATTCTCTCCCTAGTTAATCTTTTGACATTAAAGGATTTGTATAATTTCTTCAATGCCTCGTTAACCGTATTTCTAAAGCCATCTCTTGTCCATATTTTTCTGGCCCAATTTCCCCATTGACTATACACTTATTGCCCTTATACACCTCTCGGGATTCACTTGATCTGAGCTCTGTTTACCTGACATATGCCTCCTTCCTTACCTTGACCGGACCATTAATATATCTAGCCATCCAGCACTCCCTGCACCCACCAGACTTGCCCCTCTCACTAATGGGAACATGTTGGCTCTGGACTTTCTGAAACCAAGTTTAGATGGCCTTGCGTTTTCCAACCATCCCTTTACCTGTGAATAGGGTATTCTAATCAGCCTTTTACAGGGCTCGCGTAATACTTTCAAAGTTGGCCTTATTCAAAGTTAGAACCTTAATGCTTTCATCAGGTCTTTACGATTCCAAAACTAATTTAAAACTACTATTTATGTGTAACAGAAAGTTAAAGAAACACTTCCTGCCCTTCTGTAACAGACTCGAAAATAGGCTCCTCGTGTCCTTTTGTAATAGACTGGAAAGCATGAATGGCCTCCTCCTGTCCTTGTTTAGACCCGAGACCTTAAATGAAACAGCAACCTCTGGACTACCATCAGCTGTTAAACTGTATCTGATGGACGTCCATCCCTTCTCAGTTACAGAAACACAGACAACACTATTTACTCCAGGTGCCCTCTCAGTAACACTTCACAGAGCAGCATTGACACATCTCTTTGTTTTGAATGATTCTGTTGGAAAAATGCACCAATATTTTAGATTTCCACCTTTTCAAGTTGCAACAGGCTAATATAGGCTGAATGGCCTTCTCTTATCCCTTTGTAAGAGGCCCATAGAGACAGAATTGCTTTGGCCTGTTGCTGAGCATTAATCTCAATGCTCTGTCTCAAGGTTTTGAAAGGATTTGATAACAGGGCACTTAAAACCAGGAGGAGCCTCACACTGGTCAATAAGTATTATACTTTGAGATAAGGTATCTTGCCCACCCAACTTTTTCTTTTGCAACCGATCTGTTATTTTATAACTGCCTCCTTTCATAAACAGAGTGGAACACATATAGACACCTGCAGTGCCTTTTAATACTCTCATATACAAGTTTTAAAAAAAAGATTCAAAAGATTTAAAGATTTTTGGGCCATCCCTCTGCAACCCTCATCCATTCCATCCAAACCCGGTAAATGTTCCCTTTTATAGTGATATGATAAATGATGTGTGGAACTGGTTAACTGAGCCTGTTGGTTTAGTCATGATTTGGAGATGCCGGTGTTGGCATGGGGTGTACAATGTTAAAAATCACACAACACCAGGTTTTCGTCCAACAGGTTTAATTGGAAGCACACTAGCTTTCATAGCGCCGCTCCTTCATCAGGTGATAGTGGAGGACACACTTCTAAGGCACAGAATTGTTCGCAAAAATTTACAGTGTGATGTAACTGAAATTATCCATTGAAAAATATCTTGATTCTCTGTTGAGTCTTTCATCTGTTCGAATATCATGATAGTTTCATTTCTTTCATGTGTAAATTACAAAACCTTTTTATTTTAAAGTTGCATTCTCAGGTTAGCAGTAATAACAAGTGTTAGTTAGACAATATTTTGAAGGTGTTAGCCCCTGTGTTCTTTGTCTATACCATAATGTTTAGATTGATTCTAATCTAAAAAGTGAGATAACAGAGTTTTACATAAATTCATGCAGTTTTTAAACTCAGAGTTCTACATGAATGCATGCAGTTTTGAGTATCAGTGAGAGAGAGTATATATGTGTGTGCATGAGTATCGAGTGGTCTAAGTCTCTAAGCGGATGCCTGTGAGAGTGTGTGTATCTGTAAGGGTGTGTCTGTGTGTCTGTGTGCGTGTCTGTGTACATATGTATCCGTATGTATGTGTGTTTATAGGAGTGCCTGTGTGTGTGTGTATAGTACAATGGTGGTCACCTGCAATGTGACATGAACCCAAGGCCCCAGTTGAGGCCCTCCCTATGGGAACCGAAATTTGTAATCAGCCTCTGCTCGGCCACTTTTCATTGCTGCCTGTCCTGAAGTCCACCTTGAAGGAAGGTCACCAGAAGGTCGGAGGTTGAATGTCCGGGACCACTGATGTGTTCCCAAACTGGGAGGGAACCCTCCTGTCTGTTGATTGTGTTGCAGTGCCCATTCACCCGTTGTCGTAGCCTTTGCTCAGTTTCCCAGTGTTTGTTCAGTGATTGTGCTTAATGCCAATCTCCATGGATTATAATTATCCCAGTGGAGAGTTTCCATCTTTTAATGATAAATGGGCGTCGTTCAATGTGTTATCCCATTACATGAGCGGGAGCATCACCAACAGCACTGACAGGGAACAGCAGACCCAGAGGGAGGGGGAGGAGAGATCAGAATCTGAGAACATTGGACTGGAATGTTCCAAAAATGAATCAGAATCTGGGAACATTAGACTGGCATGTTCCAACAATAGACAGGAGTTTATCCTATTATGTTTGGCGTCTTTCTGCATTTTATTGGTGGCCATTATCATGGCGGATCTATGACGCTCTTCTCATTATTCAATATTTTTATTATCCTTTACTGGCTATCGTTGGTGTTCCTGGTAAGTGTCAACGTCCAGATGTTTTTGTTCTAAAAACCGATTATGACTGTATTACTGTTCTTTTATATAGTCTACACATCTTGTCACTATTATTTTTCTGTTGAAACTCTCATTCCATATATTCACTCTACAACTACTACTAACTACATCAATGAATGTGTTCAATGTCTGTCTCCCTCTCTGAGCTGGCATTGTTACTCTCTATGTTGACCTACTCAGTTCCAGCGGAGAACTGCAATTTACTGTATCATTGCCTTTGGTTTTTAAATATTAAGAGCAGGGAGGTCACTCTCTACTGTTCTGGTTACAAACTCCACTTCCTGACACTGTTTCCATCCCATCCCTGACCAATATCTGCGGCTGAAGCCGACAAGTCACAACTGTGGGAGATCCCGATGACCATGAGCTGATTCATGACACCATACCCAGACCATTTCTAACTTGAAATGCTCACCACCCCAGAATATATCTCACTGGTTTAGTCCAGCTGCTGTTTGAACCTTGAGCTATGAAATACAGTCTTAATGAAGCCAAAGATCTGCTGTTGACACTCCCGGCTTCACACCTGCTGAAACAAATCTGATTCGACCACACAGCAAACTCCCATCCAAATGTCATTCATGTGCACGCCGATGTATATTGCTATTGTGTCTGGAAATGCCTTTATTTTAACATTCTCAAACACTTTACCTCATTTGTCCATGAAGCTTCCCTCATTCTCTCTGTAGATTAACAGAGAGTTGTTCTTACTTAAAATAGTTTCCTCCATGTGTGTTCCTTCTCAAAGAATGAGTTTCGCATTCAACCACGCCAATCGTGCGCACAAATGGACTCTCTCTCAGTCTTTGATGAACACACACACAGCAAACATTCTCATTGTAAACATTATAGTAATCTGATGCGAGTATAGTTTGAATATGATAGTAAAGTTTGCAATACTCTCATGCTGGGCAGATAGTGCAGTTTACTGAGCAACAGACTAGCATGCTCTGCACAGCTCTCCATGCTGGGCTGTCATCTTGTCCCAGTTTATGTTGTTTATTCTTTTTTCTGTTAAGCAGATTCAGAATTTGATGTAACAAATCATTCCAGCTGATCTGACAATGCCTTTATTCAATGTTCTCGTTCTTGTAATTTTACTCTCAAAGATCTCACTTCTCCAGTTAGTCCCACTGCCCTGTCTTTTTTCCCATATTTCCACAATATCTTTTCAGTGAATTAACTGTCTCTTTCTTTCTTTAATGTGACTATTTTTGTCCCACTGTATCTTTCCCTGGCATTTGTTTTTGGCTCCCTCGTGTATCGAGTGCTGGCATTGTGAAGCTCAAAAACAGTGAAATGGTGTGTGTCAGGCTGTTGTTCACTTCCGGGTATGTCCCATGTGATGGTCCATGGACAGGCGTGTTTCAGAAGTTATGAGACGCATCCTTGTAACTTGCTCTGTACCTGTATTTGTCCCTCTCAGGTGATATTGCGATCGAGGAAGCCCCTTAAGTAAAGGACCAGCCATCTAAAGTGTGTGACAATGATGTCACTTTAAAAAAAAGATTAATTTCTCTTTTTTTCATATAAGAGATCTTAAAGGCCAAACTGCCTACTGAAAATGGCTCAAGTAAATAACTGACGACGCTTTTACGGTTTTTCATAAATAGTAGTAACAACGGCCTCTCACTTATCCCTCGCTGCTAGTCTCTCTGATGCTGTTTCCTCCTGAATTGGAGAACTGTATGCAAGAATGTATGTCTGAATGTTCCATTTTGCCAAGGGGTGTGTTTATGGGATGTTGGTGTGTTGGAATAGTTCATTAGTAGAAGGCACTGTATCCATTATTCAGTCATGGTTTCCAATAGTTAAATTAATCTAAATTCTTCTTCATTTTGTATGGATTTTCATTAGAGTGTTTGAGTATGTTGTGTTTTGCTGATGGTGAGTGGTGTGACAAGTAGCATGACATCTGGAACGCCCACTTCACATCTACCTTTAAGATAAGGAAAGTTTGGCATCCAAGCTACCCTCTTTAAATAGTTTGAGGCAGTCTGGTTGGTCTTTTGCAAACTGGGAACTCTTGTCTGGTTTTAAATCGATAATACCAAATTGTGTTCAGAATTACAATCCCTACAGTGTGCAAACAAGCCATTCGACCCAACAAGTCCACACTTACCCTCCGAGGAGTAACCTACCCAGACCCATTCGTTTACCCTATTATTACGCATTTACCCCAACAAAGGCTCCTAAACCACACATCCCTGAAAAATACAAACAATTTAGCATGGCCAATTCACCTGACATGCATATCTTTGGGTTGTGGGAGGAAACCAGATAATCCAGAATAAGGTCATGCAGACACTGGAGATTATGCAACGGGAGGCTATTGGGTTCAAAGGTCGCGTATGGTAGCTGTTAGCGTCTTTTGTTCCGAATTCGGTTGGTTTAAACAGTGTTTTGTGTATAAAGATTCTTTCAGTCACTAAGAGTTCTCTTGGTGTGGAAGTAGTGAATTTGGGGGTTTTTACGAAAGGTAATGAAGGCAAAGCTGTAGGAATTGACAGACAAGCTGGCGGTGGGGTTGTGTTTGCCGATGAGAAAATGGCAGACAATTACAGCTATAGCTGGGCAATTGCGTTTTGTGGAAACGCCATCAGACTCTTTGGAAATGGTGAGAATTCAATTTCAAATGAGGCACTTTGAACATGAGAAGGAATTGAAACAGTTTGAATTATGATGAAAAGAAGAAATAAAAGGAAAGGAAATTAAGAAGAAAGAGAGAAAGGGAGAGAAGAAAAGCTGAGAGTTTCAATTTAAACAGCAGTTAGAGAGGAAAGTTGACATAGAAGGCAGAGATGAAGGTAGACAATTGGCGGGATGAGGAGGATAGTGAGGTTGAACAACCCTATTGTAACCAATTCCCTAATGGGGTTCTGTTTAAATACATCCAGGCATTATCTAAATTTGATGAGAAGGATGGAGAAGCCTTTTGAATTTCATTTGAGAAAGTGGCTAATGCAGTGGCAAGTGATCATGTGGATTTAGTATATCCAAACAAAGCTGATAGGTATTTGCATCCCTATTGGAGACGGTATCTGGCCAGTATGGGGTGGTGAAGAAAGCCATCTGAAGTGCATATTAGCTTGGGCCAGAAGCCGACAGACAGCATTTCAGGAATCTAAAAAAGGGTCGCTGATTAAACGCACATTGAGTTTGAAAGTATCAAACAAAGTAATTTTGAAAGGTGGTAAGGGTATTAAATCAGAGCAAACCAATGACACTCTTAGAGAGATTCTGATGTTGGAGAAGTTCAACAATTCACTTCCTGCAGTCGTGAGAACTCACGTGGAGGAGCAGAGAGTTACAATGGCAAGATTAGAAGCCGAAATGACTGATGATGATGATTGAGTTCTGAAATCTAAATATGGTTTCTGTGAGAGATTGAGATGAATGTGCGAGATCTTCTTAAAACATATATCCGTGAGAGTTAAGGTTTACTGGCATAGGCCAGGAGTAGCAGGTAAAGAGATTAGAGCATTAAGAGGTACAGAAGTATGTAACTCTTTTATGCTGAGACATGAGGAGCTATGTCATTCAGAGGGACTATTGGAGAGATGGGAAGTGCTCCATTATGTAACGTGTGGTTGGAGTGTCCAGTGGAAACATCAACAGATTTATTCCACAATGGGGAAGGGGGGCCTTGAGCTTGACGTTGGCGTTACAATATTTCAACATTTAAAATGTGAATAACGTACATGAGACAAATCTTGATCACCGATCGTGACCCGTGAAAGGTTTTGGAGAAGTTTGGGAGAGAAATACCAATCTGTTTCGATTGAGCTTATTATTGCTACCATTCAGTTTGAAACTATACAGGTGACAGGGCGAGAAAACCTACGTTTTGACACGTTGTGGAAACTTGGATGAAGAAAGACAAAGGCATTCTGTGGCAGGAGTAAAATGACTGAAATCGAAACTAGTTGTGAACATTTGTATGCTCACAGTTAATGTAATATATATGCATTTCAGTCGACTAATAGAGGAAGATTAGGAGGTCTAAAATGAATCCACCTTTTGTGTATTGATGGATGATTTTATTAAAGATGAAATTGTGAGGATACTATCACTGTAAAAAGGTTATTTTCTCTTGGGTTTTTTTTGAAGAGAGGTTTTAAAGGTAGAGGTGCAGAACTGCTGTCTGAAAAGAGTTTAAGTAAATAAATGAGAAAGCTTTAGGTTTCATTAAAACGGTGACAACAAGGGAAGGGCAGTGGCCAGCTCTCCCAGACCAGGGTTTCTCAATTTGTTTTTAGCTGAAGCATTCAGAAGCTGCTGGGGATCCCAAAAGTGTTGGAAGTTTCAATACATGATCCCCAGCTGCTTTTCTCTCTGAGATCTCTGTTGATGTTGTTTCCTCCTGGATTGGAAAACTGCTGTAAGGATTTGAATTTGAATATATCTTTGTGCCAAGTGGTGTAAACCAAGAAGGTACGGTATCTAATGTTTGTGTAAGTGTTCCAACATATAAACTATCCCAAAATGTTCTTTTCTTTGATTGTATTTTAACTAAAACATTTTAATAGATTATATTTTGCTCAATTTCGAGTGGTTTGATCAGTAACAACATATCTGGAATGCACACTTCACATCTATATTCAAAATAAGGAAAGGCTTGGGTCTACGTGGCCTTCTTAAAACATTCTGGGGGATCTGGTCTGGTCCACAACACTTGTACTGAGGGGATTCTGACTGACTCCTGTAATTGAATATTTAGTGGAGGTGCTGGGCATAGTTTTCTGGAGGTTGTGCTGTGAGCTGCCTCAGACATTCAGGGAGACCTGAGGATTTGGTGGCCCAACTCTGGATGGAGCATGGGGACTGTAGTTACAGCATCTGGGTGTGTAACATGAACAACAAATGGAGCAGAGGCTGCAGAGAGGGGAAACTCTGAAACCACGCAGTGAGTGTGTTTGGGGAAAGGGATCTGCTGTACCCACATCGGGTTTTCCAGGAACAGCTTCCCAAGCTTCACTTAAACCAGGAGCAGAGTGTGAGGGGAACCTGACTGAACAGGGAGATGGTCACAGAGCGGTGTCACCTCCTTCAACACGACCTGCAGCTTCACACCAGGGGGAGGATGGTGCTGCCAGTGGCTGTTAGTGCCACTGTTTCATTCAGCTTCCATGATCCAGAACTTTCCAGGCAGGACTAGGTGACAAATCCATCATTTCCCTGTATCTCAACATCAATGTCACCATTCGGTGAAGGAGGATATATATGGTGGATTAGGTAAATAGATTGTTTCTCCCACAGCTGGAAGCTACCGGGTGTATCCAGTATAATGGGATTCCCGATGGTGTACATGGCATCTGCAGAGTACCCATGTCAATGGGGAGAGGTGGAGGAACTGGAGGAGCTCTCTCTCTATTTATGTTACAGTGTACCCATGCACAGTACATTATGTTGGTGAATACCCTCTGTCCTGGCAGCAGTCACGGCCTCTTCATTCAGAAGCAGTCAGCCATTCCCATCGTCATCGGGTCTCCACGTAGAAAGAAATACATATATCTTGGATAAAGGCCATCCCCTTGATGCATGTGTCAAAACAGCATCCCCACCACCAATCAACCACCTCAAAGTATTCCATGTGTCCGGAGAGCAATGGGATGACTTGAAGTGTCTGGGAGCTGGCGATCAGGGATGGAGCAAAATCTCCCATGTCTGAACGGATCAAAGTGAACCCCCTAGTACACAGTATCATTAAGTCCTGTAATCCCTCTCCATTTCAGTAACATACTGCCTTCCATTATTCCTATAAATGAAATCACACGTTATATCATGTTAAATTCCACCAGCCAAACTATTATCTATTGTCTTTACCTCTCTGAATTTATCTGTAGACTCTCCACTCTCTCTTGATAATTTCATCTCTTGCTTATCACAGCGACATAACAATTATTTAAAGTGGTGTCAATTAGGTTAGACCAAGGAAACTCAGTGGATGTGGTCTATCTAGACTTCCAAAAGGCCTTTGATAAGGTGAGGGCCCATGGTGTTTGAGGTGAGCTACTGCTATGGATTGAGGATTGGCTGTCTGACAGAAGGCGGAGAGTTGGGATAAAAGGTTCTTTTTCGGAATGGCAGCCGGTGATGTTGGGGCCACAGCTGTTCACATTATATTAATGATCTGGATGAAGGGACTGGGGGCATTCTAGCGAAGTTTGTCGATGATAAAAAGTTAGGTGGACAGGCAGGTAGTGCTGAGGAAGAGCTGCAGAAGGATCCAGACAGTTTGGGAGAGTAGTCCAGGAAATGGCTGATGGAATTCAATGTGAGCTAATGCGAGGTCTTGCATTTAGGAAAAAAGAATACAAGCATGGACTACTTGCTAAACGGTGAGAAAATTCGTAAAGCCAAAGTACAAAGGCATCTGGGAGTGCTAGTCGAGGATTCTCTAAAGGTAAACATGCAGGTTGAGTCCGTGATTAAAAAAGCAAATGCAATTTTGTCATTTATCTCAAGAAGGTTGGAATATAAAAGCACCGTTGTGCTACTGAGACTTGATAAAGCTCTAGTTAGGCCCCGTTTGGAATACTGTGTCCAGTTTTGGTCCCCACACCTCAGGAAGGATATACTGGCACTGGAGCGTGTCCAGCGGAGATTCACACGGATGATCCCTGGAATGGTAGGTCTAACATAAGAGGAATGGCTGAGGATCCTGGGATTGTATTCATTAGAGTTAGAATGTTAAGGGGAGATCTAATAGAAACTTACAAGATAATACATGGCTTGGAAAGGGTGGACGCTAGGAACTTGTTTCCGCTAGGCGAGGAGACTAGGACCCATGGGCACAGACTTAGAATTAGAGGGAGTCAATTCAGAACAGAAATGCAGAGACATTTCTTCATCCAGAGAGTGGTGGGCCTGTGGAATTCATTGCCGTAGAGTGCAGTAGAGGCCGGGATGCTAAATGTCTTCAAGGCAGAGATTGATAAATTCTTGATGTCACAAGGAATTAAGGGCTACGGGGAGAATGGGGTTAAGTGGAGTTGAAATGCCCACCAGCCATGATTAAATGGCGGAGTGGACTCGATGGGCCGAATAACCTTACTTCCACCCCTATGTCTTATGGTCTTATGGACATCACCAATCTCAGTATCTGTATATCTGTTCCATCCTCCTGATCATTAATATAGACTGTAAATAGTTGAGAACCCAGCGCTGTTCACTGTGTGACCCGACTGGTTACGTTTGCTCTAACTGATTTATCCTGAGTGCCTGCTTCCTGTATGATACCCAGTCCTCTCCCATTCCTGGGCAACACAGTCGAAGAGTTGAATAAGAACAGGGAGCATCTGTGAGGAATCCAACCCCTCGATGAGGCTGATGTCAACGCGGCCTCTGTTCCACTTTCCTGCCATCCCTCCACCCTAAAACTCTAGTCTCTTATTGTAGATTGCGTCACATGAAAAAAACTCCACTCCACATCTACACTTTCAATTACTTTTAGCATTTTACAGACCTCAATGAGATCTCCTTTCAGTCTTATCACCTCGAGAGTATAAACTGCTCAATTTCTCTTCATAAGACAAACACTTCAAATATGGAATCAATCTAGTGAAGCACTTCTGAATTGCCTCCAATGCAAATACCTCATTCTGCAGGACACCCAAACTATACTCCAGTTGCAGCCTCGCTAATGCCTTGCATAGCTACACCAACACTCCCTACCTTTCTACACTATCCTTTTATAAATAAACACTGAAATTATCCTTGCATTTCTCATTACTTGCAGTACCCACAGGCAGGATTTCTGTGATATGCAAGCAGACACCCAGATCCCTCTGCACCTAAGCACTTTGAACTTTCTCTCCATTTAGACAATAATTTGTCTTTCTATTATCCTGGCCAACTTGAATAGCCCCATATTTATTCACTTTAATTTTCCTTGCCAAATGTTGGACCGTTCACCCAACCTATCCACATGTTTTAAAATCTCTTGCATCATCATTCCGAAGTAATTTCCCACTGATGTTAGTGTCATCTGAAAATGTGGCATTGTATTTTCTATCCCGTCAACCGAGTACAGTAATACTATCGATTGCAAATGGTTGAGGCATGAGTACTGAAATCAATGGCGCAAACTTTGGCATTTGCCAAAAGAAAATGACATATTTATTCCACCTGACTATATTTGGTGGATAACCAATCCTCCATCCAAGCTAATAAATTACTCCTAAACCCATGTTGTCTGATCTTACCATTTACTCTTTGGAGAAGTGACACATCCAATGCCTTCAGGAAGGCCAGATATGTTCCATCTCCAGGATTACCACTAACCACTAACCACCTTGTTTGTGACATCTTCAAATAACTCAAGCAAACAATTCAAACACGATTTAGCCTTCGTAAAACCATGTTGACTCTGACGAATTATGGTTTGAGTTTACAAATGTCCTGAACAATGGACTCTAAAAGTTTGCCTTAAATTACAGTAGTGTATTGTTACACTTTAGTCCCTGATGTATAACATTATTACGAGTTCTTCCCTTTCGAAAACCTTTATGTTTTCTTTGAATTCCTGTTTAATGGGCACAAGGCTTTAAGTGATCTGCTCCAATTGCTGTGTAAGAGCCATGTGTGGCTGAATGGACTCATCATCCTGCTGGTGTACAAAATCGATGGGCTGACGTCTTTCTGGTGTTCCCATGTTGCCACCTCCAAGGCCAGAATGACCTCCTCCTCTTGATGCTTTCGAGGATTGGGAGATTATGGAATCTTCCTGTTGCTGTGTAACATTTTGAGGGGCTGATGGGTCTTCTCATACTTCTCCATAACAGGTGGATATACTGAACGGTCTCCTCATGTATCCCAGAGATGGGACCGAGGGGATTGATTGGTCTTCTCTTGTTCCCATACAACAGACACGTGACTAAATTACCTCTTCCTTTCTCATGAAAGAAGTCGCAGATAGTTTTTATCCTATCCATTTTTCTTGCAATACCCTCGGTGGGTCTGAATGGCCTCCTGTTATCCCAGTGTAACAATCTCCAGTCACTGTGTGACCTCTTCCAGTTGCTATGTTACAGACTTGAGGAGACTGAATGGACTGATCCTGTTGCTGTTTAACAGGATACTGGTGCAGCATGGGGCCAGTGTTATAGGCTCGAGTGGCTGATTGGTCTCCTTCTGTAAATGTATATCAGGCTCCAGGGGCTGAATAGCCTCGTCATGTTTTGGTGTAACAGGGTCGAAGGCCTGAATATCCCCCTGTTGTTCCTGTGTAACAGGCTGGAGAATGGAATGGATTCCTCCATTATCTGTGTAATTCGCTTCACTTGTTGACTCCTTCTGTCATCTATGTTGAAATAAGATCATCTTTAATTTTTGTAAACTCCAATGGCTACTGGGTCAACCTGATCATCCTTTCGTTATAAGCTAGCAGCTTCATTGCAGGAATCAGTTGAGGGAACCATCTCTGAGCTGTTTCCAATATCACGACATCCTATCTTCACAGAAGAGGCTAACTGTACACACTACTCCAGATATGATCTCCCTATACAGCAGCAGCAACGCTTTACCAGCCTTCTGTAAAGTTCCCACACAGGTTAGAGCTGTCTCAGCTCTCTGAGGGAATACAGAGCATGGTTGGAAGATCATTGTCCTTCTCTACTCCATCACCATAACGGGAGATCTGGAGAAATTAAAGTTGGAGAAGATCATAAATTATGTGGTGAGATGATCTTTGTCATTAACCTCCGCAGAGCCCAAGTCGCTCAGATTCTACAGAATCTAGTAAGGTGAAGCACAAAAACAGCAAGGAGGAGCAAACATTGATGGGAGTTATATATCAAAGTTAAAGCTGCAATACAAATGCTGGAGCTGTTATAAAACAGGAAACGAGATATACACATTTTTGAGTACTGCAGTAATAATGCACTGCTTAAATTATATCTGAACTGTGTTACCCTAACTGAATCCTAATGCTGGAAAAAATTGATTTCATGACCAGGTGTGAGATGGTTTACAGGAACATTATGTCGAGAACTGAGCTCGAGATCAGGTTATTTAGGAATTGGTATTGAGTGATCAGAAGAGCTAATTGACAATTTTGCTAGAAAGGACCTTATGGGAACAGTTTCCACAATGTATTGGTTTTCTTTTATGCTGTTTGAGGATACGACAGTTTTTGTTTTATTTGAAGTAACCGTTATAAATCTGAATCATGCAAGCCAAGAAGGTGTGAGGCGAAAGTGGGGACTACAGATGCTGGAGATCAGAGTGTGGTGCTGTGAAAGAACAGTCAGGCAGCATACTAAGAGCAGATAAATCGATGTTTTGGGCATTAGCCCTTCATCAGGGATGAAGCTTATGGGCCAAGGGTGCTGAGAGATAAATGACAAGGGGGTGCGGCAGGGGGAATGTAGCTGGGATTGTGATAGGTAGATGAAGGTGGGGTTGAAAGTGATAGTTGACAAAGGGAGACAGAACGCCCTATCCACTGCATCCATTAAACCCAATGTGGTCTTCTCTACATTGGCGAGGAAGGAGGTCAACTTGTGGATCATTTCAGAGAACATCTCTGGGACAGCCACATTGAACAACTCCATCGCCTTATGGCTGAGCACTTTATCTCCCCTTCCCACTCTGCCAAGTACATGAGGATCCTGTGCCTGCTCCATCGCCAAACCCACGCCACCAGAAGCCTGGAGGAAGAAAGCCTCCTCTTCTGCCTTGGGACCCTCGCAAAAGCGAATGCAATGTTGTCAATTATCTCAAATGGGTTGGAATATAAAAGCACTGTTGTGCTACTGAGACTTTATAAAGCTCTGGTTAGGCCCCATTTGGAGTACTGTGTCTCGTTTTGGTCCCCACATCTGAGGAACAACATACTGTCACTGGAACGTGTCCAGCAGACATTCACATGGATGATCCCTAGAATGGTAGGTCTAACATCTGAGGAACAGCTGAGCATCCTGGGATTGTATTCATTGGAGTTTAGAAGATTAAGGGAAGATCTAATAGAAACTTACTAGATAATACATGGCTTGGAGAGGGTGGACGCTAGGAAATTGTTTCTGTTAGGCGAGGAGACTAGGACCCGTGGGCACAGCCTTAGAATTAGAGGGGTAAATTCAGAACAGAAATGCGGAGACAATTCTTCAGCCAGAGAGTGGTGGGCCTGTGGAATTCATTGCCGCAGAGTGCAGTAGAGGCTGGGACGCTAAATGTCTTCAAGGCAGAAATTGATAAATTCTTGATGTCACAAGGAATTAAGGGCTATGGGGAGAATGCGGGTAAGTGGAGTTGAAATGCCCATCAGCCGTGATTGAATGGCGGAGTGGACTCGATGGGCCGAATAACCTTACTTCCGCTCCAATGTCTTATGGTCTTAACCATAGAGGATCAGAGTGGATTTCCACATTTCCCCTAATCCCACCTTATCCTACTCCAAACTCCCAAGTCAGCACCGTCCTTTTGAACGTTCCTCTGTGTCCACCTTCCTTCCTATCAATCTGGTCCACCGTCTTTCCTCTCCGACTATCACTTTCAACCCCACCTTCATCTACCTATTAGATGAAAGGAGGCAGCTTAGAAAATGCCAAGTGTTGCGGTAAGCCAGTGGATTCAGAGCAATGAAGGACCAGCAAAGGATGCCCAAGAAACTGAGAAGAAAATCAAAAAGAGAAAAAGCGTTCAAACGAAAGAAAAACATAAAGCGTCTATCAATGAATGAAAAAAAATAAGGTCAAATGTGGAACAGTTGGTGCGCGTTCAGGATAATTTATTGCAGAGAACAGAGAAACCGCAGGGAAAAGAAACTGTTTCTTTGTGTCTATCTTCATGAAAGAATGTCCAGAAATTCTCCCAGAAATACCAAGTGACCATGGGACTTGTGTAAGTAAAGTCTAAGATCATTCTTATCATTGTTAGGGTCATCTTTGAAAAGAAAGCTGGATTGGGTATTTATAAATCTGACAGACTAGATGTACTTCACACAAGAATTTCAGAGGAAGCAGCAATAGACATGTTGATTGCATCGCGGATTTTCACTTTATTTTCCGACACATTCCCGAAAGGCATTTATCCAATCTGGATAAGGCAAAGGTTATAAATATTGTCCAATAGTTTAAGAAAGGATGAATTTGGAGAGTGGTGAACTACAGACCAGTTATATTGTCATCCGCAGTCAGGTATCTGTTGGACTCGATTACAAAGAACATGCGACTAGATATTTAGAAGGTAATAACATAACTGGGGAGTATGAGAATGTACAGATGAAAGGAAAAGCAGAAGTGGCAAACATATTTTTGTAATGGTTTGAAGATGATTCTTGTGGACATAAGCAATAATGAACCATTGGATAACGTACAGTTGGATATTCATGAGCTTTTTTTAAAGAACTCACACAGCAAGTTCATAAGAAAAAAATAAAGCGAGAGGTATTGGGAAGACCATATGCAAATGGGAAAGTAAAAATTAGGTTTACATTCATGTGAATGTAATTGGAAGATAGAGGATGTCGTGCAGCAGTTGCATCAAGCGTTGGTGAGACTAAACATAGAATATTGTGTATCGTTCGGAGTCCCAATCTAAGAAAGAATATATTGACTACAAACTTTAAAAGGTATTATCCAGATTACTCCGTAAAATGGCAAGATTGTCTGATGGGGAACCTCAGCCTGTAATCTCGAGTGTCAAAACATGAGAGTTGATTGTAGTTAATCTTAGAAACATCGAAAGGACTTAATAACAGAGGGACATTAAGAAGTACAAGTAGGCGAGATAAGGGAGAATCCCACGATATTCTACACGGACAAGTAGAACAGAATAATCAGCAAACAGTTCGTGTCCATTAGAAACCAAAGGGGCGATCGCTGTGTCAAGCTCGAGAACATTGATGGATTCTTACATGAGACCTTCACAACTATTTTACTTGGGAGAAGGAGGATGCAGGTACAGAATTCAAGAAGATGGACGAGGAAGCTCTTGAACAGATTGATGTAAAATACGAGCAGGGATTTGAGGTTTTGTTCTGTACAAATTTGGACCAATCTCCATGTCTGAATGAGTTGTATCACAGGCGGCTGTTGGAGTCAAAGGAGGAACGACCCTGACTGAATAGTTTAATTAGGATCTGACCATAGGGGAGGTGCCAGAGAACTGGAGAACTGCTCATACGATTCCACTTCACAGTAAGAGTGGGAGAGATAGGCCAAGGAACTATAGACGAGCAAGTTAAGGAAACTACTGGATAAAATAGGAAAGGAGGAAATCGAATTACAATCAAAATTGCAAGGTTTGATCAGGGATATTCATCATGACTTTATCAGAAGGAAGTTACATCTAATGAATTTGATTGAATTAGTTTGAGGAGGTCGATTATTTAGTTTTGTAGGAAGGCCTTTGACACATTTCCACCTGAGAAACTGAAAAATAAAGCAAAATCTCACAATATGAAAGGAAACTTGACAAGTTTGAATGAAATTGTCTTAGTGGCAGGAGGAAGAGGGTGGTGGGAGAAGGCTGTTTGTGTGCCTGGAGACCAGTGTCCCCTGGTGTACCACAGAGATCAGTGTTGTGTCACTTATTGTTTGTGTTATTCATAACAAAATGTAGATCTAAATGTGGAGGGGGCTAGGTGGAGAGTGGGGAAGGTGTGATAAGTAAGTGTATGTTTGACATAAAGATTGGCTGGGTGGTTAGCAGTGAGGAGGAAAGCCTTAAGTTACAGGAAGATGCAGATGGAATGGTCAGATGGGCAGATCAATGGCAGATAGAATGTAACCCTGATAAATATGAGGTGGTGCACTTTGGGAGATGGAACCAGGCAGGGAAGGACTCATTGAAAGGCAGCACACTGGGAACCTCAGTATGTGCTTCTCCACACATCCCTGAATGTAACTGGACAGGTTAATGGACCAGTTAAGAATTGGACCTTGGGTGTTGCGTTTCATAATCAGGGCGTAGATTATAAGAGCAATACAGGGCTTTGGTTCAGCCAAAATGGAGTATTGTATATAGTTCTGGGAGCCACATTCCAGGAAGGATGTGATTGTACTGGAGAGGGTGCAGAAGTGATTCACCAGGATGTTCCCTGGGATGAAGCATATCAGCTATGGAGAGAGGCTAGATAAACTCGGTTTGTTTACTTTGGAGCAGAGAAGGCTGGGGGGGAATTGATTCAGAAGGATTAGATGATGAGCGACACGGACAGGGTGGATAGACAGCAGCTGTTCCTTTTAGTGAGAGGGTCAAGAACAAAGGAGCACACTTTTAAAGTGAAGAGTTTGAGGTTCAGAGATGATTTAACCATTTTTTTCACCTAGTGGGTGTTGTGTTCTGGGATTACTTTCTGAGAGGGAAATCATCACAGGTAACCTCACAATCATTAAACAGTACTTGGACGAGCACTTGGAAATGTCATAACATTCCAGGCTATGGGCCTGCTGTAGGAAAGTGGGACTAATGTAGATCGTGCTGTATTTCTGTTGGCACAGAGTCTATGCTCCTGTGAGTGGATGATCTGGAACGTCAATTAATGAGCAGTTTAAGGTGTGAATTGATGAGTTTCTGAAGAGTATATTCACAAGGGTTATAAGAGTGAACTGTAATAACTTGATAAATCATGTCAATGTGAGAAATATGAGTAACAAGTACAGTTTCCTTACAGTTTAAATCAGACTCCCCATTACCTTCCCCGGATATCTCCTGTCTCATCAGCAGGACGGATACAGCAGAAGTGGCGGCACATTGGGATACAGTTGGAATGGAATTGGTCTTGGAGTCCTCAACAGTGACTCCGTATCCCATGAAGTCTGATGGTATTAGTTTGCACAAGGGATAGGAAACCTCCTGCTGATTACTATGTACTATCCTCTCTCAAATGATGAATCAGTACTCCTCAATGTTGATCAACACTTGGAGGAAGCACTGAGGGTCGCATGGATGCAAGATGTACTCTGGGTAGCGGATTTCAATGTCCACCTCCAAGAGCATCTCAGCTACAGCAATACTGATCGAGCTGGCCGGGTCCTAAAGGATCTAACTGTTAGACTGGTTCTGTGGCAGGTGGTGAAGGAACCAACAAGAGGAAAATACATACTGACCACAGCCTTACTAATCTGTCAGTTGCAGAAGTATCTGTCCATGACAGTATCAGTAAGAGTCGCCATCGCATAGTCATTGTGGAGACAAAGTCACACCTTCACATTGAGAATAGCCTCACCATTTTGGGTGGTACTATCACGGTGCTTAATAGGACAGACTTCGAACAGATCTTGCAGCTCAAGTCGGGGTGTCCATAAGGTGCTGTGGTTCATCTATAGGAGCAGAATTGTACACCCACACAACCTCATGACCCCCTAACAACAATTACCATCACTCCAGAGGATCAACATTGTTTCAATGGAGTGTGCAGGATGGCAGGAGCAGCACTGGGCATATCTGACAATGAGGGGTCTGCCAGTTGAAGCCACCAAACAGGACAACTTGTGCGCCAAACTGCAGAAGTGTTAAGTGATAAACAGACCTTAGTGATCCCACAAGCAAAGGATCAGATCTAAGCTCTGCAGTCCTTCCACACCTTGTCGATAAACATTGGGGATAATTATGCAACTCACTGGAGGAAGAGATTCCACAAATAACCCCTTCCTCTATGATGGAAGAGCCCAGTACTTCAGTGTATAAGATAAGGCTGATGCATTTGCAACAATCTTCAGTCAGAAGTGCTGAGTGGATTATTCCTTTCAGCTTCCTCCAGTGGTCCTCAGCAATTCAGTTACCTGTCATCAACCAATTTGATTCAGTCCACGCGATATCCCTCCCTAATGGCATTGGAGGTCAACCAAGCAGGTGGACTGTAGCGTTCAACAAGGAAGCTCACCACCACTTTCTCAAGGGCAACTAGGGACAGGCAATAAATGCTGGCCCAGCCAGTGACATCCAGATTCACTAAATAAATAAATAGAAATTAACAGAGGACGGTTGCTGAGGTGTCACAGGGATCAGTGCTTGGGGCCCAGCTGTTCACAATGCCCTTTAAACATTTGGTTGCTGGAATCAGATACTGGATACTCCATAGGGTCCATAATCTGACAACATTCTGGCAATAGTACTGAAAACCTGTGCTCCATACCTTGCCACTCCGCGAGACAAACTGTTTCAATACAGTTACAATGGCTTTCCCTGATTACGTGAAAATCACCCCAAGTATCTCCTGTATATAAAAAGCAGAACAAATATATTCCAGCCAATTACCACCGCATCAGTCTCCTCGTGATCATCAGTAGAGTGGTGGAAGAACTTCGTGCTTTTAAGCAGCATTTTCTCCGCAATACTCTGGTCAATGACGTCCAGTTTGGGCTCCACCAGGTCCACTCAGCTCCTGACCTCATTACCGTGGTTTAAACATGGACAAAAGAGCTGAATTCCAGAGATGGTGTGAGAGCGGTAGCCCTTTAAATCAAGGCTGCCTTTGACTAAATGTGGTATCAAGGGGCTTTAGCAACAGTGAAATCAATGGGTATTAGAGGCAAACTCCCCGCTGGTTAGAATCATACCTGACACGTAGGAAGATGGTCATGGTTGATGAAAGTCAGTCAACTCTGCTCCACGTCTGTAGGAGTCCCTCGAGCTGTGCCCGAAAAAATCTTCAGGGCTGCTTTATCAATGACCTTCCCTCCATTTTAAGGACAGAAGTGGGGATGTTCGCCAATGATTGTATAATATTCTGCAACATTTGTGGCTCCTCAGATATTGAAGCAGTCCATGTCCAAATGCGACAAGATCTGGACTGTATCCAGGCTGACAAGTGGCAAATAATATTCAGGCCACACAAATGCCAGACCATGACCATCACCAATAAAATACAATCTAACCTGCCCCTTGGCATTCAATGGTGTTGCTGTCACTGAATCCCCCAGTATCAAATTCCTGGTGGGTAATCATTGCTCAGAAACTCACTGGTCTCGCCACATGAACACAGTAGCTATAAGAGCAGGTCTGAAGCTAGGAATACTGCGGCGAGTAACTCACATCCTGACTTCCAAAAGTCTGTCCATCATCTACAACGCATAAGTCAGAAGTGTGATAGAAGACTCCCAATTTGCCTGGATGAGTTCAGGCCCAACAACACTCAAGAACCTTTCTACCATCTAGAACAAAGCAACCAGTCCAACTGTCTCTTCATCCACAATGCTCCATCATCAACGCTCAGCAGCAGCAGTGTTTTACTATCTACATGCTGCAATGAAATGATTCACCAAAGATCCTCCGATGCCATCTTCCCAACTCCCATGTCTATCTGGAAGGACAAGGGCTGCAGATGAATGGGAATACCATCATCTTCAGGTTCCCTCCAAGCCATTCACCATCCTGACTTGGAAATATATCAGCGCTCCTTCACAGTCACTGGGTCAGAATCCTGGGATTCCCTCCCTAATGGCATTGGAGGTCAACCAAGCAGGTGGACTGTAGCGTTCAACAAGGAAGCTCACCACCACTTTCTCAAGGGCAACTAGGGACAGGCAATAAATGCTGGCCCAGCCAGTGACATCCAGATTCACTAAATAAATAAATAGAAATTAACAGAGGACGGTTGCTGAGGTGTCACAGGGATCAGTGCTTGGGGCCCAGCTGTTCACAATGCCCTTTAAACATTTGGTTGCTGGAATCAGATACAATATATCCCAGCCTGCTGACAGCACTAACGGATGTGGGATTGTGAGTGGGTGAGGAGGATGTAAAAAAGCACAGAGAAGACTAAGACAAGTGGAGTGAATCGGTAAATACGTGACAGATGGAGAACAATGTGGATAGAGGTGACGGTGTGCTCTGTGGTGGAAACGATAAATTGGCAGCCTACCATTTGAAAGGGATTGGTTGAAACATGTTGATCTACAAAGGGACTTATGCTCATTTTTGTTATTTCCTTCTGCATAAACCTCTGAGGCCCCTGCAGCGCAGTGAGTTCTGTAACCAGAAGTCAATACTGGGCATGGCATTGGCACGCTGCCCAGTGTACACAGACCCACCAAGTGGGGAGCTGCAACACTGAAAAGGATCTGCATCTCCCTGTGCACCAGTCGCTGAAAGGAATATTGCAGAAACAGAAAGCAGTGAGGAAGATAAATGGTGTGTGGACCTTCATTTCAGGGGGATGTGAGTCCAGGAGAAAAGGTGTCTTACTGCAGCTGTACAGGGCCTTGGTGAGATATCATCTTGAACATTGCGCAGTATTGTGTGCAGTTTTGGTCTCCTTACCTAATAAAGGACAAACCTGACATTGAGGGAGAGCAGTGAAGGATGATCAGACTGATCTCTGGGATGACGGGCTTGTGGTGGGAGCAGAGTTTGGGGTGACTGGGCCAGTATTCCACGGGGTTTAGGAAAATGAGTGGAGATCTCTGTGAGATATATAAAACTCTGACAGGGTGAGACAGATTGGAAGCAGTGATGATAATTCCCCTGGCTGGTACTTCAAAAACAAGGGGCCACAGTATTAGGTACAGGCAGTCACTCTGTATTGAGATGATAATAAATGTCTGCTCTCGCTGACTGGGGAACCTGGGGAATACGCTCGCACCTGGAAGCCGAGACACTGATTATAAGTAAGGATTTAGAGACAGTAAAGGGATGGTGGGAGAGCAGGAGTACGGTGGGGAAATGAAGGGACAACCATCATTATATTGAATTGGGTAGCAAACTCGATGGACCAAACGTACTACTGCACTTCCTATTTTATAGCTTCCCAAGGTTACTCACATTAACGGATATGTATATCGTGTGGGGTAAGTGCATTGAGGAGATTTTTTCTATGAACTAGAATGAGGAGGCTAAATGTGTTTTCCATTCCCGCTGTTTCTGTGCAGTCCTTGGGAAAGCTCTGTAAATGCTGTCACAAGCTCTCAGATGTTAGGAAGGAGGTTTCTGCAGGGTCGACAGGAATGTGTTCCCATTCCCTTTTCCGACATTGATGCTGAGGCCGGGTGTTCTGTCCGGTTTCAGCCTTTCAGACCTCGGAGTAGTTTGATACAAATGAGTGCCCTTGCGTGGGGTTCAGAGACCATTGAAATGTTTAACACGTATCAGGGTCTTTGGAGTCAGTTTTAATCCAGCCCAGGAAATCATGGGAGATTCACTTCCTAAAAGTACATTGGAGAAGGAAATTCTGTTTACAATCGAGATTGGCTTCAAGGTCACTGTTACTGACCCGAGATTTTAGATCTCGATATTTTATTAATTGTCTTTAACTTCCACCCACTGCCAGAGCATTATCCTGGTCTGGATTAGTAATCCAGTGACATTACCACAACAGCACCATCTCCATATGGGGACCTATCGGAAACCAAACTGAGCAGGTTATTTCTGTGCTGCTTGACAGCTCTGTCAAAAAGAACTCCAACCAATTTGACTGTCATGATTGGACTGAGGAGGTGGTAATTGGTCAGATTGCAATTATTCCCGTGTTAGGGGGCGGGACTTAGCTGAGTAATTTTCGACATTGCCAGGGAGATGTCAGAGTTGGATCTGGAATGCAACAGCTTCCCCAGGGACACGGCTTGTTGTGCAGCACAAGCCTTCAGTCTATTGCAGGAATGGAGTCAGGACCCATTGTCTGTGTCGTATCTACTGTGTTCAGCTGTTTCTTCATGTCACGTGCAGCGAATCAAATTGGTTGAAGATTGGCATCTGTGATTCTGTGGGCATCATGATGAGGGTGAGGTGGATCATCGACCCAACCCTTCTGGCAGAGGATGGTGCAGATAAAACATCCTTCTCTTTTACACTGATGTGCAGGTCTGTTCCATTATTTAGGATGGGAATGTTTGTGGAGTTCTCTCCTCCAGTCATTTGTTTAATTGTCCATCATCATTTATGATTGAATGTGACAGGACTGTAGTGCTTCGATCTGATCTGTTGGTCAAGTCTGGTAGCTTTAATGAGTTAGCATCAGGTTAAAGTTCATGTGATTCTGACTCTGACATGTTCACCCACACTCGTCACTGAGCCATAGATGGTGTTGATAGTAATGGCAGACTGAGGTGTTATTCTGGCAAAAAGTTATAGGTTGTGGTTGAATGCTGATCCGCTTCTACTGCTGCTGTGGTCGACAGCACTACATAAATACGCAGTTTCGAGCTGCAATACCTGCAATGCAATTCTGCTGTCTGTTCCCCAATTCCCACTGAGAACCATTCACCCATCAGCTCTGCACTCAGTGACCTAACCTGGTTTCTGATGTGGAAATACTTCCATTTTCATACTCTCTTTCTGCTGAGGTTCTCTCTCCCCGGGTCTTGCTTTCAATCTGTCACATTCCGCAAAAGCATTTAACTGATCTTAATGCAAATGTTTAATTCACCTGAATCTTTTTTCTTGAGAAATACCATCTTCTGTGTTCTGTCAATGTATTTCCTCTGTTTCTTTCCATGACCATGATTAAGAACTTTGTAGTGTCAGTGATGCCAGCGTTATGTAGTTTCAGAGCCAATGAATTCTCTGGATTCACAATCTTCTTCACCACATTGTATGTTTTCTCTTTTGGTTTGATCCCTTATCACTCATGGCTGCCTTGTTCTCCCATGAGTATGTTTCATCTTCTTGGGGTTGCATTTCTGGTATTATCTTCCGAATTATCCCCAGAACCTCCTCCCATTGCTGCTCCACGGTCTTTCCTGCACAGCTCCCCTTCCAAGTAACTCTGGCCAGCTCCTACCGCATGTTTACTTAATTATAACCACATTACATCTTGAAGAGAGCGTTAGATATAAACTGAAAGAAGAAGTTTTGGGAGATGGGACACGAAGAATAATTGGTGGATTTCTTAACTAGATACAAAGGGAGAACGAGAGAGAGGATATAGATATGGAGATGTTGAAAATGAGAAAACTACATTATCGAAAGAAGTAGATGAACATCCCCCAATGTTTTGGCAATGCCTCTGTGCTGTGGTCCTTGGGTCCTTGGTACAGTGCATGTACAACAGAGTAATATGTTTAAATGCTGAACTGATGCCAGAATATTTATCTCCAATAATATGACTGACACTAGTTTTGGAAAGAACCCAGCAGGCCAACATATTGAAGTCCCAGTAGAAAGGGGATTAACTGAAATACGTTGCGACACCAGAATCAAGAATTTGGAGCACACATCATGGTAAGAATGAGAGATTAGAGTTGGGAATCCCAGAAAAGGAGGGAACGTTGAGAAGATCAAATCATGTTTTCATGTTTTAACAATTTTATACATCATATGCATCATTTTCCGTTAACTGTGTCTCTGTTGTTCATTTACAATTGTGTGGACACATATGAAAAATGCGACTTATCTGCACACACACATTGATTAAACAGTGTATATAAAATCATTTTTCCACCATTGAAACTGTCCTGTTGACGTGGGATACAAGAACACCAACTAGCCACCAAAAGACATGAGGCACTATCACTATGTTCCATACATACAGACAAAGAAGGGCACCACTTTGACTGGTACAAAGCACACACACATACTAAGACAAGCAAAGACCTTCTTAGAGGAATGGTATTCGAACCAGAAGTCCATCAATAAACGCATCAATTTAGATCCTGTCTACATTGTCTTGTTAAAATAACCGGAAATGACATCACCCACTTTAAGAAACCAAGACCTATAAATAGAGGGGCGGGACGTACCACCAGAGCTTCAGCAGATACTCTCACTGATGATGTCACCTAGTCATGGTGACGAAACTTCTGAAAACATGCCTTCAAGTTCAGCGAGCTAACTTGCACACATATAAATTGTTATTTTTTGTTTATTAGTGGAATTTAGGAGTTCTCTGTCGCTCACGTTTTGACAGATTATGATGTGAGGTGAGCTTTTATAGGTGTGCAGTTTTAATTCACAGAGGGATTCGACATTGATATCATAACAGTTTGGGGCCTTGCCGTGTGGCACTTGGACCGACTTGAACAGATTTGAGATACAACAGGTCCAAGCAAATTCCAACTCATTGCAATTAGTGTTTTTGATCTTCAAATAAAAGCAGTGGGAAGATTCATTTAATTTTGTTACTTGTGGTTGGTTAAATGAAAAGTGAGGGAAATGGCTTTTAACTAAAGAGGTTCTCAAATTTTCCAAGGAAGTTTAGAAAGAGAGATGGAGGGCATTTTTTAGAATTAGCAAATAGGTTGGAATTGGGTTGAACCAGGGAGAAAAGGGAAGTTGAAATTGTAATGGAGTTGGCCAAGCACTTTGATGTATCAGAGAAATAGACAACTGCAGTAGAGTTAGAAAGACCTTAAATTGCAAATGTGGCAACTGGATATAGAAGATAAATAAAGGGACGGAAACAGAAAGAGACGAAAGAGAAAGAGAGGAAAAAGAAAGAGAGAGGGGATTTCAAATTCAGAAGTTGGGAATTAGACAAGAAAGTTAAATTAACAGGATGAAGATGAAGGGAGAAGGTAGGGATGTATACAACTAGGATAGTAACTTGCCATATTTCGGTGAGAAAAATGTCAAAACCTTTTTTATTTCATTTGAAACAATGGCTAGGCAGATGACATGTCCAGTGAACCTGTGGGTAATGCTAGTTTAGACTAAGCTGGTGGGCACAGCTGGTGAGGTATGTGCAGCGCTGTCAGATGAGGGATGAAGAGATTATCAAGATGTGAAATTGACTATTTTGATTGGTTATGAATTGGTACTAGAAGCATATAGACAGAAGTTCAGAAAAATAGAGACAGAACCAGGTCAGACTTATATTGAGTTTGAAAGAATTAACCACAGTCATTTTGACAGGTGGGTGCTGGCCATAAAAATGGATAAGACCTGTGAGGCCTGAAGGGAGATTAATCTGCTGGAGAAGTTAACAGACTCACTTCCAGAGATAGTAAGAATTCATGTGAATGAATAGAAAGTTCAAGAAGTGAGAAGTGTGGCAGAAATGGCAGGTAAATATGCATTGTGGCATGTGATGAAATTTAGCTTCTGACAGGAATTTCATCCTGTGTGGGATAGAAATTGGGAGAAGGGACGATCACATATTACAAAGCGAACAGTAGCTCACAATAGTTTACCACAGGTGAGGAAAGAAGCCCAAGGGCGTTGAAAGGTGGTGGAAGGCCTCAGGTGCTCTCACTATATAGGGGTGGAACACATACAATTACAATGCTGGTGGTTTAAGCAGGGCACTGGGAAAAAGTTGTTTTCACTGCAGTAAGCTGGGACACACCGTGCTGGGCGTTAAAGGAAGAGACTTTGGGGAAAGATGCGGTAGAAGAGGCTAAGCCCAGTGGCATTAGTGAAACCGGTAAAAGAGACCCCAAGTGGAGCTGAGGAGCTGCAGGAAAATGCACAGCCTAGGCAAGGGCTGGGTATGGAGGCAGTGCCTGATCTCTCTATAGAATTCACCTCTGTAGATAAAGTTTACTCAGAAGGAACAGGGGGAGAAGGACAAGAAGTTATAATTTTGTGAGATACGGGATCTGCTCAGTCTGTAATGGTTGAGAAGTGAGGCGCTGGAAAAGCACGACAGATCAGGCAGAATCCGAACAGCAGGACAATCGAATATCAGGCAGAAACCCATCGTCAGGAACATGGTGGGGGGACAAGGGGGTTGAAAGATAAATACGAGGGTAGTAGCTGAGCTGGTGGGAGGGTCACTGGGAAGGCAATAAGAAGATTTAGGTGGAAGTGATAGTGATATGTCAGAGGGAAGGGTGGAGTCAATAGGTGGGAAGGAAGATGGCCAGTTCGGGCGGTTCAAGATGGCAGTGCTAGATTGAACGGTTGGATCTGGGAGAGGTTGGTGGAGAGGAGATTTGGAATTTGGTGAAGTCAACGTTGATGCTGTACAGTTTGAGTGTTCCAGCTGTCCTACCACCGATAGGAGTCCTATCACCCTCCTCTCCGACCTACCACCATCACACCCCACTTGCATCTTGCACCCCAAGCTCCCTTCCACTCCAGCTCCACCCCCACCCTCCCATTTATTTCTCAACCTCCTTCCCCCTCCCTTACCTCCCACTTTCCTGATGAAGCATTTTTGCCTGAAACGTCAACGCTCCAGCCCCTCGGATGCTGCCGACGTGCTGTGCTTTTCCAGCCCCACACTTTTCAACCCTCATCTCCAGCATCTGCAGCCCTCACTTTCTCTCACCTTCTAATAGGAAGAGATGAAAGTTTTTTTCACTCTTTCTGGCATGTTAATCAAGAGCATGTTACTTTGTGGAATGGGGACAGAAATTAAGCATTCCCTTTTGTAACATCAGGATGGAATGCCAAATCAAGTTTAGGGAAGTAACAGTGTCATTGAATAACAGAGTGTCAGTTCCAGGAATACAATTTGTTCTTGGGAACGATTTAGCTGGAGGCGAGGTGGGATAGGCACCCCTTATGGTGGAGAAGCCAAAGGAAGACTAGGGAATTGGTGAGTGAAAAGAAAATTACCCAGGAATTTTTACAGACTGTGTAGTAAAAAGATTCCAGTGTCATAAGTTACAACAGGAAGGAAAAACGAACGAAAAAGACAAATGGGTTGATGCTCAGTGAACTGACCCCCTGTTTGATGTAACGGTGCAGGAAAAACCTGAACAGGCAGAGGATCAGGCAGGGGAGTTTAGTCCTGAAAGGCTAATGGACTTACAATAGATATATACACACACATTCACACACACAGAAAAGGAATCAGAATATATTGTTGAATGTTATTAACTTAAAGATAGAATCATAAAATTATAATGGAGACCCCGATAGGTTACTGTAGAAGGGAAATTGGCCGAAGTGCACCAGATTGTGTTAGCAGTAATGTACAGTGTTACGGGTAGCTCATAAACTAACTGCAGGCTGTCACCTAGGTGTACAGAAGACAGGATAAGGTACGGAAGCATTTCTTGTGGCCTGGAATGCACACGGACGCTGTTAATTTTTGTTGTACGTGACATACAAACCAAATGGTAGGTAAGTCACAGGCAGTCATAAAACCAGCACCTTCCTTGCCAATTCCTGCATTCGAAGAACCTTGCACGTGGGTTATGGATGAATTGTGTAGCTCCCCTTACTAAAGTAAAAGTAGAAACCAATATTTGCTGACCATAATGGATGTGTCTACCAGATTTCCAGAGGCAATTCCATTATTGGAGTGTCAAGGCAAAAAGGGAGGCGGAGGAGTTGGTAGCTTTCTTTACTCACTGTGGGCTACCCAGAGAGATTCAGTCAGACTAAGGGTCTCATTTTACCATTCAGATGTTTAAGGAAGTCATGGATGGCTTAGGCATGCAGCACTTCAAATCAAGTGCGTCCCATCCTGAATCCCAGGGAGCCTTGGAAATTTAGCATCAGATGCTGAAGGCTATGTTAACAGTGTACTGTCAGGGTTGGCCAAATGATTGGGATAAAGGTGCTCCATTAAATTGTTTGCCATTAGAGATGCCCCAAATACATCTACTCACTTTACTTCCTTTGAGTTAATATTTGTACATGAAGTGAGAGGTCCTTTGAAATGAATTATATATAAATTGACAGGACCGAAGTCAGAAATCTCCCACCTGGATTATGTGTATGAGGTGAAGGAGAGAGTCAATGGAGTAGGTCAGTTTGCTAAACAGTATCTGAAGAGCACAGCATAGAGTGAAGCAGGTGGTAGATAAAAACACTGAAACTTTGACGATTTCCCGTGGGGATGACTTATTAGTATCGCCGCCAGTAGTAAGAAATCTCTTCAAAGCCAGGTTTAGTGGCCCCTTTCAAATAAAAAAAAATGTGGAGTCAGTTAAATTATCCTGTAAAGATACCAAAGATGACAAAAAACTTTATCGAGTATTTCATATGGATGAATCAGCCACATTTAAGACTCAGAAATAGAGTTGTGGCCATATGAACAAATGGTGCAGCTTATCTGTATGATGTAGTGATCTTTCGCAAGTGATTGAAAGCTCACATGTTACAGTTGGCAGAGCATGCTGAACGATTACAAGAAGCAAACTTGGTAATAAACTTAAAGAAAACAGAATTCACGAAGGCAGTGGTGATGTTCTTGGGACATTACATTGGACATGGAAGGTTGACCCCATGGAACACAAAGACGAAGGGCTTTGAGAAATTTCCACGACCATCCTCGAAGAAAGAGGTGCTTCGATTTTTGGAACTGAGTGGATTTTATCAGAAGTTTGTTCCAAACTTCAGCAGCGTATTGGCACCACTGATGGATTTAGTAAAGAAGAACACAGAATTGTGGTGGACAAAACAATGCCAGGAGGCATTTGAGAATTTTAAAGCAGGATTAATCACCGCACCAGCTTGAGCTCCACCAGATATTCTGAAACCCTTTGAAAATTGTGTTTGATGCTCGGGATATCGGGGTCGGAGATGTATTGATACAGAAAAAGGATGATGAAATTGAATGGTTAATTGGCTACTTGTCAAAAAAAACTCAATATCTACCAGAAAACAAATACAAAATCTCCATCATTTAAAAAGAATGATTCAGTTTCACACTGGCCTGACAATATTTTAATGTGTATATGACAAACAAATTGTAGGAGATGGTTGTGGACAATGACAAATCTCTCACATTGTTTGGAATATTTAAAGAACAGAATATGAGACTATTTCATTGGAGTCTTTCCTTACCGACTTTAAACTCACAAAATGTACATGTTGTGGCTCCTACAATGTGATAGCAGATGGGTTTTCGCGGATTTAAAGGAAAGCAGTGTAGATAAGATTTGACTTATTCCAGTGTTGTATTGGTGTGCAGAATTAATATGAATGACATAACTGAGATTAATACTTTTGTATTTCATATAATTGGGATTAAGAATTAGAGGAAAAGAAATGTAGCCAACTTTTCATTCTGCTGGTTCATTTTATTTTCTGAAGCGGGAAGATGCTATGAAGCCAGAAACATGTATGGGCACTTTAAGGCAGATCGGGTTTTGTTGAATAGAAATTAAAGCCACAGATGCCAGCTAAAGGTCACACTGTTCCACATGTCACCATTAGCTGAGAAATGGATACCTGAGATTTGGTTGCTGTTTTGACAGACATTCAAATGCAACCAAAGAATTTAAATAATGCTCAGGATACCAGAAACCAATAGAATTTGAATATTATTGTTTGGACACCTGGACAGTAATCAAATTATGAGAATTATTATCTCATTGGGAGTATACAAACCCAGCATTTAGAACACTGGTGGGAGAGCTGTTGCCATCCAACAGCAGAGTAACTGCTGTAGAGCAGGAGTGCTAACTGGCCATCTCAAACACTCTCTATCAAAGACACATGTTCATCTAAACCTACTTGCAATAAAAAAAGACCCAGGAAAATCAGCAGCTGGAAGAGTGAGCACAGCGGGGAAGATATAGACTGTATGGTCTTGAGATTTTAATGTTTCATATGTGGGTTGTTGGAACAGCATATTTTTACAAAGTTGGAGTCAGATAGTAAGTAGCGAAGAAAAGAGGGGCTTGTATTTGTGAATAGTTGTTGTTTAGTGTTCACTATTAAAGTTAAGAAACTAACTTGTTAATTTTTGTTTAAATTGTGGAATGTAGGAGATCTCTGTCGCTCATATGTTGACAAATTACAAGGTGAGGCGAGGTTTTCTGGGTGTTTGGGTTTAATTAACAGAGGGGTTCGAGTCCACCTTGTAAATGTCCATCCACGCTAACCCCATTTCCCTGCAGTTGGCCCATATGCTTTCAGTCCTTTCCTATCCACATATTTATCCAAATGTTTTTGAAATGTTGTTAATATACCCCCCTCAACTACATCTGCTGGCAGCTCATCCACGTACCAGCCCTCTGTATAAAGAAGTGGCCCCTCAGGTTCCCTTTTATTCCTTCCCCTTTAACCTTAAACTTATACCCTCTAATCCTCGATTCTCTCCACCTTGGAAAAAGACTGAGAGCATTAACACTATCCATCCCCCTTGTGACTTTATACAGCTCTATAAGGACTCCCTCAGTCTCTTACACGCTAAAGAAAAGGTCCTAGCTTGTCCAACATCTCCCTATAACTCAGACCATTGGGTCCTGGCAACGTCTTTGTAAATTTCTTCTGCACTCCTCCTAATTTCATAACATCCTCCCTATAGCAAGGTGACAAAACTGAAAACACTACTCCAAGTCCAGCCTTACCAAAGTCCTGTGTAACTGCAACATAAGGTGCCAACTTTTATACTCAATATCCTGCCTGATGAAGGCCAATGTGCCAAAAGCTTCTTCACTGCCCTGTCTCCCTGTGACTCCATTCTTAGAGAACCATGCACCTGAACACCAAGGTCCCTCTGCCCATTGTACCCCTTAAGACCCTCCCATTCACCATGAAACTCGTACATTGATTTGAGTTTCCAAAATGCAAGACCTCACGCTTCTATATTAAATTTCATTTCCCATTTCTCGGCCCATTTCCCACCTGATTAAGGTCCTGCTGCAAGTTTTGATAAACATTCTCACTGATCATGCTCCTAATTACTTTAGTGTCATCTTCAAACTTACTAATCATACTTTGTACATTCTCAACCAAATCATAGATAACAAACAGCAATGGACCAAACCTCCAGTCTGACAAACATCCTTCCACTCAACTCTCTGCTTCCTACCATCAAGCCAACTGTGTATCCAATTGGCCAGTTCCCCCCGCATTCTACGAGATGTAACCTTTCTGAGCAGCCTGCTATGTGGAACCTTATCAAAAGCCTTAAAGAAATCCATAGAGACTACGTCTACCATTCTGCCCTCATCAAACCTCCTGGTAACTTCATCAAAGGACTCGAAGAAATTTAGGAAGCATGATCTCCCACACACAAGCCTATGCTGACTGCTCCGAATCAAACCCTCTGTACGTAATGGGTGCAGTCAATGGTGCGCTGTCCTTCATTGTAAGATGATTCGAGTACATAAGACAAGCCATTTTCCTGCTGTTGTAGAGCCTTGCTGAGAGAGCATTTGGGGCACTCTGTACAGATTTGATGCCCTTTGTAAGGAATGATGGCCTTACCACAGACACCGGTGATAGTAACATAAGGATAGAGTGAATAAGCTGAGTGTTTAATCGGTAGAGCTGTGAGAGATGAAGAAATGGTGACGCTGAAACACGAGGAGTGGCAGCGATCACTTATTTCCAAAAACAGACAGTGACAGGGAGAGAAATTCCATACTTTACCCAGGATTGATTGGTTTGATTTATTGTCACGTGTAAAACAGTACAGGGAAACACTTTGTTTATGAGCAGTGGAAACAGGTCATAGTAAGCAAGGCCAGACAGATCATAGGGTGGAAATAGACTAGGACAGAGTAAGGCATACAGGTTACACTGAACAGGACGTGCACTAGACAAGATCAACATGAACACGGTCAGCATTATTTGAACTTAGAGAGTCCATTCATCAATCTAACGTGACTTTCCTAATAGTTTATTTGCCTAAATTAACTCTCCCCATATTATTGTGCAGTCGGTGTATGACCCTGTATTGAACGTCAGGTTGCTCACAATCCCCAACAGCAGCCACAATACCTTCCATCTGAAACAGGTAGCCATTCCCTCCAGCTTCCATCCTACATAGAGAACACCAGGCTGTCTTCTCAGAAATGAAAGATGCCTTCTTGAGACTTCACACAAGACATATGGCTTCTCTGCTCACCACTAGAAAACCACGTTAAAGTCCCACATGTGTATCAGAAGCAACAGAGCCAAGAGGAACAACGTGGAACAGTCTGTCTGTGCAGTCTCTGCCCCAGTTGGTCATCATGTTAGAGCATCATTCAGGAGACAGTGAGGACTACCTATGCTGGAGATCAGAGTAGAGCATCAATTGCTGGAAAAGCACAGCGGGTCAGGCAGCATCCGAGGAGCAGGAGAATCGACGTTTTGGGCATAAGACATTCATCAGGAATCAGCACAAAATCCCTCATTCTGCCCCCGTGTAAGTGCATTGAGGTGGGAATGGCCTCCTGCTCTTCCTGTATAAGTGACTCAAGAGAGTGATTGGCTTCAACCTCTTCGGATTGGACAGGGCCAAGGGCCTGACTGGTTACCCCTGCTTCCTGTTTGACAGCTCGATGTACTGACTAGTATGACAATGCTGCAGGTTTAAGAGGTTATTTTGTCCGGGTTTCTTTTATGAGAGAGATTGAACGATCGTTACCAAACTGGATAGTTAAAACCACTTGAGTAATCAGCTCGGGAGGCCTTGTGTTTATTTTAATGCAGCCTGAATGGGTGTGGCCAGCTCTCACAGATTAGGATCTCTGGGTTTTGGTTTCTCAGCAACATCAGAAACTATTGGGGTCTCCACAGAGTTGGAAGGTTCAGTGGATGTTTCCTGGTTGCTACCCTCTCTGAAATTTCTCTTGATGCTGTTTTTAATTCCTGGATTGGAGAAATGTTTGTGACAATCTGTGTCTGAATATTTATTTTTGCCAGTGGCTGTGTTTATCGGAGTTTCCTATATTGGAACCGTTCATTAGTAATAGTTCCTAGATCTATTATTCTGTTAACTTATCCAATAGAATTACGTTATTCTAAATTCCTCTTTCTTTGGTTTCTTTTTCTGTTTCGTGTTTAAGTAGATGGTGTTTTGCTTCACTCCAAGTAGTTTGACCAGTCACATGGCATCTGGAACAGACATTTTACATTTCCTTTAAAATAAGGAAACATTAGAATCTATGCTCCCGCCTTCAAATATTTTCGAGGGGCTCTGGTGTGCCCCATCACACTCGACTCCTTCTCTTCCTGAGTAATAGGTTAGAGGCACTGAATGGGCTGTCACTGTTCTTCTGCAATAGTGTCAATGGGCTGAATGGCTTCCTCATATTCCTGTGAAACCAGCGTGAGGTGTTGAATGAACTCTTGTTTTACTGTGGCAATGTGCAGTGACAGGCAGTGCTGTTACATGAATGTTACGGACACGTTAACAGCACAAGCCTCAATGGAGTCTGAATCCTGCTAGTTACGGACAAAGACCAGTTCAGGAGCTGACGGGGGACAAAATGTTCTGAACATTGTGGAATCTTCAGTGACCATCCCCACTTCTGATCTTATGGTGGGGAGGATAGGGGTGGGGGCGGGGAGACATTGATGAAGCAGCTGAAGATGTTTGTGAAGAAGACGTTACCCTGAGGATCTCGCACAGAGGTAACCCAGGACTGAGATGATGAACATTTTCCTTTGTGCTATGTTTGACTCCAAACACTGGAAAGGTTACTCTGATTCCCATTAAGTCCAGTTTTGTTAAGCTCCTTGATGTCAACAGAAGGCAACCACTGCCTTGATATCAGGGCCATTCAATTTTATCTGAACCCTTGACTCAACCTCTTTTGTTCACATCAATTGGCCATGATATAGGAGCAGCAAGTGTTTTCTTCAAACAGGTGGGATTGAATGTCAGAATTTCTCTCCTCAAGTGTGTTTGGGGAGCTAGATGACTGAAAGTATTTGAAGAGGAAATAGACGGATATTGACCTACCAGAGAGTTGAGGGCCATGAAGAATTGGGAATGAAAGAGCATTTGAGGCCAGGAGCAGATCAGCCATGATCTTAGTGAAGGGCAAGGCAGGTTTGGGGAGTGAACAACATGCCCCTGTTTCTGATGTTCTCACATTCTGTTATTGGAAAGTTAGTGGGTGTTATTTTTATGAATGTTCTGGTATTGCATATTGCAGTCAGGGAGACCAGATGATTTTGTGAGCATCTCTGGGTGAGGTATGTGTGCTGTATTCACAGTGAAGCAACGTGACCAACAAATGGAGCACAAGCTGCAGATATGGGAAGCTTTCTAAAGAGAGATGAGAGGCCTCTTTCATACCCAGCCTGGATTTTCGAATTACATTTCCCAAATCACCTCAAACCGTGTGGGACAGTCTTGAGAGACTGAATGGTCTCCTCTGTTTCTGTGCAACAGGTTATAGGAGTAAGTAGCCCCCAACTGTCCCTGTCTAGCAGGTATGAGGGGCTGAATGGAACACAGGAACATGGGACTGAGGAGCAGGACTGGGTCATTAGATACTTTGAGCCTTCTCCACCAGGCACTAAAATTGTGGCTGATCAGGTTGGGGTCTCAGCCCCACTTTCCTGTCTATATCCCATTATCCGTGACTCACTTCTTCGTCAAATATTTAACGAATGCAGCTTTCAATCAATGTAAACATAGAGTCATGATAAACTTCCAGGGAATTCTGACTTGAAAGGTCCTTACAGAATTTTTCATCATCCCTCTTATAGAACCAGACAGTCATGCAGAACGAAAGCAGACGCGTTAGTCCAACCCGTTCACTCCGGTCATATATCAAATCTAATCTCGTCACATTTGCCAGTATTTGGTAAATATCCCTCCTCTTTCAGATACTTTTTAAATGTGCAATTGTAACCGCCTTTACCACTTCCTCTGACAGCACTTTCTGTACACACACCACTCTCTGTATGTAACATTTACCTTCATTTCCGTTCTAAATCAATCCCCCTCGCCTTCAACCTATGCCCTCTTGTTCTGGACTCCCTTATCCTGGAGAGCAGAACGTGGCTGTTCAGAATATCCATGCCCCTGATGGTTTTATAAACCTCTGTAATGTCACCCTTCAGCCTCTGACACTCCAGGGGGAAACACCTCAACCTAATCAACCTCTGCCTAAAGCTCAAACCTCCAGTCCTGGAACATACGTGTAAGTCATTTCTGCAGAAAACCGAGTTGAACGCAATTTTCTTAAAGTGGCCTCACCAACATCCTGTACAGATACAACATACCACCACAACTCCTGTACTCAATGCTCTGACTGATTAAGGCAAATGTGCCAAATGTGTTCTGCACCACACTGTTTACCTGCAACTCCACTTTCAAGGAACAATGCAACTGTAGCTCTATGTCCCTTTGTTCCACAACATGCCCCAGGACCTGAACATGACGTACATAATGTCTGCCCTGATTTGCCTTCCCAAAGTGCAAAGCTTCATATTTATCTGAATTAAACTTCATCTGTTACTCCTTGTCCCTTTGTCCCATCTAATTGTGGTCTTGTTGTACTTTGAGCTAATCTACTACACCACCTTTTTGATGTCATCTGTATACTTACTAAATATTGCCTCTGTATTCACATCCAAATCCTTTACATAAATGATGAAATGCAGTGAACTCAGTACTGATTCTTGCAGCACACTGCTACTCACAAGCCTCCAGGCTGAAAAATATCCCTCTTTCTTCAAGCCATTTGTGACAAGCTCCTTCTGTATCTTATGTGACTGAAACTTACTAATCTGTCTACCAACCAGAATGAAATACTAGCTATGAAGAGAGGCTGAGTTGATTAGGTTTATTTTCACTAGATGAAAGGAGATTGAAGGGGGACCTGATTAAGGTTTGCAAAATCATGAAGGGTATAGCCAGGGTGGATAGAGACAAGCTTTTTTCCCAGGTTGAAGGATTCAATAACAAGAGGTCGTGCTTTCAAAGTGAGAGGTGGAAAGTTTAAGGGGGAGACACGCGGTAAGTACTTCACACAGAGGGTGGTGGGCATTTGGAATGCGTTGCTAGCAGAGGTGGTAGAGGCAGGCACGGTAGATTCATTTAAGATGAATGAGTAGGTGGGGAGCAGAGGGAGACAGATGCTTAGGAATTGACCGACAGATTTAGACAGTACATTTGGATCGGCTCAGGCTTGGAGGGCGAAGGGCCTGTTCCTCGGCTGTAAATTTTCTTTGCTCTTTGTTCTTTAAATGAACACCTCGTTGAAGTCCATATAGACAATGTCTACCAAACTTCTACCTTCATATAGACAATGTCTATAGTCCATACAGACAATGTCTACCTTCATCAATCTTCTTTGTCACCTCTTCAAAACACTCAACCAAATTAATGAGACATGATTTCCCATGCAGAAAGACGCGTTGTCTACTCCGATCAGCCCTTGCCTCCCAAATGTATATAAATCCTGTCCCTCAGAATCCCCCCAAACAACTTACCCACCACTGACATCAGGCTCACTGGTATATAGTTCCCCGGCTTTTTGGGGTCACTGTTTCCTTTTCTAGTCCCACTGCTCCACTGTTCACAACAAATGTTAAATGGAGTCAGGTTGGTGATATAGCCGATGATATCGGTCTCAGACTGGGTCAGGGTCAGTTTTAGGAAAAAGTCAGACTAGTTTCTTTAATCTGCTAAAACAACACGTTCATGATCCAGAGCAACGTTACTCAAACTATGGTGGAAATATTAGTGGCAAACTGTTTGGGTATTGCAATTTATACACAGTTAACTTGAAAGAACTTTGTCCAGATATTATTGGAACTCATGACAAAGGAAAAATTGTGAGATTGTCCAAAACGTTATTCTGCTTCTGAAGATATTGTACTCACACAAGCTGCTAGCAATGGGATTTCATCCTGGGAGATTTTGGATTTGGCTGAATTCCCTTTGCTTTAGGCAGTGAGTAGATTCCAGTGAATTCTGGTTAGGGAGCACCCAAAGGGTAGCACGGTGGTTAGCACTGCTACCTCACAGCACCAGGGACTTGGGTTCGATTCCAGCCTTGGGTGACTGTCTGTGTGGAGTTTGCACATTCTCCCCTTGTCTGTGTGAGCATTCTAATGCGTGATCCAGTTTCCTACCACAAACTGTGCAGGTTCAGTGGATTGGTCACGGTAAATTGTCTGTAGTGTTCAGGGATTTCTAGGTCATGTGCAATAGTCAGGGGTAATTGTAGGAAAATGGGTTGGGAAGGTTGGTATGGACTTGTTGGGTCGAAGGGCCTCTAATGATGAGAACTGTAATGATGGCTGGAGAATTTTGTTTTGGCTCGCACACATTGCTGTGATGAGGAACAATGGAGGACAGAGTGTGCAATAGGCCATTCCTTCTTAGGCAGATTGCATTTTCTCCCTCTCTGAGTTGAATCACACAGTAATGACATCCTCTCCCAAACTGGACCATGTGAGGTCTCCTTGTACATTGTCCAAACTATGTCTCCATCACATTCCCTGTTCCATGTAGGTGCATCATTGCTGCCGTCATACACAGAGCCATACCCTTAGCAGAAAATGGTCTCGATCAATTTGAAGATATATTTATATGTCCCTGCGTCATTAAAAAATAAAAATGTTTAATTTATTCAGAATACCTGTGTTAAACTGAATGCATTTTTTAAAGAAATACAGAAATTGTTGGAAAAGTTCACCAGGTCTCTCAGTACCCAGATGCTGTAGTTGTACCAACCTCCACCACTTCCTCTGGCAGCTCATTCCATACGCACACCACCCTCTGTGTGAAAAGGGGCCCTTTAGTCCTCATCAAAACCTTTCCCTTCTTACTTTCCACCAATGCCCTCTAGTTTTGGACGCCCCTAACCTGGGGAAAAACCCCTGACTACTCACCCTATCCATGGCCATTTTGATTTTATAAACCGCGACTGCTGCAAAATGTAACCCCAATCAACACGAATGGCTGTACTTTCAGTCATCCTGGGCCTAAATTCTGAAATGCAATACTGATACCTCTTCCTTCTCCATCAAGTCACAATACTAAATCAATTTTAATCAGTTTGTTCAGAAGTATCGTGAGACACTTCTGTGGGCTTTACGCATGGACCTTTGTGCCCGAAGTAGGGACACTAGCATCACTCAGCAATACCCATAAAGCTGTAACATTATTCTCCTGTATGTTTGTTCATCAGACTGCCCTGACATGCTGGGACATACCTCTGCAACAGGCAGGACTTCAATCCAGGCCTTCTAGCCCAGATCTAGGAACACTACCACACATGTTCAGGAATTGGAATCAAGTCCAGAGCTCTGGCTCAGAGACAGTGACACTACCCACCACACTACCATACCCAGATCTTGGGTCATATTTTAGTGCCCACTTTCAGCTTGGAGTGTATTTATTATAATCAGGTTACCATTACTGAATTACAAAAAACACTTTGTATTATTAAACAATACAAGATATTTGTCTCAACTGTAGGATATTGAGTGTACTTGCTGTGCCATCGAAATTAACTATGACCATCTTTAATCGCTATTATCTGTAGTCTACAATATTAAGGAAAGAAATCCTGCAGACACACTCTGCCCAATGAAGGGTCTCAAATAGATATTTATTACTGAACACCAGAGACGAAGGAAGAGCTTAATTTCTGACCCCAAAACACCGATCACTCTTACCCAACTGTCACGTGCGACTCCCCTCTTCCTAAAACCATGAAATGACACCAGGCCGCTGATTACTGTCCAGCCTCTCCTCCCCACTGACTGTGTCTGCAATCTGTCCCTCCTCCCCCTAACCACACAAGGCAAACCAAGCTCAGGGTCTTCGTGAAAATCAAGGCTGGAGTGTGCAGGCCATCTGGAGACGGATGGGCATTTTAAAATTGAAGGGGGAGGGGGAGGTGGCAGTAATATCACTCACTGGGCTGAGGGGTGGCTGATGGAGTTTAGTTTGGATTAATACGAGGTATTTGGTTTGGTAAATCAAACAACAGCAGGACCTATACAATTAAAAGTAGGGCCTTTGGCAGTGCTGTAGTACAGAAACCTAGGCCGTCAGGTTTAATTCTTTAAACTTTGCATCTCATACAGATAATGTGGTTAAGAAGGTGTTTAGCACACATGTCTTCATAGGACAGACCTTTGAGTATCAGAATTGGGATGTCATGTTGTGGTTGTACAGGACATTGGTGAGACCTCTTCTTGAATACTGTGTCCAGTCTGGTCACCCTGCCCGCTCATTCCATAGGCACACCACCCTCTGGGTGAAAAAGCTGCCCCTTAGGTCACATTTAAATGTTTCCCCTCTCACCTTAAGCCTATGTCCTCTAGTTTTGGACTCCCCGTACCCTTAGAAAATACCTTGACTATTTACTTTGATATTACTGACGTTGATATTATTAAGCTGGAGAGGGTTCAGAAGAGATTAACTTGGATGTTGCTGGGAAAGGAGGGAGTGAGCGATAAGGAGAGGCTGGATCGGCTGGGACTTTCTTCACTGAAGAATATGAGATTAAGCAGTAAATTTACAGAGGTTTATAAAATGATGAGGGTCACAGAGAAGCTGAAGGGCTGATGTCTTTTCTCTAGAGTTGGGGATTCAAAACTGAGGGATTTTTAAGGTGCGAGGAAAAAAGATTTACGAAAGTCATGAGAGGTAATTATGTTAGACAGAAGCTGGCTTGTGTGTGGAATGAACTTCCAGAGGAAGTGGTGAAAGCTGGGACAGTTACAACGCTTAAAGGACGTTTAGATCAGTCCATGGATAAGACATCAGTTTGGATGGTGCTGTGAGCAGCTGCCCTCTCCCTCCCCCTCTCTGAATGAATCCCTGTTGGTTTTCACCCTCTGCCAATGCCTGTGCAGTGGCGTGTGGAGGCCATCAGAGGGTGGCATTGCATCACTTTAAGCACCACAGAGACTGCCAGACCTGCCCCACACAGAGACACACAGATACACACAGATACACACACGGGGATGGTTAGGGCACGGCGTGAAGCTCATCTGGTAACTTAAATGAAACATAAAAAAATGCTCAATTCGCCTCGTAAACTGTTAATTTATGAGTGACAGATCTGCGAAATTCTACTGTTTAAATAAAAAAAACACCAATTTTTTTTTTCACTCTGAAAGTGAACATTTTACATGAACTATTCACAACTCAGGGACCCCCTTTCCCTTAACTGCTTATTACCCGAATCCAGCTCTATAGCAATATACTGTTTCTGGGTCTGCCATCCTCTCGTATCACAGGTGCTTGTAAACTCTCAGTTCAGAACAGCATTCACCCTCGCTTAAAGGTATAGTACATGGTTTCAACTTCATCACATTGTACCCTGCTGAATATCGATAAGTGGGACCTATCCAGATTTCTCTTGCTCTGTGGTTTGTCAATATTTTATCCACTCTGTCTCGTATATGGCAGGACTTCTGTTGCTCCATTAACAGCATGTCATTATTCGACTCTGTCCATAGGAATATATCAGTATTTCACTTGCTCACACTCGTGTATGTGGGGCAGGGTTTAGTTATTTCTTGAGGACTCTGACGCTATAACAATCTCAATGTTTGTAGATGGCACCGAACCTGGAAGAACTCTCAAGTCTATGGAGGAGAGTGTGGAACTCTGACAGGACAGTGACACGTTGGTGTAGTGTTCTGGTTTATGGCAGATTGGAATCACTGCAGAGCAGTTTGAGGTGAGACACTTTGGTAGGAAAGACAATGAAGACAGTTTAAAGCAGGCGGTGACATTATAATGGGGCTGCAGGAGCAGAGGGCCCTGGGTGTATACGAGCACAGATTGTTGAAGATGTCAGGACAAATGGGGAGAGCAGTTACTATCACAGATTATTTTCAGTATCTGAGCTGTTTTAAGGAGGAGGTGTAGGAGGGAGTCTCCGTGCTCCCTTCCTGGGAGGTGGTGGTGATGATGTGTTGTGAGCCCACCCTCCTGCCCACCGAGACCATGGAGATTCCCTTTGTACCAGCTTGGCACAAAAGAAGATGGCATCAGGGCCACAGCTCTCAGTTGTGCCGGGGGGAAACAGAGCTGCCAGTGGGTTTAATGTGAGAATTGCCCTTCACTGAACATTGCTCCTTACTCAGTCGGTGGGATGTGGATGTTTCAGAATCTCCACACGAGGCGTCCCCGTCCTCTCCGGCTCGTACCAGGGTCCTCCCCACATGACGGGGGGAGGGGGGGGTGAGGGAACGGATATCGGGCACTCCACCACCCGGATAGGCCCTTTCTGTCCTATTCCAGGCTGTTTCTCCTGGAATGGGAGAAAGGGAGGGAGAGAGGGAGGGTGGGAGTGGGTGGCCCTGCTGTTAGTGCTGGAAAAGGTGGGGATAATGGTAAATAGTGAGGTGTCCGGAGGGAGTCAGTCTACAGTGTTGTATCCATGCAGTGTTATTAGTGTGGGGGTGAAGTGGAGGGAGGGGGGAGAGAGAGGGAGAGAGAGAGAGAGAGAGACAGAGAGACAGAGACAGAGAGAGAAGGTGCAGCATGCGGCAGTGAGAGTGGTGGACCATGAGCCTTGTTCGGGGTCTGTGCTATAACAGATATACAGTGAGTGTGAGGGAGCAGAGAGAATACGGTGACCCTTATCCTGACGGAGTGGGGAAGGTTATTGGTGTTTGCCTGTATTGCTGGAAATTTCCTCAGACCACAGATACTGCACTGAGTTGGGTGGTGAGCTCAGTCAATGATCGGTGGGTCTGGTGGTGTAGCCCCCTCTGGGAAGAGATTGGACCCCGTCGGTACTAGCCCATCCACCAGGACCTCCGTGTCCCTGTTGACAAACCGTGGTGTAATTGTCCCTTATCTGCCATGCACGGAGTAAACTGTGCAGGGCAGCCCCAAGCTGAGAAAGCTCAATTGTGTGCCCATTGGCCTTTTAAAGATGGCACCAGTGTCAGGGATCACGGAATATCCAGGGGCATCTGGGTGATGGTGTGTACCTCCAGCCATGAAGGACTCCATTTACAAAGCTGGAGAACAAATGTTCATCCAAAACTCTCCATCATTTGACCTCACACCAATATCACTTTTTCCCATCTTTGCTGGGAAGACTGGCTCATGTTACAGGATGTTATCGAAGTGTCTATATTTCAGCATTCTGAAACCTGGGAACACATCCTTCCATGACACTGTCTCTCAGTCTCCCCCTCTCTGTCTATACCACAAACCCCTCCCATGTGGTGATATTTAAAATGATTCTCCGCCATCTCTCTGTGGCAGTGATGGTCACACACACAGCACCCCCTTGTCAGGGCAACAATGGAGATATGGAGCTGTAAATGGATGGGAGCTGTACATCCTGTCACTTCCAGCCCGGGCTGCAAGTTTCCCCACACTGGGCAGTGATCTAACACCGTGTTACTGAGGAATGCACTGGGGTGGGGTACACAGTCCTACATACTGGGAGGGTAACTGCTCCTCGTTTACAGATCAATGCACTGGGGTGGTGTACACTATCCTGCATGCAGGAAGGGTAACTGCTCCTGGTTTACAGATCAATGTACTGGGGTGGGGTACACAGTCCTACATGCTGGGAGGGTAACTGCTCCTGGATTACAGATCAATGTACTGGGGTGGGGTACACAGTCCTACATGCTGGGAGGGTAATTGCTCCCGGTTTACAGATCAATGCAGTGGGGTGCTGTAAACAGTCCTACATGCTGGGAGGGGAACTGCTCCTGGATTGCAAATTAATTCACGGGTGATCACTGCACAGTTCCCTGTGCTGGTCAGTCATTCGGGTTGAGGTTTATAGATAATGCAATGATGTGGTCTGTGCAGCGCCCAATGCTGGATGGATATTTGTTTCAGGTTCACATATTAGTGCCCTACTGTGGTCTGCACATTTTCCCGTGCTGGACAGATATCTAGTCCGAGTTTATAGATCAATGCACTGCTGTGGTCTGAACAGCTCCCCGCGCTGAACAGATATCTAGTCCGGGTTTTAGATCAATGCACTGCTGTGGTCTGCACAGCTCTCGGTGCTGGACAGATATCTAGTCTGGGTTTACAGATCAATGCACTGATCTGATCTGTGCAGTGTTCCACTCTGAACAGATTGCTGAGTTGTACTGAGCAGTCCCCTGTCCTGGTCTGTACAGTGTTCCACGGTGAACAGATATCTCCTCTGGGTCTATGGTGTCGGGGCTGGTTCTGTGAGGTGGATTGAGAATGAGGTATATCTAACCATTTCAGCTGATCTGGCAATGCCTTTAGTTCCCATTCCTGTGACTGGACCCTCCATCTCACAGCCCATTAATGTAACAGTATGTCCAGGCACAGTACATCATGTTGGTGGGGAAGGGAGGGGGGAGAGGTGATGGACAGGTCAAGGGGTTACCCGGAACGTTCTGTCCCCAACATTCTGTAACTGCCATTCCCCGGAACGTTCTGTCCCCGACATTCTATAACTGACATTGCCCGGAACGTTCCGCCCCCAACATTCTATAACTGACATTCCCCGGAACGTTCTGTCCCTGACATTCTATAACTGACATTCCCTGGAACGTTCTGTCCCTTACATTCTATAACTGACATTGCCCGGAACGTTCCGCCCCCAACATTCTATAACTGACATTCCCCGGAACGTTCTGTCCCTGACATTCTATAACTGACATTCCCTGGAACGTTCTGTCCCCGACATTCTATAACTGACATTGCCCGGAACGTTCCGCCCCCAACATTCTATAACTGACATTCCCCGGAACGTTCTGTCCCTGACATTCTATAACTGACATTCCCTGGAACGTTCTGTCCCTTACATTCTATAACTGACATTCCCCGGAACGTTCCGTCTCCGGCATTCTATAACTGTCATTCCCTGGAACATTCTATCCCTGACATTCTATAACTGACATTCCCCGGAACGTTCTATCCCTGACATTGTTTGTGAACGGCCGGACGTCAGTGAATTGAACAAACCATAAGATCCCGAGGGAAGAGATCCCGTTCCAGGGAGAAGGAGACACTGTTCCGAAGGCCCCTCAGGCAGTTAAAGGGGGGCATACGTTTTCCCTGCGTTTACATTTCTTCACGACACAGGATCGAACACAATTCAGACCAAAATACAGGAATTCACAAACTCCGTTTGTCTTCAGGAAACTGGTAGAGAATCCTTCAGGACAGCAACGTTTCCACCCTCTGTATTAGGAAGTGGGAAGGAGTGACCTGTGTCTGCTCTCAAGTGATCGAGTGCGTGGGAATGTTCTAGAAACCATCTGTCCTTATGGATGTGTCTCTGTGTGTTTGGGGAGGGAGGGTTTCTTGTGGTTTATGTCACATTTTTGTCAGTAATTCCGACCTTCCCATTTGTTATTCCAGCTCCAATTATTTTAATAAATCCCTGAATACAGGGACACATTTGAAAATCTCACTGGCTCCCCGATCAAACGGGTCCCTTTGTCTCCAGGCTGATGGATAATGGGTTTGTTTTCCTTCCTCACAGTTAACGTAGTGACCATCTACGTCCTGCTTTATAAAGATTGTGGATTGTCTCCATGCGTCAGACGTTACCTGGGGGCCATGGCAGCGGCGGATCTCCTGGTCATTATTCTCGACCTGATCCTGAGACACATTCCCATTGTTTATTGGGAACAGTTTTATTTCCTGATGTACTCCATCCCCGTGTGTAATATCCACGCCGTCCTGCTTTATGCAGCCACTGACTGCTCTGTCTGGTTCACCGTCACTTTCACCTTTGATCGGTTTGTGGCCATTTGTTGCCAGAAGCTGAAAAGTAAATATTGCAGTGAGAAAACGGCGGCTGTGGTTCTGGGAGCAGTGACTGTGCTGAGCTGTTTAAAGAACATTTTCTGGTATTTTATGCTCACGGCTCGGTATCAGCTGTGTAACCTCCCCTGGTTTTGTGATGTAACAAGCGCTGTTCTATCCTCCATTGTCTGGATCACAATCGAGTTCCTCCACAACATTCTAACCCCGTGTGTCCCATTTCTCCTGATTCTGCTGCTCAATGTTCTCACCATCAGACACATTTTAGTGACCAGCAGAGCCCGCAGGAGACTCCGCGCTCACACCAATGGGGACGCTCAGTCTGACACTGAAATGAGAAACCGAAAAAAATCCATCATTTTACTGTTTGTGATCTCGGCCAATTTCATCCTGTTATGGTCAATGTTAATGCTGTATTCTATATGGTACCGGATGTATTGGATTGGGTATTACTCTGTCTATCTGCATCCCTTTGTGCAGGAATTGGGCTTCATGCTGCAGCTCCTCAGTTGCTGCACAAACACCGCGATTTATGCCGTGACCCAGACTAAGTTCAGGCAGCATCTGAAGAATGTGCTGAAATATCCCTTCACCCAAATCCATCCATCCATCAAATTCCCTCCTTAATCAATCCATCCGGGATTTTCTCATTTCAGTTCAGTGTTTCAGCGATGGAGCAGCCTGTCGCTATGGTAACAGACTGAGGGTAGCGTTGGTTTGTCCATCCTTATCCCACAGGGAGGTTACAGGGAAACATTTCAATGTTTCTCACAACTCAGGGGCCAGTGAGAAAAGGCACTATCCCACTGACTGTATCCATCACTTCCATTTGTAACCAATAAAAATGTTGATTAAAGCGTGCCGAGGAGCAGAGTGACCGATGTTGTTGTGTGTCTTTGTGTTGGAGAAGCTGAGCTGGAGAGAGACAGACTCAGCCCCAAGTCCTGCTCCTCAGGGAAGGGGAGGGCACCGCGCCCTGATCTCAGGAGCTCGGTTTAACTCCCTCTGACCCCCCCTCCAAACTGGACTCCCCATTTCCTCTCCCCTACCCTTTCTCCTCATTGCTCTCCCTCTCTATCTCTGCATACTCTTTCCTTCTCAACACCTCTCCTTTTCACTCTCACTCCTTCCCCCGTCTCTATCACACACACCCCCAATCCCGGTTTCTCCACCTGCCTCCACTCTTCCCTCTCTCCCTCCCTGAGAGAGAGAGCGAGAGAGAGAGAGGAGAGAGGGATGGAGTTGAGAGAGGGAACGCGAGGGGACAAACAGAGGGCACAAGAGAGGGAGGGAGATTGCAGCAAGAGAAAGAGAGAGAGGCAGGGGCGAGAACGAGACAGAGAGGGAGGAGAGAAAGGGAGATGAGGCGACAGTGATTTGAGAAAGAGTGAAAGAGCAGGGAGAGACAGGGTGGGGGGGACGAGAGACAGGGGGGTGAGAGAGTGGGGCAACAAAGAGAGAGGAGGCAGGCGAGAGAGAGAGGGGGACGGACAAAAGGGCTGGGAGAAACGGGGGGTGACGAGAGAGAGTGAGGCAATGAGAGAGAGAGAGAGAGTGGCAGTGAGAAAGAGAGAGAGAGGGGGCAAGAGAAGGGGGGCAAGAGAGGGGGGCTGAGAGAGAGTGGTGTGGCGAGAGAGAGAGAGGGGAGCGAGAGAGAGAAGGGGCGAGACAGAGTGGGGGGCAAGGGGGGCAAGAGAGAGTGGAGCGACGAGAGACCGGGGCGATCAAAGAGACCGGTAGTCGAGAGGGACCAGGGGCGAGAGAGGGGCGGTGACGAGAGAGAGAGAGAGGCGGTGAGAGAGGGAGGGGGTCAGGTGGGGGGGGCAAGAGAAAAGGGGCCAAGAGAGAGGGGGGGTGAGAGAGCGGGGGGGCAAGAGAGGGAGGGGGTGCGAGAGAGAGGGGGGGCGAGACAGAGGGGGACGAGAGAGAGAGACTGGGGGTGATGAGAGAAGCCGGGGACTGTGAGACCGGGGGCAAGAGAGACCGTGGGTGAAGAGAGAAACCAGGATCATGAGAGAGACCGGGTGGAGGTGGTGAGAGAGACTGGGGCAAGGGAGACCAGAGGCGATGAGAGACTGGGAGTGAGAGAGACCTGGGGCAAGAGAGAGGGGGTGACGAGAGACCGGGGGTGACAAGAGAGACTGGGGGTGAGAGAGACCAGTAGCAAGAGAGAACAGGGGCAAGAGACACTTGGGGGGCGAAACAGATCAGGGGGTGAGAGAGACTGGGAGCGAGAGAGAGACAAGGTGTGAGAGAGACCGGGGGCGAGTGAGACAGGAGCCGACGAGACAGAACAGGGGCAAGAGAGACCAGGGATGAGAGAGAGAACGGGGGTGAGAGAGAGGTTGACGTGAGAGACCGGGCGCGAGAAAGACCGGGCAAGAGAGACCGGGGGCGAGAAAGACCGGGCAAGAGAGACCGGGGGCAAGTGAGACTGGGCGTGAATGAGACCAGGAATGATGAGAGACTAGTGGGGAGAGAGACTGGGGGTGACGAGAGAGACCGGGACGTGAGAGATACTGAGGGGGGCGAGAGACACTGGGGCGAGAGACCAAGGGGAGAAAGAGACCAGTGGTGACGAGTGACCGGGGGCGAGAGAGACCGGGGGTCGAGAGAGCCTGGGGGGAGGTGAGCAAGAACAGAGGCGAGAGAGAGACGTGGAGTGGGGGGTGCAACGAGAGACCAGGGAGGGTGAGGGAGATCATTGGTGAGAGACGCGGGGGGGGGGCAATGAGAGAGACAGGGGCGAGAGGGACGGGAGGCGACGAGAGAGACCGGGGGCAGGAGAGAGATCAGAGGCAAGAGAGACCGGGGTGGGGGTGGGGGGGGGTTGAGAGAGACGGTGGGGGGGAGGGTGAAAAAGTCCAGGGGTGAGAGATTAGATTACATTGCAGTGTGGAAACAGGCCCTTCGGCCCAACACGTCCACACCAACCTGCCGAAGCACAACCCACCCATACCCCTACATTTACCCCTTACCAAACACTAGGGGCAATTTAGCATGGCCAATTCACCTAACCTGCACATCTTTGGACTGTGGGAGGAAACCGGAGCACCCGGAGGAAACCCACGCAGACACGGGGAGAATGTGCAAACTCCACACAGTCAGTTGACTGAGGCAGGAATTGAACCCAGATCTCTGGCACTGTGAGACAGCAGTGCTAACCACTGTGCCACCGTGCTGCCCAGAGAGAGACCAGGGGCGAGAGAGAACAGGGACAAGAGAGACCCGGGGGGTGAGAGAGATCGAGGGGAGAGAGAGAGACCGGGAGAGATGAAAGACCAGAGGTGAGAGAGACCGGGGCGACGAGAGACCGGGGATGAGAGAGACTGGGGAGAGTCAGAGACCGGAGGCGAGACAGACTGGGGAGAGTTAGAGACAGGGGGCGAGAGAGACTGGGGAGAGTTAGACACAGGGGGTGACAAGAGAGACCGGGGGTGACCGAGACAGGAGTCGATGTGACAGACCAGGAGTGAAAGAGACCGGGGACGAGAGAGACCTGGGGCAACGAGAAACCAGGCGCGACGAGAGAGAACGGGGTAGAGAGAGACCGGGGTGGGGTACGAGAGAGAGACCAGGGGCGAGAGAAACCGGGGACAATGAGAGACTGGAGGTGCGAGAGAGACCGGTGGCGAGAGAGACCAGGGAGAGTTAGAGACTGGGGGCGAGAGAGAGACCGGGGGCAAGGGGGCAAGAGAGAATAGGGAGAGAGAGTGACTGAGGGCAAGAAAGACCGAGGGTGACGAGAGACCAGGGGCAAGTGAGACTAGGGGCCAGAGAGATTGGGGGAGGCGAGAGATCGGGGAGCGATAGACCTGGTGTGACTAGAGACCAGGGGCCACAAGAGAGACGAGAGACCAGAGGCGAGAGAGACCGGGGGTGAGAGAGACCGAGGGCAACAAGACAGAATGGGGGGTGAGAGAGACCGGGGGCGAGAGAGAGGGGGTGACGAGACAGACCGGGCCGAGAGAGGCCGGGGGGAGGGTGCGCAGGAGGTGGCGAAAGACCGGGGATGAGAGAGACCAGGGGCAAGAAAGACCGGGGGCGAGAGAGAGACCGGGGGTGAGAGCGATTGGGAGGGGGTGGGTGAGAGGAACTGTGGGGGCGAGAGAGAGACCAGGGGCGAGAGAGACCGGGACGAGAGAGACCAGGAGTGAAGAGGGAGACCGGGGTGAAGAGGGAGACCGGGGGCGAGGGAGACCAGGGGTGACAATACAGACCGGGGGGCTAGAGCGAACGGGTACAAGAGAGACCGGGGTTGAAGAGAGACTGGGGGCAACGAGAGACCGGGGGCGACGAGAGAGATGGGGGGAAGAGTGACTAGGGCGACTAGAGACCGGGGGCAACAAAAAAGACCGGGGGCAAGAGAGGCCGGGGGAAATGAGAGAGCGGGGGCGATGAGAGACAGGGAGCGAGAGAGAGACTGGGGGACAAGAGAGAGAGTCCGGGGTGAGAGTGACTGGGGGGAGAGAGGGGTTCACAAGAGAGACCGGGGCAACGAGACAGCCCGGGAGCAAGAGAGAGAGACGGGGTTGGGGGGGGGAGGTGGGCGAGAGAGACGGGTGGGGGGGGAGGCGAGAGAGCCCGGTTGGAGAAAGAGGCCGGGGGCGAGAGACACTGGGGGTGAGAGAAAGGGGGTGAGAAGAGACCAGCGGAGACGAGAGAGACCGTGGGCAACGAGAGATGGCAGGGGGTGAAAGGAGAGCAGGGGCAAGAGAGACCCGGGGTGGGGGGGTGTCGAGAGATAAGGTTGACAAGAGAGACTGGGGACGACGAGACATATCGGGAGCAAGAGACCAGGGGTGAGCGAGACTGGGGGCGAGAGAGACTGGGGGGGGGGCGATAGACCGGGGGTGAGAGAGACATTGGGTGCGAGAGAGAGAGACTGGGGGTGAAGAGAGACCGGGGGGGGGCGACAGAGACCGGGGTGGGGGGGGAGCGAGAAGACAGGTGGGACAAGAGAGACCGGGGGCGAGAGAGACTGGGGGTGATGAAAGAGACTGGGGGCGAGAGAAAGTGGGGTCGAGAGAGACCAGGGGAGAGAGGACAGGTGTGAGAGAGACAGTGAGAGACTGGACAGACCGGGGGGCGAGAGAGACTGTTGGCGAGAGAGTCTGTGGGCGAGAGAGACCGGGGGCAAGAGACTGTGGGTGACGAGAGACCGGGGGCGACAAGAGAGACCGGGGGGTGAGAGAGACTGGGGGACCGAGCGAGACCGGGGGAAGCGAGAGAGACCGGGGGCAATAGAGACTGGGAGCGAGAGAGACCTGGGGGTGACAAGAGACCGGGGGTGGGAGAGACCGGGGGCAAGAGAGAGAGACCAGGGGCGAGAGACCAGGGCAGGCAAGAGAGACCAGGGGAGGCGAAAGAGACCGGGGGCGAGAGAAACCGGGGGGGGGCAAAGGACACTGGGGGCAAGAGAGTTTGGGGTGGAGAGAGACCCATGGGTGACGAGAGACTGGGACGACGAGAGAGACGGGGGGACTAGAGAGACTGGGGGCGAGAGAGACCCGGGGGTGACAAGTGACCGGGGGCGACAAAAGAGACCAGGGGTGAGAAAGACCAGGGGCGAGAGAGAGCCCGGGGGCGAGAGAGACAGGGTGAAAAGAGAAACCGGGGATGAGAGAGAATGGAGGTGAGAGAGAGAGACCGGGGATGAAGAGAGACCGAGGGGATGAGAGAGAGGGGTTTGCAAGAGAGACCGGGGGGCTAGAGGGACAGGGGGGCAACGAGACAGACCGGGAGTGAGAGAGACTGTGGGCGAGAAAGACCGGGGCGAGAAAGACCGGGGCGAGAAAGACAGGGGGGGAGAGAGACCGGGGGCGAGAGAAAGTGGGGTTGAGAGAGACTGGGGGTGAGAGTGACCGGGAGCGAGAGAGAGACTGTGAACGAGAGAGGCTGGGGAGCGAGACAGGCTGGGTGTGAGAGAGACAGTGAGAGACAAGACAGACCGGGGACAAGAGAGACTGTGGGCGAGAAAGTGGGGGCAAGACACTGGGGGTGACGAGAGACAGGGGGCAGCAAGAGAGACCGGGGACGAAAGAGATTGGGGTGGGTGGGGAGGGGGGCGAAAGACACCGGGGGCGCGAAAGAGACCGGGGGTGAGAGGGAGGGGGTGACGAGAGAGACCAGTAGCAAGAGGTACCGGGGGGGAGAAAGAGAGATCGGGGGTGAAGAGAGACCGGGGGTGAGAGCGATTGGGAGGGGGTGGGTGAGAGGAACTGTGGGGGCGAGAGAGAGACCAGGGGCGAGAGAGACCGGGACGAGAGAGACCAGGAGTGAAGAGGGAGACCGGGGTGAAGAGGGAGACCGGGGTGAAGAGGGAGACCGGGGGCGAGAGAGACCAGGGGTGACAATACAGACCGGGGGGGCTAGAGCGAACGGGTACAAGAGAGACCGGGTTGAAGAGAGACTGGGGGCAACGAGAGACCGGGGGCGACGAGAGATCGGGGGCAAGAGAGACTGGGGCGACGAGAGACCGGGGGCAACAAAAAAGATCGAGGGCAAGAGAGGCTGGGGGAAATGAGAGAGCGGGGGCGATGAGAGACAGGGAGCGAGAGAGAGACTGGGGGACAAGAGAGAGAGTCCGGGGGTGAGAGTGACTGGGGGGAGAGAGGGGTTCACAAAAGAGACTGGGGCAACGAGACAGCCCGGGAGCAAGAGAGAGAGACGGGGGGGGGGGGGGGTGGTGGGCGAGAGAGACGGGTGGGGGGGAGGCGAGAGAGACCGGTTGGCGAAAGAGGCCGGGGGCGAGAGACACTGGGGGTGAGAGAAAGGGGGTGAGAAGAGACCAGCGGCGACGAGAGAGACCGTGGGCAACGAGAGATAGCAGGGGGCGACAGGAGAGCAGGGGCAAGAGAGACCCGGGGTGGGGGGGGGGCGAGAGATATGGTTGACAAGAGAGACTGGGGACGACGAGACATATCGGGAGCAAGAGACCAGGGATGAGCGAGACTGGGGGCGAGAGAGACTGGGGGGGCGATAGACCGGGGGTGAGAGAGACACTGGGTGCGAGAGAGAGAGACCGGGGGTGAAGAGAGACCGGGGGGGGGGGGGGGGCGACAGAGACCGGGGGGGGGGGAGCGAGAAGACAGGTGGGACAAGAGAGACCGGGGGCGAGAGAGACTGGGGGTGATGAGAGAGACCGGGGGCGAGAGAAAGTGGGGTCGAGAGAGACCAGGGGCGAGAGAGAGACCGGGAGCGAGAGAGGCCGGGGAGGGAGAGAGGACAGGTGTGAGAGAGACAGTGAGAGACTGGACAGACCGGGGGGCGAGAGAGACTGTGGGCGAGAGAGTCTGTGGGCGAGAGAGACCGGGGGCAAGACACTGTGGGTGACGAGAGACCGGGGGCGACAAGAGAGACCGGGGGGTGAGAGAGACTGGGGGACCGAGCGAGACCGGGGGAAGCGAGAGAGACCGGGGGCGATAGAGACTGGGAGCGAGAGAGACCTGGGGGTGACAAGAGACTGGGGGTGAGAGAGACCGGGGGCAAGAGAGAGAGACCAGGGGTGAGAGACCAGGGCAGGCAAGAGAGACCAGGGGAGGCAAGAGAGACCGGGGGCGAGAGAAACCGGGGGGGAGCAAAGGACACTGGGGGCAAGAGAGATTGGTGTGGAGAGAGACCCATGGGTGACGAGAGACTGGGATGAGGAGAGAGACGGGGGGCGAGAGAGACCCGGGGGCGAGAGAGACAGGGTGACAAGAGAAACCGGGGATGAGAGAGACTGGAGGTGAGATAGAGAGAGACCGGGGATGAAGAGAGACCGAGGGGGTGAGAGAGAGGGGTTTGCGAGAGAGACCGGGGGGCTAGAGGGATGGGGGGGCAACGAGACAGACCAGGAGTGAGAGAGACTGTGGGCGATAAAGATCGGGGTGAGAAAGACAGGGAGGGAGAGAGACCGGGGACGAGAAAGAGACCGGGGGTGAGAGATAGAGGGGGTGACAAGAGAGACCGAGGGCGAGAGAGAGAGAGAGAGAGAGAGACAGGGTGTGAAGAGAGACCGGGGGGGGTGGCGAGAGAAACCGGCGGCGGTCGAGAGAGACCGGAGTGGGGAGTGAGAGTCAAAGGTGGGGCAAGATAGACCGGGGGGCAAAAGAGACCTGGGGTGAGAGAGACCAGGGGTGAGAGACAGGAGGAGACGAGAGACACCAGGGGCGACGAGAGAGATTGGGGGCAAGAGTAAGTGGGGTCGAGAGAGACCGGGGGCGAGAGTGACTGGGGGGGCGAGAGAGAGACCAGGAGCGAGAGAGACCAGGGAGCGAGAGAGGCCGGGGAGCGAGAGAGGCAGGGAGCAACAAGACAGACCTGGGGCGAGAGAGCCTGTGGGTGAGAGAGACCGGGGGCGAGACACGAGGCGTGATGAGAGACCGGGGGCAACAAGAGAGACTGTGGGCGAGAGAGAGGGGATAACGAGAGAGACCGGGGGTGAGAGAGACCGTGGGCAAGAGAGAGAGACCGGGGGCAAAGAGAGACGGGGACGAGAGAGACCGGGGGCAGCAAAAGAGACCAGGGGCTAGAGAGAGACTGGGGGCGAGAGAGACTGTGTGCGAGAGAGACCGGGGGCGAGACACCGAGGGTGATGAGAAACCAGGAGTGAGAAAGACCGGGGGGTGAGAGTGACCAGGTGCGAGAGAGGCCAGGGGTGAGAAAGACTGGGAGTGAGAGTGACAGGGGGGCGAGAGAGAGACTGGGGGCAAGAGATGCCGAGAAGCGAGAGAAGCCGGGTGCAAGAGAGAACAGAAGTGACGAGACAGACAGGGGGTAAGAGAGACTGTGGGTGAGAGAGACCGGGGGCTGAGAGAGACCGGGGGCGAGAAAGACACCGGGGGCGAGAGAGATTGGGGTGGAGAGAGACCCGGGGGTGACGAGCGACCCGGGACGACAAGAGAGACCAGTGGCGAGAGACCAGGGGCAACAAGAGAGACTGTGGGCAAGAGGGACCAAGGGTGAGAGAGACCGGTGGCGAGAGACCGGGGGCGAGAGAGACTGGGGGCGACAAGAGAGACTGAGGGCAGCGAGAGAGACCAGGGGCTAGAGAGAGACCGAAAGTGTGAGAGACCGGAGGCGAGAGAGAATCCAGGGGCGAGAGACAGTGGGTGACAAGAGAGATTAGATTAGATTAGATTAGATTAGATTAGATTAGATTAGATTAGATTAGATTACTTACAGTGTGGAAACAGGCCCTTCGGCCCAACAAGTCCACACCGCCCCACCGAAGCGCAACCCACCCATACCCCTACATTTACCCCTTACCTAACACTACGGGCAATTTAGCATGGCCAATTCACCTGACCTGCGCATCTTTGGACTGTGGGAGGAAACCGGAGTACCCGGAGGAAACCCACGCAGACACGGGGAGAACGTGCAAACTACACACAGTTAGTCGCCTGAGGCGGGAATTGAAGCCGGATCTCTGGCGCTGTGAGGCAGCAGTGCTAACCACTGTGCCATCGTGCCGCCCACCGTGCCGAGACCGGGGGGTGAGAGAGACCGGGGACAAAGAGAGACAGGGGGTGTGAGAGACTGAGGGCAGCGAGAGAGACCTGGGGCTAGAGAGACACTGGGGGCGAGAGAGACCAGGGGTGACGAGAGACCGGGGGTGAGAGTGACCGGGGGCGAGAGAGAGACCGGGGGCAAGTGAGGCCGGGAACGAGAGAGGCCGGGGGTGAGAAAGACCGGGGATGAGATTGACCGGGGGCGAGAGAAGCCGAGAAGCGAGAGAAGCCGGGTGCGAGAGAGACAGGAAGCGACGAGACAGACCGGGGGCAAGAGAGACTGGGTGAGATGGACCGAGGGTGGCGAGAGAGACCGGGGGCCGAGAGAGACCGTGGCGGGGGGCGCGAAAAGAGACCGGGGGGTGTGAAAGACACGGGGGGCGAGAGAGATTGGGGGTGAGAGAACGGAGGGCGAGAGAGACCGGGCGCAAATGAGAGATCGGGGGGCAAGAGAGACCGCGGGTGAGAGACCGGGGTGATGAAAGACCAAGGGCGAGAGAGACTGGTGGCAACAGGAGACAGGGTGGTCTAGAGAGACCGGCATCGACGAGAGAGACCGGGGGCGAGAGAGAGACCGGGGGCGACAAAAGACCGGCAGCGAGAGACACCAGGGGCGGCGAGAGAGAACGGGGGTGAGAGAGACCAGGGGTGGGGGGGACGAGAGAGACGGGTTTGTGAGAGAGACTGGGGGCGAGAGAGAGACCGGGGGCGGCGAGAGAGACAGGGGGTCGAGAGAGACCGGGGGTCGAGAGAGAAGGGTTGACGAGGGTGACCGGGGGCGACGAGAGAGACGGGGTGATGAGGGAGACTGGGGGCGAGAGTGACTGGGGGAGACGAGGGAGACCGGGGGGGCGGGGGGGTGCGAGAGTGACCGGGAGAGATAAGAGAGACCAGGGACGACATCAGAGGCCGGGGGTGGGAGACAGTCCAGGTGCGAGAGAGACTGGGGTGACAAGAGATACCGGGGCGAGAGAAACTGGGGGCGAGAGAGACCAGGTGCGAGGGAGACTGGAGGACCAGAGAGAGCGAGGGCCGAGAGAGAGACCGGGGGTGAGAGAGAGACCGGGGGCGACGAGAGACCAGGGGCGAGAAGAGACCAGGGTCGATGAGAGAGATGGAGGGGCGAGAGTGCCCGGGGGCGACAAGAGAGGCTGCGGGCAAGGAGTGACCACGGGTGATAGAGAGACCATGTGCGAGAGAGAGAGACCGGGGGCAAGAGAGAGACCGGGGGCAAGAGAGAGACCAGGGGCGAGAGAGAGACCGGGGACGACGAGAGGCCAGGGGCAATGAGAGACCAGGGTTGATGAGAGAGACGGAGGGACGAGAGAGCCCGGGGGCGACGAGAGACCAGGGGTGACAAGAGAGACTGCGGGCAAGAGTGACGGGGGGCAATGAGACAGACCTGGGGTGATAGAGAGACCGGGAGCACGAGAGAGACGGGGTGGGCAAGAGAGACCGGGGGTACGCGAGACCGGGTCGACGAGAGAGACCGTGGACAAGAGAGTCTGGGGTCGAGAAAGACCTGGTGGGGCGAGAGAGACCAGGGGTGAGAGACACTGGGGGCGACAAGAGAGACCGGGGGCTAGAGAGACCAATGGGGAAGAGAGAGACCGAGGGCGATAGAGACTGAGGGTGAGGGAGACCAGGATTGATGAGAGACCGGGGGTGGCGAGAGACCGGGAGTGATGTGACAGACCGCGGGCGAGAGAGACCGGGGGTGACGAGAGAGACGAGGGGTGAGAGAGTCCAGGGGTGAGAGAGACCGGAAGCGAGAGACACTGGGGACGCCGAGAGAGACTGGGCAGGAGAGAGATCAAGGGGCGAGAGAGACCGTGGGCGACAAGAGAGACGAGGGGCAAGAGAGACCGGGGGTGAGAGAGACCGGGGGTGAGAGAGAGCGGGGGCGAGAGAGAGCGGGGGCGAGAGAGAGCGGGGGCGAGAGAGATCGGGGGGTGAGAGGGAAAAGGGGCGAGAGAGACAGACTGGGTTCAAGAGAGAGGGGATGACGAGAGAGACCGGGGGCGAGTGAGATGGGGGGGTGCAAGAGAGACGGTGAGGTGCGAGAGAGACGGGGGGGGGGAGCGAGAGAGACTGGAGGCAAGAGAGACCGGGGGCGAGAGAGACCGGGGGTGAGAGAGACCGGGAGCAAGAGAGACCGGGGACGACGAGAGAGACCGGGCACGAGAGAGACCAGGGGGCGAGAGAGAGACCGGGGGTGAGAGAGAGACCAGGGCCAAGAGAGACCGGGGTGTGAGAGTGACGGCGACGAGAGAGACCGGGGGGTGAGAGAGGCCAGGGGCGAGGGAGACTGGGGGCAACAGAGACTGGGAGAGATAAGAGAAACCGGAATTGAGAGAGAGAGAGACCGGGAGCTAGGGGAGAGACCAGGGGCAACGGGAGAAGCCAGAAGGCAAGAGATACCAGGAGCGAGAGAGAGACCGGGGGCGATGAGAGAGACAGGAGGCGAGAGAGACTGGGGTCAATGAGAGAGACAGAGGGGCAAGAGAGCCCAGGGGGCAACGAGAGACCAGGGGTGACAAGAGAGACCGGGGGTGACAAGAGAGACCGGGGGCGATAGAGAGACCGGGTGCAAGAGAGAGAGATCGGGGGCAAGATATAGACCGGGTAGGCGAGAGAGACCGGGGGTGACGTGAGACCGGGGGCGACGAGAGAGGCCGGGGACGGGAGAGTCTGGGATCGAGAGAGACCTGGTGGGGTGAGAGATACTGGGGTGTGAGAGAGAGACCGGGAGCGAGAGAGACCAGGAGTGAGAGAGACCGGGAGTGAGAGAGACTGGGGACGAGAGAGACCGGGGGAGATGAGGGAGACCAGGGGCGAGAAAGTCCGGGGGCGATGAGAGATACCGAGGGCGAGAGAGAGAGGAAGTGACGAGAGAGACCGGGGGGTGACGAGGGACCGGGGGTGAGAGAGACTGGGGGGCAAGAGAGACTGGGGGCACCTGAGAGACCGGAGGCGAGAGAGACAGGGGGTGACAAGAGACTGTGGGTGATGAGAGAGACCGGAGGCAAGAGAAACAGGGAGTGAGAGAGACCGGGTTTGACGAGTGACCAGGGGAGAGAGACACCGGGGGCGACAAGAGAGCCCGGGGGTGAGTGAGACCAATGGTGAAGAGAGAGACCGATGGCGAGAGAGACCGGGGGCGAGAGAGACCAGAGGCAATGAGAGAGACAGGGGGCAATGAGAGAGACTGTGTGTGAGAGAGACCGGGGGTGACGAGAGAGACCGGGGTCGAGAGAACCCGCGGGCGAGAGGGAAACGGGGCGAGAGAGAGACCGGAGGCGAGAGACACTGGGGGTGACGAGAGAGATTGGGGGCAAGAGAAACTGGGAGCGAGAGAGACCGGGTTTGAGGAGAGACCAGGGGCGAGAGACACCGGGGACGACAAGAGGGACCTCAGAAAGTGCTCCCTCAATACCTCAGATAGTGCACCCTCTATACCTCAGAAAGTGCTTCCTCAGTTCTACAAATAGTGCACCCTCTATACCTCATAAAGTGCTCCCTCAATACCTCAGATAGTGCTCCCTCAATACCTTAGAAAGTGCACACTCTATATTTCAGAAATTACTCCCTCAGTACCTCACATCATGCTTGCGCAATACCTCAGAAATTGCTCCCTCAATACCTCAGGTAGTGCTTCCTCAGTACCACAGATAATGCTACCTCAATACCTCAGAACGTGCTTCCTCAATACCTCAGAGAGTGCTCCCACAATACCTCCGAATGTACACCCTCAATACCTCAGACAGTGCTTCCCCATACCTAAGATAGTGCTCCCTCAATACCTCAGATAGTGCTCCCTTTATACCTGAAAAAGTGTTCACGCAATACCTCAGAAAGTGTTTCCTCAATACCTCCGATAGTGTACCCTCAATACCTCAGAAAGTGTTTCCTCAGTACCACAGAAAGTGCTCCCCCAGTACATCAGATAATGCTCCCTCAGTATGTCAGATAATGCTCCCTCAGTACCTCAGATAGTGCTTCCTCAATACCTCAGAAAGTGCTCCCTCAATACTTCCGATAGTACTTCCTCAGTACCTCTGTTGTGCTTGCTCAATGCCACAGAAAGTACTCCCTCAGTACCTCAGAAAGTACTCCCTCAATTCCTCATTTATTGCTTCCACAGTTCCTCAGATAGTGCACACACAATACTCCAGAAATAGCTCCCTCAGTACCTCAGATAGTGCACCATCAGTACCTTAGAAAATGCTCCCTCAATACCTCAGCAAATGCTCCCTCAGTACTCTCATTAGGCTTCCACAATACATCAGAAAGTGCTTCCTCGGTACCACAGGTAGTGCACCCTCAATAGCTCAGATAGTGCTCCGTCAATACCTCAGAAAGCACTCGCTTAATACCTCAGAAGGAGCACCCTCAGTACCTCAGAAAGTGCTCCCTCAATACCTCAGATAATGCTCCCCAGTACCTCAAATAGTGCTTCCTCAGTTCCTCAGATAGCGCTTCCTCAGTACCTCAGAAAGTGCTCCCTCAGTAGCTCAGAAAATTGCTTCCTCAACACCTCAGATAGTGCTTCCTTAGGTCCTCAGATAGTGCACACTCAATACCTCAGAAAGGGCTCCCTCAGTACCTCAGATAGTACGACCCTCATTACCTCAGTAAGTGCTCCCTCAATGCCTCAGATAGTGCTCCCCCGTACCTAAGATAGTGCTCCCTCAATACTCAGAAAGTGCTCCCTCAATACCTCCGATAGTGTACCCTCAATACCTCAAAAGGTGCTTCCTCAGTACCACAGAAAGTGCTCCCTCAGTACATCAGATGATGCTCCCTCAGTATGTCAGATAATGCTCCCTCAGTACCTCAGATAGTGCTTCATCAATACCTCAGAAAGTGATACCTCAATACCTCAGAAAAAGCTCCCACAATACCTTACATAGTGCACCGTCAGTACCTCAGATAGTTCTTCCTAACTACCTCAGAAGGTGCTCCCGCAGTACTGCAGCATGTGCTCCCTCAATACCTCTGATAATGCTCCCTCATTGCCTCAGAAAGTGCTCAATCAATACCTCAGAAACGGCTTCCTCAGTACCTAGATAGTGCTCCATCAATACCTCAGACAGTACTCCCTCAATACCTCAGGAAGTGCTCCCTCAATAACTCAGAAAATTGCTCCCACAATACCTCAGATAATTCTCACTCAATACCTTAGAAAGTGCCCCCTCAATACGTCAGATAGTGCACACTCTGTACTTCAGGCAGTGCTTCCTCACAACTCAGAAATTGCTCCCTCAATATGTCGGACAGTGCGTCCTTAATACGTCAGAAAGTGCTCCCTCAGTACCTCAGATAGTGCTTTCTCAATACCTCAGAAAATACTCGCTCAATACCTCATACGGAGCTCCCCCAATACCTCAGATAGTGCTCCCTCAATACCTCAGAAACTGCTCTCTCAATACCTCAGATAGTGCTCCCTCAATACCTCAGTATTTGCTCCCTCAATACCTCAGAAAGTGCTCCCTCAATACCTCAGATAATGCACCCTCAATACCTCAGAAATTGCTTTCTCAGTACCACAGAAAGTGTTCCCTCAGTACATCAGATAATGTTCCATCAGTATGTCAGATAATGCTTTCTCAGTACCTCAGATAGTGTTTCCTCAGTACCTCAGAAAGTGCTCCCTCAGTACCTCAGATCATGTTCCATCAGTATGTCAGATAATGCTTCAGCAGTACCTCAGATAGTGCTTCCTCATTACCACAGATAATGCTCCCTCAATACCTCAGATAGTGCTCCCCCATACCTAAGATATTGCTCCCTCAATACCTCAGATAGTGCTCCCCATACCTAGAGAGTGCTCCCTCAATACCTCAGATAGTGCTCCCTTTATACCTCAAAAAGAGTTCACGCAAAACCTCAGAAAGTGTTTCCTCAATACCTCCGATTGTGCACCCTCAATACCTCAGAAAGTGTTTCATCAGTACCACAGAAAGTGCTCCCTCAGTACATCAGATAATGCTCCCTCAGTATGTCAGATAATGCTCCCTCAGTATCTCAGATAGTGCTTCCTCAATACATCAGAATGTGCTCCCTCAATACCTCAGATAGTACTTCCTCGGTCCGGCTGATAGTGCTCGCTCAATGCCACAGAAAGTACTCCCTCAGTACCTCAGAAAGTACTACCTCAATACCTCATTTAGTGCTTCCTCAGTTCCTCAGATAGTGCACACAAAATACCTCAGAAATAGCTCCCTCAGTACCTCAGATAGTGCACCGTCAGTACCTCAGAAAATGCTCCCTCAATACCTCAGCAAATGCTCCCTCAGTACTCTCATTCTGCTTCCTCAATGCATCAGAAAGTGCTTCCTCGGTACCACAGGCAGTGCACCCTGAATAGCTCAGTATTTGCTCACTCAATACCTCAGAAAGAGCTCCTTCAATACCTCAGATAGTGCACCCTCAATACCTCAGAAATTGCTTCCTCAGTACCACAGAAAGTGCTCCCTCAGTACCTCAGATAATGCTTCATCAGTATGTCAGATAATGCTTTCTCATACCTCACATATTGTTCCCTCAATACCTCAGAAAGTGCTTCCTCAGTACCACAGATAATGCTCCCTCAATAGCTCAGATAGTGCTTCCTCAATACCTCAGAAAGTGCTCCCTCAATACCTCCGAATGTGTACCCTCAATACCTCACACAGTGCTCCCCCATACCTAAGATAGTGCTCCCTCAATACCTCAGATAGTGCTCCCTTTATACCTCAAAAAGTGTTCACGCAATACCTCAGAAAGTGTTTCCTCAATACCTCCGATAGTGTACCCTCAATACCTCAAAAAGTGCTTCCTCAGTACCACAGAAAGTGCTCCCTCAGTACATCAGATGATGCTCCCTCAGTATGTCAGATAATGCTCCCTCAGTACCTCAGATAGTGCTTCATCAATACCTCAGAAAGTGCTACCTCAATACCTCAGAAAAAGCTCCCACAATACCTTACCTAGTGCACCGTCAGTACCTCAGATAGTTCTTCCTAACTACCTCAGAAGGTGTTCCGCAGTACTGCAGCATGTGCTCCCTCAATACCTCTGATAATGCTCCCTCATTACCTCAGAAAGTGCGCAATCAACACCTCAGAAACTGCTTCCTCAGTACCTAGATAGTGCTCCCTCAATAACTCAGAAAATTGCTTCCTCACTACCTCAGAAAGTGCTCCCTCAATACCTCAGATAGTTCTCACTCAATACCTTCGAAAGTGCCCCCTCAATACGTCAGATAGTGCACACTCTGTACTTCATGCAATGCTTCCTCACAACTCAGAAATTGCTCCCTCATTATGTCGGACAGTGCTTCCTTAATATGTCAGAAAGTGCTCCCTCAGTACCTCAGATAGTGTTTCCTCAGTACCTCAGAAAATACTCACTCAATACCTCAGACGGAGCTCCCCCAATAGCTCAGATAGTTCTCCCTTAATACCTCACTAATTGCTCCCTCAATACCTTCAGAAACTGCTCCCTCAATACCTCAGATAGCGCTCCCTCAATACCTCAGTATTTGCTCCCTCAATATTTCAGAAAGAGCTCCTTCAATACCTCAGATAGTGCACCCTCAATACCTCAGAAATTGCTTCCTCAGTACCACAGAAAGTACTCCCTCAGTACCTCAGATAATGCTCCATCAGTATGTCAGATAATGCTTTCCCAGTACCTCAGATAGTGCTCCCATAATACCTCAGAAAGTGCACCGTCAATGCCTCAGAAAGGTCTTCCTCAGTACCACAGATAATGCTCCCTCAATAGCTCAGATAGTGCTTCCTAAATACCTCAGAAAGTGCTCCCTCAATACCTCCGAATGTGTACCCTCAATACCTCAGACAGTGCTCCCCATACCTAAGATAGTGCTCCCTCAGTACCTCAGATAGTGCTCCCATTATACCTCAAAAAGTGTTCACGCAGTACCTCAGAAAGTGTTTCCTCAATACCTCCGATAGTGTACCCTCAATACCTTAGAAGGTGCTTCCTCAGTACCACAGAAAGTGCTCCCACCGTACATGAGATAATGCTCCCTCAGTATGTCAGATAATGCTCCTTCAGTATCTCAGATAGTGCTTCTTCAATACCTAAGAAAGTGCTCCCTCAATACCTCAGATAGTACTTCCTCAGTACCTCTGACAGTGCTTGCTCAATGCCACAGAAAGTACTCCCTCAGTACCTCAGAAAGTACTCCCTCAATTCCTCATTTAGTGCTTCCTCAGTTCCTCAGATAGTGCACACAAAATACCTCAGAAATAGCTCCCTCAGTACCTCAGATAGTGCACCATCAGTACCTCAGAAAATGCTCCCTCAATACCTCAGCAAATGCTCCCTCAGTACTCTTATTCTGCTTCCTCAATACATCAGAAAGTGCTTCCTCGGTACCACAGGTAGTGCACACTCAATAGCTCAGATAGTGCTCACTCAATACCTCAGAAAGCAATCGCTTAATACCTCAGAAGGAGCACCCTCAATGCCTCAGAAAGTGCTCCCTCAATACCTCAGAAGGAGCAGGCTCAATACCTCAGAAAGTGCTCCCACAATACCTCAGATAATGCTCCCCAATACCTCAAATAGTGCTTCATCAGTACCTCCGATAGCTCTTCCGCAGTACCTCAGAGAGTGCTCCCTCAGTACCTCAGAAAATTGCTTCCTCAACACCACAGATAGTGCTTCCTTAGTTCCTCAGATAGTGCACACCCAATACCTCAGAAAGGGCTCCCTCAATACCTCAGATAGTACGTCCCTCATTACCTCAGTAAATGCTCCCTCAATACCTCAGATAGTGCTCTCTGAATACCTTAGCCAGCGCACCTTCAGTACCTCAGAAAATGCTCCGTCAATACCTCAGATAGTACACCCTCAGTACCTCAGAAGGTGCTCCCTCAATACCTCTGAAAGTGTTCACTCAATACTTTAGATAATGCTCACTCAATACCTCAGAAAGTGCTACTTCAATACCTCAGACAGTGCTTCCTTAATACCTCGGACAGTGCTTTCTCAATACGTCAGAAAGTGCTCCCTCAGTACCTCAGATAGTGCTTCCTCAATGCCTCAGAAAATACTCGCCCAATACCTCAGAAGGGGCTCCCTCAATACCTCAGTAATTGCTCCCTCAATACCACAGAAAGTACTCCCTCAATACCTCAGAAAGTGCTTCCTCAGTACCACAGAAAGTGCTCCTTCACTACCTCAGATAGCGCTCTCTCAGTACCTCAGATAATGCTCCATCAGTATGTCAGATAATGCTTCCTCAGTACCTCAGATAGTGCTTCCTCAGTACCTCAGAAAGTTCTCCCTCAATGCCTCAGAAAGTGCTCCCTCAATACTTCAGAAAGTGCTCCCTCAGTACCTCAGATAATGCTCCCTCAATACATCAGATAATGCTCCCTCAATATCTCAGAGAGTGCTTCCTCAACTCCTCAGAAATTACTCCCTCAATACCTCAGAATGTGTTCCCTCAATACCTAAGATAGTGCTCCCCCATACCTAAGATAGTGCTCCCTCAATTCCTCAGATAGTGCTCCCTCAATACCTCATATAATGCTCCCTCAATATCTCAGAAAGTGTTTACTCAATACCTCAGAAAGTGCTCCTTCAGTACCTCAGAAAATTGCTTCCACAATACATCAGAAAGTGCTCCCTCAATACCTCAGATAGTGCTTCCTCAAAACCTCAGAAGGTGCTCCCTCAGTACCTCATGTCGTGCTTCCTCAATACTTCAGAAAATGTTCCTCAATACCACAGATGGATCTCCCTCAATACCTCAGAGAGTGCTCCCTCAGTACCTCAGTGTGCTTCCTCAGTGCATCAGATAGTGCCTCCTCAATACCTCAGAAAGTGTTCCTCAATATCTCAGATTGATCTCCCTCAAAACCTGAGATATTGCTCCCTCAGTAGCTCAAATAGTGCTTGCTCAATACCTCAGAAGGTCCTCCCTCCATACCTCAGATAGTGCTCCCTCAATACCTCAAAAAGATCTCCTTTCATACTTCAGAAAGTGCTCCCTCAATACCTCAGAAAGTGTTTCTCAATACCTCAGATAGCATTCCTCAATACCTCAGATAGATCTCCCTCAATACCTCAGAGGGTGCTCCCTCAGTACCTCAGAGAGTGCATCCTCAGTACATCTGATAGTGCTTCCTCAATACCTCAGAAAGTGCTCCCTCAATACCTGAAATATTGCTCCATAAGTAGCTCAGGTAGTTCTTCCACAATACCTCAGAAAGTGCTCCCTCAATACCTGAGATATTGCTCCCTCAGTACCTCAGAGAGTGCTTCCTCAGTACATCAGATAGTGCTTCCTCAGTACCTCAGAAAATGCTCCCTCAGTACCTCAGGTAATGCTCCCTCAATACCTCAGATAGTGCGTTCTCAGGACCTCGGATAGTGCTTCCACAGTATCTTAGAAAGCGTTCCCGCAGTATCTCAGATAATGTTCCCTCAGTACCTCAGATAGTGCTTCCTCACTGCCTCAGAAAGTGCTCCCTCAATACCTTAGATAGTATTCCCACAGTTCCTCAGATAGTGTTTCCTCACTTCCTCAGATAGTGCTCCCTCAATACCTCAGAAAGAGCTTCTTCCATTCCTGAGAAGGAGCACCCTCAATACCTCAGAGAGTGCTCCCTCAATACCTCAGATAGTATTCCTCAATACCTCAGATAGATCTCCCTCCATACCTCAGAGAGTGCTCCCTCAGTATGTCAGATAATGCTTCCTCAGTACCTCAGGCAGTGCATCCTCAATACCTCAGAAAGTGCTCCCTCAGTACCTCAGAGAGTGCTTCCTCAGTACATCAGATAGTGCTGCCTCAATACCTCAGAAATTGCTCCCTCAGTACCTGAGATATTGCTCCCTCAGTACCTCACATAATGCTTGCTCAATACCTCAAAAAGTACTCCCTCAGTACCTCATATAGTTCTTCCTCAATATCTCAGAAAGTGCTCCCTCAGTACCTCAGATAGTGCTTCCTCAGCAAATCAAAAAGTGCTTCCTCAATACCTCAGAAAGTGCTCCCTCAGTACCTCAGATAGTGCTTCCTCAGTACCTCAAATAGTTCTCGCTCAATACCTCAGAAAGTACTCCCTCAGTACCTCAGATAGTGCTTCCTCAGTTCCTCAGATAGTGAACACCCAATACCTCAGACAGGCTCCCTCAGTACCTCAGATAGTACGTGCCTCATTACCTCAGTAAGTGCTCTCTCAACACCTCAGATAGTGCTTCCTGAATACCTTAGCCAGCGCACCTTCAGTACCTCAGAAAATGCTCCATCAATCCCTCAGATAGTACACCCTCAGTACCACAGAAAGTTCTCCCTCAATACCTCAAATAGTGTTTCCAAAGTACCTCAGAAGGTGCTCCCTCAATACCTCAGAAAGTGCACACTCAATACTTTAGATAATGCTCACTCAATACCTCAGAAAGTGCTCCCTCAATACCTCAGATAGTGCACACTCTGTACTTCAGGCAGTGCTTCCTCGGTACTCAGACAGTGCTCCCTCAGTACCTCAGAAAGTGCTCCCTCAGTACCTTGGACAGTGCTTCCTTAAAACGTCAGACAGTGCTTCCTCAATACATCAGAAAGTGCTCCCTCAGTACCTCAGATAGTGCTTCCTCAATATCTCAGAAGGAGCTCCCTCAATACCTCAGATAGTGCTCCCTCAATACCTCAGAAAGTGCTTCCTCAGCACCTCAGAAAGTGCTCCCTCAGTACCTCAGATAATGTTCCCTCAGTACCTCAGATAGTGCTTCCTCAGGACCTTAGAAAGTGCTCCCACAGTATCTAAGATAATGTTCCCAAAATACCTCAGATAGTTTTCCCTCAATACCTCAGCAATTGGTCCCTCAATATCTCAGAAGGAGCTCCCTCAATACCTCAGATAGTGCTCCCTCAATACCTCAGAAAGTGCTTCCTCAGCACCTCAGAAAGTGCTCCCTCAGTACCTCAGATAATGTTCCCTCAGTACCTCAGATAGTGCTTCCTCAGTACCTTAGAAAGTGCTCCCACAGTATCTAAGATAATGTTCCCTCAATACCTCAGAAAGTGCTCCCTCAGTACCTCAGAAAGTGCTCCCTCAGTACCACAGATAATGCTCCCTCAATACATCAGAATGTGCTCCCTCAATACTTCCGTGCTCCCCATACCTGAGATAGCGCTCTCTCAATACCTCAGAAAGTGCTCCCTCAAAATCTCAGATAGTGCTCAATTCTGGACGTCCAGGACGTTCACGTCCCAGACCTCAGTAGCCGGTGCTGCAGGCACGGGTGGTAGCGCCGCGCCCGCGGCGACCTTGGTGGCCAGGTCGGCCCAATGATTCCCTAGCTGTTCAGCTGTGGTGGCCCCCTGGTGTGCTTTGATTTTCACCACCGCGGCGAGCAGGGGGAGGCATGCGGCCGCCACCAGGTCATAGACCGTATTTTCGTGTTTAGTCTGGCCACCGCCGGCCGTAATAAAGCCCCGGTGGCTCCACGCTGCCATGTAATCATGGACTACACCGAAAGCGTACTGGCTGTCGGTAAAGATGTTTACCCGCTTGCCTGTTCCCAGGCGGAGTGCGGCAGTGAGTGTGACCAGCTCCGCGACCTGGGCAGAGGTGTCGCCCCCCCATTGTTCCCTGTGCTCGGGTGGCCCCGGTATGGACGAACACCGCCCATCCCATTTGATAGGACCCCTCGACAAGCCTACGTGAGCCGTCCACATACAAGGTCAGGTCGGGATCAGGGACCGGCCACGCAGTCCCCCTCCGCTGAGTCGATGGCGGCCTGGCAATGGTGGGGCTCCCCTACCGCGATAATCCCGTCGGCGGGGTTTGTCCCTGTGTCCCGAACGATCTGAATGGACTGGTTCTGGGGGAGGAGAACTGCCTCCCAAGTTGCCCTGCGGGCATCTGAGACGGTCCGGAGGTGACCCGTATTCAGGAATTCGACTATCGTGTGTCTAGTGTGTAAAATTATCTGGCCGGACATGGTGACCGGCTCACACACCCGGTCCGCCCATGCGGCGTAATCCAGCTCCGCCACGCAGCAGTGCATGCCCTTCACAACTGGGGACTCCTTTGTGGAGTAGTAACCCACTGGTCTCATGTGGTCACCTGAGGTTTGGGTGACAACAGCGCTGTAAAACCCCCCTTCGAGGCCGTAAAAGATGTGGATGGGCTTTGATAGGTCGGGGAGGCGCAGGGCCGGGGCGCTGAGGAGATGGGACTTTAACTTAGAATAAGCGTCGTCCTGTTCGGGTCGCCAGACCACCCTCTCTGCTCCTGGCCTGCCCCCACCCCCCCCCCCCCCCCTCACTCGGCGCTGAATGGGTTCGGCGATAGTGGCGAAATGTGCAATGAAAGAGCGGCAGTAGTTAAAAAGCCCCAAGACACGGCGGATTCCCCTGACTGTCCAGCCACGGCATGTCAGCGATGGCCGACTTGCGGTCGGGGGGTAGGGTCTTACTTCCCTGGCTGATGTCGTGTCCCAGGTATCGGACTTTAGCCAGTCCAACCTGGGCCTTCATGGGGCTTATTTTGAATCCTGCCCGGCCAAGGGTTCGCAGGACGGCGGCTAGGGCTCCCAGGTGGTGGTACATGTCCGTGGACGCGCCGTGCCGGGTGAGCTCGTCAACGATTGCCTCAGTGGTGGGCAGCGACTAAGGTTTGGTCGGGTATTGTCGGTGCGGGGCGTGTATGGGACCGGGTATCCTCTCAGGAGGGGAGCGGACGAGGCTGCAGTCCTGCTTGCTCGTGGCTCACACCTCCGGGATTAGTTGGCAGACGGCCCCGAAGGCACCGTCCTTGGCCCAGTCCCGGGCGACGGATTTAGTGGGCACCCATCTACCCTTGTGGGTGCTCTTGTGAAATTTGCGGGATGTCCACAGGAGGCGGCAGTGGGACGTGTCCACCACCACCCCCAGTTCGCCCAGGAGATCGATACCCATAATCGTCCCCTCCGAGTTTGGGCAAACCCAGAAATGCACAGGAAGTAAAATGTTGTCTACCTCTCGGAGGACGGCCTCGCTTCGGCGTGCAATAACCGAGCTTACCCCCAACCCCTTTAATGGAAATAGAGTGGTGGGTTGAGGGAAGGTCGAGGTCGGTGAGGGAGACCGACGCCCCCGTATCGATCAAAATCTTGCATCGGCGGCCCCCTAGTGATGCGGAAACCCAGATACGGGGGTCGGCTTCTGGGACGGGGGCCGACGCTACTCAGTCTTTGCGTCGGGCGAGCAGCTGTAAAAGCTCGAGCAGCTGGTCCCGACTGAGTTGATCCCAGTTTGTGGCAGTTGGTTTCCAGCTTGAGCTGTCGGGTTTGTGGGGGCTGGGGTCGCTGTTGACCCCTTGTCTGGGGCGATCCTGGTCGTGGGGGCGCGAGGAGTGCGGCTGTGAAGGTGGCTGGCCCCCTTTTGGACCCGGACCCCAGGGGCGTCGGTAAGAGAGCGGGCATTGGGCTTTGCGGTGCCCCGTCTGTTTGCAGCACAAGCAAACGTCTGTCGAAACTGCCGCAACGGCAGGCGCCGCTCGGTTGGCAAGGGACATGGCCCAGTTCTCAAGCTCCGCAAAGGTGATATAGGGCACCAGGCCCGTCCGTAGGACTGCCTGGTGCCCGGAGCTCAGGCCATCTTTGTATAATTGGTCGAATGTGGGGTTCTGCCTATCAGCGTCGGGAACCCCGCTGTGTGCTCGGAACGCCTCAAACTTGCGGACCCCATATTCCTGGGCACCCTCCCCAGGTTTCTAAGTGATACCCACAATGGAGATCCAGTCGACCGGTGTATGGCCAAGCGCCTTGCTGACATCAGCCTTGAAGTCGGCGATGGCAACCTCCTGTTTGCGACGGCTGTCGCTGAGGTCAGTGCACCAGGACCCATTCTGGTGCGCTGGCTGGAGCCTGGACCACAGGTTCTCCGGGGGTTTGGTCCGGACCAGGCCGGCCATGTCCCTATTGTGGAGGTTGTGGCAGATCTGCATCTCCCTTAGCCTCTGCCAAAATTCAGCGTTATTGTGCCAAGGCTTAAGGGCGGGGAGCTTGCCCAGAAGTTTCATGGTGTCGCCTGGGGTCAGGGAGACGTAGGTCATCGTAAAGTGGGGGTTATGGGCAAGGGTCGTGGCCCGTCCCCTCTCCCCTCCCCCGGAGGTATATCCAACTTTCACAGGGGCTGCAAGGGCATAGCCCGTGCGCGATTCCCGGGTGTCCGGATTGTCCGTGAGCCCCTCCCAGTCCCACGTGGGGGACGGCGGGGCACTGGGCGCATCGGATAAGGTCGGTAAAACCGTACAGGCAGCAAGCGCCTGGGCTTCTAGGTGCTCTGTGGCCTGCTTTTTCTTGTCTTGGACATAGGCTTGCTGGCAAGGTTCAGCTTTAACGTGTGCCTGTCGTACCAGGACGCAAGCTTTCTCATACCTATCTTTCTTCTTCGGGCCCACCACTCGCGCTGTACATCCAGCGGGTCAGCGGATCGCCAGTCTGAGCGAAGCATAGCCTTAATAACTTTTTTATTCTTGTTGGCTATAAAACGGGTAAGGGAACCATACGGTCCCCAACCTAGGTCTTCAGCCGCGCTTCCACCCCAGGTAGGGGCGCAGCGGGTGTAACTTGACAGAAGCTAAATTACAGTAAAGCTAGTAGGTGTGCTACGGAATGTCGAAAGCACTAAGCTTATTAATCTCCCAGTCGGGGAGCCAACTCCCTGTTGGTTGAACCCTAGCCCCGCGGGTCAACCTGGGCAGGGGTGGGGATAGTTACAGACGGGGCACGTGTCGATTCCTGAGTGTGTGACCCCGGGTTACCGTGAGTCTCTCTCTCACCGCCTGAAATTCAGCGGCCGTGTGTACCCCGTGAACACTGGGCGTGAACCAGGGGCCCGAGTGCAAGGGGGGGGGCGTGAACCAGGGGCCCGAGTGCAAGGGGGGTGGTGGGGCTGTGAACTCAGACCTAACCGCGCCTGATCCTGAAGAGGCCAACACCTCGGGACCGCGTAGTCAATGGGCAGAGTGCGTAACCATCGCTTGGCCCAGTGGCTCCGCGTCTCGGGTTGGTTTGGAGGACTTCCCTTCTTGTAGCGCGTAGACCTCCCAGCCTCTACCGCGTACGCAAGGAAGGCACTAAAACCGGGCTCAACGTAGAATGGGGTCCCCTATCTCCCACTTCAGGGGTCAACCAGGAAGGCTTGTTTAGTCGGTTTTTAAACAGCGGGGGTGTCAATCTGTCGGGGTCTCGTACCTAAAGACGTCGGTCCAAGGATAGTCCGTCAGTCACAGTGGCACATTAACAATAAAATGCAATAATAATAATCACGCACACATTTACTAGTGCTCCGCGACCCCAATCGCCCACCCGCGAAGGATCACTCACACACACACACACTTTTAAAGAGTACTCTACCGTTACACAACTGCCAGACCCACTCTGTTCACAGGTTCAGACAACGGCCGGCAGTGAAGTCCCTCGCGGGGCACTGGGAGACATTTACGCGAGCAGTAAAAGAGTAATGATACTCACCCAGCACCGTCGCAGGGATCCAGCAGCCGTCGTTAACCAGGACGAAACCCCCAATAGTTAGCGCGGAAGAAATGATATCAGTCCGAGCCCAGAGTGCGGTTCAACAATCGGTAACGTTTATTGATACAGTAACACCGGCGGAGACCAACCGAGGTCCGAATCTCGGCTGTTCTGCTGTTCCCGCGCGCTGCTACACATTATATACCTTTCTTTGTCAGGATGTGAGGATATTGAGTATGAATGGGATGATAGGTCCCCATCATCGCTGGAGTAGGTGCAAATGGTGGGTTTCCTGCCGTCCCAGGAGAGTTGCAGTGTACACACAATAGGGTGCAAATTGGATTATGTAAACGGGTCCGGGTACTATCTGCTTGTCTCTCTCTGTGAGGGTTGGGGGCTAGCACCCCCCTTTATTCCCTTGGGGTGCTGGTGTGTATTAGTCTGTTCATTCCTGTCTGGTGGATGCCTGTCCTTTGTGTCAGGATGGTTCTGTATTGATGAATATGGGTGTGTTTCAGTCAGTCTCTTGATTTGATTAGGAGATGGGTTTCCATATTAATTAGCTCTGGAGTTTCGGTCTATGAGTCATGGTTAGTGTCTGGCCTAGTGTGGATTTGATCTGTCCTCTGGCTCCCATCTCCCGGTCACATGAGTGGACCAGCAGCTGCTGAGTTCTGTGGGTTTAAGCTGCCGCTGCTGTTTTTTTAAAACACAAAATGAATTCCTATAGTTTTACCGATGGAGGCATAGTCCCGTGGCAAATGCGGGGTGGCTCTGATGCCCACTTGCACGATGCATCCTAATTGTTGCTGAATCGCATTATAATTGCCACTGCCCCATCGATAAGTCTTCACCTTGGCATGTACCTATCCCTTTTCATCGCCAAACTAAACATAACCTAATTACGATCACTGTCTCCAAAGTGCTCACCTACAACAAAATCAAACACCTAGTCCGGTTCATGACCAAGCACCAGATCCAATGTGGCCTCCCCTCTTGTCGGCCCTTTGACATACTGTGTCAGGAAACCCTCCTGTACACATTGGATAAAAACTGATCTATCCAATGTACAAGAGTTATAGTATTTCCAGTCAATGTTGGGGAATTTAAAGACCCCATAATGACCACCATGTTACTTTCACTCCTACCCAGAGTAATTTTGCTAATCATCTCTTCCCCCTCCCTGGAACTCTGTGGCGGCCTAAAAAAACTCCAAGCAGTGTGACATCCCCTCTCCTGTTTCTAACCACAGCCCACATTACTTCAGTAGACAAGTCCTCATCAAATGTTCTCTCAGCCACCGTTATACTATCCTTGACTAACATGACATGCATGGGTCCATTGCAGTGCTTCAAATTCCAGGAGGCAACCATACTGTCTATGACAGATAGACTCAGTCTGGAACCTCCTCTATCCTTAAGACCTTATGCACTGCCTATGCTCCTCCATTTCCTCTTTGCACGTTCCCTTTTCAACCCACCCCATCCCACCCCACCTGCATCACTCCACAATTGGAGCAGTCAAGGGCAGAAGTCTGTAGAAAACCCTCCCTAACCTTCTCTAACCTCTTTTAAGATGTATTTTAAAATCATTCTCCTTTTGTTGTTATTGTTCTACATTAGGAGAAACAGGAATGATGCTTTCAAAATTCGAACAAGGAAGTCACTGATAGGCGCAGTGTGTCGGCTAAATATTAACATCACATTGGGATGGACAATAAACAAAGAAATAACTAATGCCTGTAAAAATGGCATGTCTATTACCTTGGGTGATTTTAATCTACATGTAGATTGGTCGAACCAACTCAGTCAGGGTAGCCTTGAGGAGTTCATTAAGTGTATCCATGATAGTTCTTTTGAACAGTATGAAATGTAACTGACAAGGAGCAAGCTATCCAAGATCTGGCCCCTGTGCAATGAGACAGGAATAATTAATGACCTCAGAGTTAGGGATCCTCTTGGAAGAAGTGATCACTGTATGGTTGAAGTTAGAATACATATGGAGAGTGTGAAGATAAATTACCTGCCCTCGATCTCTTCATAGCCAACTGCCGCTGTGACATTAACAGCCTTAACTTCCATCAGATCCACCGACGTCAAGCCGGTGTTCTTCTCTGACCACTGCCTCCTGCTGGCCGACTGTCACCTACAGGACGAACAGCGGGCGGGCAAGGGAACGTGGAAACAGAACACTAATCTGTTGACCCCAGGAAACATCGAAGAGCTCAAGAGGGATTACGCAGGTTGGAGAACGGTGAAGCCCATCTTTGAGTCTCCAGCGGACTGGTGGGAAACGGTAAAAGGGAACATCAAGAGGTTCTTTATCCTCAAAGGTGTCCAGGAGGCGTGAGAGAGGCGGGAAAAACTGTCCCAGCTCCAGGAAAGTATGCAGAACCTGCTCCTGCTGCAGACGATGGGGGTCGATGTCACGGAGGACCTCAAGGAGGTGAAGGGCCAGCAAGCCTCGCTCTCTGCCTCGGAGGCCACCAGGATAATCTTCCGGTCCAGGGTCCGCTCAGTGGAGCAGGACGAGACGTGCTCACGTTTCTTCTTCCAGAAGGTGCACAAAGAGAGCTCCGTGCTCAGCAGCCTGAAGAAAGAAGATGGCTCGATAATGTCATCTCAGGCTGACGTCATGAGGATCAGCAAATCCTTCTACGCCAGCCTGTATGACTCAAAGCCAACCGAGAGCGCGGCCTCCCAGTCGTTCCTGTCCTCTATCACGGAGGTCCGAGATGATGGAACACGAGAGAGGCTGGACCAGCCGCTATCTCTGGATGAACTGACCAAGGCCCTCGAGTCCTTCGAAAAGAATAAAACTCCCGGAAGCGACGGCTTACCGGTCGAGATTTATTCCGCTCTTTGGGACTTGATTGGCCAGGACCTGCTGGAGGTGTATGTCAGTATGCTTCGGGCAGGTACCATGAGTGAATCCATGAGGAAAGGCATCATCACCCTCATCTACAAGCGGAAGGGGGATAGGGAGGAAATTAGAAATTGGAGACCGATCTCACTATTAAATGCAGATTACAAAATCTTGTCAAAGGTCATCGCCAACCGGGTCAGGTCTGCTCTGGGATCGGTGATCCACCCGGACCAAACCTGTGCTGTACCGGGCAGGAAGATCTCTGAGAGTCTCGCACTCCTCAGGGATACGATCGCCTACGTGCAGGACAGGGGGGGTGGACACCTGCCTCATCAGCCTGGACCAGGAGAAAGCCTTTGACAGGATATCGCATACATATATGAGGGATGTCCTCTCCAAAATGGGCTTTGGGGAGGGAATCGGAAATTGGATCAGACTGCTCTACACCAACATTGTCAGTGCAGTCTCAATCAATGGGTGGGAATCAGATAGCTTCCCTGTAAGATCTGGAGTCAGGCAGGGATGCCCCCTCTCACCCGCCTTGTTTGTGTGTTGCATAGAGCCATTTGCCGAATCCATCAGGAAGGATGCGAGCCTGAGAGGGGTGATTATTCCTGGCAGCGGGGGCCTACAGGTTAAGGCCTCCCTGTACATGGATGACGTCGTTGCTTTCTGCTCGGATCCGCTGTCCGTGCACAGACTCGTGTGCATCTGTGACCAGTTCGAACGGGTCTCGGGGGCCAAGGTAAACCGAGGCAAGAGCGAGGCCATGCTCTTCGGGAACTGGGCCTACCAATCCTCTATCCCCTTCACCATCAGGACTGACCACCTGAAGGTGCTGGGTATTTGGTTCGGGGGGGCTGGGGCGTGCGCCAAGACCTGGGCGGAGCGGATCAGAAAGATGAGACAGAAACTAGGCAGATGGGGGCAACGGTCGCTCTCCATCGCGGGAAAAAACCTGGTCATCAGGTGTGAGGTACTCTCAGTATTGCTATATGTGGCACAGGTCTGGCCTATCCCCAGGACCTGTGCCGCTGCAGTCACCCGGGCCATCTTCCAATTCATTTGGAGATCAAAGATGGACCGGGTCCGAAGAGACACAATGTACAAAGACCGGTGCAATGGGGGAAAAAACACGCCCAATGCCACCCTCACCCTGATGGCCACCTTTGTGTGTGGCTGCATCAAGCTGTGCGTGGATCCCTGTTACGCAAACACCAAGTGTCACTATGTACTGAGGTTCTACCTGTCCCCGGTGTTGTGAAAGATGGGCCTGGCCTCGCTGCCGCGGAACGCTCCAAGTAGTTGGACCGTTCCGTATCACCTGTCCTTCGTGGAGAAATTTATGAGGAAAAACATCTTTGACCACAAATCCATCAGGAAGTGGTCAGCACATAGTGTCCTTGAGACCCTTCGGGAAAAGGAGAGGGCGGATCCTGTCGAACGGTTCCTTGAGCAGACTGTCAAAGCCATTTGGCAGAATGCCTCATCGCCAGAACTTTCCAACAAGCACCAAGACGTGGCTTGGCTGGTGGTGAGAAGGGCTCTGCCTGTGAGATCCTTCATGCACGCCAGGACTCTCTGCCGCACCGCACGCTGCCCTTGAAGTGGCTGCGGTGGGGACGACACTGTCACACACCTCCTTCTGGAATGTGCCTATGCAGAGGAAGTCTGGAGAGGAATGCAGTGGTGCTTGTCGAGGTTCGTCCCGAGTAGCGCAGTGACGCGGGACTCCGTGCTCTACGGCCTGTTCCCCGGGACTCGCACCGAGACGAACATTAACTGTGCCTGGAGGATCATCAACTTGATGATGATCTCTGGGCGGTCCGAAACCTGTTGATCTTCCAGCTGAAGGAGTTGACCCCGACTGGATGTTGCAGACTGGCACGTTCCAAGGTCCAAAACTACGTGTTGAGGGACGCGCTGAAGCTTGGGGCAGCTGCCGCCAAGGCGTGGTGGGGAAAGACCACCGTGTAAGATCGGCCTGCCTAAAGAAGAACAGCGGGCCCATTCGGACATTTTTTGGGCTCTGCTGATGCCTCAGCTAAATATATGCATAAGATTGAGAAATGCACAGACCTGTATAAATGATAAATTCGAATCTGTGTTTGTAAATGTGGACATATGTATGGCATGACCAAATGTACAGACCATCAAATCATTTTATGAATAAAGTATATTTTTGAAATAAAAAAAAATAACCGCCTCAACTTCTCCACCACTCTCACCCACTCCAACCTCTCACCTTCGGAACGTACAGCCCTCCACTGCATCCGTTCCAACCCCAACCTCACTATCAAACTGGCAGACAAGGGAGGCCCGGTAGTAGTTTGGCGCACCAACCTTTACACCGCTGAGGCTAAACGCCAGCTAGTGGACACCTCCTCCTGCTGCCCCCTTGACCATGACCCCACCTCCCACCACCAAACCATCATCTCCGAGACCATCCATAACCTCATCACCTCAGGGGATCTCCCATCCACCGCCTCCAACCTCATAGTCCCACAACCCCACACCGCCCGTTTCTACCTCCTACCCAAAATCCACAAACGTGACTGCCCCGGCCGACTCATTGTCTCAGCCTGATCCTGCCCCACCGAACTCATCTCTGCATACCTCGACACGGTCCTGTCACCCTTAGTCCAAGAACTCCCCACCTACATTCGGGACACCACCCACGCCCTCCACCTCCTCCATGATTTTCGCTTCCCCGGCCCCCAACGCCTTATCTTCACCAGTCCCTATACACCTCCATCCCTCATCATGAAGAACTCAAAGCCCTCTGCTTCTTCCTTTCCCACTGTACCAACCAGTATCCTTCCACTGACACCCTCCTTCGACTGACTGAACTGGTCCTCACCCTGAACAACTTCTCTTTCCAATCCTCCCACTTCCTACAAACCAAAGGAGTAGCCAGGGGCACCCGCATGGGCCCCAGCTATGCCTGCTTCTTCATAGGCTATGTGGAACTTCTTCCGCAACTACATTGGCACCACCCCCCACCTTTTCCTCCGCTACATCAATGACTGTATCGGCGCTGCCTCATGCTCCCACGAGGAGGTTGAACAGTTCATCCACTTTACCAACACCTTCCACCCCGACCTCAAATTCACCTGGACCGTCTCAAACTCCTCCCTCCCCTTCCTAGATCGTTCCATTTCTATCTCAGGCAACCAAATCAACACGGACATTTACTATAAACCGACCGGCTCCCACAGCTACCTAGACTACACCTCCTCCCACCCTGCCCCCTGTAAAAAACGCCATCCCATATTCCAAATTCCTTCGTCTCCGCCGCATCTGCTCCCAGCAGGACCAGTTCCAATACCGTACAACCCAGATGGTCTCCTTCTTCAAAGACCGCAATTTCACCCCAGACGTGGTCGACGATGCCCTCCACTGCATTTCCTCCACGTCCCTCTCCTCCGCCCTTGAGCCCCGCCCCTCCAACCGCCACCAGGACAGAACCCCACTGGTCCTCACCTACCATCCGACAAACCTCCAGAAACATCGTATCATCTGTCGTCATTTCAGCCACCTCCAAATGGACCCCACCACCAGGGATATATTTCCCTCCCCTCCCCTATCAGCATTCCGAAAAGACCACTCCCTCCGTGACTCAGGTCCACACCCCCACCAACCCAACCTCCACTCCCGGCACCTTGCCCTGCAACCGCAAGAAATGCAAAACTTACGCCCACACCTCCCCCCTTACTTCCCTCCAAGGCCCCAAGGGATACTTCCATATCCACCACAAATTCACCTGCATCTCCACACACATCATTTATTGCATCCGCTGCACCCGATGTGGCCTCCTCTATATTGGGGAGACAGGCTGCCAACTTGCGGAATGTTTCAGAAAACACCTCTGGGACACCCGGATCAACCAACCCAACCACCCCGTGGCTCAACACTTCAACTCCTCCTCCCACTCCACCAAGGACATGCAGGTCCTTGGACTCCTCCATCGCCAGACAATAGCAACACGACAGTTGGAGGAAGAACACCTTATCTTCAGCCTGGGAACCCTCCAACCACAAGGGATGAATTGAGATTTCTCCAGTTTCCTCATTTCCGCTCCCCCACCTTGTCTCAGTCAAATCCCTCGAACTCAGCTCCACCTTCCTAACCTGAAATCTTTTTCCTGACCTCTCCGCCCCCACCCCCACTCCAGCCTATCACCCTTACTTTGACCTCCTTCCACCTATCGCATTTCCAACGCCCCTCCCCCAAATCCCTCCTCCCTACCTTTTATCTTAGCCTGCTGGACACACTTTCCTCATTCCTGAAGAAGGGCTTATGCCCGAAACGTCAATTCTCCTGTTCCTTGGATGCTGCCTGACCTGCTGCGCTTTTCCAGCATCACATTTTCAACTCTGATCCCTCAGCATCTGCAGTCCTCACTTTCTCCTCCAGTGCGAAGATAAAATCTAATACCTTGGTCCTGTGCTTGAACACGGGGAACTAAAATAGAATGAGGGAGAACCTGGATAAATTAGACTGGAAACAAACATTTTATGGTGGAACAGTTGATGAGCAGTGAAAAATTTTCAAAGACATTTTCGGAAGTGCTCAGCAAAGGCATATTCCAGTGAAAAGGAAGGACTGTACGAAAAGTCGGTGGACAAAAGTTAGGGAATTCTACACCAGTTAGTTTATTCTCTGTAGTTGGAAAGATGTTTGGGTCTATTATCAAGGAAGAAATAGCAGGGAATCCCGATACAAATTGTCCCATTGGGCAGACTGAGCATGGATTCATGAAGGGCAGGTCATGCTTGACAAATCGTTTGGAATTCTATGAAGACATTACGAACAAGGTGGACAACGGGGACCCAGTGGATGTGGTGTACCTGGATTTCCAAAAGGCCTTCAACAAGGTGCCACGCAAGTGGCTGTTGCATTTTATAAGGGTGCGTGGAATAGAGTATTAGCATGGATAGAAGATTGGTTGACTAACAGGAAGCAAAGAGTGGGGATAAATAAGGCTTATTCTGGCTGGCAATCAGTAACTAGTAGCGTGCCTCTAGGATCAGTGTTGGGACTGCAATTATTTAGAAATGATACAGATGATTTGGAGTTGGGGACCACATGTAGGGTGTCAAAGTTTGCATATTAGACTAAGATGAGTAGCAGGACAAAGTGTGCGGAGGACTGGGAAACTTTGCAGGGGAACATAGATACATTGAGTGAGTGGGCAATGGTTTGGCAAGTGGAATATTATGTTCATAAATGTAAAGTCATACTCTTTGGTTGGAGTAACATTAATAAAAAGATTATTACTTGAATTTTTAAAAAGTTACATTATTTGCTATGCAGGGGCACCTGAACACCCTTCTGCAGGAGGGTTAGTCAACAGGTATAACAATCAATTCAGAATGGAAATGGAATTTTGGCCTTCATTGCTGAAGGGACCGTGTTTAAAAGCAGAGGTTATGTTCCAGCTGTATTGGGTGCTGGTGAGGCCACACCTGGAGTACTGCATGCAGTTTTTGTCTCCTTACTTGCTCAACGATGTACCAGCACTGGAGGGGGTGCAGATTGATTCCGGAGTTGAGGGGGTTGGCTTAACAGAGACTGAGTAGATTGGGATTATATTCATTGGAATTCAGAAGAATGGATAGATATAAAATAATGAATGGAATAAATAAAATAGAAGTAGAGAGGATGTATCCACTGGCAGGTGAAGCGCGGATAAGAGGGCATCACCACAAGGTTAGAGGCAGCAAATTTAGGAGTGAATTGAGAAGGAACGTCTTGACCTCGATGGGAGTGCATTGCCCATGGAAGTAGTTGATGCTAGTTCAATGAACGTTTTTAAAGCTAAGTTAGTTTTTAAAAAAAGAAATAATTAATTAAGGAATACGGTGAGAACGTGGGTAAATGGTTCTGCATACACAAAATGATCAGCCATGATCTTATTGAATGGTAGAGCAGGCTCGAAGGGCAGGACAGCCTTCTCCTTTTCCTCGATCTTTTGTTCTTATGTTATGCATTCCTCCCTCACTCGTGACTTGGAGGTGCTGGTGTTGGATTAGGATGGACAAAATTAAAATTCACAGAACACCAAGATATAGTCCAACAGGTTTATTTGGAAGCACTACTTTGCTGGTCCTTCATCAGGTGGTTATGTGATTTTTAACTTTGTCCCTCACTCTTGTAACTGAGAAACAGCAACAAAAGCCACGAAGCAGTGCGCAAGCTCCAGCCAACAGTTGGTATTGTGGACAATGAAGATGGTTATCTCAGAGTACAGTGGGATATTGATCAGATGGGCCAATGGGCTGAGGAGCGGCAGATAGGATTTAATTTAGATAGATTAGGGTAGGATATATGGTCGTCATAGACAGGTTGGACCGAAGAAGTGATTGATGTCAGCGGCGGACCAATGGAAAGGCAGGGGCGGAGATGGAGGACCTGGCGGGGCAGTTGGTCCTCCGGCCAATCAGTGAATGAGGGCGGGACTAGACTATACCACGTGATCATCCTCGTGGTGGGCGCGGATGTTCGGAATGTATGTGTGTGGAGAGCTGTTGGTAAGGAAAGAAATAAACAGCAGGAAGCGGGAGGGAAATGATGTTGGGATGGGCTGAGAGGTTTTACAAACATTTGCTGCACATCGGAAAATACAAATTTGAAACTTACAGTCCCGTTTTTGCAGCAAATGGGAAAATGCCTCGTTGAGTAATCGGCCCGAGTGAGCGCCGCCATCTTTATTCGGGGCAATGATTCACTGGACACGTGCGCGGCCGCCAGCTTTGTAGGGGGCAAAGTTCAGAGGGATGTATGTGCAGCCTTCCCTGGGAAAAAGAGTCATAGGGCAGGATTTACACAGAGCACATTCAAACCCAGAGAAATGGATCTTTTTTTTCTGGATTTGTTTCGTCATTCATTTAAATGATTTGGGTGTAATTAGAGGCCGTTTAGTTCGTACGTTTGCAGGTGACACCAAAATTGGAGGTATTGTGGACAATGAAGAAGGTTATCTCAGAGTACAGTGGGATATTGATCAGATGAGTAGTGGCAAAAAGGATTTAATGATGGTAGATTAGATTAGGATATCTGGTTGGCATAGGTTGGACCGAAGAAGTCTGTTTCTGTGCTAGACATCTTTGACTGTGGGATCATAAAAGTGAACTCTGCCCTGGTTCACCTCTGGGTTCTCTGATATCCACTTGTTCATTATCTAGCTTCCTCAGTCTCTCATGGGTATATTTTTGCTCTGTATAGTATTTTACTATTACTTTCACAGCTGTTTTGGAAATGAATTGAAAAATGTAGAGCTGGAAAAACACAGCAGGCCAGGCAGCATCCAAGGAGCAGGAGTATCAACGTTTCGGCATAAGCCCTTCTTCAGGAATGTAAATGAATTGTCCACTGCTGCCCAGCTCCTCACCATGTGCTGTTCCATTATCAGGTTATTTATTCAACAATATCTTTGACGGTCAAGAATTCTTTTTTCCAATAAGCGAGTGCATTTTCCTTCAATTTCTGACAGTCAAATTCTGCACCATTTTCATTCCCTGTAATTCATATTGCACTCCCTGAAACATCAACTGTGTATTTCTCCTTCCACAGAAACCAGCGATCAATGCCAAAGCCTTGTTGCCTGTGGAGAGGGTGATGTTTGACTTCCTTGTACAGCTGCAGTTTGTATGGTGAAGGTGCTCCCACAACGTGGTTGGGTAAGAGACGTTACAGATTATTCACTCAGCGATATTGAAGAGTAGAAGATATCTGTACAAATCATCATGGTTTTAATTTCACAAAAATATTATTGAGAAGTTTTGACATAAGGCTACAGATGGAGAATATCGTGTCCAGTGACCAAAACCATTGCCAAATAAGCAGTTTTTCAGGAATGTCTTAAAGTAAGAAAGTAGATCTTAGAGAGTTAGAGTGGGGATTCAAGACCATGTTCCCTTGGAGTCTATAGAAACAGTCACACAGGTGAACGCAAAAATAAACACATCATTGAGAGTCTGAACTAAAATGAGATAATATTGAGATATGAAAAGGTGTGTGGAGCAGGGAGTTAGGAATGATTACAGCCAGGAATTAATTCAAAGGTGCGAAAGTAAATTGTTGTTGCTTACAAATGGGAGTCTTTTGATTGATCGGCAAGTTTTGGTACAAGTGAGCACTTCGGCAGTAGAGGTTTCAATATTCTTGAGATTATCGGGAGGGTGAATGTGGGATGCTGGCCAGGAGTGGGTTTAGACAATGAAATCTAGGGTTAACAAAAGGAATGAATGAGAGTTTCAGCAAATGAGCTGAGACTGGGGTGAGGTCAGGTGATATCACTGAAGTCGAAACAGTGGACTTGGAGGGGGTCTGGCCTGTCATCCTCACCTCATTCAGCTGTTTATCCGTTTGTGAATCAAGTCTGTAACAAGCTCAGGAACTGATTGGCCCTGGCAGAACCCAAACTGGGCGTCACTGAGCAGGTTATAGCTGAGCAGGTGCTTGACAGCACTGTTGATGACACCTTCCATCACTTCACTGCTGAGCGAGTGTGGACTAATAGGGGGGAATTGGCTGAGTTGGATGTGTCCTGCGTTTTTGTGTTGGAACATCCCTGACCAATCTTCCACAAAGTCAGTAAGTGCCAGTGCTGGAGAGGTACTTACCTTGTTGGGCAGCAGGTTCTGGAGCACAGCCAACAGTATAATTGCCAGAATATTGGCAGGGCCCATACCTTTACACCGCTTATCCATTTCTTGATCTGATTGGAAATGAGTTTTCAAACAAGTCGATTCATATCTGTGATGTGAGGGACCAATGGAGAAGGCTCATCCACTTGGCACTGCTGGCTGAAAATCGCTGCTAATGCTGTCCTCTTATCTGTTGCATGAATGTTTGAGACCCCTTCATCGATAAGGGTGGGGATATCTGTGATGCTTCCTCCAGTGAGTTGTTTAATTGTCCATCACTATTCTTGATTAGGTGTGGCAGAACTGCAGAATTCCGATCTAATCTGTTGGTTATGGGATCACTTAGTTCTATTTGGTGTTGCTTGTGCTGTTTGGCATGCCGGTTTGGTAACTGCATCAGGTTGGCCCTTCGTTTTTAGGTATGCCTTGTACTGTTCCTGAAATGCCCTCTTGCATTCACCATTGAACCAGGGTTGATTCCCCTGGCTTGATGTTAATGGTTGAGTGGGGGATATCAGGCCATGAGATTTCAGATTGGGTGGAGTACAGTTCTGCTGTTGTTGGCCCACAGTGAGGTAGAAGTTGCAGGGTCAGGAGGGCTGATTGTGTGGTTGTATTTTCCAGTGCATTGGTAGATGTAATGTGGTCCATCCAGTTTCATTCCTTTGCTGAGACTGTGCAGTGATTAATGAGTGACTTGATGGGCCACTGTCGGGGTTCTTTCCCTCAAGGACATTGTCAATGGCAGACAAACATCCCCAATGGTTCCATGGCAAACAGTAGATTCTTCATTCCAGTTATTTTTTTCTTGAATTCAGAGCCAACCTCTACCGATTTGGGATTCAAACCTGAACTTCAGTTGTATATTTTAATATTCTTGATAAATGATAAATGCGACAGGTTTGTTCACTTATTTTTAGAATCACTATCACAGGTTTTGTTTATTGTTTTGGAAATAAAAACACTGTCCATTATCCTTTCTCCTCCATCCTCCCCTCCAACCACAAGAGTGAGGAGCATATGGAGTTTCTCTGTCCATAACATTGAGACAATCCAATCAGCTGCCTCTGCTTCTTTCCTCCCTCTCCACTAGCCCACCGAGCCAAACTGCCTCACAAGGGTGCTCCTCGTTTTAGTCCTAAACTTACATTTCCTCGAGTCCCTTGTCAAGCCTTATTAGAGGTCATCTTGACCATTTACCCTAGTGTAGCTAAATCATGGATGTTCCAAATCTCTCTCTCATCCTCCTGCTTGTCACCACACTCTGCCCCCACCCTCCCCCCCCCCTCCCCCCTCCACCCACCTTCGCAATTCACGGATATTGTTCCATGATCTGTCTATCTTTTCTGGTTATGTCCTTCTCTCCAATTCTGCTAAAACCTAATATTTGACCTCACGGTTGTTGGAAAATCCTGCTCCATCTCTACTCTCCCTTTCCTTTCTGAGTTCATTGTATTTGGTGTCCCTCCAGGATCTATCCTTGGCCTGTCCTGTTTCCCACCTACATACTGCCAGGAGGTAACATCGCCCAAAAGCAGACTGTTAGGTTTCACACGTACACTGACAATGTCCAGCTCTCCCTCCCCATCATCCCTCTCCATTACTCCACTATTACTCAGTTATCAAACTGCTTACCACGCTTCGATTAGCTGCAATTGACTCCAATGAAACACTGTAATTGTTAAACCCATTGCCTTCAGTTGCTATTCCAAATTCATTTCCCTTCCTGCTGTGTCCCTCCCTCTCACTGGGAAGTGTCTGAGGCAGAACTACATTCTTCAGAATATTGCTTTCATAATTGACCCCAAGGTGACCTTCTGATCAGACATCCACACAATCACAAACACCACGAATTCCAATCTCTAAAACGTTGCTTGTCTCCTTCTCACCCCAGCTCCATTGCTCCTGAAACCCTAACCTGTGTCGGTGTTGCCTTTAACTTGACAAATCTGAAACAGAATCCTTGACTCCGCGACTGACCCAGAATCTGGTTCAAGACTCACCCGTAATGAGACACATCCTCTCCATATTTACCCTGTCAAACCTTGACGGAATCCTGTATGTTTCAAAGAGATCTCCTCTCATTCTTCCAAAGTCCAGTGAGTTTATTCCCAACTTAATCAGCCTTTGCTTACCGGATAATCCCTTCAAAACAGGTATCATCCCAATGGATCTTCTCTGAAATGCCTCCAATAAACTACTCTATTTCATGAACTAAAGTGACCAAATCTGTTCACGTTACTCCAGATGTGGTCTCACTCGCCATTTGTTTAGTTACCCTAAGGTATATACTCCAAACTCTTATATTGCAAACTGTTTGAAATAAGGGACAGCATTCCATTCCCCTTCCTGATTCCCTGTCGTAACTGTGTGCTCGCTTTCTGTGTTTCCTGCTCATTTCCCCCCCAATCCCCGTCCCTTTCTGGTGCAGCTTTCTACAGTTTATCCCAAGTTATACTCTATTTGCCAACGTGTTGCCCAGGTTTCCTGTGAATTTCTCTCTGTAAACTGTTTATAATCCTTTTGGAACTTTCCTGTTATGCCTTTTCGAGGAGATTTCCCCTCCTCATTATTTGAAACATGTACTGTGAGCACTGGGCAGTGGGAAGCATGAGCAGTTGCTATCTTTCAGGGATACTCTGTTTCATGGCTGGGAGGAGCTTGCTGCCCATTGGTCAGAATGATGACATCTTGCCCATCAAGGTGCATGAGCCTTTCACACCCCATGTCTTATTGTGGAGGCACAGCGGCAGAATGGAAGGAAAGAAAAGGAAGCAAATCCTGCTCTCCATATCTCACTGAATCTTAGGACATTCTGTCCCATGTTCAGTCACATGAAGTCCCACGGTGGAAACTCATAGAAACCTACATAGATTTGCCCTTGATGTGCCTGCTAACCTCCACCAGGGGTAATGTGCACAGTCCTCCTGGGCCAGGAGGAGGAGATTGTATGAGTTTCGAACTTGAACTGACAGTGACGAATTTTATAAACTTGTATTACAGGCAGATATTCAGATGGTAATCTCAGTCATTGTAACGCCAAACTCTGAAAGAATTACTCAATACATCAGGCCCTGGATATTCGTATTGTGTGAGAGTATTGTGTTCCAGATCAATACTATTTGCTGAATAAAAGTTCTCCTTTGAATCAAACCATCCTCTCAATAGAGCTTCCCAAACCTTTAACATGTGTCCTGTAATCCTTGTATAATGAGCTGATGGGTGTAAGGTTTATTATTATAATGTGTAACTTTTGTAAACCGCTTTTTCACAGCTCCCCAAATTTCCTTTGCTTCAAGGAGAATACTCTCAGTTTTTCTAAACCGCTGATTCCCCAATGTCTGTTTTCTCTCTATAAGGTACACATCAGGGTTGTGTTGGAACATTCTCCACTTGCCTGCATCAATGCACCCCCCCCCAACAATATTAAAGAAAGTGAACATCCTCCAGGATAAAGTACTGTACCTGAGTGATTTCCCATCCACCACCTTCAGCATTCCCTCTCCCCACCCTAGAGGCACAGTGGCATCACTGTGTAAAAGATCAAGTCACCATTGTCCTACCCGACCATAGGACTGCTCTCTCATTAGAGAGAGGTGTCTGGTACTGGTTAACCTGAATATTATCACAGCACAGGCAAGGGGAGAGGTTGAAACAGAGAGTCCATTAATTGCGGATGGTTATTCTTGATGTGTATTAGCAACACATGTCACGTGAACAATTAATGTTAAAAAAGCCCCACAAATTCTGCAACTAAAATCCCCCATTCCTTGAACCATCCTGGTAAATCTCCAGTGCCCCCTGTCAGGGACCCTGCCATCCTTCCCAATGTGTGGGCGATCTCTGGTTCGCACAAACCGTGCTGCTCTGAACCCTGTGGGTGATAACATCGAGCAACAATTGCACTAAACCTCACTGTCTGAAAGAGAGTGAGAGACAGAAATCCCAAAGGCTATTAAAATCTATTTAGGAACACACTTGCAAGGCCAAGGCTGACAGGTCTATGGGCTCTGTGCTGGAAAATGGGATTAAAATAGTTAGCTGGGAGATTTCTTTACAGCATAAATCCAATGGACCACAAAACCGTTTTCTGTCATGTAGATCACAGACGCGTAATATAGGAATATGACAAGCCACAATAGAAACCAGGTCAGAGAAGGCGATATTAGAATAGATGATACGTGATTGATTAATGTTTTTTGGAGGAAAATGTGACAGAGGTTAAGCGGGACATTGTGGAGCTCTGGGTGCATGAATCTGAAATAAAAATGGGTTATCTTGAAGGCTGGAATTAAAGAAAGGCACATCACAGAGATTTGTGAGGGTGCACAAGATTAAAGATAGAGAGTGTGTTGAGACTGGAGGAGATTAGAGATTGGAGGATGTTGCAGAGATTGAGATGTCTTTGATGCAGAGATAGTGATCGTTCTGAGGCTAGAGAGTAATTATAGAGATAAGGATGAGTTGTTCCCTTTCCCAACCCGACCTCTTTACTGATAATGATTGTTTCTCTGTCCTCATCTGCCTCTGCCTCCATAGGCCTGCGACAATGAGAGTACACAGACAGTATGTTCCCATTAAGGCCAAGGCTGGGAGGCATCGAGAATGCTGCATGACCTGAGAAATTGAGGCTCTGGTCAAGAAAATGAAGGAAGGATATGGCAGGTACAGACCCCACTGTGTTTGTGTGAATCCCTAGAGGACTATAAGGGCAGTAGGAGTATACTCGTGGAAAACCAGGAGGCGACAAAGGGGACATGAGATAGCTTTGGGAAATAGGTTTAAGGAGAATCCAAAGAGATTCTACAAATACACTAAAGACAAAAGAATAACGAGGCAGAGAATAGTGACCCTCAAAGATCAACAAGACTGTCTATGGAACAGCAGGAGGTGGGAGAGATTCTGTAAGTATTTAATGTCAGTTTTTACTGAAACGGGATATGGAAGTTAGAGAAGTTGGAGAAATAAATAGTGATAACTTGGCAAGTGTACATATTACAGAGGAGGAGGTACTGGATGTCTTAAAATGCATAAAGGTGGATAAATCCCTGGAATCTGATCAGGTGTATCCCAGAACTTTGTGGGTAATTAGGGAAGCTTTTGCTGGGCCCCTCGCTGCGATATTTGTATCATCGATCACCACAGGTGAGGTGCTGGAAGATTGGTGCCATTATTTGAGATAGGTGGTAAGGAAAAGCCAGGGAACGATAGACCGGTGAGCCTGAAGTCAGTGGCAGAGAAGTTGTTGGAAGGGAATCTTAGGGACAGGATTTACATGTCATTGGAAAAGCAAGAAAATATTAGGGAGAGTCAGCATGGCTTTGTGCATTGAAATCAGTAACGTGGACTTGAGAAAGACACAAGGTTTCACATAACACACTGGTTAGCAGGTTCAATACCATAGAAATCTACTGGAACTAGCTGTTTGAAAACGGAAGTGGCTGGAAGGTCAAAGAGTCATAGATCGACAGCACAGAAACAGAGACCCGTCGGTCCAACCAGTACATGCTGATCAGATATCCCAATGCAATCTAGTCCCCCCTGTCAGCACCCGGCCCATATCCTTCCTATTCATATACACATGAAGATGCCTTTTAAATGTTGCAATCGTAATGGCCTCCACCACTTCCTCTGGCAGCTCATTCCATACACGTACCACCCTCTGTGTGAAAAAGTTGTCTCTCAAGTCTCTTTAAAGTCTTTCCCCCCATACCATAAACCTATGCCCTCTTGTGCTGGGATCCCCCACGCCTGGGAAAAGACTTTGTCTATTTATCATATCAATCCATCTCAGGTTTTTATATACATAGATAAGATCACCTCTCAGCCTCCGCTGCAGGGAATACAGCCCCAATCTATTCAACCTCTATTCAACCCCCAGCCGAGCTCAAATCCTCCAACCCTGGCAAAGTTCTTGTAAATCTTTTCTGAACCCTTTCAAGTTTCACAACATCCTTCCAATAGGAGGGAGACCAGATTTGTATGCAACGTTCCAAAAGTGGCCTAACCAATGTCCTGTACAGCCACAACATGACCTCACAACTCCTGTACTCAATACTTTGTCCGATAAAGGAAAGCATACCAAATGCCGCCTTCACTATCCTATCTACCTGCACTCCAAGGTCTCTTTGTTCAGTAACACTCACCAGGACCTTACCATTAAGTGTATAAGTCCTGCTAAGATTTGAGTTTCCAAGATGCCAATCCTGAGCCAATTCACCCATCTGATCAAGATCCCATTGTACTCTGAGGTACTATTTATCACTGTCCACTACAACTCCAGTTTTGGTGTCATCTCACTAACTATACCTCCGATGTTCACATCCAAGTCATTGATATAAATGACGGAAGGTAGTGGATCCAGCAGTGATCCTTGTAACAGTCCACTATTCACAGGCCTCCAGTCTGAAGAGCCAGTTCTGTATCCAAATGGTTAGATCTCCCTGTATGCCATGAGCTCTAACCTTGCTGAGCAGTCAGTGTCATAGTGGAGGGTGCCTTCTGGACTGGAAGCCTGTGATGAGCAATATGCTGTCAGGCTGGGTACTGGGTCCACTGCTTTTTGCCATTTATATAAATGATTTCTATGTGATTATAGGAGCTATGGTTAGTAGGTTTACAATAGACACCAAAATTGGAGGTGCAGTGGACAGCAAAGTTACCTGAGAATACAATGAGACTCCAATCAAATGGGCTGAGGAGTGGCAGATGCAGTTTAATTTAGATAAATATGAGGTTCTGCATTTTGGAAAAGCAAATCAGGGCAGGACTTCTACACTTAATGGGAAGGTCCTGGTGAGTATTGCTGAACAAAGAGATCTTGGAGTGCAGGTTCGGAATCATAGATAGGCAGGGTAGTGAAGAAAGTGTTTGGTATACTTGCCTTTATTGGTCATTGCATTGAGTAGAGGAGTTTTGACATCATTTTGCGGCTGTACAGGACATTCATTCAGCCACTTCTGGAATTCTGCTTTCAGTCCTGCTCTCCCTGCTATTGGAATGATATTGTTAAACTTGAAAGGATTCAGAAATAATGCAAAGATCTTGCCAAGGTTGAGGGATTGAGCTATAGGGAGAGTCTGAATAGACTGAGGCTGTTTTCACTGGAGAATCGGATGCTGAGAGGTGACCATAGAGGTTGATAAAATCGTGAGGGACATGGAGAGGGTAAACAGCCAGGGTCTTATTCCTGTTTAGGTAAGTCCAAAACTAGAAAGCACAGGCATGAGGGAAAAGATTGAAAAGGGATATGAGGGGTAAAGTGCCAAGCTGAACATGGTACGTGTATGGAATGAGCTGCCGGAGAAAGTGTGGAGGCTGGTACAATTACAACATTTAAAAGGCATCTCATTGGATATGTGATTGGGAAAGGTTGAGAAGGCTATGGGCCAAGGGCTGGCATATGGGCCGAGATTAATTTAGGATATCTGGTCAGCATGGACAAATTGGACTGAAGGGTCTGTTTCTGTGCTGTACATCTCTGACACTAATAAATTAAAATTAAGATTTAGCAGAAGGTCAGACAATTCTCCTTGGAGCTGAGAAGGTTAAGCAGTGATTTAGACCAGGAGTTGATTTGTTTCCAGGGTATTTCATTTACAGAGAGACAGATCGAGAAATTTTTAACATCACAATTTTTAGTAACTATTTTCAGGTAACTGGCAAATAATGCAGGTTAAAAATATGAAGATTATTTTATTCACTAAGTTCTGAGCATCTGGAACAGTTTGACCGACAGCTGGATGCAGATTCAGTAGTTATTGTCAAAACAAATTTGAAATTTAACTTTTTTAAGGAAGGATTTGGAGGGCTATGTCCAAATGGGAGGTGAGTTGGGACTGACTGGCACCATATCCAGAGGGAGAGAGTACAGCCACAATGGGCTGAATAGCCTCCAGTCCCTATGTTCTGTGATACTGACCCATTCACTGTGAATGATAAAGCTCATCACAGGGCAGAGCCGTAGAGATGTACAGCATGAAAATAAACCCTTTGGTTAAACTGGGCCATGCTGACCAGATATCCCAACCTAATCTAGACCCATTTGCCAACACTTGGTACATATCACTCTACACCCTTCCTATTCCTATATCCATCCAGATGCCAAATGGTTTAATTGTACCAACATCCTCCACTTCCCGACAGAAGATTTCATACACGCACCAACCTCAGTGGGGGAAAAAAATGGCCCTCAGATCCATTTTAAATTCTTCCCCTCTCATCTTAAACCTACACCCTCTCATTCTGGACTCCCCAACCCCAGGGAAATGACCTTGTCTATTTATTCTACCCAGGCCCCTCATGGTTTTATAAACCTCTATGAGGTCACCCCTCAGCCTCTGATGCACCTGGGAGGATCCCACCACTCAGGTCACAATGGGGCCTGGCTGATTGACACAGCTTCAGACCAATAGGAGAGTTGGTGTGGTCCTCCAGCCAATGGGAGTGAATGAGGGGTGGGTCCAGCAGGCCAACACACGACCATCAGCTTTGCAGGTGCAGTGTCACTGTGAGGGGGGACTGAATGTGAAGGAGTGGGAGAGACAGCAGATACTGGGAGAGAGATGGAGTTAGTGTGGACTGGGAAGGTTGAGAAACACTGTTTCAGTCTTCTGGACCTGAATAAGATACTCCGGGTAAATTAGAACCAAAAGAACTACGGATGCCGTACATCACACACAACAACCAGAAGGTACTGGAAAAGCTCAGCAGATCTGGCAGCATCTGTGAAAAGAAATCAGTTCGCATTTTCGATCCAGTGACGCTTCCTCAGGAACTGACGTTACTGAGAAAAAAAAGTATTTTTTTATGCAGAAGGTAGGGGTTAAGGAGTAAATGATAAGTGGGGATAGAGTCCAAAGAGAGAGATAAGAGCAGTTGGACAAAGGAGTGGATAACTATCTGACGGGGGGAGGGTGAATAGCTGTTTATGGAGACTGTTAGTGACTAACCATAGGTAGTGTGTAATGGCAGGCTACGTAATAACAAGGCCTGGTATGTGGGGTAGGGGGCAAAGACACTCGGACGGGGGAGAGTTCAGGACCTAAAATTATTGAATTTGATTTTGAAGCCAGAGGATTGCAGGGTCCCCGAGTGGGAGATGAGGTGTTGTTCTTTCGGTTTAAAGTGTGGCTCTGGGAAAGCACAGCAGGTCAGGCAGCATCCAAGGAGCAGGAGAATTGATGTATTGGGCATGTCAGCACTTCATCAGAAATGTGGGTGCTGGAATACGGCTGAGAGATAAATAGGGAGGGGTGTTTGGGATTGGGGGGAATGCAATAGGTGGTTGTAGATGGAGGGTCGTGGTGAGAGGGTGGAATGGACAATTGGAAAGGAAGATGGGCAGGAGGGACTGTTCAAGAGGCCAGTGCCGAGTTTGAGGGTTGAATATGAGATAGGTTGGGGGATGGGAGATGAGGAAACCTTGATGCCGTGTGGTTGAAAGTTCCCAAGGTGGAAGATGAGGTATTCTTCCTCCAGGTGTCGGGTGGCTCGGATTTGGGGATGGAGGACTTGCATGTCCTTGGCAGCGTGGTGGCGGAGAGTGTGGGGGGTAGCCAAAATGGTCGGCCACAGGGCGGTGGGGTTGGTTGGTGCATGTGTCCCAGAAATGTTCCATGAAATATTCCACAATTTGGTGTCCTGAGAGCAAGGGACACAATAGGTGAGGTGTTTGGGTGGGCAGGGAAATCTCTGCTGGATGTGGGAGGATCCTGTGGTGCCTTGGATGGAGGTGAGGGGAAGGTGTGGGCACAGGTTTTCCACCTCTTGCAGTGGCAAGCGAAGGTGTCTGGAGTGGAGGGTGGGTTGGTGGGGAGTGTGGATCTAACGTGGAAGTCACAGAAAGTATGGTCTCTGTGGAATGGTGAAAGGGATGGGGAGGGAAATATATCTCAGGTGGTTGGATCTGATGGTGGAAAGAGCAGAGGATGATGTGTTGTATCTGGGTGGAAGGTGAGGATGGGGGGATTCCATCTTTGTTGCATTTGGAGGGGTGGAGTTCAAGGGCAGTGGTGTGGGAAGTGGAGGAGATACACTGGAGGACATTGTTAACCACATGTGAGGGGAAATTGCAGTCTTTGAAATAGGAAGCCATTTGGTATGTTCTGAAGTGTTCTTCCAGCTTGCATCAAGCTTCACTGGAACACTGCAGTAAGCATGAGACAGAGATGTTGGACAAGGAACAGTCTTGTGTGTTAAAGAGCAGGCAACTGGAAGCTCAGTGTCATTTTTGCAGGCACAATGTAGATCATCAGCCACCATTTCCACCACCGCCACTGAGATGCTAGAAGGTTCCTGTCTCCTCCATTAACAGCTTTCCAACTTCCCACTCCTTTATCTTTCCAAATGTTCCTGTCTCTCTTTGGGCTCTGTCCCCACCTATTATTTACTCTTTAACCCCTATCTCCTGTAGTCCAAAGATCTATAGGTTAGGTGAATTGGCCCAGCTAAGGTTCCTGTAGTGTTCAGGGATGTGCATTAGTTCGGGGGAAATGGAGAGTAACAGAGTAGGAGAATGGGTCTGGGTGGGATAAACTTCGGAGGGTGGGTGTGGAATTTCTGGGCCAAAGGGCCTGTTTCCTGAAGGGATTCTAAATTTCCCAGCTGTCAACAGTTCTGAGGAAGGGTCACTGGACCCATGATGACCCATGGTGTGTGCAGGAGGCGGAAAGGGGAAAGGGGAGAGTGGCAGCAGAAACCAGATGAAATATATCAGTGTAGACTGGGAGGGTTTATTTGGGCCAAGGTACAGCAAGGAGCATGCACGTGTCCCCTTCCTGGGTGGGGGCGGGGTAATTTGAAGAGGAGCATTTACGCGTCAAACACATACCAAGAGAAGTGTTTGTCTTCGCTATTCATCTTGCACTGACTGTGAGCTTTGTTTTGTGAATTCATTTTATAGGATATTAATTGAGGATAATTGAGACTGGGATCTCAATAAACTAGTTTCTACAGTCAGCGGAGTCATCAGGATCTGAATATCATTGGCATTTAACTGTGGAGCGACAAAGGTTTGTCTGTTCTGTCTGTGGGAAAATATCTTCAATATTTTTGTCAAGCCAAAAGCAGAAAGATGTTCAAGTTCATGGTTGGATCCCCCTTGGGGTATGTGTTCAATTCTTGACCCTGTAGCTGTGGAAGGAGGTATTGGCCTGAGAGAGAGCACTGATTTATCCAAATTACACCTCGTCTTTTTGCAGGAACTGTCAGATTTAGTCTCAATCATCCACTTTATAATGTTAATCTGTAAACTCCCTACTTCCAATTCTCTGCAAATTTCTCGTGGACTCAAATTCCAGCAAGATTTTAGGTGGAATGTTCCAGATTCTGACAACTGTCTGTTCATTCAGAACCTGCTGAAGTCCATGTTGACTCTGGGATTACAAAGGGCTGAATTGAATGATTCAATGCTGGTCTGAGCTCCCATTGAGATGCATTGGAACAGTACAGGAGGCTGAGGGCAGTGCAGGTGTGAGCAGACAAGGAAAATGACAGGGCTGCTCTGTGAGGGCTGCTTGGCTCAATGAGAGTGTTTTGGAGTTGGGTGTAAATAGTGAGGTGAGACAGGGAGAAGGTGAAGCTGAAACTCCGTTTTAGTTCAGGCCTTTCAGAAATTCACAGTCCCAATGGAATAGCCAATTTGTCAGTGATACCTGCGGAGTATTTCAGTTTTTAAAGTATGACATATCAGCTTAAGAAAAGATGTTTTTTGTTATTATAATGGACATGTTTGAAGTGAAGGAAGGTTACTCACTCATTTACATTATCTTAATGGGAGTAACTAGATGAATGTAGAGAGACGTTGTGACAGGAGCCCTCAGACCCGTGGTGTGCTCCTCTTGCACAATGTAGGAAATAAGGGCCGCTTCCAGTGTCCCTGACGGCTATTTGTACAGCAAGGGTTCCCAGCTGCAGCTACTGGGAAACTGCTTTTCAGATTTGGAGTTGTGAGTAGACTCACTGTGGAGCATCTGCAATACTGAGAATGTTATGAACAGCACGTTTAGTGAGTTAGTCACACTGCAGGTGAGGGTTACACAGGCAGAAAGGGAATGGGTGACCATCAGATCAAGTAAAAGGCTCAGGAATTGAGTACAGGAGTCCCCTGTTGTTATCCCCTTCAAATACAGATACTGTATACCGCTTGGGATTCTGTAAGGGCGGGAATGGGTGGGGTGGCTTCTCGGGAAATCAGCATCAGCCAGGTTCATGACACCACAGAGAGCTCTGCTGATCAGAACAAGAGGAATGAGTGTGGCAGGGCTATAGTGACAGGGGATTCAATTATCAGGGGTACTGCCAGGCACTTCTGTGCCCACAGACATGAATCCAGGATGGTATGTAATCTCCCTGGTGCCAAGATCCATGATATCATGGAGTGGCTGCAGGACGCTCTGGAGCTTGAGGGTAAACAGGCCGTTGTCGTGCAACACACAGATACCAAGGACATCACTAAACAGAGGGATGAGGGCCTGAAAGCTGGATATAGGGAGAGCAGAGATGCATTAAAATGTAGCTCCTGAAATGTAAAAATGTCAGATTTACTCCCAGTGCCATGTGCTAATGAGAACAGGAATGAGAAGGTAGATCAGCTGGATGTGTGGCTGGGGAAATGGTGTACCACAGAAGGGTTTTGATTCTTCAGGCACTGGGACTGTTTCTGGCTGGGACCTGTACCAGCCTGACCGTTTACCCCTGGGCAGAGCTGAGACAAATCTGGTGGGGGCTTTTGCTAGTTCTATTGGTGAGTTTGTAACTAGTCTGGCAGGGGGATGGGAACTAAAGTGTAGGCTTAGATGGGTCAGATTCAGGACAGGGAATGGGAGGTAGAATATTAGTGATGGAGTTAGCGGCTCAGAAAGCCAAAGGAAAGGAGGATTAAACGAAGATTGAGTCCCTCTTCAGCCATCAGTCCTGACATCCCGGTAATGTGAGTCAACAAAATCTGGAGCTGTTGACGTGTCTATGACTCTGTGCTTCAGTAAAATGGTGGAAACCTGCAGTAAAAACAAAAAGTGCTAGAGATCCTCAGCAGGTCTGGCAGCATCTGAAATGGTGACAGATGCAGGAAACATTGCAGCCTTGAAGAAGTGTTTAGATGATCACACCAGGCACTACAATATCGGTTACACGCTGAGTGCCAGAACATGGGACGAGCATAAATAGGTGCTTGATGACCAGCATGAATACGATGGGGCTGGAAAGTTGACGTTTCGGGTCAGGGCTATTTATCAAGACTGACAAAGGGTCCCAACCCAAAACATCAACCTTCCTGCTCCTCTGATGCTGCCTGACCTGCTGCACCTCCCCAGGTCCACATTGTACAGACTCTGACTTCCAGCATCTGCAGTCCTTAACTATCTTCACATCCCAGGACTCATCTGGTGATCCTCCTTTATACTCTCTCAATAACCAGGAGAGCCGTCCTTGGAAAAGGGGAACAAAGGTGTATACAGTACTCCAGGTGTGGTCTCACCAAGGCCCTTCCAGAAAGGGATCCCTGCCCCCATCTTATCCATAATGGTCATCAAGCACACATGCCTGGTGTGATCATCTAAACACTTCTTCAAGACTGCAATGTTTCCTGCATCTGTCACCATTTCAGATGCTGCCAGACCTGCTGAGGATCTCCAGCACTTTGTTTTCTCTGTTATAGAGTATTGAAAGGGGGGATTTGCAGTTGAGAAATTCAAACTGAACTTCATGTTACTTGATCCGTGCCGATGTGAATATCATTGACCTTATCATCTGGATGGAAAGGTGGTGCATTCTGCCCGTGGACAAATATTTCAAATGTCCGTGTGACTGGGAAAAAGTATTGAGACAGCGAAGTCCATGTTAGCATGGGGACTGTGGAGAGAGATTTCATTGGTTTTTGAAAGTCTAAACAATCATGGCACATCTCCCTAGAACAGGTAAGCCACAGATTGGTTTTGTATGAGGACAATTAACCATGAAACCAGAAAGACAAAAGGATTCCTGCATCATGGAAAAAGCTATGAAAATGGGATTGTTGTAATGGAGTGAGTTATCGATCATTGATTGTAATCCATTGGCGTTGTCACATCGGTTCCAGTGCCGTGGGGAAACACGGGAAATGTGATGAGTGCAGTGTAGGTTTGTTATTCAACTGGAAAGGTGAAGAAGACATTTACACGGATGATGCCAGGTCTCAGGGGTCTGAGGTACAGAGAGAGGTTGGACAAGTGAGGACTTTTTGTTTAGAGCAGAGGAAACTGCAGGGGAATATTTTATAGAAGTGTATAAGACCATGAGAGGCATGGGTAAGGTGAATGCACTCGGTCTTTTTCACAGGGACTCAAGGATTGGAGGGCATCAGGTTAAAGTTAGAGGAGAAAGAATACATGGGAACCTGAGGGGCAACTGTTCTACACAAAGGTGGTATGTATATGGAATGAGCTGCAGTGGAAGTGGTTGAGGTGGGTATATTAACAATAAGTAAAAGACATTTGGACAAATACATGGATAGGAAAGTTTCAGAAGCAGATGGGCCAAGCGCAGGGAAATGGGGTTAGTGTGGATGGACATTCTGATTGGCATGTGCCAGTTTGGGCCAAAGGGCCTGTCTCTGCTGCAGGACGTGATAGCTCTAAGTGCATTTGCTCTTTCTCCCCCTAACTCTGTTGGTATCTTGGGATGTATTCCTTTAGCTCCATTAGCTTGCCCAGCTCTAACTCTTTTGTGATAATGGTTGTTTCTTGGTCTTCACCTTCCTCAGTCTCCTTATCAATTACTGGCATGTTCTTCGTATTCTCCATTGTGAAGACTGACTGCTGTGTGCTCATATTCCTGAACTCTGCTGGATAGGAATAACTGGGCACAGAACTCTGAGAGGTCTTCTTTGAGTCTTTATTGATGAGACACGGCAGCTCCTTGGATAGTGTACATGCAAAATGCCTTCAGGCAGCATCAGGTAGCTCCCCGCTATTAATCAGTTGGGGGGGGATGGGGTCAACGTGTCACTACACCCAGATGGGACCAAGTTCCATTCGCAACTTGTCATAACACTGGGAATTAACCAATGGAAATCAAGGAAGAATCTGAACCATTCTCCCAGACTGAAGGTTCCTCTTCTATCCAGGATCTGCCACCTCCCTTTCTGTTTCCTTTTGTTTCATTCTTCTGTTACATTATTGACTTGCAGCAACTGAAGGGAAAGCAAGTAAACCCAGAAAAGGTGCAGAGTCTAACCAGGGACGGGAAGTGGTGGTATGGATCTGTTTATCAGTAACTCCATGAGAATGGGGATGGTGTACATCAGGGGGTAGCAGAGTCAGAATGGTGGGAGAGAGTAAGTGGGCTGGAGGGTTACAGCTTTGGGGGAAGAAAGGGGAAAAAGGTATTCCAGAGAAACTAGAATTGTCTGTTCTGAATTTCTAATATGTACATATTCCTTTATACAGGGTGCTAGATAGTGAAGATTTGCAGACTGAAATCTCAAACTCACGTGCAGATTGTGATTAAGTTAACCAGCATTTGAAGAACCAAAGATGGAGAATAACTTGGCCAAAATCCTACAACACTCTCCCTCCCAGCATTGTCGGTCTATCTGTGCCAAATGGACTGTGAATGGTTCAAGACAGCAGCTCCCGACCATCTTCTCAATGGTACCTAGTGATGGGGTATAAATGCTGGCTGAGCCAGTGATGCCCCTATCCTGGAAACGGTTTCTCTCTCTATTTGCTGAAACCCAGTTGATGTTACTGCAGGATGATGAGGGAGGCTGAGTGCATCCTCCAGGAGGCAGCACCATCACATTACCCCTGCCTACACCCCCACAGTAACACAATAACGTCACTGGAACAAAAGGCAGTGAAGCCAAAGGAGGGCCGAGACATAGTTCTTTGAGGTAAAGTCATGAAAGCGGATTGGAACACAGCAGGAACAGGAGACTGAGCTGGATGGTCAGCTGTTTCCCATTGAATGGTGGAGCAGGATTGAAAGGCTGAATGGCCTTCTCCTGCTGCTATCTCCCAGGTATGTATATAGCCATGGAGCCCGGGTAGGAAGAAGTGGGCAGGGATTCTCCAGGAGATTGCACTTCCACAACAGTTTTCAGTGAGGGATGGTTTGATGGATTTTATTTAACATTTATCTTTAACACAAGGTTTGTAAATTTTGGCTTTAAAATGTAAAAGCTTTTTGCACAGCAAATAAAATTAAAGAAAATAAATTAAACTGTCTGAATATAACAGTTTTAAAGCTTTCATCCTCTGTAAAACAAAATCCTGTCTATTCCCAGACACCATCACTTTCCAGCTACTCAAACTCCAGGGAAATATTCCCTCCCTGCCTGAACCTTTGGTTTGATTTAAATGCTTTTCAGTTCTCGTTCTGTGAGCTGTGAAGCGTTCTTTTTCCCCATTTCTCTGACCCAGAAATGTGATCACAGCAACCTTCCCACCATCAAAATCATCATTACGCCATTTTGCTTTTGGTTAACATATAACCACCAGCAGTACAAAAGTGAGGACTGCAGATGCTGGAAACCAGAGCCTAGATTAGAGGGGTGCTGGAAAAGGGCTTTTGCCAAAACGTTGATTTTCCAGCTCCTCGGATCCTTCCTGACCTGCTATGCTTTTCCAGCACCACTCTAATATAGACATATAATCACCAGCAGTAAACCATTTGTGTCACCAATTGAATATTTCCAAACAAAGCCCATTACAGGCCAAGCAAACCATTGCAAGTAACAGAGTGAGAAGGAACTAAATCAAAGTAGAATTGTGGGGAGGGGGAAGCGGTGGAGATAAAGCACTGTATCCCCTGCAGTGCCCACCTCTATCAAAAGCCATCAAGAGCATTGATCCACACCACATGCTCCTTCTCCAAGGACACCCTGCTCTGTAGCCTTAGAATAAAATCATAGAATAAAATCCCTACAGTGTGGAAGGAGAGCATTGGCCCTTCAGACCCCACCGACCATCCGAAGAACATCACGCCCAGAGCACTCCATCCCTGTAACACTGCATTTCCCATGGCTGATCCACATAGTCTGCACAATCCTGGATACTGTGGGCAATTTAGCACGACTGATCCACCTGACCTTCACATCTTTGGACTGTGGGAGGAAACCAGAGCACCTGGAGGGGACCCACACTATCATGGGGAGAATGTGGGAACTCCACACAGGCCGTTGACCAAGGCTGGACTCCAATCTTGTACCTGATGCTGTGAAGCAGCCGTGCTACAATCACAATTTAAATCAAAACAGATGATCCCTATTCCTTGTCACATTGCTGCTTGTGAAGACTTACTGCCCAGAGAGACATCCTGAGGTTCGGAAAGTGGCAATTTAAGTTCAGTCACCTCCAGCCCAGTTAATGTGGTTAACAACAACATCAATACTCCAACAGTGTCATCATGTACAAGGTCCACTCCTGACTCTGATGGACAGTAACATCAGAATCAGAGTCCTGCAGTCCACACGGAGCAGGGGGATGACCACTTCCCTGTGAGCACTCACTGGGCTCTCAATCGGGTTGAAGACGCAGCAAATCCTTGTCACACAGAGGGGTGAACAGCTCCTACGCAGAGTGAACCCAGTGGAGTCTCGGAGGCAGGATGAATCACTGAGTCCCTTCTCCCACACTAAGCATCTTAATGGCCTCTCGTCTGTGTGGGCTCCTTGTGGTCTCAGCAGGAGGGATGAATCACTGAATCCCCTCTCACACACTGACCATCTGAATGGCCTCTCCCCCTGTGTGGGCTCACTGGGGTCTCAGGGGGTCAGGATGAATCACTGAATCCCCTCTCACACACTGACCATCTGAATGGCCTCTCCCCCTGTGTGGGCTCATTGGGGACTCCGCAGGTGCTGCATTTGTGTGAATCTCCCCGTACATTGGGAACAACTGAATGACCTTTCCCCAGAGTGAGCTCGCTGGTGTTTAAGCAGTTCAGAGGACTGAGTGATTCCTTTCCCACACACTGAGCAGGTGAATGGCCTCTCCCCGATGGGAATGCACTAATGTCTCCGCATGTGAGAGATTTGAATGAATCCTTTCTCATACATGGAGCAGGTGAAGGTCTAAATCCGCTGTGCCATTTCTGGTGCCTCAGCAGGTTGTAAGATCGAGTAAATCCCTTCCCCATACGTGGGGCAGGTGAACGGCCTCTCCGCAGTGTGACTGTCGGTGAGTGTCTCACTGGGAGGGGTGAGTAAATTCCTTATTCTGATTGAGTACATCCTCCTGTTTTCTCGTTTGTTATTGACAATCGCATTCCCCTCGCACCAGAACCTGTTGCAGTGTTACAGAAACGGCAGAATGGTCAGCTGCAGCTGGTCTCCTGACTGATCACTGGACACGAACGGTTCACTCTCCACAGATGCTGCCAGACCTACTGAATGTTTCCAGCAGTTTCTGATCTTGTTTCTGATGTCCCAGAGTTTGCAGATGTTTAGTTTTCCAATTCTCATCTTGTGTGTTGCAGAGGAGTTTATTGATGAAATTAGAGGGGTTTGAATGTTGTACGTTAGGTCACACATCAGCTATGACCATCATGAATGGCAGAGCAGAGTTGAGGGGCTGAATGGCCTCCTCCTGTTCCAATGAAAGTTATCCATCGGCAGCTTGTGGTAACATTTCCCCTCACTGCTCACTTCACCTCCATGTCTAACACACTGTTACCGACTGAACAAATCTCCTGTGTTTGACCTACACCTGCTCGTGTTCAGTGGCTCCCTCTCCTGCCACCCGGGTTTTACTCTCATCATGGAATGCTGTCTCGTATTACTGCAGGAATGCCCACAAAGACTAATCCTGGAGTCTGTATCCCCTGGGATCCACAATCACCGTTTATTTCCTTCTTCCTATTTCATTCTGGCATTGAACTCTCGGTTTCAATCCTTTCTCCTGTCATGCTCTTCAACATGTCCATGTGGGTGGACGAGAGATAGATGGGATTTAATGAAGGGAAGTGGGGATGAGGCGGAAACATAAGGAGAGGCGACAGCAAAGACCGTTCTCATTGTAACGGCAGAGTTTCTCAGTGACACAGTGAGTGGTGTGGCACCTGAGATTGTGGGGGGAGGCAGATTCAATCAGGAATTTAGTAAGACACTCAGAAAATGACCTGTCCATCTGATTGTTAACTCAGATAGATAGAAAGAAAGATGCACATTTAGATAGCACCTTTGATGATCTAGTGCAAATAACATGCTTCCAACCCAATGATTTCAACCACAAATCTCTGAAAACACAGACACAAAGCTTTCTACTTGTACCAGGCTGTCTCTGAGCCTCCTCTTTTCTTGAGAAAAGCGTTTTGAGCTGTTCAGCCTTTCCTGGTGATTATAATCACGATGTTCCTTTTGGATTTGTGACGGAACCTTTATTTTCCTGTTCCTTGTGAGTAATGAAAGTAGCAGAAACAGTTCCTGACCTGTGAGGGGTTTCAGTTGGGTTTATATTTACAAATCCATTCCCACCCTCACATACACTGTGAAATTGATGTAAAACTGGAGGGAAGGAGTGAGTGAGCACCCACAGAATCCTATGTGTGAGTTGAATGAACCTGGCATGAGGAAAATGGGACAACACTCGCAACTAGTTAGAATCACAGAATCAAGTGGGTGCAGAAAGAGTCTATTCTGCCCATCGTGTCTGCAATGACCTGCTCACCCACCCTACCCCAATAAGCCCACATTAATCATGGCTAGCCCAACCCACATAAATTACACAGTGCAGCCATGTTAGCACAGCCAATCCAGTAACGTTACACATCTGTTGGAGGGTCACAAATTACATCCAAATGCTGGGAATTGTGGATGAAGGTTCACAAATACTTGACTCTGACACAAATGCTCTGCTTTTCAAAATAAAATCAGGGGGAAACTGCAACTGGAAAGATTTCTGATTATCTCAGGAGGAAAAGAATTCAAAACTCGCGCCATTGACCCACGGGGCGCAGTGATAGTTACAGAGGTCTGGGTACCATCAGAAATGTAGCAGGTTGTGAGCAAGCTGGGGGTGAGACAAGGACATAAAGACAGTCTGTCACATGGGGAAGGCAGGAGAGATTAAATAGCTGAAATGAACGACCCCCAAGGTCACGGGGGATAGAATTAGGACTGGGAAAGAAACAAGGAAATAAGGTGTGCAGCTGTCAAAGAAATATATTAAAAACAGATTATAAAAGCATAGAGGGCAGAGTACAGTCTGAAATTTTTGCTCTCAATGGTGAGTACAAAAAGCTGTACAGCCTGGGGAGTTTAGAGCCAACACATACTCAGTATTGGCCAAGTGGCCTCCAACTGTGCTGTAACTTTCTGATAATTTTTTTTCTGACATTTGTAGTTAAAGTCTGATAACGCTCGTAACTTTTCAAATTGGACTGGAGTTTAATATTCTGGAGGAGTGTCAAATAAATCACATTGATCACATTCTGCAGATCTTAGTCCATTAATCTGCATGTTCCAGCATTTCAGTGACATCCATGACCCCTGCCGGTGGGACAGGACATACAGGGATAGTGACGATGGTGTCTCGGATATTGTAAGCTATGATTCTGTGCGTATGATTGTGTCAGCTTGTTGCTTGACTAGCCTGCGTTCCAGCTCACCTAATAAGCTGTTGGCAGGGTGGGACACTACAGTTGGAGCTCCTCTTCTCGCCAGTTCCTTTCATTTCTCCTTTTTAAAAATTCCTTTCTCTCTTACTCCTTACTGGAGATAAGGCTGGAACAGGATACTGATTGGGAATGATCAGACATGATCATATTGAATGGCGGTGCAGGCTCGAAGGGCTGAATGGCCTACTCCTGCATCTATTGTCTATTGTCTATTGTCTACTCTTTACTTTTCAGACTCTGACACAAGTGTCTCAACATTGAATCATGACAATTTTTTTTTAAAAGAACATGTCTCTACAAGAAAACCAATGGAGGAAAATATATTATTCTTGCATCAACTGCATTTTTAAACAAAAGCAATCCTGTTCAATAAACACTGTCTCATTTTTTCCTTCAATTCTATCAAGCGAGCTATTATATTTGATCCCTCAGTTTACCGATTTTAATAAATATCCAATCAATTTCAGAACAACATTCTGACAAAGTATTGAACCAATTTATCTGTTTAGGTTTTAGCATTAGTTATTAAGTCATTACCATTACAATAATTGCATAATAATTGGTCTGGGTAACAAGTATATTGAGGTTCACAATTGAATTTATTGACTGTTTGAAAAATGGTACAGTATATCCTTTTTTTTCAGGATTCAAACAGTAATTATTAAAGAATTTGCATGACAATAATTATTATATGGTTTAGTTTATCTTGCTAACAACTACAGTGAAGTTTATATTTGAATTTAATCCAATCTTCCCTAGTACCTATACAGTAATATAAAAATCAATTTTATTTCCAATCAACACACCTACAAAATAATCCATTATTTCTGATGCAACACGCACTGTTAAAAATATGACTTTTGCTCATTTGAATGATCTGTGTAATCCCAGCCTTATAAATTTAGAAAAACCTCATTACTATTCCGTGCAACAATTCCTGATCATTTTTGCAGATAGCACAGTCAAATAACAAGATGAAATATATCATTATTCGTAAGTTTGCTAATACAATTTTGAAAATCTATATGTTGCTAATATATAAATGTTCATTTCCGTCCATAGAATATAGAACAGTACAGGCCCTTTGGCCACGATGTTGTTCCGACCTTTTATCCTACTCTAACATCAAACTAACCAACATGCCCGTCATTTACTATCATTCATGTGCCTATCCAAGAATTGCTTAGATGTCCCTGATGGATCTGAATCTACTATCACCACTGGCAGTGCATACCACGCACCCACCACTATCTATAAAGAAACTATCTCTGACATCTCCCCACAACTTCCCCCATTCACCTTAAAATTATGCCATTTTGTGGGGAAAAGTTTTTCATTATCGACTCTATCTATACCTCTCATCATCTTACACAAAGCTATCAAGTAAACTCTCATCCTCTTTGACTGCAATTACCAAAGCCCCAGCTCCCTCAATTTTCTTCATAAGACATGCCTTCCAGTCCAGGTAACATCGTGATAAATCTCATCTACACCTTCCCTAAAGCATCCGCATCCAATGTGTAATGAGGTGATCAGAACCAAACACAATATTCCAAGAGTAGTCTTACCAGGGATCCATAGCGGTGCAGCATAACCTCGTGGCTCTTAAACTCAATCTCCCTGCTCATGAAAGCCAACACACCATGCACCATTTTAATAACCCTATCATCTTGGACGTGGACGTGGACCCCACGATCCCACTGTTCCTCCACATTGTCAAGAATCCTGCATTTAATCTGAAAATATGCATTCAAATTTGAAATTCAAAAATGAATAACTTCACATTTTCCCCAGTTGAACTCCACCTGCCACTTCTCAGCCCAGTTCTGCATCCTGTCAATATCCTCTGGCAACCTACAAAAGCCCTCCACACTATCCACAACTCCACCAACCCTCGTGTCATTGGCAAACCTCCTAACTCACCCTTCCACTTCATCATCCAAGTCATTTGTAAAAATCACAAAGAGCAGAGGTCTCAGAACTAATCCCTTCAGAACACCATTGGTCACCGTGCTCCAAGCTGAAAACTATCTCTGTAATCTCACCCTGACTCTATGGGCCAGCAAATATATTATCTTACCAGGCAGGTTTCGCTGTATCCCATGCCTCATTACTTTCTAAATGAGCCTACCATGGGGAACCTTATCAAACACCTTGCTAAAATCCATATTCACCACATCCACTACTCTGTCCTCACCAATGTGCTTGTCACATCCTCAAAGAATTCAATGAGGCTTGTGAGGCATAACCTGCCGCTCCCAAAGCCATGCTGACCATCTCTAATCAATCTATACTTTTCCAAATAATCCTCAATCCTGTCTCTCGGAATCCTCTGCAATAATTTTCCCACAACTGATGTAAGACTGACTCATCAGTGATTCCCAGGATTATCTCAGTTGCCTTTCTTGAATAAGCGAATAACGTTTGCCACCCTCCAATCATCTGGTATGACTCCAGTGGACAGTGAGGATGCAAAGATCATTGCCAAAACACAGTAATCTCTTGCCTCCCTTCCCATAACAACCTAAATTATATCCTTTCTGGACCAGGGGACTTATATATCCCCATGACTTTTCAATAATTTCAGCACATTCTCAGAGTTAACATCGACCTGTTCAACCATATCAGCCTGTTTCACGCTGTTCCGACAAAGAACAATGTCCCACTCACACGTGAATACTGAAGCAAAGTAATCCTTAAGGACCTCACCTAACCCCTCTGACTCCTGGCACAAGTTTGCTTCACTATAACGGGTATAAATGTGGAATTATGTCGCAGCACTGAATTAATGTAAAGATATTGCAGTGTATAGTCACTCGATTACTTTGAATATTGAACTGTATTTTAACTGAGAAAACACAGTTGATTTTATTATATTTCACTTCATGCTAACGTTTATTGTATTTCGAACGACAATAAGAGTTTCCTTTTTCCATATATGAAACTTACTTAAAATTCATCGCACATTTATGTACAGAAAATAGAATTACCATCTGCTTGTTCCTACCTTTTTGAATGACTGTTCATTTTGAAATTGTGAAAGTTGTACGTTGTTGAAAGAAGGGACATTTTCTTCAGCTGAATATTCACATTGAATGACTGATGCATTTTTAAATCAAAGTTCAATGATCACTCAGTTTTGTCAATTTGTCTTTCAAAGAATTGTCATGAGATTCCTGTTTATTTAAGATGATCAATCATTTATTCTATTGTTATTGTAAAATATTGTTTAATTTCCAGTCGATTACACACAGAAACGACATAATTAATTCCCATTCAAATTACTGCAATAAACAGCTGATTAATTTTCATTTGAGAAACCACATTAAACATATTATTGCAGTCCTGCCGTCCTGAGTGGGAACATTATGAAAGGAGCTTGTGGAGCTGTGGCAATGTCTCTATTACTAGACTCAAGGGAAGGTTTCAAATTACACCTTCAATAGAAATCTATCAAGAGCTGCTCTGACTGTTGATTAGAGAGTACCTAAGCACGGACTGAGTTGCTTTTCAATTCAACATTAGATCTGCTTTTATCTATTATATCAATAATCACAAAATCTGATACCTATCTGAGTCAGGTTACCAAGAAATATGTGTTGGAAAATTCGCTTTAGCCACTTAGCTTTTATATATGTCTCTGTTTTCTCTAACTGAAAGAAATCTGAAGAGGATTTTCACTCTTACGATAAAAGGGGAGATGTTTCCCACATGAATTAATGCTTCTTCGATTTATGCCTTTTCAACTTATGAAAAGTTTCATAATAATGCTTTACTTTTGGATAGTGGGGATACCTTTATCTAATTTTCTCGTTTATAAGTTCCTGAAGAATATTTGAAAATGTTGCAGAATTAAATATTACGATGTCTAAGTAATGAGATTGATCTTTTTTGTTGCAAAGGGGCAAGTCCAAACAATTGAAACACATTAAACATTATTATATCATGATATAAATTTGAAATAAAGTTGATATCTTCTTCAGTAAACTAACAAATGCGACCACCTATTACTTGTCACTCAGCTGATTACCTACTTTGTAACTAAATGTTGTGATTCATCTATATATTACTCTGTCCTTTGATCAAAGTGAACTTGTAATTGTTGTTCAGTTTATGAATTGTCAGAAACTTGTTTTTATTTTTCCATTCACCTGTTCATTTTGACCCTAAGATTGAAATGCTTTGGAAATATTGGAGTTTGGTTCATTTAAAAGTAAGGTTTGCACATCTCTCACATATCTCATTTCTTGTATTATGATTCAAGAATGTTTTCTAGTGGAATTCTAGTAAATATCAAACATTTGTTCACTTCAAATAAGGTCTTTAACACCCAGTTATCAATCTGTTCTTAATGTTTCAGCTGTTACATTGACATTGATTAGGTACTCATTCAGAGAGATCAACTGACAATTATAAACTATTTGCAGGATTATTGAATTGAAAGAGAGACACAGACGGGCAAACATTTTTTGGAAGTAATTGCTTTTTCATTTGAATGTGTAGACTGTTCAAGAATTCTATATCACCTTCCTATGGTTTTCTTGTCGAGAATGCAAATTTATAGTTCATGTGAATTTTAATGTGTTCTGTATTTTGAGATTTGTGCCAGATTTAAGAAGAAAAGGAGAAGCAATTAACATGAACGCTTTAGTGAATAGAAAGCCAAATAAAATAAATTGACAGAGGCAACTTTTAGTATAATCTCTGAACATTCAGTCAAATATTTCTAATGTCAAGAGTGTGGCACTGGAAAAGCACGGCAGGTCAGGCAGCATTCGAGGAGAAGCAGAATCAAAGTTTTGGGCATAAGCCCTTCATCAGGAACTTTATCACACCCCAGAACACCGAGGGCAACATTACCCCAGCTCATGCCTCCACCCCCATTCCCCCCGCCATCACACCCACTCCAGGTACTGGGTCCGACCCCACTCCCAGCTCCACACCCACACCAGATCCCAGCTCCCGGCCCTGCCGCGTTTTCACCATCCCTCCAGACCTCCCACTCACTGAGGACGAACGATCAGTCCTCAGCAAAGGACTCACCTTCATCCCCCTCCGTCCATGCATCAATGAATTTAATACACGACGTGACATCGAACAATTCTTCCATCGCCTCAGCCTCCGAGCTTACTTTCACAATCAGGACTCCCGCCCACCTTCCGAGGACCCCTTCGCCCACCTCCAACACACTGCATCCACCTGGACACCCCGCGCTGGCCTATTACCTGCCCTCGACCTCTTCATTTCCAACTGCCGCCGGGACATTAACCGCCTCAACCTGTCGTCCCCCCTCCACCACTCCAACCTCTCACCGTCACAACGCGCAGCCCTCCAATCCCTCTGCTCCAATCCCAACCTCACCATTAAGCCAGAGGATAAAGGGGGCGCAGTGGTAGTCTGGCGCACTGACCTCTACACCGCTGAAGCCAAACGCCAACTTGAGGACACCTCTTCCTACTGCTCCCTTGACCATGACCCCACCCCCCATCACCAAACCATCATCTCACAGACCATACAGAACCTCATCACCTCAGGAGATCTCCCGCCCACAGCTTCCAACCTCATAGTCCGGGAACCCAGCACTGCCCAGTTCTACCTCCTTCCCAAGATCCACAAGCCTGACCACCCTGGCCGACCCATTGTCTCAGCATGCTCCTGCCCCACTGAACTCATCTCTACCTACCTTGACACTGTCCTATCCCCCCTAGTCCAGGAACTCCCCACATACTTTCCAGACACCACCCACGCCCTCCACCTCTTCCAAGACTTCCGTTTCCCCGGCCCCCAACGCCTTATCTTCACCATGGATATCCAATCCCTCTACACCTACATTCGCCATGACTAGGGCTCCAAGCCCTCGATTTTTTCCTCTCCAGACGTCCCCAACAGTACCCTTCCACTGACACTCTCATTCATTTGGCCGAACTGGTCCTCACCCTTAACAATTTATCCTATGAATCCTCCCACTTCCTCCAGACCAAAGGGGTAGCCATGGGCACACGTATGGGCCCCAGCTATGCCTGTCTCTTTGTTGGCTATTTAGAAAAGTTGATCTTCCGTAATTACACCGGCACCACTCCCCACCTCTTCCTCCGCTACATTGATGACTGCATTGGCGCCACCTCGTGCTCCCGCAAGGAGGTTGAGCAATTCATCAACTTCAGCAACACATTCCACCCTGACCTTAAATTTACCTGGACTATCTCTGACACCTCATTCCCCTTCCTGGACCTCTCCATCTCCATTAGTGATGACCGACTTGACACTGACATTTTTTACAAACCCACCAACTCCCATAGCTACCTGGATTACACCTCTTCCCACCCTACCTCTTGCAAAAATGTCATCCTGTCTTCCCAATTCCTCCGCCTCTGCCGGATCTGCTCCCAGGAGGACCAGTTCCAACACAAAACACACCAGATGGCCTCCTTCTTTCGAGACCGCAATTTCCCTTCCCACATGGTTAAAGATGCGTTCCAACACATCTCGTCCACATCCCGCACCTCCGCCCTCAGACCCCACCCCTCCAACCGTAACAAGGACAGAACGCCCCTGGTGCTCACTTTCCACCCTACAAACCTTCGCATCCCTCCCCATCCCTTTCCGCCTTCTGCAAAGACCGTTCCCTCCGTGACTACATGGTCAGGTCCACACCCCCCTACGACCCACCCTCCCATTCTGGCACTTTCCCCTGCCACCGCAGGAACTGTAAAACCTGTGCCCACACCTCCTCCCTCACCTCTATCCAAGGACCTAAAGGAGCCTTCCACATCGATCAAAGTTTCACATGCACATCCACTAATCTCATTTATTGTATCCGTTGCTCCCGATGTGGTCTCCTCTACATTGGGGAGACTGGGCGCCTCCTAGCAGAGCACTTTCGGGAACATCTCCGAGACACCCGCACCAATCAACCAAACCGCCCCGTGGCCCAACATTTCAACTCCCCCTCCCACTCTGCCGAGGACATGGAGGTCCTGGGCCTCCTTCACCGCCGCTCCCTCACCACCAGACGCCTGGAGGAAGAACGCCTCATCTTCCACCTCGGAACACTTCAACCCCAGGGCATCAATGTGGACTTCAACAGCTTCCTCCTTCCCCCTAGTTTCAAACTTCCAGCTCAGTAACTGTCTCCTTGACTTGTCCGGACTTGTCCGACCTACCTATCTTCTTTTCCACCTATCCACTCCACCCTTTCCTCCTTGACCTATCACCTTCATCTCCTCCCCCACTCACCCATTGTACTCTATGCTACTCACTCCCCACCCCCACCCTCCTCTAGTTTATCTCTCCATGCTTCAGGCTCACTGCCTTTATTCCTGATGAAGGGCTTTTGCTGCCTGAACTGCTGTGCTCTTCCAGCACCACTAATCCAGTATTTGGTTTTCAGCATCTGCAGTCATTGTTTTTACCATAATGTCCGGAAGTTCGATACTCCTGCTCTTTGGATGTGCCTGCCCTTTTCTATTGCCACATTCTTGGCTCTGATCTTCAGCTTCAGCTTTCCTCACTTTCTCCAAATATGTTTAATGAACGTGAACTGAAAAGGTTAGCATCAGCAGTTGAACAAAACCAAATTAACATATTTTTTGAAATATTTATAGAGAAAACCTGTTTGAGAACATGCAACAAATCAGATCGAACAACATCTCTTGCCGTTAGAACCCTTGGCCATTCATAATTAAAAATAACCTTGCTTTGAACAACCAGTATGGTGTATAACTACTGAACTGAAATACCAGAGGGACAACGATTGCATTTATTGGAAGAAGTGTTAACCAGATCCGTACTGTGATAGTGGGGATTGATCTCAGGAACAATAAGATATTTACTGTGATTATTCCACTGAACAGTAATTAGATGGTCATAAAGATCTTTGTGTGGCTTTATGTGCAGTGTTTTGTTTCAACATTGATTTCAGTAACATTGAGATATTTTACAAGATTGACAATTGAGTGTTAAAGGTAAGTTTTAAATGCAACATTTTTAAAAAATAGTCAGTATTGTTTAGCGAAACACAATTCAAATTATATGGAATCCCTACTGTGTGGAAACAGGCCATTTGACCCAACAAGTCTGCACTGATGTTCCAAAGAATAATCCACCCAGCACCATTCTGCTCTCAGATTACTGGACATTTACCCCTAACTAATGTACATAACCGACACACCCCTGAACAGAATTGGCAGTTTAGCATGGCCAATTTACCTAATCTGCACATTTTTGAATTGTGGGAAAAAAACAGAACATGCAAACTCCACACAAACATGTGGCCGATGGTGGAATCAAACCCAAGTGCATAACACTGTAAGACACAAGTGCTAACCACTGATCCTCTGTTCTCAATGCCCAGCCCCCATGCAAATAAGTGAGAGACGTGCAAAACAAAAAGTTAAAATCCCTAACTAATCATGAATGAACAATAATTAGAAAATTAATATGATCAAAGGACATAGCAATATTCAGGTGAATTGCATTGTTTAATAACAAACTTGGGAATGAGCTAACTAAGTATAATGGGAAGTGACATTTGTTTCTTTCACTGATGAAGAAATTGATTTGCTTTTCATCTTTGCAACACTGCAGAATAACGATTTATGTGCCTGAAATGTTTGAATTAAGCTCTTTCCAATACCAAAATCAGTACAATCACATCGACTTCTTCATCCTTAAGACTCAAACATTCTCAATTACTTTCCAGGAATTTAGAACCAGCAGGATTAGTTAATTTGGTTTCTGGGAACTCAAAGAGGATTAACAGCAGATTCTTTGAATTAGTCATTCAATGCAATTATTCAGCTGAAGACAACATCCCTTCTTTGCAAAAATGCCCAATTTCGAAAAATTCAAAATGCATTGTCATTGTTTAATGAGACAATACAGAGCTGTTAATTCTTTTTCATTGGACTTAACAAAACGCAGGAATTTTACATGATTTTGTTGCAGGAAAAATCCTTAAATCTTATTGTGATTAGAAATACAATAAATGTTCGCATCGAAGTGAAATATATTTAAATGAATTCAACTATGTTTCCGCGGGTAAAATAAGAATTAATATTAACAATGATTGAGAGATTGTACACTACAATATTTTTAGTTATTCATGTAAAGAGCCATAATTCCACATTTATGGCAAATACTGGATTGAATAATTATTAGGTATGAGCAACAACTGAATATAAAATTTGATCAATGAATTTAGGAATAATGAGAAATCTCGTTTTGCTATGTGACTGAGGAATATGTGCAAACAAACTGGAATTATTGCAGTGAAAAGTAATTGCAAGTCTGTGAATTTAAAGTCTGTGATTATGGAGATCATTCAAATAAGCAAACATTAGACATTCACAATTAATGATGAATGGGAAGTCCTTGGGTCCATTGTGGGAAAGTTGACCTGAAAATAAAGTTTCATATTGCAGTGTTGGTACTCAGAAACAATTGGTTAAATTAAAATGTGAATCTCACTTTACTTGTTCAAAAGATTTTCTGAAATAATTGTGTAATTATTATCATGGCAATGACTTGATAATTAATGTTGTACGATGAGCAATTAAAATGATTCAATATTTCAAAAACACTTTGCTGTGATGTTGATTGGATATTTATTAAAATTGGTAAATTGTGGAATAAAATATGAACTGAAGAACAAATGAGCCAATCAGTGATTATAGAACACTTTTTTCTTTCTTTACTAAAAAATGCAGGTAACACAAGAAAGATGAATTTCTATCACTTGGTTTCCTCGTAGAGACACGTTATTTCAATTTAGATGATTAATTTTATGTTCAGAGTACAGACATTTGTGTCAGAATTTGAAAGAATGTTGATAGATAATGAAAGTGAGCATGAAAGTGAACAAATGATGCAGTCAATGACATTTGGTATATAAAGGAATTATAATAATTGTCATTATTGTACAATGATGAATAATGTTGGAATAGAAAAGACAAAAAGAATCAACATGTTCAAAGCAGTTCGTTTCTTACAATTAACTGAAACCAATAATCATTTTGCAGAACACGTGATTTGAAACAAAAGTCATTTAATGTGTCATATAAACTGAAGACTACTTCCATTTTGCTAAAATGGAGACTTTCACAAATTCAAAATTTAGGTTTGCTGAATTATACAACAAAAAACGTTGTAATTTGAAATATTGCTTGCACACAAATTTAAAATAAGTAAACTTAAAGAATATTAGAATAACAAAACGTTTGTTGTTTGCATGATTGTATTACAGTCAATATCCGTGATAAAGTAGAAGCATTGTTTTAAGCAACATAAATCATCTTTAACGACTACTGAACTGAAATAAAAGATATCAATTGCACTTGTTGCATGGATTAGTAAACAAATGCTTACTGTTTCTGGATTAGTGGTGCTGGAAGAGCACAGCAGTTCAGGCAGCATCCAAAGAGCTTCGAAATCGATGTTTCGGACAAAAGCCCTTCATCAGGAAACATCGATGTAAACATTGGGCTTTTGCCCGAAACATCGATTTCAAAGCTCTTTGGATGCTGCCTGAACTGCTGTGCTCTTCCAGCACCACCAATCCAGAATCTGGTTTCCAGCATCTGCAGTCATTGTTTTTACCTAAATGTTGACTGTTGTCATTGGTTTCAGGAGCAATAAGGTACTTACTCAGGTTATTCAGCTGAACAATAATCAGATAGTGATTAAAGTCTTTGTGTTGCTTTATGTGTATTGTTTAGTGTAAACATTGGTTCGCTAAAATTGAGATATTTGCATGAATTAGGAACAGAGTGATAATTGGGTGCGAATGATCTGATTTAAAATCAGGCAGTTTTTGATATTTACGAGGATTGTTGAGTGAAATATTCTTAAACCATCATGCAATCAATGGGATAAGTGAGAGATATGCAAATCCAACTTTCAAATGAACACACCCTGATAATTTCACACCATTTCAATGTCACATTCAATACAAATAGGTGACTGGAAAGCTAAAAACAAATCTCACACAATTCATAAACTGACCAGTAATTAAAAATAGCAAGTGACCTTTGTTTATTTTACTGAAGAAGTAATTGATCTTTTCTCTTATTTATAGCACTGGAACATAAAATTCTATGTGTTGTTTTAACTAAGATCTACAGAACAAGAGAAAATTGATGACTATCATACTTCGTATATTTCAGTTTTATGACTGCAACATTCTCAAATATTTTCCAAGGAATATTGATTGAGTGGAATTAGATACATCTTGCTATTAGTGACCAGAAGAAAGTATATAGCAGTTACTGTGATTATTGGAATGGACGATGATACTTCCAAATAATCTACTGATATTGTGATTGGATATACAGTAAGTGTCAGCATCGAAGTAAATTCTAATCAAATCAATTCAAAAATGTAAAAATGTTTCCAAGTTAAAAGTAAATACAATATTCACAATGACTGAGAGATTGTACATAGCAATGTCCTTGCAGTATTTATTGTATGGAAGAATAATTCCACATTTATATCCCTTACTGGATTGCACAATTATTGTGTATAATATATATTAGCAACAAAGGGATTTTAAAAATCATATTCGTTATATTGAGAAAAATGAGATATCTCATCTTGATATTAGACTGAGTAATATGTAGAAATGAAGAGTAATATTGCAGGGAAAAAGGAATTGTAGCTCTCTGAATTTCAAAAGCTGAGATAATTATTATCATTCAAATGAGCAAAAATCAGATACTTACAAAGAATTTTGCAAGGGATATTATTGGTCGTTTTGTATTTGCAATGGCCTGAACAAATTGGTATTCATATAGTAGCATTGACAATAAGAAATAATGAATGAAATTTTAAAAACACTGCATTTTTACAATGTCTAAGTTAAATTGCTGTGTAATTATTGTAATTGATAACTGCTTTCGGAATCCTGACAGATAAGCTGACTTAATATTTTGAAAGCACTTTGTTCTGATGTTGATTGGATATTCATTAAGATTAAGAAACTGAAAATTAAAGCATAAAACTTAGCTGTATGATCTGAAAAAAAATTCATTCAGCAATAATTGTTACAAATTGATTTTGTTCAATAATGCAGGCAACGGAAGAGTTCCATGCTTTCTTCCAGCAGTTTTCTCGAAGAGTCATGTCAACTTTATTAATGTAACTTTTATCACAATAAATGCTTCGACAATTATTTCAGAATTAGGAGGAAACGAATTAGGCCATGAAAGCGACTATTACTGTGAACAAAAGGTGGAGTCAATGACATTTTGTCCGGAAAGGAATTCTCATAATTGGGTGAGCATTTGTCACTGATGACTAACATGAAAGGAAAAGGAAAATTGTCAACATCTCCAAGCAATGTTTTTCTTAAAATGAAATAAAAATGAAAAATCATTTTGGAGGACACATGATTGGAAAAAAATGGGAAGCAATCATTTAATGTGACATTTGAGCTGAAGACTCGTTCCCGTTTCCCCATTTTAGTCTTTAGCATAATTTAAAATTTAGTATTAGTTGAACTAAAGAGCAAATAGATACACCCCCATTGTTTTCTTGTATACCAAAAAAAATGCAAATGTAAAGCAATTTTATCATGAAAATAACATTGCTCAAAATGTAATCATTTCACACACAATAAATGTTTGTATTGAATTGAAATGTCATCACAGCTGCAGAAGTGTTTTTCCCTGACAGGGAATGAAGATTCAGGAGGCAGGCTGAACTCAGGCATGTGGAAGATGTTTACTCATACAGCAATCAGTTAATGAGGCCAATCTCGGAAGGGAGACCCATGACACACTGTAACATGTACAGTAAAAAGTTGCATTTCTAGGCATGTATAATGTGACAGCCCTCTCCTCCTCATCCAGACACCCAAACCAAACACATAATCTCAGATGGGCATCCTAATAGACAGTCCCAGATTCTTATCATCTCATGTTGTTTAACAGGTACTATAATCTCCAGGCCTTGGGATCTTTCCACTCATCTCATTCATTCAGATTCCAAAGTTATTGCCGCACTCCCTCAGGCCTCTCAGGATGCCTTATCTGGTGTGACATTTTGAATTCTACTGTTTATTATATTTTACTTTACCAAAGTCAATTACTCCACATATTGTTCACTGTCCTAATTATTTATGTACAAAGAAATACAAACGACAGTTAGTTTTAACTTACTTGCTTTAAGATTAGTAATATGACTTGTGTTATAAACTTCATTATATTGCGTAAAATTAAACAGCTACTCTTACTGTCAAGACATTAGAATTAATAGGCAGTGAACGTCATATCTTGAAGCTAATTCCTAAAACTAGCTAACTGCACATCTAAATCTAAATACTTTTCTCTAATGCTTTTTAATAGACATTGGTTACATGTATCTAACTTACGTTGCAAATTACCCCTATGATTCTCAAGAATCTGCAATTAGAACCTTTGTTTAATGTTCTGAGTAACTTTAAAATAATAACTATTTCTGATAAACTCTTCTGTTGTTGTGCTAGCTGCTTAGTGAGTTAACTGGGCTGCACCCTGCAGCTGCTGTTTATTCATTTACTGGGACAACTATCCTTTCATTTATGAAGATCAGGATTAGTCATTTGTCTGTATGCTATCTGGAATTCTGTACTCCTGGCGTTGGAGTAGGTCCATTGGTAGTGTGTTTTTTTTAAAATTAAAGGCTGGAAGAGACTGTTAATCTTGGTTATCACCCCTCTGACACCTTGTGTTTTAGTTCGAAGGTCGGCTGCCTCTTTTTAATTGTCAGGCATTTTGTATGAGCCACCATGGACCATTCTGTTCCAGATGGGGACAGGCCGCACCCACAACAGAAAATCAACTAAGACTCAAGTATTACAATTAAAATCACCATTCGCTACCAATGGTATCTGGAAAGTGCAATACGTTTCCTTCACTGAGCCTTACTTTCACACTTAATGCTGAATATGATGGATTTGATCATTTATTAAATATTAGATATAAGCAACAATTAGTCTTAAAAATCATTTCATAGAAAACTTAAAAATGATTAGAAATCTCATATAGCTGCCAGTAATGTGTAAAAATGAACAGTATTTATTGGAGTGCAAAACAATCAGACGTCTGTAAGACCGAATATTATTCCAATGATTTCTGTGAACATTCAAAGGAGAAAGAACAGATATTATCTGTGAGTATTCGATGGGGAATCATTAGTTAGTTTGTGGTTGTGCTGACCTGGAATAAGAGAACTATTATTCTTTGCAATATTGGCACTAAGACATAATGAGTTAAATTAAAATGGGAATTTGATGATGTTAGTTATGAAACCTAAACTGAATTGCTGTGTGATTTTTGGAGAGACAATGAATTATTAATTAATTTTAGAATTCTGGCAAGGTAAATGAATCAATATTTCCAAATGCATTTGCTCTGATGTTGATTAGTAATTTATTAAGATCAGTCAACTGAGAATTATAATGCTGGCATGATGGTTTGAAAAGACATTAGACATTCAGTGAACATTGATCAGAATTGGTTTGTCATTCAAAATTCTCAGATCTTCAAGAATTCTATATTTGGTGTCTCTGCTTTCCTTCTGGAGAAATATAATATATAATACGATCAAGTTATGTATTATATTTAATTCATGCAATTTTTCATATCATCAATATTTAGACATTTGATTCAGAATTACAAAGAAAATAAGACAATAAGGAACTTCTTTTCACAGAAACATACAGTCAACAGCATTCTGGGTGAAGAAGTTTCTCCTCATCTCTGTCCTAAATGGTCTACCCCATATTTTTAAGCTGTGTCCTCTGGTTTGGCACTCACCCATCAGCAGAAACATGTTTCCTGCTGCCAGAGTGTCCAATCCTTTCATAATCCTATATGTCTCAATCAGATCCCCTCTCAGTCTTCTAAACTCAAGGGTATACAAGCCCAGTCACTTCAGTCTTTCAGTGTAAGGTAATCCCGCCATTCCAGGAATTGACCTCGTGAACCTACGCTGCACTCCCTCAACAACCAGAATGTCTTTCCTCAAATTTGGAGACCAGAACTGCACACAGTACTCCAGGTGTGGTCTCACCAGCGCCCTGTCCAGCTGCAGAAGCACCTCTTTGCTTCTATACTCAATTCCTCTTGTTATGAAGGCCAGCATGCTATTAGCCTTCTTCGCTACCTGCTGTACCTGCATGCTTGCCTTCATTGACTGTTTTACAAGAACACCAAGATCTCTCTGCACTGCCCCTTTACCTAAATGGATTCCATTGAGGTAGTAATCTGCCTTCCTGTTCTTGCCACCAAAGTGGATAACCATACATTTGTCCACATTAAACTGCATCTGCCATGCATCTGCCCACTCACCTAACTTGTCCAGGTCACCCTGTAATCTCCTAACATCTTCATCACATTTCACCCTGCCACCCAGCTTTGTATCATCAGCAAATTTGCTAATGTTATTGCTGATACCGTCTTCTATATCATTAACATATATTGTAAAAAGCTTCCGTCCCAGCACGGATCCCTGCGGTACTCCACTGGTCACTGCCTGCCAGTGCAAAGTGGAGCCGTTTATCACTACCCTTTGTTTCCTATCAGCCAACCAATTTTCTTTCCAATCTAGTACTTTGCCCCCAATACCATGCGCCCTAATTTTACTCATTATCCTCCTGTGTGGGATTTTATCAAAAGCTTTCTGAAAGTCCAGGTACACTACATCTACTGGATCTCCCTCGTCCATCTTCAGAGTTACATCTTCAAAAAATTCAAGAAGATGAGTCAAGTATGATTTCCCCTTCATAAATCCATGCTGACTCTGTCCTATCCTGTTACTACTATCCAGATGTGCCGTAATTTCATCGTTTATAATAAACTCCAGCATCTTTCCCACCAATGAGGTCAGACTACCTGGTCTATAATTTCCTGCTTTCTCTCTCTCACCTTTCTTAAAAAGTGGTATAACATTCGCCACCCTCCAATCCTCAGGAACCGACCCTGAATCTATCGAACTCTGGAAAATAGTCACCAACACATCCACGATTTCTTGAGCCACCTCCTTCTGTACCCTTCATCTCAATACATGTTAAGATTAGCATCCTCAGCCATAAGTCATAAAGTGTCATCAGTGGTCTGGGAAAGATATAGTGTGTAAATTATAATAAGGTGTCTCGTACATATGTTTGGATCTGATGAGAGAATGTTGATTGCTGTGATATTTGATCCTGCGAACAATAAGGTACTTACAAAGAGGTTTTCACTGAACAGTAATTAGGTGACCTTGAAGACCATGACGAGTGCTTCGATTTCAATAATGTTAAGCTGATTTCCATGATTTGGAAAATGTTTCACAACATTTTACCAGACTTCTGGATTCTAAGCATCCAATGGGTTTCGAGTAAACACCCTTCTGTTGTTGTCATTCTCAAGTGAGGTATATAATGCTCAGGCACTGGCTGGAAGTCTACTTCAACCTCTCCAAAACACAACTCTCAGGCTGGTTGTAACAGGATCTCCTGAACATTTGTGACCTCTTTGACCGGGCCTTCCACTGTTTTCTGGAGCTGATTATTTTGTCTACTGTTTCCTTTAGTTTGACCTATTCAGCTCCGATTTCTCCAGCTGTAGGAATATTTAGAATGTTCACTTATGGGCCACAGGTCGCTTGACCTGAGTGGATAGATAAATATGGTTCACTTATTGTTGTAATAACGAATTGAGAATGAATTTTTGCATTTTAACAACAAAATTATTCAATATTTTTCAGCAGTTTACGGTGAGATTGATTAGATAGTCATTAAGAGAGATCAACTGACAATTATAAGCTGTTTGCGGGATTATTGAATTTAAAAAGGATACAGTCATGCAGATATTTTTTAGAAGGCATTGCTTTTTCATTCAAATATATAGGCTGTTCGAGAAGTCTATATAGATGTTCATTGGTTCTCTTGTCCACATACTAATTTATAATTCATATTGCTTTAATTGCGCTAAGAATTTTGAGATTAGTATCAGAGTTAAGAAGAACACGAAGAGCAATTAATATCAGAACTTTAGTGAATAGAAAGCACAGTAATTGTAAATTACAGAGGAAACAGTCAGTAATTGCTCCACATAAGCAGACAAATATTTTTAATGTCGAGATTGTGGTGCAGGAAAAGCACAGCAGACCAGGCAGCATCCATGGAGCCAGAGATTCCCAATGAAGGCCTCTGCCCGAAACGTGGTTTCTCCTGCTCCTCACATGCTGCCTGACCTACTGTGCTATTCCAGCACCTTACTTTTGACTCTGATCTCCAACATCTGATTTCCTCACTTTCTCCAAATATTTTTAATGGACATGAACTGAAAATGTTAACATCGGCAGTTGAACGAAACCAATGTTTTTTTGCAATATTTGGACTGGAAACCTGTTTGTGACCATACAACACATCAGGACATATGAACACCTCTTGAGTTAGAATCCTTGGTCATTCAAAATAAAGAATGACCACTGCTTTGACCAATCAGTATCGTGTGTAATTACTGAACTGAAATACCAGAGGACAACTACTGTATTTATTGGAGGGAATGATAACTGATCCTTACTGTGGCAGTGGGGATTGATCTCGGGAACAATCAGATAGTTACTCTGATTATTCCACTGAACAGTAATTAGCTGGTCATGGGGACCTTTGTGTGGCCTCATGTTTAGTGTTTTGTGTGAGCAACGATTTAAGAAATATTGAGCTATTTTACAAGATTTAGGAACACATTGATAATCAAGTGTTAGAGGTATTAACTAAAGTGAACTTTACAAAAGTTAGAATTGCTTAGAGAAACGCAATTAAACTATTGTAGAATCCCTGTTAGCACAGTGTGGTAACAGGTCATTTCATTGAAAAAAATGACCCTCCAAAGAGTAACCCACGCAAACACTTTCCCACCCATATTCCTCTACATTTACTGCTGACTAACGTACCCATCCCTGAACACAATGTACAATTTAGCTCACCTAACCTGCACATCTTTGGATTGTGGGAGGAAACCGCAGTAAAGACACATAGACTTGGGGAGAATGGGCAAAGGAGAGAAAGACAGTTCCCCGAGGATGGGATCAAACCGAGATCCCAAACTGTGAGGCAGCATTGTTAATGACTGAGCCACTGTGAAACTATATGCAAAAAGTAAAATCAGTGAGAGATAATCAAGGACTAATTTCAAATAAATACCCTCCGCTATTGTCAAAGCATGTAAAATTTACATTCAGTATGATTAGATGAATGGAAAACAAAAAAAAACACATCTCCAACAATTCACGAATGAAAATAATTAGAAATTTAATTTGATCAAAGCTCATTACAATATTTAGATGAATTGCAATTAGCTGACTAATGAATAATTGGAAGTGGCATATGTTTACTTTACAGATGAAGAAAGCGACTTGTTTTCCCCCCTTGTAACACGGCAGAATAACAATGTGAATGTCTGAAATGTTTGAATCAAGCTCTTACGAACAAAAGACTGATCACGTACGATAACTTAGCCTTTCACCTTTAAAACCACAACATTCTTAAATATTTTCCAGGAATTTAGAACCAGCAGAACTAGTTAATTTCTTTTCTACGGAACCCGGAGAAGAGTATATACAGCGGATACTGTGAAGAAGTCATTCAATGCGAACATTCAACTGAAGACAACATTCCTTCTTTGTAAAAATGTTCAACTTTCAAAAATTCAAAATTTATTGTCATTGTTGAATGAAACAATAAAGAGATGCTGATGCTTTTTCATTGGATTTTATTGCATGAGAAATGCTGAACTCTTATTGTGATTACAAACACTATAAGTGTTCGCATTGAAGTGAAATATATTTACATTAATACAACTATGTTTCAACAGAAAAAATAAATATTGATTGTTACAATGATTGAGAGACTGCACACTGCAATATATATGAAGAATTAACATGATTCAATATTTCAAAAGCACTTTGCTGTGATGTCGATTGAATATTTATTAAGATCAGTAAACTAAGGAATAAAACATAGCAGCTAGCTTTACGTATGAAAGAAAAAATGAGACATTCAGTCATTATTGAACAAAATTATTTTCTGAACTCAAAAATATATGCAATATAAAAATTGTGAATTTCTTTCCACTGGATTCTTTGTAGAGACGGTACGTTGATTAATATTATAATCAAAGTGTCAGAATTAGGAAGAGAATTAATAGATCATGAAAATGAGCATGAAACTAAACAAACAATGAAGTCACTGCTGGGTGGTATATAAAGTTATTGTAATAAATGTGTCGTTATTGTACAATGATGAATAATGTTGGTATTGAAACAACAAAAAATTCAACACTTCTTTTCTTACGATGCAATGACAGCAATAATCATTTTGTAGCATGCATGATTGGAAAAAGCAGTCTTTTAATATGACATACAGTTAAGACTAACCTTTTTGCAAATATGTAAGAAGTTCATAAATGCAAAATGTAGCGTTTATTGAATTTGCAGTAAAAATGGTTATAATTTGAATTGTCTCTTGCACACTCACAACAGAAGAGGAGCTTAAAGATTGTTAGAATAGTTAAAAAAATGTTTCCAGTGTTCTTGTATTACAGTCAATATCCATGATAAATTAGAATTATTGTTTTAAACAACATAAATCGTCGTTAACAACTGAACTGAAATATTAGATATCAAATGCACTTACTGCATGGACGAATAAACAAATGCTTACTGTTGTCAATAGTCTCAGGAACAATAAGATACACAGGTTATTCCACTGAACAGTAATTAGCTGATGATGAATATCTTTGTGTCGCTTTATGTGCACTGTTTTGTGTGAACATTGACTTCAAGAAAATTGAGATATTTACATGAATTAGGAATAGATTGGTAATTGGGTGTTAAGGATCTTATTTAAGATTAAGAATAGTTGATAGAATTGCTGAGCAAAACACACTTCAGACATCATGCAATAAATGAGATAAGTGATTGTGAGAAACGAAGTCAATTCAATAACTTCAGTCCGGAACAAGACCTGAATCAGTAATATCATTTATTACGCTGTTGCAAGAGGGGTGTGGTGTCCACTGTCCACAAGGCACACACACACACTGAATTTAACGAGTACACAATATTTATCTATTTTGTTTCTCTTCCCTCCTCCCATTGCTCCTTCACTGTTTACATCTACTTCTAATCTAAACCGGCTGTTTATCTCTGAACTCATCCAGCCTCGTCCCTGACAAAATGTTTATCTCTGGCCTCACAAGATCGTTTGACCACCTCCCTCTGTGGTCTTATTGTTATTTATCCTTCTTCACTGCCATCTGTTTCCGTGCTAACCAAAGCATAATTTCTTTTTATTCTTTATTTACACCGAGCCTTATGACCTTTTGATGGTGTTTTTATTGTTCCTGCTGAAGTGGGAAACAGATGCTTGTAACTGTTTGTACAGGCATATCTAGCTTAACCTCCACCCCTCCCCTCACAGCACCTTAACTATTTGTCTATAACATCTACCATTATTTGCAGACACATTTCATTCTTGTATGCACATTTTAGCTAATACAAAAGCAATAATATATTTCCTTCACATAGTTTTCATTCTTGTTAACTCAGCTCTTGGCTGAAACAATTATACACTGGTGCGAGTTCATTTACCTTGAATAAACAATTATGATTGCAGAAGTAACACTGCTTTACATATATCCCACAGTGATAAATATGCAAAGTCAAATTTCAAATGAATGCACTTGGATATTTTCACAGCAGTTCAATCTCACATTCAATATAAATAGGTGAGTGGACAACGAAAAACAAATTTCACACAATTCATAAACATCAATAATTCAAAATTGATAAATAAAAGGAATTGGCATTTGTTTATTTGACTGAACAAGAAATGTATTTTTTCTCCTCATTTTTATAGCACTGGAACATCAAGTTCTATGTACTGTTTGAACTCAGATCTTCAGAACAAAAGAAAATAAATTAATATCATTACTTTGTATATTTCATCTGTATGACTGCAACATTCTCAAATATTTTTCAACGAATATTGATTGAGTGGAATTAGATACATTCTGTTATTAGTGACCTGAAGAAAATAAATAGCAAATACTGTGATTATTGGAATGAACAACAGATGGAAGCATATATAATATTGAATTGAAAGGCAATTCAATTGATTCTTAGATATTTTCTAATCAATATTCAGAGTTGCTTTGGAACAACTCTGCGCAAGGTGGGAATTGAAACTGTACCTCCTGGTCTGGTGACAGAGACACTATCAGAGCTGCACAACGTTCCTTCATAATGTTCCCAACCAGGCTGAGCAGGTCTACAATCATATGCTCACTGTGGTTACTCAAGTGAAAATTAATCCGATGTCTATTGTGATAATTGGATTGGAATTAAATGGATGGATTCTGTGTGTAATGTACTGAAAATTAAATAGTAATTTTCAACAATGATGGGAGTTAACAGATGTATTAAGTAAATAAGATTTTTATGATAATTTGTGGAATGACAACTTGACAGATTTGTGTGATTCCTGTAAATTGATAAATAAAAATGAATATAATCATTCTACATGTTCATAATAGTTTTTCATTTTATGAAATGCAACGTTTTTTTTTGTTCTGCACGTAAATTGGAACAAAATGATGAATTGGTCAGTCAATGGGACTATTCAGCTGAAGATAACCTTCATTCTTTCTGAAAATATCTGATTTCTAAGAAGCCACCATTTTCCGTGAGTGTTTAATGAAGCAAGAGCGATGTCAGTCCTTTTTTTGTATACATCAAAAAAATTCATCGGAATTTAAATAATTTTGCACAAAAAAGTATTCAACTATTATTGTGATTAGAAGCACAATAAATGTTAACATTGAAGTGAATTACAATCAAATCATTTCAAAAGTGTTTCCAAGTTTAAAATGAAAAGGAATATTCACAATGATTGAGAGATTGTACATTGCAATAGTTAATATATGGAATCATAATTCCACATTTACATCCTTTGCCAAATTGAACAATTATTCGATATTAGCAACAAATTGATTTTAAAACTACTATTAATAAATTTAAGAATAATGCGGTATCTCATCTTATATTCCACTGAGTAATGTGCAGAAATGAAGAGTAATATTGCAGTGTAAAGTAACTGGTGTTCTCTGAATATCAATGTCTGAGATGACTGTGATCTTTCAAATGAGCAAAAGTCAGATATTTACAAAGGATGTTGCAAAGGCAGTTATTGGTCTTTTCTGGGTGTATAGGCCCGACCAAACAGGTTTTTATATTGTAGCATTCACAATAAGAAATATGGCAAATATTTAAAACACATTAACTTAGACTTCATAACAAGTACAAAGTGCTGTGTAATTATTGTAATTGTTAATTGTTTCTAAAATATTGATAGATAAATTAATTTAATATTTTAAAAGCACTTTGCTCTGATGTCGATTGTGTAATAATCAAGATTGATAAACAGAAAATTAATACATAAAAAGTCGCTTTAATAATTCTAAAAAAAGCTCAGCAACAACTGAGACTGTTCAACATTGGTTTTTTTGGTTGAGTGATATTTTAAAAAAATTTTTATCATGATAAATATTTAGATATCTATGTCAGAATAAGGAAGAAGATAATTAGACCGGGAAAGTGAGTACAATTGTGAGCAAAAGATCGAGTAAATGACATTTGGTATAGAAAATTATTTTGCAGAAAATGACTGATAATTACCTGATTATTGTTCATTGTCAACTAATGCTGGAAGTAAAAGAAACAGATTCTAACATTTCCAAAGCAGGTTTTTTTTCTTACAATGAAATTAAAATACAAATCATTTTAGAGGTCACATGATTTGAAAAAGTGTCATTTAATGTGATATTTGAGATGAAGAATTGTTCTTCTTCCCCCAGTGTAGTCTTTTCAATAAATTAAAATTTAGTGTTATTTGAGCTAAAGAACAGATGGGTGTACCGATAATGGTTTTCTTGCACACAAAAGAAGCAAAGTCAACAACATTTTTAAGTTTCGTAGGGTTAATTAGCAAAATGCATTGACGCTATCATGCATGACTTGAGATAAGTGATAGAGAGAGAAATTAAATGTGCAAATGAGCACGTCGATATTTTGAAAGCATATCAATCTTATGAATTATGAATACGTGGATGGAAAATATAAACAAATTCCAGACAATTCATGAGTGAATAGTAATAAGAAATTTAATTTGTTCAAATTTGTTCACATAACTAAATATTTCAATTCATCTAAATATTGTTACAATTGTAGGTGATCAACTGACCAATGAATAATATGAAGGTGCATTTGGTTACTTTGCTGAAGAGGAATTTCGACTGTTTATTTTTTCATCTTTATAACACTGGAGAATAAGGATTTATGTGCTTGAAATGTCTGAAATAGTTTCTTTCAAACAGAAAAAAAACAGTGAGTATAATTTCTTAGACTCTTCCAACTTTAAGATTTCAACATTCTCAACTACTTTTCCAAGGAGAAAACTAGCAGAATTAGATGCATCGTTTTATTAGTGACCTGAAGAAAATAAGTAGTAGATATGGTGATGATTGAAATGCACAGCAGATTGAAGTATATTTCATGTTGTTTTGAAAAGCAGTTCAATCTATGCTCACGTATTTTCTCAGGAATATTTGGAGCTGCTCTGACACATCTCTGCTGAAGGTGGGAATTGAAATCATTCCTCCTGATCTTGTCGTAGAGACACTCACAGAGCTCCACAAGGACCCTTCATAATGTTCCCACCCCGGAAGGGCAGGACCAGAGTCACATGCTTACTGTGGCAATACAAATGAAAACGAATCAGATGTTTATTGTAATAATTTGTATGGCAATTACTTACATATTTCCTGTGGGTAATGAACTGACAAAATGAAATAGTATTTACAGTAATGATGTAACAAAGCAGTAATGACTTTAATTAAATATGAATCTCATGAATATCCATGATGGGAAAAAAAACCTAATCATTTGATCATTGTACACTGATGAACAAAAATCAATAAAATAATTCCATATGTTCAAAGCAAGTTTTCACAGAATAAAAAGAAAATTAAAATGCTTTTGCAACATAAATGATTAGGAAAATAAATGAATTAGTCATACAATGCGACTATTCATCTGAAGCCAACTTCTCCTATTTCCAGAAATGTTCAAATTCCCAATGTTCAAAATGTACTGTGACAATTTCATGAAACAATAGAGATGCAAATATCTTTTGTTGTACTTCAAAACGTCACAAGAATTTTAAATGATTTTGTTCCATGAAAAATGATTAACTTGTATTGTGTTTATAAATACAGTAAATGTTATCATGTAAGCGAAATATAATTAAATCAATTCAACTTTTGCTAGGGTTAAAATAAAAATTGATATTTACAACACACACTGCAAATCTTTACATTATTTCATGCATGAGCCATAATTCCACAGATATACCCTGAACTATATTGAACAATGATTAGATAATAGCAGCAATTGGATTGTCAAAATTCTATCAGTTAATTTAAGAATACTGAGAAATCATAGTTGATTATTTCACTGAACAATGTGGAGAAACGACCAGGAATTATTCTAATGAAAAGTAATTACAGTTCTCTGAACGCTTCAGGCTGAGATTACCGTGATCATTCAAATGAGCAATCATCAAATATTTACAATGAGGCATTGAATGGGAAGTCATTGGTTCCATTATGGGATCATTCACCTGAACAGTACATTGATTTTTATATTGTAGTGTTCGTACTCAGAAACAATTGATGCAATTAAAATGCGATTCTCACTATATTTGTTAGAAAGATTAACTCCAATAATTGTGTAATTATTGTAATGGCAGTGACTGGAAAAATAACATTATAATCTGAAAAAATAAAGTGATTTAATATTCTAAAAGTGATGATTATTGGATATTCATTAAGATCGGTAAACTGAGGAATAGAATATAATAGCTAGCTTTATGGATTCACAAAAATGAGCAATTCAGTTCTTATTCAGCAGAATTGTTTTTGGGTCAAACATGCAGGATTACAAGAATGACATATTACCATCCATTGGTTTGCTTCTTGAAACGTGCTTTTAATTTATATACTTTTGATCATGACCAATGTTTCGACATTCCTGTCAGAAGTAGGAAGTTAATAAGTAGATAGTGAAAGTGCGTATGACAGTGAATGTAAGATATAGGAAACTTCCATAATTTTGTGATGATTGTACATTGATAAATAACTTTGGACTAAAAAAAAGTAAATCAACATGTTGAAAGCAGGTTTTTTTTGCTCATAACAAATTGAAAATTAAACAAATCCTTCTGCAGTGCACATGATTTGAAAACGCATCAGTCACCAGTCACAAAAAAACATCGGCGCGAGACATTGAGACCCTTATGAAGGGTATTCTACTCAACAGGAATTCACGGACTTTGAACATCTTCATGTCGTTCTTGCAAAGAACACTCTTATTATTCTTAAAGTTTTATTATCGTAAATATTTCGACATTTGTATCAGAACTAGGAAGGAAATGAGAAGCAATTCACATGAGTATTTTCGTGAGTGAAAGTCAAAATAAATTTACAGTGCCATCTTTCAAAATTTTCTCTGAATAAGCAGATAAAGATTTTTAAGGTGCAAGCTCAAAATGTTTTCACCTGCAGGTTGTACGAAGCCAAAATACATCATTTTATTTTGCGATACTTCAACTGGATTGGAAATCTGCTATGTATGCCGACGTTAGTGTCCTTGCTCATTGGTAATAAAGCATTGTTATTGGTTTTAGCGAAACATTTCATGTGCAATTACTGAAGTGATATGTAAGAAATCAAGTGCATTTATTGGATGGAACTACTCACCAAATGTTTATTGAGGTTCTTGTTCTCAGAAACAATAAGAGACTTACTCAGGTTTTTCTCTGGAGCAGTAATTAAATAACCAGGAAGACATTTGTGTGGCTGTGTGTGCCGTGTTCAGTGAGCATTTCTTTTCAATTTACAATTATATTTTACGAATATAGGAAGGGATTAATAATCGTGTGTTAAAGATCTTAATTAAAGTCATATTTTCTTTTTAAAATTATGAGAATTCCTTTCTGCAACAATAATTTGGAGATCTCAGTATTGGACGAGGATGGAAAAAGTTAAAAATCACATGACACCAGGTTATAGTCCAACAGGTTTATTTGGAAGCACTAGCTTTCAAGGCTATGGCTCTGCATCTGGTTATCTGGTCTCTTAGGAGAGACAGTACTTGAGATACACAAGTACCTTTCATTATCTTCCCAATAAGGAAGGGTGGGATTATAATCAATTGGTATTTCTCAAATGAAAACTAACCAGTGTTCATTCCAATAATTGGGCTGGGAATTAATTAGACTGATTCTGTGTCATGAACTGAGAATGAAATAGTAATACACAATAATAAAGGTATTAAGCACATGGGTTCTTACTTACAAATTATTATCAGAATAATTGGAAGAAAGATAAATCGACATATCATGAGCTTATCGTAAATTCATAAAAAATACAACTGCTTAATATGCTTAAAGCAGTTTTTCTTATAAAGAAAAAGATAATGAGAATATTTAGCACTCGGACGGAAATCGGAAGAAAAGGTCATTCACTGTGACTGTTCAGCTGCAGACATCTTCACTTCCTTCCACAAATGTATAACTTGCAACAATTCCAAATGTATTCCGATTGATAAAGGAAAGAGCAAACACCTGTAAATTCTTTTTTTTACAAAAATGTCATAAATTTAAATTATATTTTAGCTTTAAAATATTTAAATCTTACTGTGATCAGAAATACAATAAATCTTTGCGTTGAAGAAAAATATAATCAAATCAAATCAAAATATACATCGATTTTCACAATAATTGGCAGAGTGAACACTGCAATATCTTTCCATCAGTTGATATACTGAGCCATATTTCCACTTTTCTATCCCTGACTGGATTGATCAATGGTTAGATATTAGCAATAACTAAATTATTAATATGCTGTCAGTGAACTGAATATTAATGAGAAACTTCACATTGCCGTTTTAACGAGCATGTGTCGAAATAAACAGTAATTATTGGTGAAATATCATTAGATATCTCTTAATCGATGAGGCTGTGATTACTTTGATTTTTGAAATGAGTAGTATTCCAATATTTCCAATAAGCATGGGATGGAAAATCGATGCTTTTTGGTATTGAGCTAAAAATTTTTATTGTAGTATTGGCAGTAATACTAAATGGATTAAATTATGATGTGCATCACACCTTACTGAATACTTTCACGTTTTCTCACAGATTTCTAGTCCACTCTTCAGATTAAGAAGGGTAATTTTGGCTCAGCACATCAGTAACTGCAAACATTTTCAACACATCTCCAAAGTTATTAATCTTATAATTTAAAAATATCAAAAAAAACCTCTGTAAATGTCATTGACTCTATCTTTAGATTATAGTCAAGTTCATTCTCTACTTATGTTCTTCCTATTTATGACACCAGTGGCTAAATATTGATTAGATTAAATGTCATATGAGTGAGATATTAGTTTTCTCTCAAAGATCTGTGCAGCATAGGAATGGGTCCTTTGGCCCATAACGTTGTGCTGAAGATAATGCAAAAGAACTCATCCCTTCTGCCTATCCTTGGTCCATATCCGTCCAAATTATCTTAATGAACATTAAATAGCCTTAATATATCTGCCTCCACCACCAACCCTTGAAGTTCATTCCAGATTCCTACCACTCCCTGTGTAAAATATAATTGCCCCTCACATGCCCCTTGAATTCCCCCCCCCCACCCCCACACCCCCCCCCCCCCCCCCCCGCCTTAAATGCATGCCTCATAGTTTTGACGTTTCAACTCTGGGAGAAACTTCCTGACTGTCAACCCTACCTATGTATCTCATGATTGTATAGACTTCAATCAATTCTTGCCCAAGCCACCGCCACTCCACAAAAAAAACAGCCTCTCCAAATCCAGGCAGCACCTTGGTAAACGCCCTCTGTGCCATCTCCAAGGCCTCCATATCCTTCCTGTAATGTGGCGAACAGAAGTGAATACAATACTTTCAGTATGCCTTAACCAAAATCTTACAAAGTTGCAAAATGATATCCTGACTCTTGTAATCAGTTCCCTGACCAATAAAGGCAAGCATGCCATTTGCCTTCCTTCCCACCCTATCTACTTGCATGGACACTTTCAGGGAGCCATGGTCTTGAACGCCAACATCCCTTTGAACAACAAAGCTGTTCAGGGTCCTGCCATTGACTATCTACGTTTCCTTAATATTTGAGCTCCCAAAGTGAGACACCTCACACTTGTATGGATTAAACTTTACCTTTAATTTCTCTTCCCATATCTGAAGTTTATCTTTTTCCTGCTGCATTATTTGACAACCTTCTACATTATTCACAACTGCACTGAACTTTGTATCATCTGCAAGCTTATTAACTCACCCAATTAGATTTTAATTCATGTCTCTTCTATATATTTGTATCGTAACCAGAAGGGTTCCAGCACAAATCCCTGTGGAAAAAAGAGAGAAAATGAGGGAAATGCAGAATTATTGAATAAATGAGGTTTTTCTTCAATGACAAAATAATTCTGATGAATAATCTCTGAAGTTGTGATTTATGTTTTAAATTAACCCAATATTTTAATTCTCAGTTTACTGATCTTAATGAATATCCAGTACAAACTGCTTTGAATATATTGAATCATTTTAACTGTTGAGTTCTAACATTAATTATTATTTGATTGTCATTTCAATTCTCACACCATCATGAGATTCACATTTTAGTTGAATCCATTATTTCTTAGTGCCCGTATCATAATGAAATATTAACATTCTTTTCAGATCAACACACCTGCAATCAACCAAAGTTTTCTCACACAACACTCATAGTAACAATCTCATTCTCTTTCATCTGAATTCTAATATTAATGGAAAGATTATTAATCAGCCTTATCAATTAAGAGATTTCAATACCGACAAACTGCAGGCTAAACTCAGACAGGAATTTACAGCTCAGTGACAGCTGAAGCCAGGTACCAACTCGAATACACCTCCTCTTACCGTCCCCTCGACCATGACCTCACCCCCATCACCAAACCATCATTTCCCAGACCATACAGTTGAGGGCATCTACCACCTACAGCTTCCAACCTCATAGTTCGGGAACCCCGCACTGCCTGATTCTACCTCCTACCCAAGTTCCACAAGCCTAACTACCCTAGCCGCACTATCGTCTCAGCCTGCTCCTGCACCACTGAACACATCTGCACCTACCGAGATACTGTCCTATACCCCTGGTCCAGGAACTTCCCACATACATTTGGGACACCACCTATGCCCTCCATCTCATCCAAGACTTCCGTTTCCCCGACCCCCAAGGTCTCATCTTCATAGTGGAAAATAAGTCCCTCTACACCTCCACCGACATTGACCAGGGCCTCCAAGCCCTCCGTTTCTTTATCTCCCTATATCCCCACCAGCACTCTTCCACTGACACCCCAATTCGTTTGGCTGAACTGATACTCAAACTCAACAATTTTTCCTTCGAATCCTCCCACTTCCTCCAGACCAAAGGTGTAGCCATGGACACCAACTAGGAGAAAGTGAGGACTGCAGATGCTGGAGATCAGAGCTGAAAATGTGTTGCTGGAAAAGCGCAGCAGGTTAGGCAGCATCCAAGAATCTACGTTTCGGGCACTGAAGAAGGGCTTATGCCTGAAACGTCGATTCTCCTGCTCCTTGGATGCTGCCTGACCTGCTGCGCTTTTCCAGCAACACATTTTCAGCATGGACCCCAACTATGCCTGTCTCTTTGTTGGCTACCTAGAACCGTCCATCTTCCAGTGCCACACTGGTACCAGTCCCCACCTCTTCCTCTGCTACATTGATGACTACATCAGCGCTACACGGTACTCATGCGAGGAGGTTGAGCAGTTCATCAACTTCACCAACATATTGCACCTCCACCTGAAAGTCACCTGGATCATCGCAGGCACTTTCTTCCCCTTTCGAGACCTCTCCATCTCCATCCACGAGGACGAAATCAACACTAACATTTTTTTTACAAACTCACTGACTCCCACAGCTATTTGGATTATGCCTCCGCCCACCCTCCCTCATATAAAAATGCTATCCCGTATTCACAATTCCTCCACCTTTGCTGCATCTGCTCCCAGTTCCATCACAGATCACACAAGATGGCCTCTTTCTTGTTCGACTGAAATTTGCCCTACCACACAGTTGACGATGCATCTCATCCAGGCCCCGCATCTTCGCCTTTGAAACCCACCCCTCCAAATGTAACAAGGGCAGAAATCCCCCAGTCTTTACCTTCCTCCCCAGCAACCGCCACATAAATCGCATCACCTGCTGACATTTCTGCCACCTACAAATGGACCCCACCACCAGGGATATATGTCCCTTCCCACCTCATCCGATTTCCGCAAAGACCTTCGCTCCGCATCCAGCTGGTCAGGTCCATGACCATACCAACACACCCACCCCTCCTGGCACCTTCTCCTGCCACTGCAGGAATTGCAAAACCTGCGGCCACACCTCCCCCCATCTCTGTAGAAGGCAACAAAGTGGCGTTCCACATCCATCAACGTTTCACCTGCACTTTCACACGTCATTTATTGTAGCTGTTGCTCCCGATGCGGTCTCCTCTCCATTGTGGAAACTGGATGCCATCACGAAGCGTGCTTCAGGGAACATCTCCGGGATACCCACACCAATCAATCCCACTGTCCCGTGGCTGAACATTTCAAACCCCCATCTCACTCTGGCGAGGACATGCAGGTCCTGGGCCTCCTCCATCGCCACTCCCACACCACCCTATGCCTTATCTTCATCCTTGGAGCACCACAACCCCAGGACATCAATGTGGACGTCACCAGTTTCCTCTTTTCCCCTTCCCCCACTTACCCCAGTTCCAACTTTCCAGCTCAGCACCGTCCTCATGACCTGTCCCATCTGCCAATCTTCCTCTCCATCTATGCGCTCCACCCTCCTCTCTGACCTATCACCTTTACCACACCTCCATCCACCTATTGCACTCTCAGCTGCGTTCTCCCCAGCCCCACCCCACGTCATCCCCTTGTCTCTCCACCCCGAGGCTTCCAGCCTCATTCTTGAAGTAGGGATCCAGTCTGAAACATCAATTTGTCTGCTCCCAGCAACACACTCTGAACTCTGATCTCCAGCATCTGCAGACCTCACTGTCTCCAAATATTTGACTTGTTAATCCCAGCTACAGAGACACCAGCAAGTTTGTATTTGGGAGAAACTTTTCAGCTGCTCCCACGTTGGATAGAAATAACTCGTTCATTCAATCGGCTAACACACCAAAGTGTTCACAATGGAGAAAGACCATTTCCTTGCTCGATGTGTGGGAAGGGATTAAATCAGTCATCCACTGGACTGAGACACCAGCAAATTCACACTGGGGTCGGGGGCTGGATATTGTTCACCTGCTTCCAGGGATTCATCCAGTCACCCAGCCTACTGAGGCCACTACTGAGTTCACACTGCGAAGAAACCAATACATCTGCTCTGTGTGTTGGAAAGAATTCAGTTAGGGATCCAACCTGAGGATACACCAAGAAATTCACACTGGAGAGCGAAACCGTTCACTTGCTCCACGTGTGGGGACGGATTCACTCAGATAATCCACCTCTGTATACAATGGTGAACTCACAATGGGAATACACCATTCACCTGTTCTGTGTGTAGAAAGGGATTCAGTCAGGTATTTAACCTGCTACCACACCAGCGAATTCACACTGTAGAGAGACCATTTAGTGGCTTTGATTGTAGGAAAGCATTCATTGTGTCACCCAAACTGCTGAGATGCCAGCGAATTCATAAGTGGGCATAGTGTAGGGTTTTATATTCTTTTATTTACACCGAGTAATTAAAAATGGTCTTTGGCAGTTAAGATGTTAACACAATTGTGTATCTGGAAGACCTGGTTTTAGAAATAATCAACATTGTGTTGTATACAGACACATTCTTATTGGGTAAAGGCAATCAATCTACACAGTGTGTGAACAGGGATGTCTGGTTCAAAAGGAATGGTTAAATACCCAGGAGTTCATTGAGTGATAGCAGGAGGTGGATTTTGAACTCATTAACATCCATTCCAAACAATGCATTCTGCGGTTTGTTTCTGATGATGTTTGGAAACACCGTCAGTCTGCTTATCTTATGGAGACAAAAACAATGTTGATCAGATTTCTGTTAAATACGTGGCAAACAAGTTGATATCATATCTCAAAAGCAACTGACTTTCTTCTGAAGGGCTTTCCATCTCACTCTGAAATCAGCTTCAACATTTTCTTTCTGGAAAGACGTTCAGGATTTCAATAAATCTATTTAGTGGAAGAAATTCTCGTCCAATCTTTTCTTTATCATTCACTAATGGGTTTGAAGCTCTAACTAAAATTGTTGATTAACGCAAAAGAGGGAATTTCCCTGTTTCCCTGATTTAGTCACTTCAGCCCTCACGTTATGTGAAAATCGCTTTTGTTCACTTTTAAACTTGTATAGTTCTGGTCCAGAATTTTCAAATCTCATGAATAAACATTAATTCTCTCTATCATCCCAATGAAACCGTTTGCATCTTTTCTGATATTTTTATGTCTCAGTAAACCACGTTCCTGGGCTTTCTAATATCTTGCTATCCAGGAAGCAGTATCTGTTCCCTTCCTAACATCTTCACATGTCTTTGGTGGAGAATGAGGACAAGGATTACAGACAATGCTGCCTCTGAGGGTGACCTAAAGATTTTACAGTTACACTATGAACTCTTTTCTTTTAAAATACGTGTTTTCTTTTTAAAAACTCTAATTAGATAAAGTATTATCTATCTAGTTCATGAACATTGTATCCATGGAGATGAAAATTATCTATCACTTCCTTTATTCTTCCACGGAATGTTCGAAAGGTTTGTTAGGCCAACATCTCTAAATCCCGTGCCCTGAGTGAGTCTCAGCTATTTATAAAGGCGACTGAAGTTCAAATACCTCATCGTGGATCTACAGTCATTCCAGTGCAGACTGGTTCTGGACAGTAAATACCATCACCAAAGGACACCGTGGATCAGAAAGCAACACTTTCCACATAGTAATTGTCGTAGCTATTGTGCATCGTATATCTGTGTTCTTGCCCACTTTGTTCATCACTTCATGTGTACCTGTATTGAGTTCTACTGCATGAGTAATTTTTGAATAGAGACAATCCCTTCACCTCTTATTCGAAACTCCATGGAGCATTGAATAATTGTACACATCTGCTTCCAGAGGACATTACTGGGATGAATCAGTGATCATTCCCCACGTATCCCAAAAGGCAAGGATTTCCTTCTCCAGTTTAAGAGATCATTACAGCACCGAGCCCCATACGCGTGTTCATTAAAACCAAATCAGTTGCAGCAAGATTTTCAGGCTACGATTTTGCAATCTGCTTGCATTGGTTGTCCCAAAAGTTACTTGCCACATTGTGGTATGTTTTTTGAATGATAGTATTTTCTGAATCTCCAGCAATGACATTTCAATTTTGTCAGAGCACTATCATTCGCTGTTCTATCTTTCCCTTATGGTTCCCAGTTTAATATCCTGTATTTTTGCAGTTTATTTTACTTTTTCATCTATTTCAATTAATCTCGCTCCTGCTTACCAATCCGAGAGAATGCCATAATTGTGTTAATTTATATATAGCGCAGCTGTCGGCCGTGGTGACCAAGTGGAAAGGCATTGGTCACGTGAACCAAGTAGCAGTATGCGGGCTGGTGGAAACTGGCCATCCTTTCACAGTCACATTTAAAACATTTAAGATAATCTTTACCCAAATCATATTGGCAGAAAATCAGGAGAAAAAAAACGAAAGAACTGCCGATGATGAAAACCAAACAAAAACAGAGGTTGCTGGAAAGTTTCGTAAAGCCTGGCAGCATCTGTGGAGGGACCCAGTGGATCTGAAACGTTAACTGTGATTCATCTGCACAGGTGCTGCCAGCTTTGCAGAGGTTTTACAGAAATTTCTGTTTTTGTTTGAGATTGGAAGATGTTCCAACATGTTATGAGAACAGGGCTTTCCACAAAAAACAGACAACACGGACCTGGTAGTGTGACATGAGATAGAATTAATGAAAAAGTCGGGAGTGTGGTATTGGAAATGCTCAGGAGGTGAGGCAGAATCCGAGGAGCAGGAGAATTGACATTTCAGGCATAAGGTCTTCATCAAGAATGAGGTTTGTGAGTCGGCCTGAGGGACACTGTTGAAGCCAGGTGCCAACTCGCAGACAGCCCCTCTTACTGCCTCCAATCACAACCTCACCTTCCATCAACAAACCATCATCTCCCAGACCATCCACAAGCACACCACCCCTGGGGATCTCGCATCCACATGCTCCAAACTCATTGTCCGTGATCCCCGCACTGACCGATTCTACCTCCTTCCTAATATTCACAAAACGGACTGCCCCAGTCGACCCCTTGTCTCAGCCTGCGCCTTTACCACCGGACTCATCTCTTCCTACCTCGACACCATCTTGTCTCCCCAGTCCAGGAAATCCCCATCTACGTTCATGACACCCCCTATGCACATCACCTCCTCCAACATTTTCGTTTCCCTAAACCCCAACGTGTCATCTTCACTGTGGACATCCAGTCGCTGTGCAAATCCATTTGCCAAGACGAAGGTCTCTAAGTCTTGCATTTCCACATCTCACGCCGTTCCACCCAGCACCCTTCCAATGACACGCTCATCCATCTGGCTGAACTGGTCCACACACTTAACAACTTCTCCTTCCAATCCTCCCACTTCCTCCAAACCAAAAGGGATAGCCATGGGCAACTGCATGGGATCCAGCTATGCCTGCCTGTTTGTCAGATATGTGGAAATGTCCAGCTTCCGTAGTTACACAGCTCCCATACTCCACCTGTTGATGAATGTATTGGCGCCACTTTGTGCTCCCACGAGGAGGATGAACAGTTCACCAACTTTACCATACCTTCCACCCGGACCTCAGATTCACCTGGATAATCTTGGCAACTTTCGTCCCCTTCCTGGATCTCTCCATCACCATCTCTGGCGACTGAATAATCACAGACATACACTACAAGCCCACAGACTCCCACAATTACCCAGACTGCACGTCCTCCACCCTATCTCATGTAAAAAACGCCATTCCTTATTCCAAATTCCTCCACAACATCTGTTCCCAGGATGACAAATTGCACCTCAGAAAGTCCCAGTTGGTCTCCTTAGTTCAAGATCGCAAACTCCCTTCCCACTTGGTTGACGATGCCTTCCAGTGCATCTACTCCACTTCACCACCACCACCCTTGAACTCCTTCGCTCCCAATGCAACAAGCGCAGAACCACCTGGTGTTCACCTTCCACCCCACCAACCACTGCAAAAAATGCATCATATCCCGCCACTTCTGCCACCTCCAAACAGACCCCACCAACAAAGATATATTTTCCTTCCCACCCCTCAGCAGTCTGAAAAGACCATTCCCTCCATAATGCCCTCATCAGGCCCACACCACCTCCCCACCAGCCCACGTCACTCTCCTGGCACCGTTCCCTGCCGCTGCAGGAATGGTAAAACCAGCGCCCCCACCACTGTCCTCATCTCTGTCCAAGGCCCAAAGGGATCCTTGCACATCCATTGTAAATTCACCTGTACCGCTACCAACATCATCTACTGCATTCGTTGCAACATTGTGGTCTCCTCTACATCGGGTAGCCAGGACATCAAACTGATCATTTCATAGAACATTTCTGGGATGCCCGCACCCAACAACCCCAACGCCCCATGATTGAATACTTCAAATCCTCTCCCCACTCCATCAAAGACGAACCGGTCCTGGGCCCCGTTCACCGCCAAACCATTACCATCCAACGCCTGGAGGAGGAACGCCACATATTCCTTCTTGGGACCCTAACACCAAATAAGATAACTGTGGATTTGAACAGTTTCCTCATTTCCCCTACCCCAAGCCCAAGCCTTCAACTCGACACCACCCTCTGGACCCATTTTCTCACTGCCCCCTCTGACGTATCACATTCTCCCTCACCTTCATCCATCTATCGCTTTCCCAGCAATCTCCCCCCAACCCCACACCCCTACCATTTATCTTTCAGCCCCAACTCACAAACCTTATTCCTGATGAAGGGCTTATGCCTGAAACATGAATTCTCCTGCTCCTCGGATGCTGCCTGACCTGCTGTGCTGTTCCAACACCACATTCCCGACTGTGCTCTCCAGCAAATGCAGTCCTAACTTTCTCCTAGGAATAATCCATGACCTCATAGTGAAGGTGCCCCGGGATTGCAATGATCAAAGTGTGACTAAGTTTTGCGTTTATTTTGGGTGAGGGCAGGCTGGATCTGAGACGGCCGCCTAACACTTAAACAACGGGAACGGTATCTGATAGCGAAGTTAGGGCGGGCTGAAGTGAAGCGGAAAATTCTGTCAGAAGGTGGGTCAGTAAAACTGCATCACATCAGTTGTAAAAGACATGCAGAAGGAGCAAAGCATCTTCAGTGCAGGCACAATGACAGGTAAAGTCGAAAGGAAACAATACGACACACTGAGATGGAGTGGAATTACTTATGTGAAAGAGTTCGATATATAAGCTCTTTTACATACAGACTGAACTCACCTTGGAAAAAGGAATTTCCTGCAGTATAACGGCGATATTTGCCTGCAACGTCACAATGCTGAGAGACGATGACATAGTTTCTTCTGTAGCAGCGTGGTCTAGTGAAAGCATGATCGGCCCATCAACCAGAATTCAATACTTCAAAGCTCTCCTCTGCGCTGTACAACTTATTTGCTGTTCGTGTAGTCAGATCTCAATCGCTTCAAAGTGCATCTTCTTCTGCTTCCTGCTTCACGTCAACACTTGAAACCTGAACAAATCCACAATGTTTCCATTTTCACCCATTGTTTGGAACTCCTGAGCTGACACAGGTACGAGTGAACGATTGGCCTTCTCGAGCGCTCTCACTCTGGTATGATCTGAATGATAAAGTGCACTGTGTCTGATCCAGAGGACGCACTGTAGAATTTCCCCGCGCGGGACGGTGCTGCTTATCCCATCCCCGCGGACTGAGCTATCTCCATTGGCAGAGTATTCAGACATATCCCTCCACTTACAGACAGTGTCAGAGGACGGAAGCACGGATTCGCTCTGAAGCTTCCTCGCACTGGCACATCCAAGTGCATCAGCCGCTGGAACTTAGCAACTTTGATTCTGAAATTCCTCCAAATATCATTTATGTGAGACAGAGAGAATGATGCTGATCTGATGGGAATGGGAGAAAGGGGTTTGCGGAACATGTCTTCCCTCGGTAAAATTCAAATAAGTGCAATTTTATGTAGCCTGTTTTGTGTTCAGAATCCATCTTCACACAGTAATCCTGCAGAAAGCTTTTGCGTCAGGGGCGTCCGTTTCTTTGCTGCAATTGGGCAGCAATTAAAATCTGAGCCCCAACTGTTCCAGATGAAGAGACTCCAAGTGTAACCCTCATTCAATGAGATCCATCCCCACAGCCCTGAGCTGCAAGGCTGCATGCAGTCCAAAAAGGAAGGGAGGGTTAAAAACGAGCCATTGTTTGTCCCTCAGCCGCTCTGTCCCAGAGACATGGAGATGAACAGCAGCAACGTGGGACGTCAGTCATGTGCCGATAGAAGCCCTTTAGCTTATCGAGTCCACGGCAACTGTCCATTGTTTGCTTCTCTTTGAGGTTATTCATCATGGGTGGTGTTGTTCTAATAATGGGGAACTGTGTCTGTGTTGAAATGTTGTCTCCAATATGGTGATCCACATGTCATTTACGGCTTTTCACTCAAGCTGTTTTATTTGCTATTGAAGTTTAGCCATTTCTACAGACCATAGAGAGCTGGAATCTACAGTCCCTCTGTATCTTTCCCTGGACATTGATTTTGGCTCCCTAGTGTATCGAGTGCTGGCATTGTGAAGCTCAGAAACAGTGAAATGGTGTGTGTCAGGCTGTTGTTCACTTCTTGGTATGTCCCATGTGATGGTCCCTGGGATGTTTCAGAAATTATGAGACACATCCTTGTAACTTGGTCTGTACCTGTATTTGTTCCTCTCAGGAGATCTTGCGATTGAGGAAGCCCCTTAAGTAAAGGACCAGGCATCGAAAGTGTGTGACAATGCTGTCACTTAAAAAAAAGATTATTATTTTCTTTTTTTAAATAATAAAAGATCTTAAAGGCCAAACTGCCGACTGAAAACGGCTCAAGTAATTACCTTACGACGTTTTTAGGGTTGTTCATAAATAGTAGTCACAACGGCCTAGTAACTTATCCCCAGCTGCTACTCTGTCTGAAACCTGACTTGATGCTGTTTCCTCCTGAATTGGAGAACTGTATGGAAGAATGTCTGTCTGAATGCTCCATTTTGCCAAGGGGCGTGTTTATGGGATGTAGGTATATTGGAACAATTCATTTGCAGAAGGTATTGTATCCATTATTCGGTTATGATTTACAATAGCTAAATTACTATAAATTCCTCTTCATTTTGTATGGATTTCCATTAGAATGTTTAAGTATGTTGTGTTTTGTTTAATTGTGAGTGGTTTGACTAATCGCATCACACCTGGAACTCCCACTTCACATGTACCTTTAAAATAAGGAAAGTTTAGCATCCAAGCTACACTCTTAAAATAGTTTGCGGCAGTCTTGGTTGGTCAAAAGCAAACTCTGGACTCTTGTCTGGTCCTAAATCGATAATACTAAATTGGATTTAGAATTACAGTCCCTACAGTGTGCAAACAGGCCATTCGACCCAACAAGTCCACACCAACCCTCCGAGGAGTAACCTACCAAGACCCATTCCTCCACCCTATTATTAATCATTTACCCCCACAAAGACTCCTAAACCACACATCCCTGAAAACTACAAACAATTTAGCATGGCCAATTCACCTGAGATGCAAATCTTTGGGTTGTGGGAGAAAACCAGACAATCCAGAATAAGCTCATGTAGACACTGGAGTGTATGCACCAGGAGACTATTGGGTTCAAAGGTCACGTATGGTAGTTGTTAGTGTCTTTTATTCCGGATGTTGAATCCTGTTGGTTTAAACAGTGGTTTGTGTATAAAGGTTCTTTCAGTCACTAAGAGTTCTCTGGGTGTGAAAGAAGTGAAGTTGGGGGTTTTACAAAAGGTAATGAAGGCAAAGCTGTAGGAATTGACAGACAAGCTGGATTTGGGGTTGTGTTTGTCTGTGAGAAAATGAGAGATAATTACAGCTGTAGCTCGGCAATTACATTTGGTGGAAACGCCATCAGACCCTTTCGAAATGGCTAGAATTCAATTTCAAATGAGGCACTTTGAACATGAGAAGGAATTGAAACAGTTTGAATTATGATGAAAAGTAGAAATAAAAGGAAACGAAATGCAGAAGAAAAAGAGAAAAGGAGAGAAGAAAAGCAGAGTGTTTCAACTTAAACAGTTAGCAATTAGAGATGAAATTTGACATAGAGGGCAGAGGTAAAGGTAGACAGTCGGCTGGATGAGGAGGATAGTGAGGATGAGCAACCCTATAGTCGCCAATGGTCTAATGGACTTCTGTTCAAATACATCCAGACATTATTTAAATTTGATGAGAAGGATGGGGAAGCCTTTTTAATTTCATTTGAGAAAGTGACTAATGCAGTGGCAAGTGACCATATGGATTCAGTTTATCCAAACAAGGCTGATAGGTATTTGCATCCCTATTGGAGACGATAACTGGGGAATAGGAGGAGGTGGAGAAAGCCATCTGAAGTGCATATGAGCTTGTGCCAGAAGCTGTCAGACAGTGTTTCAGGGATCTAAAAAAAGGTCCCTGTTTAAAAGTACATTGAGTTTGAAAGGATCAAACAGTGTAATTTTGAAAAGTGAGCAAGGGTATTAAAAACAGAGCAAACCTATGACACTGTTAGAGAGATTCTTATTTCGGAGAAGTATAACAATTCACTTCCTGCAGTCGTGAGAACTCGTGTGGAAGAGCAGAGAGTTAAAATGGCAATATTAGAAGCTAAAATGGCAGATGATAATGATTTCGTTCAGAAATCAAAGTTTGGTTTCTGTGAGAGATTGAGAAGAATGTGTGAGATCTTCTTAAAACATATACCTATGAAAGTAAGGTTTACTGACATAGGCCAGGAGTACCAGGTAAAGAGGTTACAGCATTGAGAGGTACAGAAGTATGTAATTCTTTTATGCTGAGACATGAGGAGCTATGTCATTCAGAAGGACTATTGGAGAGATGAGAAGTGCTCCATTATGTAACGTGTATTTGGAGTGTCTTGTGGAAACACCAACAGATTTATTCCACAATGGGGAATGAGGCCTTGAGCTTGGTGTTGGCCTTACAACATTTCAGCTTTTAAATTGCGAATAACAAAGCTGAGACAAATCTTTATCGCTGATCATGGTCCCTTACAGTTTTTGGAGAAGTTTAAGGAGTAGAATGCCAGTATGTTTCAATTGAGCTGATTATTGCTGCCATTCAATTTGAAATTATACAGGTGACAGTGCGAGAAAATCCAAGATTTGACACCTTGGATGAAGAAAGACAAAGGCATTCTGTGGCAAGAGTAAAATGACTGAAATTGAAACGCGTTGTGAACATTTGTATGCTCAGAGTCATATAATATATATGCATTTCAGTCTGCTAATAGAGGAAGATGAGGAGGTCTAAAATGAATCCACCTTTGTATATTGATGGATTATTTTAGTAAAGGTGGAGTCATGAGGATACGATCACTGTAAAAAAAGATTATATTCTCTTGGGTTTTTCTTTTTGAAGAGAGTTTTTTAAAGGCAGAGGTGCAGAACTGCTGTCTGAAAACAGTTTAAGTTAATAACTGAGAAAACCTTTAGGTTTCATTAAAATGGTGGTAACAATGGAAGGGAAGCAGCCAACTCTCCCAGACCAGGTTTTCTCGTTTTGTTTTGTTCCCGGGTTTTCCAGGAACAGCTTCCCAAGCTACACTTTACCCAGGAACAGAGTGTGAGGGGACCCTGACTGAACAAATGGCTGGTTACAGAGCGGTGTCACCTCCTTTAACACGAGGATGGTGCTGCCAGTGGCTGTTAGGGTCACAGTTTCATTCAGTTTCTGTGATCTGGAACTTTCCAGGCAGGACTGGGTGACATATCCATCATCTCCCAGTATCTCAATATCAATGTCACCATTCGGTGAGTGAGGATGTATATGGTGGATGAGGTAAATACATTGTTTCTCCCACAGCAGAGAGCTACCGGGTGTATCCTTATTTTCCCACTATAGTGGTGTACATTGCATCTGAGGAGTAGCCATGTCAATGGGGAGAGGTAGAGGAACTGAAGGAGCTCTCTCTCAATTAATGTTACAGTGTGTCCATGCACAGTGCGTCATGTTCGTGGATACCCCTGTCCTGACAGCAGCCACATTTCCTTCATTCAGAAGCAGGCAGCCATTCTTATCATCTTCGGGTCTCCAGGTAAAAAGGAATGAACGTATCTTGGATAAAGACCGTCCCCTTCATACACATTTCAAAACATCATCCCACCACCAACCAACCAAAACAAAATATTCCATGTGTACGGAGAGCAATGGCGTCACTTGCAGCGTCAAGAAGCAGACGATCAGGGATGAAGCAAAACCTCCCATGTCTGAACGGATCTGAGTGAACCCCCCAGTACACAGTATCATTAAGTCCTGTAATCCCTCTCCATTTCAGTAGCATACTGCCTTCCATTATTCCTGTAAATGAATAACAGGTTATATCATGTTATATTCCAACTGCCAAACTATAATCCGTTGCTTGTACCAAATCTGTATCTCTCTTGATAATGTAATCTCTTCCTTATCACAGCGACATCACCAAAATCAGTATAGGTACATCTGTTCCATCCCACTGATCATTGATATAGACTATACATTTTTGAGGACCCAACGGTGGTCGTTATGTGACTCAAAATTTGACGACCTGTCCAACTGATTAAGACTGATTTATACGAAGTGCCTGCTTCCTGTTTGATAAGCAGTCCTGCCCCATTCCTGTGTCACGCATTCGAAGGGCTGAATAAGAATGAGGATCATTGCTGATGTCATCTCTACTCCACCATTGATTACAATCATGGCTGATGTCACCTCTGCTGCACCATTGAATTATCACCTTCGGTTCTGTCTTCAGACATCTAGAACATAGAACATAGAACAATACAGCACAGAACAGGCCCGTCGGCCCACGATGTTGTGCCGAACTTCTAACCTAGATTAAGCACCCATCCATGTACCTATCCAAATGCCGCTTAAAGGTCGCCAATGATTCTGACTCTACCACTCCCACGCGCAGCGCATTCCATGCCCCCACCACTCTCTGGGTAAAGAACCCACCCCTGACATCTCCCCTGTACCTTCCACCCTTCACCTTAAATTTATGTCTCTACGCGTTTTAGATACTTGCAGTATGTTTGGTGATCAAGGAGCCATTATCCAGAAAAAGTCGTTTCTCAATCCACAAACACGGATATTTTCGCATAAACTTGGCTTTGCTCAATGTCACCTTCTGTCCGTACCCCTCAACACGATGACAAATTGAAGCTGCTCCGTGTGAGGCTCAAACTTAAAACTTCGGCACAGCACAGCCCACTATACTGGAACAGAGTTACCGTGCACTGGTCACCTGCAGCACAGGAGCAACACATTAATGCTTACCTCCACATTCCTGGTTGTACCTTAACGTTTGGGAAATCGAGTTTCTCTGATTCCATGGCTAGTAACGGGGATTATACGATCATCTTCACCAGTGGTTCTGACCCAAAGTGAGGACAGTAGTGAGCTACTCATTGCAAAAATGGGTAGATTGTTGAAATATACAATTTCAACATTTGCCTTCACTAACCAATGAGCATGTTGTTTTGTTTTTAATCTGTAGAAATCTTAAAATTTTTATCTTGAACAGACTCAATGACAGATCTCCATTTTGTCTCTGGCATCAAATTCCAAAGTGTAAACCCCCTCTGAATTCTTCCACCTCAGTCTGCTGTTTGAGAAGTGTTCCTGTTGTGGGAAATGCACTTCCACCATGTGTCAACTGCTGCTCCCAGCATGCGCTCTTGCACTGCACGCATTTTCCTTCTGACACTTGCTCACTGTGTTGCTGTGATCATGCAGTGACTTGGTATCACACAGCCCTGGAAAATGATACAGATCAAGGTTTTTGCATTGCTGAATTCAATTGTCAGTTTAGCCTTATTTTGGATTTTGAAATTGTCTGTCCTGAACACAAGTGCGTGTCAAAAATATCTGAGTGGAAGAAAGGTGTTCTGAATAATGACATTGAGCACTATGCACTCTCCTCCAGTCTGGAAAACAATTCCTCACAGGCAATTTAATCGACAATAGGTTTATAAGTAGGCCATTCTGCCCTTCGAGCCAGCACTACCATTCATTATGATCATGGCTGATCATCCTCAATTAGTATCCTGTTTCTGCCTTATCCCCATAATCCTTGATTGCACTATCCTTAAGAGCTATATCCAACTCTTTCTTGAAAGAACGCCTCCTGCCGTCTCGGGTTCATCATTCTGTTGACTTCAAATCTTCACACAATTCAACAGAATTTGTTACATAGTCATTTCTTCGTTTTTGTTCAGATCACTGTAAGCAGAGTGTCACAGTGGGAATGCGCATTCAGCTGCCTTGTTCAAGCTCCCCCCACACTCACTCCCTCACTGTCACCTTGACCCCCTTACACTCATTCCATCACTGTCACCCTGACATCCTCACACTCACACCATCATCACCACACTGATCGCCTCAGACTCATTCCATCGCCTTCACCGTGACTCTCAAACTAACACTGTCAGCATCAACCTGTCCCCCACAAAATCACTCCAGCAATGTCAACCTGACCCGGTCACACTCACTCCATCACCGTCAACCTGACCCCCTCAAACTCACTCCATCACTGACACTCTGACACCCTCACAGTCTCTCCATCACCGTGACCCTGAAACACTCACACTCACTCTATCACTGTCACCCTGACCCTCTCACACTCACTCCATTACCGTCACACTGATCCCCTCACACTCACTCCATCACCGTCACCCTGACCCTTTCACACTCACTCCATCACCATCACCCTGGCCCTCTCACACTCACTCCATCACTGTCATCCTGACCCTCTCACACTCACTCCATCACCGTCATTCTGACCCCCTCACACTCACTCCATCAACGTCACCCTGACACTCTCACACTCACTACATCACCCTCACCCTGACCCCCTCACAGTCACTCCATCACTGTCACCCTGACCCACTCACACTAACTCCATCACCGTCACCATGACCCCCTCACACTCATTCCATCACTGTCACCGTGAATCCCTCACACTCACTCCATCATCGTACCCTGACCCCCTCACATTCACTCCATCACCGTCATCCTGAATCCCTCGCACTCACTCCATCACCGTACCCTGACCCCCTCAAACTCACTTCATCTCCGTCACCCTGACCCTCTCACACTCACTTCATTACCATCACCCTGACGCCCACACACATTCCATCATCGTCACACAGACCCCCTCACGCTCACTCCACCATCATCTCCTGGACCCTCGCACACTCACTCCAACACTGTCAACTGACCCCCTCACACTCATTCTATCACCGTCACCCTGACCCCTTCACACTCACTCCATCACTGTCACACAGACCCCCTCACACAAACTCCATTACCGTCACACTGATCCACTAACAAACACTCCATCAGTGCCACATTCAACCCCTCACAATCTTTCCATCACGGTCACACACATCCCCTCATCATATTCACCCAGTCCCAATCACACTCACTCCATCACCGTCACCCTGACATCCTCACACTCACCCATCATCGTCACACTGATCACCTCACACACACTCCATCACCGTCTCACTGATCCTCTCACACTCACTCCATCACTGTCGCCATGACCCCATCACACTCACTCCATCCACATTACCCTGACCCCCTCACACTCACTCAATCACTGTCACCCTGACAGCCTCACACTCATTCCGTCACCGTCACACTGATCCCCTCACACTCACTCCATTAACGTCACACTGACCCCCTCACACTAACGCCATCACCCTCAAACTGACTCCCTGACACTCAATCCAACAACATCACCTGACACCCTTACACACACTCCATCATAGTCACCCTGACCTCCTCACACTCAATCTATCAACGTCACACTGACGCTCTCACACTCACTCCAATATTGTCACCTTGCCCCCTCACACTCACTCCATCACAATCACCCTGACGCCTTCACACTCACTCCATCACTGTCACTCTGATCCCCTTACGCTCACTCCATTATTGTCACCTTGTCCCCTCACACTCACTCCATCATTGTCACTCTGATCTCCTCACACTCATTCCATCACCGTCACACTGACCCCCACACACTGACTCCATCACCGTCCCCCTTAAACCCTCACACTCACTCCATCACTATCACCCTGACCCCCTCACACTCACTCCATCACGGTCACCCTGACCCCTCACACTCATTCCATCACCGTCACACTGACCCCGACACACTCACTCCATCACCATCCCCCTGACCACCTGATAATCACTCCATCACCGTCACATGGAACCTCTCACACTCACTCCATCACCCTAACCCTGACCCCCTCATGCTCACTACATCGCTGTCACACTTACCGCCTCACACTCACTCCATTACCGTCATACTGACCATCTCACACTCACTCCATCACCGTCAGCCTAACCCCCTTACACTCACTCCATCGTTGTCACCCTGAATCTCTCACACTCACTCCATCACCGTCACCCTGACACTCTCACCCTCAATCTATCAACGTCACACTGACACCCTGACACTCGCTCCATCACTGTCACTCTGCCCCCCTCACACTCACTCCATCACCGTCACACTGACCTCCTCACACTCACTCGATCACTGTCACCCGGACCCCCTCATACTAATTCAATGATCATAACACTGATACCCTCACACTCACTCCATCACTTTTCCCCTGGCCCCCTCACACATCACTCCATCACTCTCACCCTGACCCCTTCACACTCACTAATTCACCGTCACCCTAACCCTCTCACACACACTCCATCGCTCTCACCCTAACCGTCGCACACTCAAGCCATCACCGTCACCATGACCCTCTCACACTCACTCCATCACTGTCGCCATGACCCCATCACACTCACTCCATCCACATTACCCTGACCCCCTCACACTCACTCAATCACTGTCACCCTGACAGCCTCACACTCATTCCATCACCGTCACACTGATCCCCTCACACTCACTCCATTAACGTCACACTGACCCCCTCACACTAACGCCATCACCCTCAAACTGACTCCCTGACACTCAATCCAACAACATCACCTGACACCCTTACACACACTCCATCATAGTCACACTGACCTCCTCATACTCAATCTATCAACGTCACACTGACGCTCTCACACTCACTCCAATATTGTCACCTTGCCCCCTCACACTCACTCCATCACAATCACCCTGACGCCTTCACACTCACTCCATCACTGTCACTCTGATCCCCTTACGCTCACTCCATTATTGTCACCTTGCCCCCTCACACTCACTCCATCATTGTCACTCTGATCTCCTCACACTCATTCCATCACCGTCACACTGACCCCCACACACTGACTCCATCACCGTCCCCCTTAAACCCTCACACTCACTCCATCACTATCACCCTGTACCCCTCACACTCACTCCATCACCGTCACACTGACCCCCACACACTGACTCCATCACCGTCCCCCTTAAACCCTCACACTCACTCCATCACTATCACCCTGACCCCCTCACACTCACTCCATCACCGTCACACTGACCTCCTCACACTCACTCCATCACTGTCACCCTGACACTCATTCCATCACCGTCACACTGACCCCGACACACTCACTCCATCACCATCCCCCTGACCACCTGATAATCACTCCATCACCGTCACACGGAACCTCTCACACTCACTCCATCACCCTAACCCTGACCCCCTCATGCTCACTACATCGCTGTCACACTTACCGCCTCACACTCACTCCATTACCGTCATACTGACCATCTCACACTCACTCCATCACCGTCAGCCTAACCCCCTTACACTCACTTCATCGTTGTCACCCTGAATCTCTCACACTCACTCCATCACCGTCACCCTGACACTCTCACACTCAATCTATCAACGTCACACTGACACCCTGACACTCGCTCCATCACTGTCACTCTGCCCCCTCACACTCACTCCATCACCGTCACACTGACCTCCTCACACTCACTCGATCACTGTCACCCGGACCCCCTCACACTAATTCAATGATCATAACACTGATACCCTCACACTCACTCCATCACTTTTCCCCTGGCCCCCTCACACTCACTCCATCACCGTCACCCTGACACGCTCACACACAGTCCATCAAAGTAACGCTGACCCCCTCACACACATCCCATCACAGTCACCCTAACCCCCTCACACTCACTCCATCAATGTCACACTGACCCCGACACTCACACCATTACTGGCACCCTGAAACCCTCACATTCACTCCATCACCGTCACCCTGACCCTCTCACACTCACTCCATCAACGTCACTTTGATCGGCTCACACTCACTCCATCAACGTCACAATGACACCTTTACATTCATTCCATCACCCTCTCCGTGACCCCCTGACACTCACTCCATTACTGTCACCCTGACCCCCTCACACACACACCATCAATGTTACCATGACCCCCTTACACTCACTCCATCGCTATCACCCTGACCATCTCACACTCACTCCATCACTGTCACCCTGACCCTCTCACACTCACTCCATCACCGTCACCCTAACCTCCACACACTAACTCCATCACCGTCACCCTGACCATCTCACATTCACTCCATCATCATTACCCTGACCCTCTCACATTCATTCGATCACCGTCACCAGGCCAATCTCACACTCACTCCATCACTGTCACACTGACCCCCTGACACTGACTCTATCACTGTCACCTTGACCCCCTCGTATTCACACCATCAACGTCACCCTGACCCTCTCACACTCACTCCATCACTCTCACCCTGACCCCTTCACACTCACTCATTCACCGTCACCCTAACCCTCTCACACTCACTCCATCGCTCTCACCCTGACCGTCGCACACTCAAGCCATCACCGTCACCATGACCCTCTCACACTCACTACATCACTGTCAATATGACCCACTCACACTCACTACATCACCGTCAAACTGCCCCTCACACTCACTCCATCACAATCACAATGACCCCCTCACACTCACTCCATCACCGTCACCCTGAACCCGTCAAACTCACTTCATCAACGTCACTCTGATCCCCTCACACTTACTCCATTCATAAACGTCACCCTGACTCCCCTGACACTCACTCCAACACCGTCACCCTGACACGCTCACGCACACTCCATCAATGTAACGCTGACCCCCTCACACTCACCCCATCACAGTCACCCTGACCCCCTCACACTCGCTCCATCAATGTAACGCTGACCCCCTCACACTCACTCCATCACCATCACCCTGACCCTATCACACTCACTCCATCAAAGTCACTCTGATTGGCTCACACTCACTCCATTAACGTCACACTGAAACCGTGACACTCACTCCATCACCCTCTCCGTGACCCCCGGCACTCACTTCATCACCGTCACCCTGACCCCCTCACACACACGCCATCAATGTCACACTGACCCCCACACTCACTCCATCACCGTCACACTGACCCTCTCACACTCACTTCATCACCATCCCCCTTAACCCCTCACACTCACTCCATCACTGTCACCCTGACCCCCTCACACTCACTCCATCACCGTCCCCATTAACCCCTCAGACTCACTACATCACCATCACACAGACACCCTCACACTCACTCTATCAGCATCACCGTGACACCATCACACTCACTCCATCGCCGTCACACTAACCCTCTCACACTCACTCCATCGCTGTCACCCTGACCCTCTCATACTGACTATGTCTCCATCACCCTGACTCTCTCACATTCATTCCATCACCGTCACTGGGCCAATCTCACACTCACTCCTTCACTGTCACACTGACCCCCAGACACTGACTCCATCACCGTCACCCTGACCCCCTCACATTCACTATATCACCATCACCCTGATCCTCTAACACTCACTCCATCACCCTCACCCTGACCCCTTCACACTCACCCTTTCACCATCACCCTAACCCTCTCACACTCACTCCATCACTGTCACCATGACCACCTCACACTCACTCCATCACCATCACCCTGACCCTCTCACACTCACTCCATCACCGTCAGCCTGACACCCTCACACTCACTCCATCAACGTCACTCTGATCCCCTCACACTCAATCTATCAACATCACACCGACACACTGACACTCACTCCATCAACCTCACCCTGACCCCCTCACAGTCACTCCATCACCGTCACACTGACCCTCTCACATAACAATCTCTCAACATTACACTGACACCCTGACACTCACTCCATCAACCTCACCCTGACCCCCTCACACTCACTCCATCACCGTCACACTGACCCTCTCACACTCACTCCATCACCGTCAAACTGAACTCCTCACACTCAATCCATCACTTTCCCCCTGACCCCCTCACACACACTCCATCACCGTCACCCTGATGCCCTCACACTCACTCCATCACTGTCACCCTGACTCCCACTCAATCACTCCATCACCGTCTCCCTTAACCCCTCACACTCACTCCATCACCGTCAACTTAATCCCTCACACTCACTCCATCACTGTCACCCTGACCCCCTCACACACACTCCATCACCATCCACCTTCACCCCTCACACTCACTCCATCACTGTCACCCTGACCTACTCACACTCAATCCATTACGGTCACACTGATCCCCTCACACTCACTCCATCACCTTCACACTGACCCCCTCACAACAATTCCATCATTTTCACCCTGACCCCCTCAGACGCACTCCATTTCCGGCACACTCACCCTCTCACACTCCCTCCATCACTTTCACCCTGACTCACACACTCAGTCCATCACCATCACCCTGACCCCCTCACACTCCCTCCATCACTGTCACCCTGACACCCTCACACTCACTCCATCACCATCACACTTAAACCCTCACACTTACTCTATCAATGTCACCCTGACAAGCTCACACTCACTCCAACACCATCACCCTGACCCCCTCACACACACTCCATCACTGTCACACTGGCCCTCTGACACTCACTCGATCTCTGTCACCCTAACTCCCACACACTCACTCGATCACTGTTACACTAACCCCCTCACACTCACTCGATCACTGTCACACTAAGCCCTTCACACTCACTCCATCACCGCCTCCCTGACACCCTCAAATGCACTCCATTACAGTCACCCTGACTCGTGACACTCACTCCATCAGTCAGCTTGATTCCCTTACACTTTCTCGATCACAGTAATCCTGACTCTCTCACATTCACTTCATCACCGTCTCCCTGAACCCCTCACACACACTCCATCATTGTCACACTGATCCCCTCACATTCATTCCATCACTATCACCCTGATCCCCTCACACACACTCCATCACCGCCACCCTTCAACACTCACACTCACTCTGTCAATGTCACCCTGACCAACTCGCACTCAGTCCATCACTGTCACACTGATTCCCTCACACTCACTCCATCACTGTCACACTGAACCCCTCAGACAATGCTCCATCAACGTCACCCTGACCCCCTCACACTCTCTCCATCACTGTCACCCTGACCACCTCACACTCACCCCATCACGCTCACATTGATCCCACTCACACTCACTCCATCACTGTCACACTGACCCCCTCACACTCACTCCATCACTGTCACCCCGACCCCTCACAAACACTCCATCACCATCACACTTAAACCCTCATACTCACTCCATCAGTGTCACCCTGAACAACTCACACTCACTCCATCACTATCTCCCTGACCCCCACACACTAAGTCCATCACCATCACCCTAACCTCCTCACACTCATTCCATCACTGTCACCCTGACACCCTCACACACACTCAATCAACGTCACACTGATCATCTTACACTCACTCGAAATGTCACCCTAACCCCCGACACTCACTCGATCACTGTCACCCTAAATCCCTTACACCCACTCTATACCGCCTCCCTGATACCCTCAAACGCACTCCATTACAGTCACCCTGACCCCTCACTCTCACTCTGTCAGCCGAACACCCTTACACTCACTCGATCACAGACACCCTGACTCCCTCACACTCACTCCATCACTGTCCCTCTGATCCCCTCACACTTATTCCCTCACAGACAAAATGACCCCCCCCACACTAACTCTATTACCATCACACTGACCACCTCACACTCACTCGCTCACAGTCACCCTGACCCCCTCAAACCCACTCCATCACTGTCACCCTGACCGCCTCACACCCACTTCATCACCGTCATAATGATTTCCTCACACTCAGTCCATCATCTTCCCCCGAGCCCCTCACACTCAGTCCATCACCTTCCCCTGAGCACCTCACACTCAATCCATCACCTCACCCTGACTCCCTCACACTCAATCCATCACCATCACCCTGACCCCTCCACACTCACTCGATCACCACACTGATCCTCATCACACTCACTCCATCACGGTCACACTGACCCCCTCACACTCACTCCATCACCGTCACACTTAAACCCTCGCACTCCACTCTATCAATGTCACCCTGACCAACACGCACTCATCCATCACAGTCACACTGACCTCCTTACATTCACTCCATCACCATCACCCTAACCCCCTCTCACTCACTCCATCACTGTCACCCTGACACCCTCACACACACTCCTTCACCGTCACACTGACCGTCTCACACTCAATCCACCATCGTCTCAAGGACCCTCTCAAATCACTCCAGCATTGTCAACTGACCCCCTCACACTCATTCTATCACCGCCAACCTGTGCCCTTCACACTCACTCCATCACTGTCACAGTGACCCCCTCACACAAACTCAATCACCGTCACCCTGATCCACTAACAAACTCTCCATCAATGCCACATACATCCCCTCACACTCTTTCTAACATGGTCACACACATCCCCTCACATTCACTCCATGACCGTCACCCTGAACCCCTCACACTCACTCCATCACTGTCATCCTGACCCCCTTATACTCACTCCATCATCGTTAACCTGACCTTCTCACACTAAATCCATCACAGTCACCTTGACCCCCTCACACTCGTTCCATCGCTGTCACCTTGACCCCTCACACTCACTGTATCATCATCACCCAGTCCCACTCACACTCACTCCATCACCGTCACCCTGATATCCTCACAGTCACCCATCATCGTCACACTGATTACCCCACACTCACTCCGTCACTGTCTCACTGATCCTCTCACACTCACTCCGTCATCATCGACCTGACTCCGTCACACTCACTCCATCACCATTACCCTGACAGCCTCACACTCATTCCATCACTTCACACTGACCCCCACACACTCACTCCATCACCATCCCCCTAACCACCTCACAATCACTCCATCACCGTCACACTGATCCCCTCACACTCACTCCATCAACGTCACTCTGATCGCCCACACTCACTCCATCACCATAACCCTGACCCCCTCATACTCACTACATCACCATCACCCTTTCCCCGTTACACTCACTCCATCGCCATCATACTGACCATCTCACACTCGCTCCATCACAGTCACCCTAACCTGCTTACACTCACTTCATCGTCGTCACCCTGAATCTCTCAAACTCACTCCATAACCTGCTTACACTCACTGCATCACCCTCACCCTGACCCCCTGACACTCAGTCCAACAAAGTCACCCTGACACGCTTACGCACATTCCATCAATGTAACGCTGACCCCCTCACATTCACTCAATCACCGTCACCCTGACCCTCTCACACTTACACCATTAACGTCACACTGACACCCTGATACTCACTCCATCACCCTCTCCGTGACCCTCTGACACTCACTCCATCACCGTCACCCTGATACCCTTACACACACGCCATCAATGTCACACTGACACCCGACACTCACTCCATCATAGTCACCCTGACTCCCTGACACTTGCTACATCACCCTCACACTGATCACCTCACACTCACTCCTCACTGTCACCCTGACCCTCTCACACTGACTCATCACTATCACCCTGACACCCTCACACTCACTCCATCGACGTCACTCTGATCCCCTCACACTCACTCTATCAAATTCACACTGACACCCTGACACTGACTCCATCACCATCACACTGACCCCCTCACACTCTCTCCATCACTGTCACGCTGACCCCCTCACACATACTCCATCACCGCCACACTTAAAAATTCACAGTTACTCTATCAATATCACCCTGTCCTCCTCACACTCACTCCATCATGGTCATACTGATCCCCTCACACTCACTCCATCACTGTCACCCTGACCCCCTCGCACTCATTCCATCACCGTCATACTGATTCCCCCTCACAATCACTCCATCACTGTCACCCTGACCCCCTCACACTCACTCCATCATGCTCATACTGATCCCCCTCACACTCACTCCATCATTGTCACACTGATCCCCTCACACTCACACCATCACTGTCACCCTGACCCCCTCACTCACACTCCATCACCGATACACTTAAACACACACACTCACTCCATCATTTTCACCCTGACCCCTACACATTCACTCCATCACCGTCTCCCTGACCCCCTCACACACACTCCATCACCGCCACCCTTAAACACTCATACTCACTCTATCAATGTCACCCTGACCAACTCGCAATTGCTCCATCACTGTCACACTGATTCCGTCACACTCACTCCATCACCGTCACACTGACCCCCTCAGACAACACTCCATCAACGTCACCATGACCCCCTCACATTCTCTCCATCACTGTCACCCTGACCCTCTCACACTCACTCCATCACTGTCACCCTGACTCTCTCACACTCACTCTATCACCATCACCCTGACCCCACACACTCACTCCATCACCATCACCCTAACCCCCTCACTCTCATTCCATCACTGTCACCCTGACGCCCTCACACTCACTCCATCACCATCACCCTAACCCACTGACACTCACTCAATCCCTGTCACCCTAAAACCCTCACATTCACTCCATCACCGCCTCCCTGATACCCTCCAGCGCACTCCATTACAGTCACCCTGACCCCTCACTCTCACTCCATCAGTCAGCCTGACCCCCTTACACTCACTCTATCACAGTCACACTGACTCACTCACACTCACTTCATCACTGTCAGCATGATCCCAACACACTCAGTCCGTCACTGTCACGCTGACCCCCTCACACTCATTTATTCACTGTCAACCTGAACCCCTCCCACTCACTCCATCACAACACTGATCCCCATCACACTCACTCCATCACTGTCACACTGACCCCCTCACACTCACTCCATCACCGTCACACTTAAACCCTCGCACTCCAATCTATCAATGTCACCCTGAACAACACGTACGCATCCATAACAGTCACCCTGACACCTTCACCCTCACTCCATCACGCTCATACTGATCTCCCTCACACTCACTCCACCACTGTCACACTGACCCCCTCACACTCACTCCATCATTGTCACACTGGCCCCCTCACACTCACTCCATCATTGTCACACTGATCCCCTCACACTCACTCCACCACTGTCACACTGACCCCCTCACACTCACTCCATCACTGTCACCCTGACCCCCTCACTCACACTCCTTCACCACACTGATCCCCATCACACTCACTCCATCAACGTCACACTGACCCTCTCACACTCACTCGCTCTCTGTCACCCTAACCCCCTCACTTACTCGATCACTTTCACATTACCAACCTCACACTCACTCCATCACCACCACCGTGAAGCCTCAAACTCACTCCATTACAGTCACCCTGACCCATCACCCTCACTTCATCAGTCAACCTGACCCACTTACACTCACTCGATCACAGTAACCCTGGCTCCCTCACACTCACTTCATCACCACCACCATAATCCCCACACACTCACTTCGTCACTCTCACACCGTCCCACTCACACTCAGTCCATCACTGACACCCTGACCCCCTCACACTCACTCCATCACCATCACCATGACACCCTCAAACTCACTCAATTACCGTCATTGTGGCCCCCGCACATTCACTCAATCACTGTCACGCTGACCACCTCACACTCACTCGCTCACAGTCACCCTGACTCTCTCACACTCACTTCATCACCGTCACCATGGCCCACACACACTCACTCCATCACTGGCACACTCACCCTCTCACACTCCGTCCATCACTGTCAGCCTGACTCTCTCACACACACTCCATCACCGTCACACTTAAACCATCACACTCACTCTATCAATGTCACTCTAACCAAGTCACACTCACTCCATCACCGTCACCCTAACCCCCTCACACTCACTCGATCACTGTCACCCTAAACCCCTCAGACTCACTCCAACACCGCCTCCCTGAAACCCTCAAACCCATTCCATTACAGTTACCCTGACCCCAAACTCCCTCTCCATCAGTCTGCCTGACCCCCTTACACTCACTCGATCACAGTCACCCTGACTCCCTCACACTCACTTCATCACCGTCACCATGATTCCAACACACTCACTCCATCACTGTCACACCGGCTGGATCACACTCAACCATTACTGTCACCCTGACCCCCTCACACTCACTCCATCACCTTCAACCTGACCCCCTCACACACACTCCATCACCGTCACACTGATTCCCTCACACTCACTCCATCACCGTCGCACTGACGCCCACACACTCACTCCATCACTGTCACCCTGACTCCCTCACACTCACTCCTTCACCGTCACACTTAAACCCTCACACACACACGATCAATGTCACCCTGTCCCCCTCACATTCACTCCATCAGTCAGCCTGACCCCCTTACACTCACTTGATCACAGTCACCCTGACTTCCTCACATTCACTTCATCACCATCACCCTGACCATCTCACACTCACTCCATCACTGTCACACCGACCCAATCACACTTATCCATCACTGTCACGCTGGTCCCCTCACACTCACTACATCACCGTCACACTGACCAGCTCACACTCACTCCATCACCATCACCCGGATCCACTCAGACATACTCACTCTATCACAGTCACCCTGACTCCCTCACACTCACTTCATCACCGTCACCATGAACCGCTCACACTCACTCCATCCCTGTCAGCCTGACCCCGTCACACACACTCCATCCCTGTCAGCCTGACCCCGTCACACACACTCCATCACTGTCAGCCTGACCCCGTCACACACACTCCATCACTGTCACCCTGACCCCCACACACTCACTCCATCACTGTCACCCTGACCCCCACACACTCACTCCATCACTGTCACCCTGACCCCCACACACTCACTCCATCACCGTCACCCTGATCCCCTCAGGCATACTCACTCTATCACAGCTACCCTGACGTCCTTACACTCACTTCATCACCGTCACCATGACCCCCTCATACTCACTCCATCGCTGTCAGCCTGACCCCCTCACACACACACCATCACCGCCACCCTCACCCCCACACACTCACTCCATCACTGTCACCCTGACCCCCTCACACACACTCCAGCACCATCACCCTGAACCCATCAAACTTACTCCATCACCGTCACCTTGACCCCCTCACAGTCACTCCATCACTGTCACACTGATTCCCTCAAACTCACTACATCGCTGTCGCCCTGACCCCCACATACTCACTCCATCAGTCAGCCTGACCCCCTCACATTCACTCGATCACAGTCACCCTGACTCCCTCACACTCACTTCATCACCACCACCATGATCCCCACACACTCACTCCATCACTGTCACACCGGGCCAATCACACTCACTCCATCACCGTCACCATGACCCCCACACACTCACTCCATCACCGTCACCCTGATCCCCTCAGACACACTCACTCTATCACAGTCACCCTGTATCTCTCCCACTCATTTCATTACTGTCCCCATGATCCCCACACACTCACTCCATTACTGTCACACCGGCCCACTCACACTCACATCATCACTGTCACCCTGACCCCCTCACACTCACTCTATCACCGTCAACGTGAACCCCTCACACTCACTCCATTAGCATTACACTGGCCTCATCATATACACTCCATTACCGTCACACTGACCACCTCACACTCACTCGCTCACAGTCACCCTGACCCCCTCACACTCATTTCATCACCATAACAATGACCCACACACACTCACTCTATCCCCGCCACCCTGACCCCCTCACACTCACTCCATCACTGTCACCCTGTTCCCCTCACACACACTCCACCACCGTCACACTGAACCTCTCACACTCACTCGATCTCTGTCACCCTAGCCACATCACACTCACTCGCCCACTGTCACCTTAACCCCTCACACTCACTCCATCACCTTCCCCGATACCCTCACACTCACTCCATCACCCTCACCCTGCCCCCTCACACTCACTCCTTCACCATCACCCTGACCCCCTCAGACACACTCACACTATCACAGTCACCATAATCCACTCACACTAACTCCATCACTGTCATACCGACCCATGCACACTCGCTCCTACACTGTCACCCTGACTCCCTCACACTCATTCCATCACCTTCCCCCTGACCCCCTCACACTCACTCCATCACCGTCACCCTTAAACCCACACACTGACTCTATCACCGTCACCCTTAACCCCTCACACACACTCCATCACCCACACCCTGAAACACTCACACTCACTCCATCACTGTCACCCTGACCCCTTCACACTGACTCCATTACTGTCACCTGACCCTCTCACATTCACTCCATCATCGTCACACTGATTCCCTCACACTCACTCCATCACCGCCACCCTGACACCCTCAGACAAACTCCATCACTGTCACCTTAAACCCCACACACTCGCTACATCACCATCACGCTGACCCCGTCACAGTCACTCCATCACTGATACCCTGACCAAATCACTCTCACTCCATCACCGCCACAATCACCCTCTCACACTCACTCCATCACCGTCACCCTAACCCCCTCTCACTCACTCCATCACTGTCACCCTGAACCTCTCACATTCACTCCATCATCGTCACAATGATCCCAAAACACTCACTGCCTCACTGTCACACTTGGCCCCTCACACTCACACCATCAGTCACCCTGACTCCCTCACACTCACTTCATCACCGTCACCATGATCCCCACACACTCACTCCATCACTGTCCGACCGGTCCACTCACACTCACTCCATCACTGTCACCCTGACCCCCTCACACTCACTTCATCACTGTCACCATGGCCCACACACACTCACTCCATCACCGTCACCCTGAACCCCTCACACTCACTCCATCACCAACACACTGACCCCCTCACACTCACTCCATCATCACACTGATCCCCTCAAACTCACTCTACCACCGTTACCCTGAACCCCCCACACTCACTCCATCACCGTCACCTTGACCCCCTCACACCCACTCCATCTCCCACACACTGTCCCCCTCACACTCACTCCATCACCATCACACTGACCCCCTCAAACTCACTCTATCACCGTCAGCCTGACCCCGTCACACTCATAACATCACCGTCACTCTGACCCGAATACACTCACTGCATCACGGTCAGACTAATCCCCTCACACTCACTCCATCACCTGCACACTCACCCTCTCACACTCACTCCATCACTCTCACCCTGACTCTCTCATACTCACTCCATCACCGTCACACTTCAACCCAGACACTCACTCTATCAATGTCACTCTGACCAACTCATACTCACTCCATCACCGTCACCCTGACCCTCCCACACTCACTCTATCACCATCAGCCTAAACCCCTCACAGTCACTCGATCACCGTCACCCTAACCCCCTCAGACCCACTCCATCACCGCAACCTGGCTCCTCACACTCACTCCATCATTCAGCCTGAGTCCCTTAAACTCACTTTATCACAGTCACCCTGACTCCCTCACACTCACTTAATCACCATCACCGTTCTCTCCGCACACTCATTCAATCACTGTCACACCGTCCCCCTCACACTCACTCCATCACCGTCAACATGACCAACACACACTCACTCGATCACCATCACACTGACCCCCTCACACTCACTCCATCACCGTCACACTGATTCCCTCACACTCACTCCATCACCGTCACCCTGACCGCATCACACTCACTCCATCATCATCATACTGATCCCCTCACACTCACTCCAACAATCTAACTCTGACCGCATCACACTCACTCCATCACGGGCACACTCACCCCCTCACACTCACTCCATCACTGTCTCCCTGAACCGCTCACACTTACTCTATCACAGTCACCCTGACTCACTCACACTCACTCTATCATTGTCACCCTGTCCCACTCGCACTCACACCATCACTGTTACCCAGACCCTCTCAAACACACTCGCTCTCTCACAGTCACCCTGTCCCCCACACTCACTCCATCACCGTCACCATGACCCTCTCACACTCACTCCATCACTGTCGCACTGGCCCCCTCACACTCACACCATCACCATTACCCAGACCCTCTCAGACGCACTCACTCCATTACTGTCACCCTGACCCCCTCACAATCACTCCATCACCGTCGCCCTTAAACCCTCACACTCACTCCATCACCGTCACCCTGACCCCCTCACACTCACTCCATCACTGTCACACTGAGCTTCTCACACTCACTCCATCACTGTCACCCTCACCCCCTCACAATCACTCCATCACCGTCGACCTTAAACCCTCACACTCACTCCATCACTGTCACCCTGAACCGCTCACACTCACTCTATCACAGTCACCCTTACTCACTCACACTCACTCCATCACTGTCACCCTGTCCCACTCACACTCACACCATCACTGTTACCCTGACCCTCTCAGACACACTCGCTCTCTCACAGTCACCCTGACCCCCTCACAATCACTCCATCACCGTCGCCCTTAAACCCTCACACTCACTCCATCACCGTGACCCTGACCCCCTCACACTCACTCCATCACTGTCACACTGAGCTTCTCACACTCACTCCATCACTATCACACTTAAATTCTTACACTGACTTTATCAATGTCACCCTGACCAATTCGCACTCACTACATCCCCATCACACTGATTCCCTCACCCTCACTCCATCACCGTCACCCTGACCCCCTCAGACACACTCCATCACTGTCACCCTGACCTCCTCACACTCACTCCATCACGGTCACACTGATCCCCTCACACTCACTCCATAACTGTCGCACTGACGTCCTCACACTCACTCCATCACCGTCACCCTGACTCCCTCACACTCACTCCATCACCGTCACCCTGACTCCCTCACACTCACTCCATCACTGTCACCGTGACCCTCTCTCACTCATTCCATCGCTGTCACCCTGACCACTTCACACTCACTCCATCACCATCACCCTGACTCCCTCACACTCACACCATCACCGTCACACTGATCCCCTCACACCCACTCCATCACTGGTACCCTGTCTCTCTCACACTCACTCCATCACTGTCACCCTGACCATATCACACTCACTCCATCACGGACACACCGGCCCACTCACATTCACTCCATCGCTGTCATCCTGACCCTCTCACACTCTCTCCATCGCTGTCACTCTGACTGTCTCACACTCACTCCATCACCATCACCCTGATCCCCTCACACTCACTCCATCACAATCACCCTGACCCCCCTCACTCTCACTTTGTCACCCATTGCCCCACACCACCCTCCACATCTCGCTCACCTCCACTCACTCCACCACCATCACTCATACAGCCACACAACACCCCACCGTCACACCTACACCCACACACTCCACCATCATCGCAAACGCTGCTCCATACTACCCACACTATCATGCTCACCCCCTTAAAGTACACACCATCACACACACTGCCCCACACCACCCTCACCGTCACACACACACACACACACTCCACCACCATCACACACACACTGCCCCACACCGTCCCCACCGTCACCCCCACACCCACACACTCCACCACCATCACACACACTGCCCTACCCCACCCCCACTGTCACGCTCACACCGACACACTCCACCAACCTCACACATACTGCCCACACCACCCCCACTGTCGCACTCATCCCCACACACTCTATCACCCTCACACACACTGCCCTACCCCACCCCAACTGTCATTCTCACCTCCACACACTCCACCACAATCACACACACTGTTCCAAACCACACCCACCCTCACACTCCCCCCACACACTCCACCACCCTCACACACACTGCCCTATACCACCCCCACTGTCACGCTCACCCCTACACGCTCCCCTACCGTCACGTTCACTCTCCTGCACAGTCACCCACCTTCACACTCACTCCAGCACACAATGCCCCACTGTCATGGTCACTCATCTTGCACAAAGCCTCACCATCAGACTCGCTCAAACACACTTTCCCCCACTGTATCATTTACTCCCCCACACACAGCCCCACCCTGATTCTCAAACCCCGGGCATTCCCCCACCATCACGTTCACTCTCCCGCACACTCCAACTGTCCCGTTCACTCCCCTGCACACGCCCCCATCGTCACATTCACGTCCCCACACTCTCCCCCACCGTCACCCTCTGTCTCCCCCACACATTCCCCCACCATCACGCTCACTCCCTCGCACACTCACCCAGCATCAAGCTCACACGCCCACGCAGTGTCCCACCATCACAGTCCTCACACATCTTAAACTGAGTCTCTGCCTTTGAATACCGACCCATTTAATCCCCTCTAAATGGCCTTTAACCTCATCCCCATGCTATTCACTGAGTAACAGACAGTGGGTCCCACACAATGTGTTCTATTTGTGATATCCTGTTGTACCAGTCTCAGCCACAGCCTACGGTGCCACACCTGTTACCCCCTAGTAAAGGCTCGTGTTCTCACACCCACTATGTCCCCGAGCAATGGCGTTTGGCCCAAGGTCCATATTGTTGCCCTGGCAATGGCCTGATATGTCGTCCCAATCTTTGTTCCCTTACATCGACCTGAAGATCGACAACCCTCTTCTATTCCCCCAGCACCGAAGGATTCAAGGTAGACAGTAACATTGGGAGGTTATGATCTCAAGATAGAGAGAGAATGAATGAGATTGGGGATGGCAAGAACAGTGGAATTGAGTGTGAAAATCGGAAAAGGATAGAGGAAGAGCAGTGCAGTGTGAGACTGGGAGGCATATATGGAGGGAGAGTGACAAAACGAACAAGTTGAATTCTGCAGAGAGCCAAGTTGGAATGGGAGACCCAGAAGGGAAAGTAAGGATAGAAGGAGTTAAACCCAGCTCCTGAGCTCAGGGCCCGGTGCCGTCCCCTTCCCTGAGGACCAGGACCTGGGACTGAGTCTGTCTCGCTCCAGCTCAGCTTCTCTAACACAAAGACACACAACAAAATTGGTCACTCTGCTGCTCAGCACGCTTTAATCAACATTTTTATTGTTTACAAATGTCAGTGATGGACACAGTCGGTGGGATGGTGCCTTTTTTCACTGGCCCCTGAATTGTGAGAAACATTGAAATGTATCCCTGTAACACCCCCTGTGGGATAAGGATGGACAATCCAGCGCTACCCTCAATCTGTTACCATAGCGACAGGCTGCTCCATGGCTGAAACACTGAACTGAAATTATAAAAATCCGGATGATGTGATTAATGAGGGAATTTGATTGATGGATGGATTCGGGTGAAGGGATATTTCAGCACATTCTTCAGCTGCTGCCTGAACTTAGTCTGGGTCACGGCATAAATCGCAGTGTTTGTGCAGCAACTGAGGAGCTGCAGCATGAAGCCCAATTCCTGCACAACATAATCCAGATACACAGGACTATACACAATCCGCCTCAACCGGTTCCATGTAGAATACAGCATTAACGTTAACCATAACAGGATGAAATTGGCCGAGATCACAAACAGTAAAATGATGGATTTTTTTCGGTTTCTCATTTCTGTGTCAGTCTGAGGGTCCCAATTGGTGTGAGCGCGGAGTCTCCTGCGGGCTCTGCTGGTCACTAAAATGTGTCTGACGGTGAGAACACTGAGCAGCAGAATCAGGAGAAATGGGACACACGGCGTTAGAATGTGGTGGAGGAACTCGATTGTGACCCAGACACTAGAGACTAGAACAGCGTCTGTTACATCACAAAACCAGGGGATGTTCATCAGCCAATACTGAGCCGTGAGCATAAAATACCAAAAAATGTTCTTTAAACAGCTCAGCACAGTCACTGCTCCCAGAACCACAGCCGCCGTTTTCTCGCTGCAATATTTACTTTTCAGCTTCTGGCAACAAATGGCCACAAACCGATCAAAGGTGAAAGTGACGGTGAACCAGACAGAGCAGTCAGTGGCTGCATAAAGCAGGACGGCGTGGATATTACACACGGGGATGGAGTACATCAGGAAATAAAACTGTTCCCAATAAACAATGGGAATGTGTCTCAGGATCAGGTCGAGGATAATGACCAGGAGATCCGCTGCTGCCATGGCCCCCAGGTAACGTCTGACACATGGAGACAATCCACAATCTTTATAAAGCAGGACATAGATGGTCACTACGTTAACTGTGAGGAAGGAAGACAAACACATTATCCATCAGCCTGGAGGCAAAGGGACCCGTTTGATCAGAGACCCAGTGCGATTTTCAAATGTGTCCCTGTATTCAGGGATTTATTGAAATAATTGGAGCTGGAATAACAAATGGGAAGGTATGAATTACTGACAGAAATGTGACATAAACCACAAGAAACCCTCCATCTCCAAACACACAGAGACACATCCATAAGGACAGATGGTTTCTAGAGCATTCCCACACACTCGATCACTAGAGAGCAGGCTCAGGTCTCTCCTTCCCAGTTCCTAATACGGAGGCTGTAAACATTGTTGTCCTGAAGGATTCTCTCCCAGTTTCCTGAAGACAAACAGAGTTTGGGAATTTCCGTATTAAGGTCTAAATTGTGATTGATCCTGTGTCGTGAAGAAATGCAAATGAAGGGAAAATATATTCACCCCTTTAACTGCCTGAGGTGACGTGGTAACAGTGTCTCCTTCTCCCTGGAACGTGATCTCTTCCTGCGGGATCTTATTGTTTGTTCAATTCACTTACGTCCGGCCATTCACAAACAATGTAAGGGACAGAATGTTCCAGGGAAAGTCAGTTATAGAATGTCAGGGACAGAATGTTCCGGGGAATGCCAGGTATAGAATGTTGGGGACAGAACGTTCCAAGGAATGACAGTGATAGAACGTTGGGGACAGGACGTTCCGGGGAGTGGCAGTTATAGAATGTCAGGGACAGAACGTTCCGGGGAACTCCTTGACCTCTCCATCACCTTTCCCCCATATCACCGCACCAACATGATGTACTGTGCTTGGGAACACTGAAACATTAATAGGGTGAGTAACAGAGGGCCCAATCACAGGAATGGGAATTAAAGGCATTGCCAGATCAGCTGAAATGGTTAGGTATACCACATTCTCAATCCACCTCACAGAACCAGCCCAGACACCATACACCCAGAGGAGATATCTGTTCAACGTGGAACACTGCTCCACCACAGGATCAACTGCTCAGTACAACCCAGCAATCTCTCCAGATTCATCCATTGCACTAGTCAACAAAATCCAGCAATCTGTCCAGATTGGAACACGGCGCAAACCATTGATCTATAACCCCGGACTAGATATCTGTCCTGCACCGTGAGCTGTGAAGACCACAGCAGGGCACTAATGTGTGAACCTGAAACAAACATCCATCCAGCATAAGGAGCGACACAAACCACATTATTGCATTATCTATCAACCTCAACCAGATAGTGTGACCAGCACAGCGAACTGTGCAGTGATCACCCGTGAATTAATCTGTACATCAGGAGCAGTTACCCTCCCAGTATGTAGGACTGTGTACACAACCCCAGTGCATTGATCTGTATCGCAGGAGCAGTTAACCTCCCAGCATGTACGACTGTGTACACCACCCAAGTGCATTGATCTGTAACCCAGTAGCAGTTACCCTCCCAGCATGTAGAGCTGTGTACATCACCCCAGTGCATTGATCTGTAAAACAGGAGCAGTTACCCTTCCAGCATGTTGGACTGTGTACACCACCCCACTGCATTGAGCTGTAACACAGGAGCAGTTACCCTCCCATCATGTAACACATTGTACATCACCCCAGTGCATTGATCTGTAAAGCAAGAGCAGTTACCCTCCCAGCATGCAGGACTGTGTACTCCACCCCAGTGCATTGATCTGTAAACCAGGAGCAGTTACCTTCCCAGCATGTAGGACTGTGTACATCCCCACAGTGCATTGATCTGTAAACCAGGAGCAGTTACCCTCCCAGCATATAGGACTGTGTACGCCACCCCACTGCATTGATCTGTAAACCAGGCGCAGTTACCCTCCCAGCATGTAGGACTGTGTACACCACCCCAGTGCATTGATCTGTCACCCAGGAGCCGTTACCCTCCCAGCATGTAGGACTGTGTACATACCCCAGTGCATTGATCTGTAAACCAGGAGCCGTTACCCTCCCAATATGTAGAACTGTGTACACCACCCCAGTGCATTGCTCAGTAACACTGTGTTAGATCCCTGCCCAGTGTGGGGACACTTGCTGCCCATGCTGGAAGTGACAGCTCCCATCCATGTTCACTCTATATCTCCATTGTGCCATGACAAGGAGGTGCTGTGGGTGTGAACATCACTGCCAGAGAGAGATGTCGGGGGTATCAGTTTAAATATCAACACATGGGAGAGGTTTGGGAAGTTGACAGAGAGGGGGAGACTGAGCGACAGTGTGTTTCCAGGTTTCTGAATGCTGAAATGTAGACACTTCTATAACATCCTGGAACATAAGCCTTCCTTCCCAGGAACAATGAGAAAAAGGGACATTGGTGTTAAGTCAGATGAGCATTTGTTCTGCATCTTTGTAAATGGAATTAGTTTCAACAGAATCTATGAGTCATTGGGCAGATTCTAACAATACTTTATCTTTGTTGATTTTCCTTGAGTGTGACAGAGGGATTATTTTCACGAGGCTGAGCTATATTCCTGGTGCTATCTTATCGAACTCACCTCATTAACCACTCACCCACCCCATGATGTCCCTCTCAATCAATACCAGCCCGATTCTCCCACCCATCATGGCTGGAGGTACTCTCCATCGCCCGGGTGCCCCTGGATATTCAGTGTTATCTTTAAAAGGCCAATGGGCACATGTTTGAGCTTTCTCAGCTTGGAGCTGCCCTGCACAGTTTACCCCGAGCATGGCAGATAAGGGGCAATTACACCACGGTTTGTCAACAGGGGCACGGATCTCCTGGTGGACGGAGCTAGTACAGAGGGGGACCATTCTCTTCCCAAAGGGGGCTCCACCAGCAGGCCCAAGGAGCATGGTGTGAGCTCACCACCCAGAACAGTGCAGTCCCTGCGGTCTGAAGAAATGTCCAGCAATACAGGACAAGCATCAATAACCTTCCCCACTCTGTCAGGATAAGGGTCACTGTATTGTTTCTGCTCTCTCACACTCACTGTACATCTGTTAATGCACCTACCCTGAACAAGGCTCATTGTCCACCACTCTCACTACTGCATGAAGCACCTTCTGTCTCTGTCTCTGTCTCTGTCTATGTCTCTCCCTCCCCCTCCCTCCCTCCCTCCACTTTACTCTCGCGCCCCACACTAATAGCACTGCCTGGATACAACACTGTGGACTTACTCCCTCCATGACCTCACCATGAACCTGTCCCCACCTACACCAGCAATAACAGCAGCGCCACCCACTCCCACCCTCCCTCCCTACCTCCATTTCTCCCTTTCCATGAGAAGCAGTCTGGAATAGGACAGAAAGGGCCAAGCCGGCTGGTGGAGTGCCCGATATCCGTTCACTAGCCCCCTCCGACTGCCATGTAGGGAGGACGCTGGTTGGAGCCGGAGAGGACTGGGACACCCCGTGATGGAGATTCTGAAACATCCACATCCCACCAACCGTGTAAGGAGCAATGTTCACTGAAGAGCAATTCTCACTTTAAACCCACTGGCACTCCGTTTCCCCCGGCACAACTTAGAAGCCGTGGCAATGATGCCATCTCCCTTTCGTGTCGAGGTGGTACAAATGGAATCCCCATGGTCTCAGTGGGCAGCAGGGTGGGCTCACAACACATCATCACCACCACCTCCCAGGAGGGGAGCACCTAGACTCCCTCCTACAGTTCCCCCTGCAAACAGCTCAGATGATCCCCCCACCTGTCCTGATATCTTCAATAATCGGTACTTATATAAATGTCATGTTCTCTGCTCCTGCACCCCCTTTATAATGGTGCAGCCTGTTTTATATTGTCTTGCATTGTCATTCCTACCAAAGTGCATCACCTCACACTGGTCTGCATTGATCCCCATCTGCCCGAAATGTGTGATTGTCCTGTTAGAGTTCCACACTGTCCTCCATAGACTTCAGAGTTCTTCCAGGTTCGGTGCCATCTACAAACATTGAGATTGTCATAGCGTCACAGTCCCCATGAAACAACTGAAATCCTGCCCCGAACGAGTGTGAGCAAGTGAAATACTGCTCTCTTCCCACGGACGGGGTCGACTAATGACATACTGTCAACAGACCAACAAAAATCCTGACACACACCAGACATAGTGAATGAAATATTGACAAACCATGGAGCAAGGGAAATCTGTATCAGCTCTGCTTATCTTCATTGACATCTTGGTATTAATGTTATGAACTTGAAAGTGTGTACTGTACCTCTAAGAGAGAGTGAATACTGTTCCGAACTGAGAGCTTCCAAGCACCTGTGTATATGAGAGGATGGCAGACCCAGAGTGTCAAGGACAACTGAAAATATGTCACATTTGGCTGTGAAATAGAACCCTGAATTGGTTGCTCTTTCAACAACAATTCGAATTTTACTAATCAGTTTCAATTATGCCCCAGGACACTAAAACCAAATAAAGTTTGTATTTGTTGGTTTTCGATAAATGATCTGATGCTGTGGATATGCAGGCATTTTGAAAATTGCACAGCAAGTGCTACCAACATAGATTCTATCAAAGGTACCTTTTCACATGAAACATATTCACAGTAAAAAGAAATAAGATAACCCAGGGAAATCCACGGCTGAAACAAAACACCGAAAACAACAGCTGCTGTGTGGTTTTGAAATTTAAGTAAGTGTCTTTTTGAAATAGTATATTGCTATAGAGTTGGAGTGGGGTAATAGGCAGGTAAGAGATTGGGGATCTCAGAGTTGGGAATAGTTGATGTAAAATGTTCACTTTCAGAGTTATAAAATAAATTGATTTTTTTATTTAAACAGTGGAATATGGGAGTTTTCTGTCACTCAGATTTTAACAGTTTTCGAAGTAAGATGAGCATTTCTTTCTTCTTTTAAGTCACCAGATGAGCTTCGGACCGTGTCCTCACAATTGCTGTGTGTGTATCTGAGTGTCTCTGTGTGGGGCAGGTCTGGCTGTCTCTGTGGTGCTTAAAGTGATGCAATGCCATCCTCTACTGGCCGCCCCACGCCACTGCACATGCTTGAGCAGAAAGTGAAAACCAACAGGGATCCATTCAGAGAGGGAGAGGGAGAGGGCAGCTGCTCACAGCACCATCCAAACGAATGTCTTACCCATGTACTGATCGAAATGTCCTTTAAACGTTGTAGCTGTCCCTACTTTCACCACTTCCTCTGGAAGTTCATTCCACACACACGCCAGTATCTGTCGAAAATAAATACCTCTCATCACCTTTGTAAATCTTATTTCCTCGCATCTTAAAATATCCCTCAGTTTTGAATCCCCAAATCTCTGGAAAAGACATCAGCCCTTCAGCTTATCTGTACCTCTCATGATTTTATAAACCTCTGTAAAGTTACCCCTTAATCTCATACTCCCCAGTGAAAAAAGTCCCAGCCGATCTAGCCTCTCCTTTTCGCTCAATCCCTCCTTTCCCAGCAACATCCAGGTTAATCTCTTCTGAACACTCATCAGCTTAATAATATAGAACATAGAACATAGAACAATACAGCACAGAACAGGCCCTTCGGCCCACGATGTTGTGCCGAACTTCTATCCTAGATTAAGCACCCATCCATGTACCTATCCAAATGCCGCTTAAAGGTCGCCAATGAATCTGACTCTACCACTCCCACGGGCAGCGCATTCCATGCCCCCACCACTCTCTGGGTGAAGAACCCACCCCTGACATCTCCCCTATACCTTCCACCCTTCACCTTAAATTTATGTCCCCTTGTAACACTCTGTTGTACCCGGGGAAAAAGTTTCTGACTGTCTACTCTATCTATTCCTCTGATCATCTTATAAACCTCTATCAAGTCACCCCTCATCCTTCGCCGTTCCAACGAGAAAAGGCCGAGAACTCTCAACCTATCCTCGTACGACCTACTCTCCATTCCAGGCAACATCCTGGTAAATCTTCTCTGCACCCTCTCCAAAGCTTCCACATCTTTCCTAAAGTGAGGCGACCAGAACTGCACACAGTACTCCAAATGTGGCCTAACCAAAGTCCTGTACAGCTGCAACATCACCTCACGACTCTTGAATTCAATCCCTCTGCTAATGAACGATAATACTCCATAGGCCTTCTTACAAACTCTATCCACCTGAGTGGCAACCTTCAAAGATCTATGTACATAGACCCCAAGATCCCTCTGTTCCTCCACCTGACCAAGAACCCGACCATTAACCCTGTATTCCGCATTCTTATTTGTTCTTCCAAAATGGACAACTTCACACTTGGCAGGGTTGAACTCCATCTGCCACTCCTCAGCCCAGCTCTGCATCATATCTAAGTCCCTCTGCAGCCGACAACAGCCCTCCTCACTGTCCACAACTCCACCTATCTTTGTATCATCTGCAAATTTACTGACCCACCCTTCGACTCCCTCATCTAAGTCATTAATAATATCAAGGTTAATAATATCAAAGTGAATCGTTGAGGTGTTTTCTAAGGGTACGGGGAATACAAAACTAGAGAACATAGATTGCAGGTGAGAGGGGAAACATTTAAAAGTGAGCTAATGGGCATCTTTTCCACCCAGAGGGTGGTGTGCCTATGGAATGAGCGGGCAGTGTGACCAGGCTGGACACAATATTCCAGAAGAGGTCCCATCTATGTCCTGTACAACCACAACATGACGTCCCAATTCCGATACTCAAGAGTCTGACCAATGAAGCAAGTGTATTAAACACCTCCTTAACCACACTATCTATATGAGATGCAAATTTTAAAAGAATTATACCTGACGGACGAGGTCTCTGTTCTATAACACTGCCAAAAGACCCGACTTTTAATTGCATAGATCCTGCTCTTATTTGATTTACAAAATCCCATACCTCACATTAATCCAAACTAAACTCCATCTGCTACCCCTCAGCCCAGTGTGTGATATTACTGCCACCTCCTCTCCGCCTTCAATTTAAAATATCCTCCTTCTCTCCAGGAAGCCTGCACACTCCGGCCTTGAGTTTCAAAAACACCCTGAGCTTTGGTAGCCTTGTGTGGTTAGGGGGAGGAGGGACAGATTGCAGATACAGTCAGTGGGTAGGAGAAGCTGGACAGTAATCAGCGGCCTGGTTTCATGACATGGTTTTAAGAAGAGGGCAATCGCAGGTGAGTCATACCGCTTGGTCATACCGCTTGGTTCTTTGGGGCCAGAAATTATGCTCTTTCTTCGTCTCTGGTGTTCAGCAATGAACATCTATGAGAGACTCTTCATTGTACAGAGTGTGTCTGCAGGTTTCTTTCCCTAATATTGCAGACTACAGATAATAGCAATTAAAGATGGCCATAGTTAATTTCGATGGCACAGCACGTGTACTCAACATCCTACAGTTGAGACAAATATCTTGCATTTGTTTAACGATACAAAGTGTAGTTCAGTCATGGAAACCTGTTTATAATAAATCCACATCCAGCTGAAAGCTGGCAGTTTAAATGGTAGTGTAGTGGGTTGTGTCCCTGCCTCTGAACCAGAGCTCTGGATTTGATTCCAGTTCCTGAACTTCTTTGGTAGTGTTCCTAGCTCTAGACTAGAAGGTGGGGATTCACGTCCTGCCTGTTGCAGAGGTATGTCACAACATGTCAGAACAGGCTGATAAGCAAACACACAGGAGATTACTGCTACAGCTTTATGGGTATTGCTGAGTGATGCTAGTGTCCCTACCTCAGGGCGCAGAGGTCTCGTGTAAATCCCACAGAAGTGTTTCATAATACATCTGAACAAACAGATTAAAATGGATTTAGAATTGTGACCTGATGGAGAAAGAAGAGGTGTCAGTATTGATATTTCAGAATTTAGGCCCAGGATGATTTAAAGCACAGCCATTCGTGTTGATTGGAGTCCCATTTCTCCACAGTAGCGGTTTATAAAATCAGAATGCTGATGGATAGGGTGAGTAGTCAGGGTTTGTCCCCCAGGTTAGGGGCGTCCAAAACTAGAGGGTATTGGTTGAAAGTGAGAGGGGAAAAGGTATTGAAGAGGCCTAAGGGGCACCTTTTCACACAGGGAGTGGTGTGTGTATGGAATGAGCTGCCAGAGGAAGTGGTGGAGGTTAGTGCAACTACAACATGTAAAAGGTATCTGGATGCTGACAGACCTGCTGAGCTTTTCCAACAATTCCTGTATTTGTCGAAAAAAATGCATCCATTTTAACACAGGTCTTCTGAATACATTCAACGTTTTATTTTTTCATGGTGCAGCGCCATATAAACATGCCTTCAAATCGATCGAGACCATTTTCTGCTAAGGGTATGGCTCTGTGTATGAGAGATGCTCCGACATGGAACATGGAATGTGATGGAGACATAGTTTGGACATTGTACAGGGAGACCTCACATGGTCCAGTTTGGGAGAAGATGACATTATTGTGATTCAGCTCAGAGAGGGAGAACATGTCATCTGCCCGAGAAGGAACGGCCCATTGCACTCTCTATCCTTCATTATTTCTCATCCAAACAATGTGCACGAGCTAAAACAAAACCTCTACTGTTACCATTCTTATTTTTATAGAATTCCTCCAGTGTGGACGAAGGCCCTTTGGCCTAACAAGTCCACACCAAACTTCCAAAGAGTAAACTTCCCAGGCCCGTTCCCTTACAGTTACCTCAGACAATGCAACCTAACTATAAATCGCTGAAGACAACAGACAACTTGACCAATCCACCTGAACTACACAGCTTTGGATTGTGGAAGGAAACTGGAGCACCCATTAGAAGCTGATGCAGACAAGGCACAAACTCCACACAGTCAGCCGAGGCTTGAATCGAGCCCAAGTTCCTGTGAAGCAGCATGCTAACCACTGAGCTACTGTGCTAACCTTTCGGCAATCCATGACCAGAATTCATTGGAATCTCCTCACTGCCGAATGCAAAGGGAATTCAGCCAAATCCAAATGTTCCAGGATGAAATACCATTGCTTGCAAATTGTGTGAGTAGAATATCTTCAGAAGCAGAATCACATTTTGGACAATGCCTTTTTGTCCTTTTGTCATGAGGAGCACTAATATCTGGACAAGGTTCTTTCAAATTGAAATTGGTGTGTGTGTGTGTGTGTGTGTGTGTGTGTGTGTGTGTGTGTGTGTGTGTGTGTGTGTGTGTGTGTCAGACTTTATAGAAAGGGAAATATCGATTCTTTATTTGAAATATCCAACCAGTGTGCCATGCATTTTTCCACCATAGTTTGAGTAACATTGCTCTGGATCATAAACGTCTTGTTTTAGCAGATTAAAGAAACTAGCCTGACTTGTTCCTAAAACTGACCCTGACCCAGTCTGAGACCTATATCATCAGCCATATCACCAACCTGGTTACATTTAACTTTTGTTATGAGCAGTGTAGCAGTGGGACTAGAAAAGGAAACAGTGACCCCAAAAGCCAGGGAACGATGGACCGGTGAGCCGAATGTCAGTGGTGGGTAAGTTGTTGGAGGGGATTCTGAGGGATAGCATTTACATACATTTGGGAAGGCCAGGGCTGATCGGGATAGACAACGTGGCTTTCTGCATGGGAAATCATGTATCATTAATTTGATTGAGTTTTATGAAGAGTTGAAAAAGATTGATGAAGGCTGTTTGATAGACATTGTCTATATGGACCTCAGCAAGGTGTTCATAACATTCTGATTGGTAGGCAGATTAGTAAAGTTCGGTAACATAAAAACAGAGGAAGCGAGTCACAATTGGCTTGAAGGAAGATGGATATTTTCAGCCTGGAGACTTGCGTGCAGCAGTATGCTGTAAGAATCAGTACTGAGTTCACTGCATTTCATCATTTATGTCAAGGATGTAGATGTGAATTTCGGAGGCATAGTTAGTAAGGTTACCGATTACATCAGAAAGGTGGTGTAGTAATTTATCTCAGAGTACAACGAAACCACAATTAGATGGGACAAAGGGGCAAGGAGTGACAGATGAAGTTTAATATGGATAAATATGAGGCTTTGCATTTTGGGAAGGCAAATCAGGGCAGAAGTTATACACTTAATGGTAAGGTCCTGGGTAGTGTTGTGGAACAAAGGGACATAGGGCTGCTGGTGCATTGTTCCTTGAAAGTGGAGTCGCAGGTAGACAGAGTGGTGCTGAACACATTTGTCACATTTGCCGTAATCAGTTAGAGCATTGAATATAGGAGTTGTGGTGGTATGTTGCATCTGTACAGGATGTTGGTAAGGCCACTTTAGGAATACTGCATACAACACGGTTGTCTGCAGAAAAGGTTTACACGGATGTTCCAGGACTGGAGGTTTGAGCTTTAGGGAGAGGTTGATTAGGTTGAGGTGTTTCTCCCTGGAGTGTCAGAGGCTGAAGGGTGACATTATAGAGGTTTATAAAATCATGAGGATCATGGATATTCTGAACAGCCATGTTCTGCTCCCCAGGGTAGGGGGGTCCAGAACAAGAGAGCATAGGTTGAAGGGGAGAGGGTGAATGATTTAGAAGGGGCCTGAAGATAAATGTTTCACACAGAGAGTGGTGTGTGTACAGAAAGTGCTGTCAGAGGAAGTGGTGAAAGTGGTTACAATCGCACATTTAAGAAGTATCTGAAAGAGGATGATATTGGCCAAATACTGGAAAATGGAACTAGATCAGATTTGATATCTGATCAGAGGGAAAAGATTGGGATAAAGCGTCTGTTTCTGTTCTGCATGACTCTCTGATTGTATAAGAGGGATGATGAAAAAGTCTGAAAGGACCTTTCAAGTGGGAATTCTCTTCACTGGAAGTTTATCTTGCCTCTATGATTGAAAGCTGCATTAGCTAAATATTTGACAGGGAAATTATTCACGGATATTGGGATACAGACAGGAGAGTGGGGCTGAGTCCACAACCTGATCAGCCACAATCTTAGTTCCATGTGAAGAAGGGTCAAAGTATCTCATGACCCACTCCTGTTCCTCAGTCCCATGTTTCTGTGTTCCATTCAGCCCCTCAAACTTGCAAGAGAGGAACAGTTGGAAGCCAATTACACCTATAACCTGGTGCACAGAAACAGAGGAGGCCATTCAGCCTCTCAAGACTGGCATACGCGTTTTGAAGTGATTCGGGAAATGAATTCGAAAATCCCTGCACGGGTATGAAAGAGTTCTCTCATGTCTCTTCACAGAGCTTCCCCTGTCTGCAACTTGGGCTTCATTTGTTAGTCATACTGTAGACCCAGATTTACTGTGAATGCAGCCCATATACCTTACCAGAGATGGCTCACAAAATCATCTGTTCTTCCTGACTGCAATATTCAATAATAAAAAAATCATGAAAATAACACCAACTAACTATCCAATAACAGAATGTGAGAACATCAGAAACAGGGGCATGTTGTTCACTCCCCAAACCTGCCTTTCCCTTCACGAAGATCATGACTGATCTGCTGTTGGTCTCAAATCCTCTTTCAAACCCAATTCTTCATAGCCCTCAAATCTCTGACAGGTCAATATCCAGCTACCTCCTCTTCAAATATTTTCAGTCATCTTGCTCCGCAACACTCTTGAGAAGAGAAATCCTGAAATTCAATACCAGCTGTTTGAAGAAAACACTTGCTGCTCCTATTTCATGGCCTATTGATGTGAACAAAAGAGGTTGACACAAGGGTTCATGTGAAAATGAATGGCCCTGATATCAAGGCCATGGTTAGCCTCTGTCGACATCAAGGAGCTTAACAAAACTAAACATAATGGGAATCAGAATAAACTCTCCAGTGTTTAGTGTCAAACATGGCACAAAGGAAGATGTTCATCTCAGTCCTGGGTCACCTCTGTGGGAGATAATCAGGGTAGTTTCCTCTTCACAAACTGCCTCAGCTGCTTCATCAATGTCTCCCCGACCCACCCTCCTCACCATAAGATCAGAAGTGGGGATGGTCACTGAAGATTCCACAATGCTCAGAACATTTTCTTCCCCGTCAATTCCTGAACTGGTCTGTCTCCATGAGCAGCAAGACCCAGACTCCATTGACACTTGTGTTGTTAAAGGGTCCATAACATTTATGTAAAAGCACTGCCTGACACTGCACATTGCCACAGTAAAACAAGAGTTCATTCAACATTTCACGCTGGTTTCACAGGAGTATGATGAAACCATTCAGTCAATTAACACTATTGGAGAAGAACAGGGACAGTCCATTCAGTGCCTCCAGCCCATTTCTCAGGAAGAGAAGGAGTCCAGTGTGACGGGCTACACCAGAGCCCCTCGAAAATATTTGAAGGCGTTAATCTAGACACTTTTTTTTATTTGAAGGAAGTTTAAAGTGTCTGTTCCCGATGCAATGTAATTGGTCAAACTACTCGGTGTCAAGCAAAACGCCATTTATTCAAACACGAACGGTAAAATGAAACCAAAGAAAGAGGAATCTAGAGTAACTTAATTCTATTGGCCAAGTTAACAGAATAATGGATCTAGGAACTATTACTAATGAACTGTTCCAATATAGGAAAATTCCATAAACACAGCCCCCGACAAAAAGGAATATTCAGACACAGATTGTCAAAAACACTTCTCCAATCCAGGAATTAAAAACAACACCAAGAGAAAATTCAGAAGAATAACAGCCAGGAGGTAGTCACTGAAGCTTCCAACTCTGTGGAGACCCCAATAGTTTCTGATGTTGCTGAGAAACCAAAACCCAGAGATCCTAATCTGTGAGAGCTGGCCACACCCATTCAGTCTGCATTAAAATAAAAACAAGGCCTCCCTCACTGTTTACTCAAGTGGTCCTAACTAGCCAGCTTGGTTACGATCATTCAATATCTCTCTTAAAATAAACCCAGGACAAAATAAATTATTAAAGCTGCAGCATCATCACACTAGTCAGCACACCGATGTGTCAAACAGGAACCAGGGGTAACCCAATCAGACCCTTGGCCCTGTCCAATCGGACGAGGAAGAAGCAAGTCAGTCCCTTGAGTCACTTATACAGGAACAGTAGGAGGCCATTCCCCCCTCAATGCACTTACACAGGGACAGAATGAGGGAATTTATGCTGAGTCCTGATGAACGGCTTTCGCCCAAAACGTTGATTCTCCTGCTTCTCGGATGCTGCCTGACCTGCTGTGCTTTTCCAGAAATCCACACTCTATTCTGATCTCCAGCATCAGCAGTCCTCACTTTCTCCTAATTGATGCTCCAACATGATGAAGAAATGGAGCAGAGGCTCCACGTTGTTCCTCCTGGCTCCGTCGCTCATGTTACACACGTGGTTTTCTAGTGGTGAGGAGAGAAGCCTTGTGTGAAGTCTCAAGAAGGCATGTTCCTAGGTGACAGCTTGGTGTTCTCTAAGTAGGGCGGAAGCTGGTGGGAATGGCTACCTGTTTCAGATGGAAGGTATTGTGGCTGCTGTTGGGGATTGTGAGCAACATAATGTTCAGTACAGGTTCACACGCTGACTACACAATAACATGGGGAGAGTTAAGTTATGCATATAAACCACTAGGAAAGCCACGTTAGACTGATGAATGGATTCTCTATGTTCAAAAAGTGCTGACTGTGTTCATGTTTAACTTGTCTAGTGCTTGTCCTGTTCAGTGTAACCTGTATGCCTTATTCTGTCCAAGTCTATTTCCACCCGATGATCTGTCTGGCCATGTTTACTATGATCTTCCTCCACTGCTCATAAATAAAGTGTTTCCCTGTACTGACGTATACGTGGCAATAAATCAAACCAATCAATCCTGGGTAAAGTATGGAATTTCTCTCCCTATCAATGTCTCTTTTGGAAATAAGTGATCGCTGCCACTCCTCGTGTTTCAGCATCACCATTTCTTCGTCTCTCACAGCTCTCCAGATTAAACACTTCGCTTCGTTACTCTGTCCTCATGTAACCATCATCCGTGTCTGTGGTAAGGAGATCATTCCTTACAAAGGAGATCAAATCTGTACAGAGTGCCCCTAATGCTCTCTCAGCAAGGCTCTACAACAGCAAGAAGATGGCTTTACTTATGTACTCAAATCATCTTACGATGAAGAACAGCATACCATTAACTGTACCCATTACTTACACAGAGTTTGATTCGGATCAGTCAGCATAGACTTGTGAATGGGAGATCATGCTTCCCAAATTTGTTAGGGTTCTTTGATGAAATGACCAAGGAGGTTGATGAGGACAGAGCCGTAGACGTAGTCTCTTTGGATTTCGGTAAGGCCTTTCAATAAGGTTCCATCTGGCAGGATGCTCTGGAAGGTTACATCACGTGGAATGCTGGGGGAACTGGCCAACTGGATACGCAGTTGGCTTGATGGTGGGAAGCAGAGGGTTTAGCGGAAGGATGTTTGTCAGACTACAGGCTGGGTCCATAGCTATTTGTTATCTATGATTTGGAAGAGAATGTACAAGGCATGATTATTCAGTTTGCAGATGACACTAAAATAAGTGGGAGCCTGATCAGTGAGGAAGTCTATCAGAAATTGCAGCAGGACGTTAATCTGGTGGGGAAGTGGGCCGAGAAATGGCAAATGGAATTTAATATAGATGTATGATGTCTTGCATTTTGGAAACTCAAATCATGGTGAATGGATGGGGGCCTTAAGGCGTGTAGTGGGCAGAGAGACCTTGGGGTTCAGGTGCATGGTTTTCTGAGAGTGGAGTCACAGGTAGACAGGGCAGTGAAGAAGGCTTTTGGCACACTGGCCTTCATCAGGCAGGACATTGAGTATAGAAATAGGGAATTTATGTTGCAGTTGCACAGGAATTTGGTAAGGCCGCACGTGGAGTATTGTGTTCAGTTTTTGTCACCTTGCTTTCGGGAGGATGTTATGAAATGAGAATAAGTACAGAAGAAATTTAAAAGGACATTGCCAGAACCCAATGGTCTGAGTTACAGGGAGAGGTTGGACAAGATAGGACCTTTTATTTAGTTTGTAGGAGACTGAGGGGAGACCTAATAGAGCTGTATAAGATCATGAGGGGCATGGATCGGGTGAATGCTCTCAGTTTTTTTCCAAGGTGTACAGAATCGAGGATTAGAGGGGGTCAGTTTAAGGTTAGAGGGGAAGAAATAAAAGGGAACTTGAGGGGCCACTTCTTTACAAAGCGGATGGCACATGGATGAGCTGCCAGCAGATGTGGTTGAAGGGGGTACATTAACAACATTTGAAAAGCATTTGGATAAATATGTGGATAGGAAAGGACTGGAAGGATATGGGCCAACTGCAGGGAAATGGGGTTAGCCTGGATTGACATTTACAAGGTCGAGTCGAACTCCTCTGTTAATTAAAACCAAACACCCAGGAAAACTCGCCTCACCTCGTAATCTGCTAAAATATGAACGACACAGATCTCCTACATTCGACTACTTAAACAAAAATTAACAAGTTATTTTCTAAACTTTAATAGTGAACACGAACCAACAACTATTCACAAATACAAGCCCCTCTTTTCTTATCCATTTACTATCTGACTCCAACTCTGTAATAATATGCTGTTCCAACAACCCACATATTCAACATTACAATCTAAAGACCACACAGTCTCCATCTTCCCCGCTGTGTTCACACTTCCAGCTGCTGATCTCTCTGGGTCATGTTTTTTTTTTACTGCAAGTAGGTTTGACATGAACATGTATCTTTGTTTGAGAGTGTTTGAGATGGCCAGTTAGCACTCCTGCTCTCCAACAGTTACTCTGTTGTTGGATAGCAGTGGTTCTCCCTCCAGTGTTCAAAATGCCATGTTTATATACTAGGGAAAAACAACGACTGCAGACGCTGGAAACCAGAATCTGGATTAGTTGTGCTGGAAGAGCACAGCAGTTCAGGCAGCATCCAAGTAGCTTCGAAATCGACGTTTCGGGCAAAAGCCCTTCATCACGAATTAAGGCAGTGAGCCTGAGGCGTGGAGAGAAGAGCTAGAGTAGAGTGGGGGTGGGGAGAAAGTAGCATAGAGTACAATGGGTGAGTGGGGGAGGGGATGAAGGTAATAGGTCAGGGAGGCGAAGGTGGAGTGGATAGGTGGAAAAGGAGTTAGGCAGGTAGGAAAAGTCCGGACAATTCATGGGGGCAGTGCTGAGCTGGAAGTTTGGAACTAGGGTGAGGTGGGGGAAGGGGAAATGAGGAAACTGGTGAAGTCCACATTGATGCCCTGGGGTTGTAGTGTTCCGAGGCAGAAGATGAGGTGTTCTTCGTCCAGGCGTCTGGTGGTGAGGGAGCGGCGTTGAAGGAGGCCCAGGACCTCCATGTCCTCGGCAGAGTGGGAGGGGGAGTTGAAATGTTGGGCCACGGGGCGGTGTGGTTGATTGGTGCGGGTGTTCCGGAGATGTTCCCTAAAGCGCTCTGCTAGGAGGCGCCCAGTCTCCCCAATGTAGAGGAGACCACATCGGGAGCAACAGATACAATAAATGATATTAGTGGATGTGCAAGTAAATCTTTGATGGATGTGGAAGGCTCCTTTAGGGCCTTGGATAGAGGTGAGGGAGGAGGTGTGGGCGCAGGTTTTACAGTTCCTGCGGTGGCAGGGGAATGTGCCAGGATTGGAAGGTGGGTTGTTTGGGGGCGTGGACCTGACCAGGTAGTCGCGGAAGGAACGGTCTTTGAGGAAGGCGGAAAGGGGTGGGGAGTGAAATATATCCCTGGTCGTGGGGTCTGTTTGGAGGTGGCGGAAATGTCGGCGGATGATTTGGTTTATTCGAAGGTTGGTAGGGTTGAAGGTGAGCACCAGGGGCGTTCTGTCCTTGTTACGGTTGGAGGGGTGGGGTCTGAGGGCAGAAGTGCGGGATGTAGACGAGATGCGTTGGATGGCATCTTTAACCACGTGGGAAGGGAAATTGCGGTCTCTTAAGAAGGAGGCCTTATATACTTCCCATGATACAATATTTCTCATAAATTGATTACTTTCCAAGTGTGCAAACAATAATATTCAAATCCCGTTGGCTTATGGTATCTTGAGCATTGTATAAACTTATTGGTTGCATTTGAATTGCTGTCAAAACTGCAACCAAAACCCAGGTATTCATTTCCCAGCTAATGGTGACATGTGGAACAGCCTGATCTTTAGCTGGCATCTGTGGCTGTACTTTCCATTCAGCAAAACCGTTCTATCTTAAAGTGACGAGACAAGCTGTCGGCTTCATAACACCTCCCCCCTTCAAAAAAGAAAATGAACGATCAGAATGAAAAGATGGCATCATTCCTTTTCCTCTAATTCTTAATCCCATTATTATGAAATACAAAGGTATTAATCTCACTTATACCATTCATATTAATTCTGCACACCTATATAAAATTGGATTAAGTCACATCTTATCTAAACGTTTCCTTTAAATCCGCGATAACACATCTGCTATCACTTTGTAGGACCCACAGCGTGCACATTTTGTAAGTTTAAGGTCGGTAACATAAGACTCCAATGAATACTCTCATATTCTGGTCTTTAAATATTCCAAAAAATGTCATTGTCCACAACCATCTCCGACAATTTGTTTTTCATTTTAACATTAAAAGATTGTCAGGCCAGGACGAAACTTAAACATTCTTTTTCAGTAATGGAGATTTTGTTTTTTTTTCTCGTGGATATTGAGTTTTTTCGACAAATAGCCAATTGGCCATTCAATTCCATCATCACCTTTCTGTATCAATGCATCTCCGAGCCCTACATCCCGAATATCAAGCAAAATTTTCAAAGCATTTCAAACAGTTTGGTGTAGCTAAACCTGATGCGGTGATTAATCCTGCTTTATAATTCTCAAATGCCTCCTCGCATATTCTGTCCACCACAATTCTGTGTTCTTCCTTAGTAAATCCATCATTGGTGCCAATACGCTGCTGAAGTTTGCAACAAACTTCCGATAGAATCCACTCAGTTCCAAAAATCAAAGTATTTAATTCTTCGTGGATGGTCGTGGAAATTCCTCAAAGCCCTTCGTCATTCTGTTCCATGGGATCAACCTTCCATCTACAATGTAATGTCCCAAGGACGTCACCTCTGCCTTCGTGAATTCTGTTTTCTTTAAGATTAATACCAAGTTTGATTCTTGTAATCGTTCAACATGCTCTGCCAACTGTAACATGCGAGCTTTCAATTACTTACTAAAGATCACTACATCATACAGATAAGCTGCACAATTTGTTCATTTGGCCACACTCTCTTCCGGAGTGCGAAATGTGGATGGTGCATTATTCATTCACATGACATACTCGATAACGTTTTTGTCATATCCGGTATCTTTGCCAGATAGCTTAACTGACTCAGCTTTTTTTTTAAATTTGAAAGGGGCCACTAAATCTGGCTTTGAAGGGACTTCCTAGCACTGGTGGCAATACTAATACGTCATCCCCACGGGAAATCGTCAAAGTTTCAGAGTTTCTATCTGCCACCTGCTTCACTAAATGTTGTGTTCTCTTCAGGTGCTATTTAGCTAAATCAGCTACACCATCTAATCTCTCCCTCAGCTCATATACATAATCCAAGTGTGAGATTGCCGATTTCGGTCTGGTCGCTTTATATTTAATTAATTTCAAAGGACCTCTCACTTCATGTACGGATTTTAACTGAAAGGAAGTAAACTGAGTTGATTTATTTGGGACACCTCCGATGGCAAACAGTGTAGCAACATGATCATAAGTTTCAGCAGGAAGGAGAAACAAAAAAAAAAGAACCAAAGTAGTTGATGTTGTGTTAACTGACACCCTGTTTGATGTCACGGTGCAGGAAAAATCTGGACAGGCAGAGGGTCTAACTTTCCAAGGCTCCCTGGGTTTCAGGATGGGACGCACTTGGTTTGAAATGCTGAATACCTAAGCTATCCATGAATTCCTTAACAAGCTGAGTGGTAAAATGAGACGCTTGGTCTCATAAGGTAAAATAAGGGTGACGAGCTTAGATCATGGATCTGTACTTGGGGCTGCGATGTTGTGCTCAGAACAGAGACGTGGGTTTCACTGGAGCAGGGACAGTTGCTTGATGGTCAAGGGTTTAGAACATTTAGAAAGAACAAAGAGGTTGGAAAAAGAGGAGTCATATAGCATTGCTAATCTGAGAGTGCATCACAGCTCCAGAAACGAAGGTTGTTGAGGAAGGTTGGTCTACAGAGTCAGTATGGGTGGGATTTAGGAACAGCAAGGGAACAGTCACCGCTGTTTTCTACAGACCACCTCATAGCAGCAGAGAGATTGAGGATCTCATAGGTGAGTAGATTCTGGAAAAATGCAAAAGTAGTAGGGTTGTTGTTTTGGGTGATTCCAACTTTCCCAATATCGACTGGGACCTCCTAAGTGTAGATGGTTTGGATGGATCCGTGTTTGTCAGGTGTGTTCAGGAGGGTTTCCTTACTCAGTGTGTAGACAAACCGATGAGGGAAGGGGCTATATTGGATTTGGTGGTCTGCAACGAGCCGGATTTCGCGGTGGGAGAACATTTTGGTGAGAATGATGACCACCGCCTCACATTTAGCATAGCCTTGGAGAGTGAAAGGAGCAGTTGCCGAGCGAAGATATTTAATTGAGAAAAAGGAAATTATGACGCTGTCAGAAGGAGTTGGGAAGTACAGACTGGGAGCAATTGTTCCACAGAAAGAGCACAGCAGACATGTGGAGAGTATTTAAGGTGCAGTTGTTGCGAGTAATGTACACATTTGTTCCTCTGAGACAGGTAAGAAGAGGTAAGATTACGGAATCTTGGATGACGAGAACAGAGGAACTTCTCATGAAAAGAAAGAAGACAGCAAAGGTCCAGCACAGCTTTAGAGGATTACAGGCTTGCTAGAAAGGAGCTCAGAATTGGACTGAGGAGAGCCTGGAGGGGGAACGAAAAAGGCTTGGCAAGAAGGATTAGGGAGAACCCAAAGGCATTGTCCTCATACATGAGGAATGAGAGAATGATAAGGGAGAAGTCGGGCTGATCAGGGATAGCGTAGGGAACATATGCCTGGAGTCTGAGCAGTTAGGGGAATCCCTAAATGAGTTTTGTGCTTCAGTTTTCACCAAGGAAAAGGAATATGTTGCAAATGAAAACTTCGAGGAGCTGGTATACAGTCTTGACCTGGTCAAGATTGATGAAGTTGATGTGCTAGAAATTTTGGAAGTCATTAAGATTGATAAGTCTCCAGGGCTAGAGCAGATTTATCCTAGGCTGCTCTGGCAAGTGAGGAAGGAGGTTGTTAAGCCTTTGGCGAGGATATATGCCTTCTCACTCTCCACAAGAGTCGTATCGGAGGATTCGAAGGAGGCAAATGTTCCTCTTTTCAAGAAGGGTAATACGGAAATTCCTGGCAATTATAGATCATTCAGTCTTACGATTGTGGTGAGCAAATTTTTGGAAAGAATTCTGAGGGATAGGATTTATGAGTATTTGGCAAATCATAGTGTGATTAAAGGCAGTCAGCATGGCTTTGTGAATAAGCAGGTCATGCCTCACAAATCTTATTGGGTTATTGAAGAGGGGTCAAGAAAAGTCGAGCAGTAGGAGTGGTGTATATGGACTTCAGTAGGGCATTTGACAGGGTTCCCCATGTTAGGCTTATTCATAACGCCAGAAAGTATGGGATACAGGGAGATTTGGCTGTCTGGATTCAGAATTGGCTGGCTGACAGAAGGCAGAGAGTGGTTGTGGATGAAAAGTATTCTGCCTGGAGGTCAGTGTGAAGTAGGGTCGTGCAGAGCTCTGTTCTTGGGCATCTGCTCTTTGTAGTTTTTATAAATGATTTGGATGAGGAGGTTGAGGGTGGATTAGTAAATTTGCAGATGACACAATGATTTGAGATGTCGTCGATAGTATAGAGGCTGCAGGCTGCAGCGTGACATAGACAGGATGCAGAGCTGGGCTGAGAAATCGCAGATGGAGTTCAACCTCGATAAATGCGGAGTGATGAATTTTGGAAAGTCGAACTGGAATGCTGATTATAGGATTAAAGACTGGATTTTTGACATTGTGGAGGAACAGAGGGATTTGGGTGTGAAAGTACACAGATCCCTCAAAATTGCCACCCAAATGGATAGGGTTGTTAATTAAGCGTATGGAGTTTTGTCTTTTATTAACAGGGGGATCGAGTTTAAGAGCCGCGAGGTTTTGCTGCAGATCCACAAGTCCCTGGTGAGACCACACTTGGAATGTTGTGTCCAGTTCTGGTCGCCCTACTAAAGCTCAGATACAGAGTCTGTGGAGAGCGTGCAAAGAAGGTTGACAGGATGCTGCATGGACTTGAGGGTCTTGCCTTATGAAGAAAGGTTGAATAAGCTCGGACTTTTCTCTCTGGAGAGAAGGAGGAAGAGAGGAGACCTGATCGAGGTGTACAAAATAATGAAAGGAATAGATAGCCAGAGACTTTTCCCCGGGGCAGGATTGACTGGTACGAGATGTCATAGATTAAAGATATTAGGAGGAAGGTATAAAGGAAACAAAGTTTGTGAGAAAATGTGTAGCTCGGGTGCTCGGTTATCAACAAACACATTGACCTGGACCCAATATTCCAGCGGACAGCTGGAACTGCCACACGAAAGGGCAGAGACAAGCCACTATAAATGCCGGAGGAAACATCACAGAAGCGCTTCACAGGAGGCTCCCAAGCACTGAGGATGTCATCTAGAGAGGGGACGAAACGTCTGCAACACAACTTCCCAGCTCAGCGAACAGAACCAGTATAAAGGAAACGTCAGAGGTAGATTCTTTACGCAGAGAGTTATGAATGCATGGAATGCGTTGCCAGTTGTGGTGGTGGAAGCATTTCACTTGGGACATTTAAGCGACTGCTGGACATGCACATGGATAGCAGTGAGTTGAGGGGTGCTTAGGTTAATTTACTGTATTTTACATTAGAATTAAATCTCAGCACCTCATCGTGGGACAAAGGGCCTGTTCTGCGCTGTACTTTTCTGTGTTCTACGTTCTATTCCTGCCCATTCCATGACAATCCTAGACTACATTGCGCCACAAAAATATTCCATATCTCTGCCTCGCATGCTCTGTGTGGAAGACAGTTCCAAAAACTCACAGCACTCTGAGAAAACAAAAATAAAAATCACCTGGGGAGTGAGGTTACTTTTTGTCTACTTACATGAGAATGGATATAATTACATTGGAAGCAATTCAGAGATGTTTCGCTTCATATATTCCAGGGATGAAATCCTTATATTATGGATACTTTAACACATTACTCATAGAAAGAGAGGTGATCTTATTGAAAGTACAAGATCTTTATCAGTGTGGATCAGGAAGATACCCAATGGGTCTTTTTATGGTCCAACCTTGTTGCCATTGTTATAGAACCTCGACAGTGTGGAAGCAGGATTTTCTGCCCATCGAATCCACACTGACCCATCGAACAGCATCCCATCCAATCTGTCATGGCCAATCCACTCCAAGCTGCACATCTTTGGATGTTGGAGGAAACTGGAGCACTGGGATGAAACCCACACAGACAGGGGGAGAACGTTCAAACTTCACATAGAGGTTCGCCTGAGGTTGGAATTGAACCCAGCTCCTTCAGGATGTAAGGCAGCAGTGCTAACACAGTTCCATCATGTTCCTCCATTATTTCTATTAGTTACTTGTGGCTGACTAAAGGAATCTGCCTGACTTGTTCTATCACTGAACCTGACCTAGTCTGAGACCTTTATCATTGGCCATATCACCAACCTGGTTACATTTAAAATTTGTTGTGAGCAGTGGAGGAGTGGGGCTAGAAAAGGAAATGTGATGCCCTCCAGAACCGGAGTGAAGAGAAATTCACAAAGTGGGATTTCACTCAAGTGTAAATTCTGTTTCCCAGATGTTTGGGATGTCCAGATCTTTATATTGTGCCGAGGCTGGCTTTGCCTGATTTTCCATAGGCAGGTGAATCAGGGATAATGGTGCATGGAGAGAAAAGTGCACCCGGGACCACAATGAGATGCTCCACGACCTTATTTGCTGGTGGAGTAGTGTCAAAAAACCTAATGGCCCCCTCTTCTCCCTCAGCACTGTCTTCTGAAGTTCCATTCCGCCCTTCAGACCTGCTACACAGGAGCAGATCGAGGTCACTCCGATGGTTAGGTGTAGTTTCGGAATTATACTTGGAAAGTCCAGACTGGACAGGAAGTGAGCCGCCACCCGCCATTCCCTCTTTCCAGGCTTCCCCTCACTGTAACTTCTGCACCAGATATGTGTCATGTTACAGACCCAGATTCGCTACGAATACAGCCCCCTTACCTCACCCAGAGTCCACTCAAACAAATCCTCTGCTCTCCTTGAATGCAATATCGTACAACACGACTTCCAGGATAATAACCAGTTATTTTCCAAACGGATAATATAAGAAAGTAAGAAATGGGAACAGGACGAGTCCATTCGGCCCCTCGAGCCTACTGCCATTCAATAAAAGCATGGCTGGTCTACTCCACGGCTCAACTCCACTTTCCTGCTAACCCTTTGTATCCCTCAACTCGCTGATATGTCAAAAGCCAATCCGCCCCGTCTGTAAATATATTCAATGTGACAGCCTCCACAACTCTCTGCGTTAGCAAATTCTGGATATTCACTACCTTCTGAGAGAAGGCAGTTAATTACATCCCAGTTTGAAATCAATACCCCTTATTCTGTAACTATGTCCCCGAGTTCAAGACTCTGCCCATGTGTGGAACCATATTCTCAACGTGGACCTTGTTAAGCCCATTCTGTATCTTGTACGTTTCAGGAATATCGCCCTCATTCATTTCAACTACAATGAATAAACGCCTCACCATTTTGATGTACTCAATAATTGAACCGTTTCATCCCAGGAATCTGCCTAATGAACAAAACTAGTTACTTGTTGCGTCAGCATGCCGAACTTTATGGTTCATTCACAGGAACAATCCAATCCCTTTGTACTGCTCTTTAGTCTGGGAGACCTCTTCATTAAATAACAGCCTGCCTTTTGGTTCTCAGTGTCATCCCCAAACTCGGATGTATATTACACTCAGCTCTCTCCATCAGGCTATCAGGATCGATCGTTAATAACTGAAGCCGTTACACTGACAATTGTGGTATTCCAGTAGATACATCTTTGACATAAAGATCGATTAAGCCCGACTCTCCGATTTCTATTTGTCAACCAACCTTCATCCTATGCTAATACAGTATCCACTATACAATGAGATTCTGTCTTGTGTACGAACCTTTATTTTGTAATACCTAGTGAAAAATCTCTGGAAACCCTCATGTCTACCAGTCCCCCTTCATTACTTCCATTTGTTATATTCTCAGGGATCTCCAGAAAATAAAATGCATGATTTTACAGGCAAAATATAGATCTCCTTTCACAAAACCATGCTGACTCTGTGTGAAGCTCTTCTAAATGCCCTGCAATTCCTTCTGTACTAACAGACTCGCAGATTCCCAGCAATAATGGTTGGAATAAATGGTTCCAGTTTTCTGTCTCGTTTCTTTCTTGAAGACAGGCGCCACATTAGACGGTCTCCAGTTTCACTGGAACACCCCTGTAATCCAGACAGTTGTGGAATATTTCGCACGGTGCCACCAGTTACTCTGTAAAACTGCTTTTAAAATCAGCTATGAATTACTGCTGACCTGGCTACCCTGAGCCTTATCTGTTTGTTTAGAACCTTGTTCCTTTTGTTGGTGACAGTTCAAGAACTTCCGACCTATTATCATTTTGTTTATATAATTGAAATATTTACAGCACCTACCCTTGTGACGAATGATGTAAAATATTGGTAGAAATTATCTGCCTGTTCCCAGTAGCCAGTTCCCCATTCACAGTCTCCAATGTCCTTAATATACATTCCTCATTTCCTTTCTCCCACAGGTCACACGCTCATATTGAACATTTTATTTTCATATACACGGAAAAGCGCAGGATGCTTGCTTTTATGTTTCTTGCCAATTTACTAAATCATGTATTTTCTCCCCTTTTCCTATAATGTGAGAGAATGTATTCTCTAATTGGAGAGGGGGAACCTGTAATCAGGAAGGAGTGATGAGAAGGGAAGAGGATAGAGCAGCAATGGCAGGCATTTCTGGGGTTAATTCTGGAAGCACAGCTGAAATTCATGCCTCGCATCTGTTTATGGTCCCTGAAATAAACTTCCGAAATCAGGCCCTACATTAACACTCATCAATTTGTGATTGAATAGTATCCTTCACAGCTTTTAGTTCATCTTCTTAACGAGTCCTTCTTTTTGAACACCCAGTGACCTTCCTCTGGGTCAATTTCCAAATCACTCTTCAGACCAGATGTGAGACAGAGATCTTCAATTTAAATGTCTGGTTCATTACACTTATTCAGGAGGAACTTCTGCATGTGGATGAACACATGATCAGCGGAGGCTGACTCCATTCTCCCAGTTTCTCCATCTCTGTTGTTTCTGGTTGATGCCTCATTCCAATGATCTGCCGCTGACGTGACCGCCTTTTCCCTCAAACCAGAAATCCCCTCACTCCAGTGGGCAGGGCCTTCAACTGTCACTGTCCCATCTCCCGCGCTTCTCCCAACCCCTTCTTCCCAGAGCAATGATAGACCTCCCCATGTCCTTACTTCCCACTGCAATAGAATCCACATTCACGTAATCAACTTCCGCCAGTTTGACCACCTCCAACAGGACAGCACCATCAAACACATCTTCCCCTCCTCTCCACTGTCAGTATTTCAAACGGGAACCCTCCATCACCCCAAATATTTCCCCATTCCCCCATGGCACCTTCCCACGCAAATGCAGATGCTCAAAAACTTGACAATTCACCTCTTCCCTCCTCACTGTCCAAGGCCCCAGTCACGCCTTCCAGGTGAAGCTGCATTTCACTTGTACTCTTTCAAACCGGTCTCATGTCATTGCTGCTCACAATGCTCTCCACTTTACAGAGGGGAACCGAACAGAGACTGCACTGAGGAACACTTCCTCTCTGTCTGTTGGAATAACTCTAACTCTCTCGTTGTTTCCCATTTCAAGAACCTCCCATGATCTCATACTGATATTTCAGTCCTGGGCTGCTGCAATGTTGAAATGAAGCACAACCCAAGCTTGACTAAGACCCCACTTTACACTTCTGTACGTTATAGCCTGTAGGAGTTAATATACAATTTCCTAACTTCACAGCCTGACCCCATTCTGGCTGTTCTCCATTTTTCATGTGTTCTCCCTCTTGGTCTTCCCATGACCTTGCTGGTTGTGTCTTCCTTATGTTGCACCTAATAGAGAAATCAGTTTTCATCCATCACATCTTAAGTTCAAGCCGTTTTACATTATCCTCTCGTTCACGGCTTTTAAAATCCCATTTATCTTCTACCACATCCTCTTTTCTCCCGTCACACACACCCCACCTTTGTCAAGGTATTAAAAAGCCAATTTTAAAATTCTTTTCAGTTCTGAAGAAGTGTCACACTGGACTGGAAACGCTAACTCTGTTTCACCGGTTCTATAGATGCGGCCACACCTGTTGACTTTCTCCTGAATTGAACAGGCACAGCACAAACTTACAATTAAACAAATAACTATGGACACTGGAAATAAAGATACAAATATTGCGGAGAAACTGTGGAAGCTTTGTAGAAGGGTTCTGTTTTTGAAAAATCAACTCTAATTTCACTCCAGAAAAAGCTGCCACATCTGCTAAGTTTCTTCAGCAATCTCTGCTTTTGATCAAGTTCTACTTTCGTGTGTCAAAGAGTCTTAACAGCCCTGTCCAACATGGAGCACCATACACCCGGAAGTAAACGATCACACCACGTGCACAAATCCATTGGCTCTGAAACTATATAAGGCTGGCATCACTGACACAACAGCACTCTTCCTCATGGTCAGGGACAAAACTAGAGGGAAACACATTCACATCAAACACAGGTGATGGTATTATGGGAATAGAAATGATTCAGATGAATATGTTAAAGTGTTTGAGTAATGTAACAAATTGGAGGTGTGACACTAGGGAGAGACCCTAACAGAATGATAATATGAAAATGGAAGTCTTTCCAAATCAGAAACCAGGTTCGGTCATTGAGTACAAGGCTGATGAGTGAATGAGTCCTGGTGTGAACTGGAGGACAGTCAGTAGAATAGAATTACAGATATTGCAGCTCAAACTGGGCATTCATGTGGTGCTCTAGATCTCAGCAGCAGCAGCAGAATTATATTCAAACATAATCTGTATCTTTTTCGCTGGGATAATCCCTCAGTCTACCATAACCATCAAGCCGATCTATGGTTCAGTGACGAGTGTGGGTGAACATGCCAGAGTCAGAACCATGTGTACCTAAACCTGATGACAACCCATTAAAACTACCGCGCTTGACTGGTTACATTCTAAACAGCAGAATTAACATCTAATGTAGAGGGTGAAATGATCCCGATACAAGCAGATTGGATCTAAGCTCTACCGTCCTGCATCATCCAGACAGAAGTGTTGATGGACTAATAAACAACTCACTGGAGGAGACAACTCCACAAATATCTCCATACTACAGAACAGAGATGTCCTGTACATCAGTGTAAAAGACAAGGATGCAGTATCTGCACTATCCTCAGCCAGACGTTTTGCATGGATGATCCACCTCATCCTCGCCATGACGCCCACAGAATCACAGATGCCAGTCTTTAACCAATGCTATTCGCGCACGTGACATGAAGAAACAGCTGAACACAGTCGATACGACAATGGCAATGGGCCCTGATACCATTCCTGCAATAGGACTGAAGACTTGTGCTGCACAACAAGCCGTGTCCCTGGGGAAGCTGTTTCATTCCAGCTCCAACTCTGACATCTCCCTGGCAATGTGGGAAATTACTCAGCTCTGTCCAGTCCCGTAAGAGCAGAATAATTACAATCTGACCAATTACCAGCCCCTCACTCGCATCACGACAATCAAATTGGTGGGAATTCTTTTTGACAGAGCTGTCAAGTAGCGCCGAAATAATCAGGTCAGTGTGGTTTCCGATAGGTCCCCATGTTGAGATGGTGCTGTTGTGAAAATATCACTGGATTATTAAACCAGACCAGGCTAATGCTCTGTCAACTGGTGGAAGTTAAAAACGATTAATAAAATATCGACATGTAACATCTGGTGTGGGTAACAGTGACCTTGAAGCCAGTATCGATTGTAAAAACCAAATTCCTTCCCCAATGTTCTTTCAGGAAGTGAGTCACCCGTGTTTTCCTAGTATGGCCTAAAAGTGACTCCAGATACACAGATATGTGATAAACTCTTCAATAGTCTCTGAAACGGCCGAGCAAGACACTCAATTGTATCAAACCTCTCCGAGATATTAAAGCATAACCCGGACAGAACAGCCAGCACTAGACTCGGTATTGGAAAAGGGAATGGAAACACAGTCCTCTTGATCCTGCAGAGGCCTCCTTCCTCACATCTGAGAGCTTGTGACAACATTTACAGAGCTGTCCCACAGACTGCACAGAAATGTCAGGAAAGGAGGAGGTCACAGAGCACATCGAGCATTCCCCATTCTAGCTCATGGAGAAAATCTCCTCAATGCAGTTTTCCCCACAGTGTGTGCATATTCCTTGGTATGTTCAAACATCCGGATATATAAAATAGGAATTGCAGTAATCATTTTGGTCCATCAATTTTACTCTGCCATTCAATACACCGGTCGTTTTCCAAAAATGCGTGTTTATTAAACATGATTTGGCTGCAACACAATTCGTGAATGACGCCCATTTCTTTATATAGCGAGCTCCTGTTCACTGTGATGTGATTCCTGTCTGGGCACCCGCTGAACAGGAAATCCCAACCTCAGGATCCTCTGTCTGCAAAATGCACCCTCAGTGTGTTCAGCTAAAACAGGAATGTAATTCACTCTGCAAGCCTTGAAACTGAGCCTCAAACTGGGCATTGTAGTCTATACTTAGAAGGAACTTTATTTCAAACCAGGGGAAAATCTTGGGGAGAATTGGAATTCATGTCGGCATCACGTGGTCAGCTGTGTTGCTTGCTTTCTTGTGAAGCGCTTGATGAAAGTCAGAGTGCTGTAGTCAGTGACTGTTGTGTTAAAGTGCTACATTTACAGCACTATGTCATTAAAATATAAGAGTTAAATATTTAAATGGACTGTGCTATCATTTGTGTTAGGCTATCATTTTTTATAGACTTTTACTGATATTATTGGGGCTTCGCCCTTACCCTCTATTTCCCACAGGGCCCATTATTTATATTGCACCATTTTCTATAAGACGGTGTTCCACAGGAACACAGCTTCCCTGTTAACAGAGAACTACTTGGAATAATCGCTCATCCTGCAATTCAACTCCATATTCCTGTGCTGTTCCAATTCCTTTAGTGTCTTGAAATCCCTATTTATATTCAGTGCCTTGTCTTCTCCAGTCTTGTGTTGTCAAGAATTCTTGAGGTTCGCCAGTCTTTGAGTACAGAGATTTATTCTCATCTTAATGCGCAATGGCCTGTCTGTACCGAATACAGTGGCTCATTGATTTAGACATCCCTGCTTCCTACTGTCTTGCCCTATCGGAGTTTTATATATTTCACTAAGATCTCCACTCATTTTCCTAAACCTCATGAAACACAGGCCCAGTCGCCACAAAACTCTGGTTCCACAGGAAGCCTGTCATTCCAGAGATCATCTGGTCGTCCTTCGTTGCTCTCCCTCAATGTCAGGTTTGTCGTTTATCAGATAAGGAGACAAAAACTACACACAATTCTGCTCAATGTTCGAGATGGGGTCTCACCAACGCCCTGTACAGCTGCAGCAAGACATGCTTTCTCCTTTACTCAAATCCCCCTGAAATGAAGGTCAACACACCATTTATCTTCCTACTGCTTTCTGTGATCACAACCAAACAATCACAGAAGCATAGACTCTGCACCGTCAGAAAACCAGCACGAACTACATTTGTCCTACTTTCTTACATGAAATCCGTAGCGTGACTGTTATGATACTTCAATTACATTTTAATGGTTGTGAGGTTACCCATCAGAAATCGCCTCTCAGGAAGTTTATTCCTCACCCCAACACGCTCTGGGTGAAAAACAATCTTTAAATCCTCCCTGAACCTCAAACACTTCACTTTAAATGTGTGCCTCCCCTTTTATTGACCCTCTGACTAAAAGGAATAGCTGATGTCCATGCCCCACGTCATCTTCTACTGAATCATATTCCCCTCAGCCTTATCTGCAGAAAACTAAACAAGCCGAGTTTATTCAGCCTTTCTCCATTGCTGATATTATCCATCCCAGGGAAGATCCTGGTGAATCTCCTCTGCACCATCTCCAGTGCAATCACATCCTTCTTGTAATGTGGCTCCCAGAACAGCACACAGTATTCCATATTAGCCTAACGAAAGTCATGTATAGCTTTTACAATCTGTGTCTCGATGAATAATGGTTATGCCGACAGTCGCCTGTGATTTCTTAACTCATCTATTTACCTAACCTATTATTCTGTCCAGTCCCATTCAGGATTGTGTGGAGAAGCACTCTCTGAGCTTCCTAGCACCCTCTGAGCTTCCATTCATTGAGTTCTCCCTTGTCTGGTTCCTTCTTCCAAAGTGCATAACCTCATATTTATTAGGATTGCATTCCATCTGCCATTGATCTGCCCATCTGACCATTCTATCCACACCTTCCTCTAACATAAATCCTTCGTCCTCACTGCCAACTACCCAGCCATTTCGTATGTCAAACATACATCTATTTTTCACTCTCCCCACCACCCCACTCCATATTCATGTCCATATCATTTATAAATACGACAGGTAATAAGGGACAGAGCACTGATCCCTGTAGGACACCAAGAAAAACTGGTCTACGGACACACAAACAGCCTTCGCCCACCACCCTCTGTCTCCTGCCACGAAGACAATATGTATGTCACTTGCCAAGTTACCCTTGATATTATACGATTGTATTTTCTTTATCAGTTTCCCCTGTGGGGCTTTGGCTGCGAAACCATATAAATGTCCTCTTCGAAATAAATCAATAAAACTTCTTCAGAATGACTTCCCTCTAATGACTGCATGCTGACTATCCCTGATCAAACATTGCCTTTCTAAGAAGGGCTTATGCCTGAAACGTCAATTCTCCTGTTCCTTGGATGCTGCCTGAACTGCTGCGCTTTTCCAGCAACACATTCTTCAGCTCTTTCTAAATTTCCGTGACACTGATCTGCTACTCACTGATCTAGAGTTGCTTTGTCTAGCTCCACAGCCTTCCTGTAAAGGGTTCCCACCCCCCTCACCCCAGTCGTCTGGCCCTTCTTCTTTGACCAGAATCTACTGAAACATTTAAGTCAGAGCCTTTCATCCCTTGTCTCCCACTTCAGCCTGTGTTACAACTCATCCAGACATGGGGACCTCTCGAATTTTATACCTGCCAAGACCATCAATCCCTGCTCGCATCTTATAATAACCAGCTCAAGAGCTTCCCAGTCCAGTCTTCTTGAAACAATTACATGTCTTCTCCTTTTTCCTTGTAAAACGGATTTGAAGCTCTCATGTCACAATCTACCAACGTTCTCCATTCAGCTTCACACACAGATTGCCCTCTTGGTTGATTCACCATTCACTTTTGCTATTTACACCTGGGAGGGACATATGCATATCGTACGCCTTACATGTTTCTATAAGTAACAGACATTGCCTGTCTTTCATTAAGTCTATTTCATGTACTTTTCAAATTTACTGAAGCCAACTTATCCCATACGTTCATGGCTTGCATGACAGAAATATACACGTAATTTAAGAAACAAAAACTGTTTTGTATTCGGATGTCGTGTAAAATTATTTTTTTAGGATCACAATTCCATAAAGCTCCTTAACACCAACGTTTTCAATTAGCTCTCCTGGTCACACAACACCAATTCCAAAATCACCTGATCTCTAGCTGGGTGCTCAACCTAATCCATTACAGTAATCCATCTCATATACGTTCATGAGATCCATTTTACCAGCATTAACATGCACTTCGGTTAATACTGTTCAGATGTAATTTGAAGCTGTCCTTTATTACTACATTACCCACTAACGTGTGCAGCTAATTTCCTATTTTATAACATACCGAACATTTATATTGCAGCTTTCACTTTGAATTATAGCTCCTTTCAATGTTTTCTTCTCCTTGCTGTTCCTAACCCCCACCTTAGCAGATTCTACAGAATCTGAGTAATGTGGACTCTGGGGAGATTAACGGTAGACTCAGGTGAGATGTTTGCGAGGCAGGTCTCAACATTGGTATTGTCTCACCACACCTTACCAGTTCTTCTCAAGTGTCATTGTGACATTATCACCAGATCTCCCGTTATGCTGTAGAGTAGAGAAGGACAATGATCTTTCAGCATTGCTATTTGATTCCCCCAGAGAGCTGAGACTGCTCTAACCTGGGTGGGAAACTTACAGCAGGTTAGTAAAGTGTTGCTGCTGCTGTACACGATTTTAATGGGATCACATCTGGTGCAGTGGGCACAGATTTAATCTCCTCACTGAGGAAAGGATATTGGGATTAACTCAGAGATTATTCGCTCAACTGATTTCTGCAATTAATAGGTTTATCATAGAATCGCTACAGTGTGGAAACAGGTCATTTGACCCATCGACTCCACACTGATCCTTCGAAGATCATCGCATCCAACCACACAACCTCCCCCCGCCCAACCACCCACCTATCCATGTAATCTGTATGACTGATGAACGTAGCCTGCACATCCCAGGACGTGATGAGTAATTTAGCATGGCCACTCCGTCTAACCTGCACATTTTGGGACTGTGGGAGTAAACTGTAGTACCCGGAGAAAACCCATGCTGACATTCGGAGAATGTGCAAACTGCACATGGACAGTCAACTGAGGCTGGAATTGAAGCTAGATCATTACAGCTATGAGGCTGCACTGCTAACAACTAAATTAGGCAGTACGAAGAACACAACTTGCCTGCACAATTCAGCCCTTCGAAATGCGACATAACATCAGGGTGATTTCATCAGTCCCCAAACCTTGACTGAACAACAGGAGGAGGACATTGTGATATTGAGTGGCTTGTTCAGGAACAGGGGTTGAACATTCAAGCCATAGAAACCATAATGTTGGAGCAGCAGGTGGGTAATCAGCCAATCGAGACTATAAAGACGACATTCAGCCCTTCGAGAGTGTAATGTTGGAACACCAGGAGGACATTCAGCTCATCGAGACTAGAATGTAGGAAGACCAGGAAGACATTCAGACCATCGTGTGTGTAAAGCAGGAATAGAATGTGTTCAATCAGCCACTCATGCCTCTTACACTGCAATTGGAGCAGATCTTTTACAGCCTTGTTCCTGTTACACTGGAATTGAAAGGGAATTGTAGAGGTTACAGAAAAGTAAGAAATTAGAATAACCAAACACACTAGGGAATGGAAAGATTTGATCAAACTGGCGGTATTGAAGACAAATTTTTAGATTCTGTTTTGAAGGAATTAGTAACAGGAGGTTTTCAAAGTCAAGCCACAATCCATCACATGATTTTATGAGGGATAAATCATGTTTGAATGATTTCACTAACATCTCTTTCACAAAAGTGACAAACCAGGTGGATAAAGGAGATCCTATAGATGTATTATAACTGGCCTTCCAGACAGAATTGCGTAATGTATCACAAAAAGATTAATATGCGAGACAAGATCACGTGGGGTTAGGAAAGAAAATTGCTAGGAGAAAGCAGTGACTAACAAATAAAAGCCATGAAATGGAGATGCTGGTTCTGGACTGGTTTGGACAAAGTCAAACATCACACGACACCCTGTTACAGTCCAAAAAATTGATTGGAAAACACAGGCCTCCGGAGCGCTGCACCTTCATCAGGTGTTAGTGAGAGAGGAAGATCTTAGACAACATTTAGAAGGAAAAGATCAAAAGGTTGTACAGCTCATGCACATGAATTGAACACAGGCAAGATGGCTCCTAAATCTTTAATCAGTTAGAATGTAGGTGTAGGTTTTGATTGATTAATATGCAAATCGCAGAATTTCTTTCAAGTCACTGCTTTGAGAGACCTCCAGGTATTATCGATGTAATGAAGGTGAGCCCTCTGGCCAGAAATGTATTTTAGGAGTGAGGCTTTGTTTGGAGTCTGTCTGCGTATTCACCTGGAGTCAGACTGGATTCATTTCCAACGTAATAAGTTATAAAATACACATTGACTGACTGTCTACAAATTGCATGCTTGTTGAACAAAATAGAATGTATCTGCAAACACAAATGTGCATGTACAAATACACTCCACAGATTTGTCTATGTGTGTGTGTATATGTGTGTGCATGTGAAAAAGAGCGGGTGTCCGTGTCAAGGGGAGAAAGAAATAGACAGTGTGAATGTGAAGGGAGGGTGTGTGCGTGAGTGTGGGAGGGAGAGAGAGTGTGTGTATGCGTGCGTGAGACATACAGAGTGCGCATGTGAGAGAGGGGGAGTTTGAGTGTGTGTGTGTGGTGCAGATAGGGCGAGTTTGCATTAGTGTGTGTAAAGGGGAGAGTGAGACTGTGTGCTTGTGCAGGCTGAGACACAGGTAAGATCCCTTTCTCCAGACACACATATCCGTGGTTTCAGAGCTTCCCCTCTCTGCAGCCTCTGCTCCATTTGTTGTTCATGTTACTGACCCAGATACTGTAACTACACTCCCCATGCTACATCCAGAGTTGGGTCACCAAATCCTCAGGTCTCCCTGAATGTCTGAGGCAGCTCACAGTACAACCTCCAGCAAACCATCCCCGGGACCTCCACTAAATTTTCAATAACAGGAGTCAGTCAGAAGCCCGTCAAGACAGATGCCTGGCCCTTCACAATGATATTCGAGGGGCTTCCTCGTATTAATGACCGCACCTTTAGCTGAGAGGGACAAACACAGGCGTTCAGTGGACAGGCGCAGAGCAAGTTTCAAAGACGTGTCTCAAAGTTGCTGAAACCCTCTGGCCCAACATGAAGCACCACATGGGACACACCAGGAAGTAATCAACAGCCTGATACACACCATTTAATCATTTCTGTGCTTCACAATGCCAGTACTCGATGCCCTAGCCAGGCAAAGTCCAAGATCAGGGAAAGATGCAGAGGGAGAATCACATGAAAGATAGAAACAGGCAATTCATTAACTGAGAACATGATGTGGAAACATGGAGGGGAAAGACAAGACAGAGGAGTGTGTCTATCTGGAGGAGTTAGTCCTTGTTGCGTTCAATTACAAAAATGAGAACATGAATAAATCATTGCTGGATGAGTCGAAAATGTCTGTGACATCTAATGCTGAATCCCCCGCACAGAATCAGCCCAGACACGATAATCTGGGGCAAGGTAACAGCCCAGCATGGAGAACTGTGCAGACTATGCCAATGTATTGCTCAGAAGGCTGGACTGTCTGCCTGGTATGGGATGTATTGCAAACCTTTGTCAGTATATTGCTACTCCACTTGCGCTGGATGCATGCTGAGCATGCGAAGATTTGCTGCCCATACTGCAAGTATCTCAGGCTCCCACAAATTAAAGTCCTGCATCTCCATACTGCAGCTCAAGGTAAGGGGTTTTATGTACGCATGCGTGTGGGGGCCTGGGGTGGTGGTCGATGTGAAAATCATTGTCCGAGAGATAATACACATGGAAAAATTGATTTTCAGTATCAACAACTGGTAGAAATTGGAATCATGGGTAGAGAGAGATGGAGGAACGTTCATGGACAGATCTTCGGAAATGCTTGAGAATATTAATGTAAACGCATTGCAGGACCCGATAACAATATAGATCAGAGTGCACAGGAATGACATGCTGTATGGGGTTTTGGTGTGAGTTCATATCCAAGCCATGGAGTATTGACTCCGATTTGCTTCTGAAGGTTGAAAGCTGGGAGAGTCAGCAGCAGATCATTGGTTTCATTAACACTGTGTTTCATTGCTCAACGTTCTAAGAGCAGATGGGATGAACCAATGAAGTATATTCTGAAGGTGTTAGCAGTTGAAAATAGGAATGGTCAGGGAATGGTGTCAGGAATCAGGGATCAGGTCATGGCCAAAAGAAACGTTACAGTTAGGACTCGTCTGCTTCAGAATTCGATAATGGCCAGGGATGAGATGGAGTCGGAAGAAATTGAGTTTCTAACTAGAACAGAAGATGGTGACCGCCCCTGCTCTGAAAACTGAAGTAAAAACGGCAGTGGTATCATGAATCAAGGTCCACAGCTGAAATTGGGAAAGTCAACACAGAAGTTGGTGGCACGGTGGCACTGCTGACTCACAGCGCCTGAGACCCGGTTCAATTCCCGCCTCAGGTGACTGACTGTGTGGATTTTGCACGTTCTCCCCGTGTCTGCGTGGGTTTCCTCCGGGTGCTCCGGTTTCCTCCCACAGTCCAAAGAAGTGCAGGTTAAGGTGAATTGGCCATGCTAAATTGCCTGTAGTGTTAGGTAAGGGGTAAATGTAAGGGTATGGGTGGGTTGCGCTTCAGCGGGTCGGTATGGACTTGTTGGGCCGAAGGGCCTGTTTCCACACTGTAATGTAATCTAATCTAAAAATAGTCTATGAGGGACACGAGAAGCAAAGAGGGAGTGAGTGAAGAAACAAGCTCCCTGATGCAGGTAAAATATCTGCATTGAGAGTCTCAGCAGGAATAACAACAGCAACAAGCGGAATAGAATATTGAGAAGAACAGTGTTACATTCAAACCCGATTTACAGATTTAAAAATTGAACATGAAACTTACCAGGGGCACCAATGATAGCCAGGATTGGATAATAAAAAAATTGAATAATGTAAATTACCCGTATGATCTTACTTAGTAATGAGAATAGATCATAATATGTAGAAAGATTCCAAATTTCCGAGGATAAACCCCTGTCTATTATTTGAACTTGCCAGTCCATTGTTATCAGATTCTGATCCATTGTTGGAACTTTTTGTCTAATGCTCCCAGATCCTGATTCTCTTCCCCAACTCTGGAGCTGCTGTTCCCTGTTAGTGCTGTCAATGATGCTTCCACTCGTACTATGGGATAACACATTGAACTGAGCCCATTTATCGTTACAAGATGGAAACCCTCCACTGGGATAATTACAATCCATGCAGACTGACATTAACCACAGTCACTGAACAAACAGGCTCAGTTAACCCCTTCCTTGCATCACTTTTCCGATCACAAACAAAGGGAATATTTACTTATTCTGGTGGAACAGATAAGGGTTGATGAGGAATGGACCATCAATCTTCCAATCTTTTTAATCTTTCCTACTTGGATGTGGAAGTATTGCCAGAACACTGCAGGGTTATATATGTTCCACCCTGTTTATAAAAGGAGATAGGAATAAAATAAAAGACCAGCTGCATAAAATGATGGGTGGGCAGGTTCCCAGAGACTTTAATCTAGCACACGATATTTATGGCCCATTGACTTTATGTAGTGCTGCAAATGGTTTAAAGTGCACTGTCATTACTTTTTTTCCATGAACCTGAGAGATCATTCAGAGCATCGAGACTGCTACTCAGGACCGGGAGGAAGCAATTCTGTGCCTATTGTGCCTGTTACAGAGATAGGAAGAGACCATTCAGCCTTTCTGGCCTGTTAGAGTGAGATAGGAGGAGGCCATTCCTTCCAATCGTGCCATTCAGCATCTTGGATCTGTTACAGCGGGACAGTAGGATGCCATTCAACCTCTTAGGCTTGTTACAGAGGGACAGGAGGAGACCATTAAGGCTCTCGAGTCGGTTACAGAGGGATAGGAGGAGACAATTCAGCCTTTCGAGTGTGTTACAGAGGGACAGGAAGAGACCAAGCTTGCTTCGGCAACCACTTTGAAAAGCTGCTTGGGAAATGCTTACGGAAGGAAAGTGGAAGGCTTTGAAAAATGAAATTAGAGAGTCTAGCGACAGTATGTTCCTATTCATGTGCAGGGTACGACTGGTAGGTGTAGAGAATGCTGGATGGCTAGTGAAATTGAGGCAATGGTTAATGAAGAGAAGGTAGCATACGATTGGTGTAGATAACAGGGATCGATTAAATCCTTCGAGGAGAACAAGGGCAGAAAGATTATACTCGAGAGAGAAATCAAAAGGGCAACATGGGGACATGAGATATCTTCAGCAAACAGGGTAAGGGAGAATCCAAAGAGATTTTGCAAATACGTGAAGGTCAAATGACTAACTCGGGAGAGAACAGGTCTGTTTAATGTTCAGCAAGACAACCTATTTCTGGAACCATAGGAGATGGGTGAGTTACTAAATGAATAATTCAAAACAGTATTTACTCTGAAGAAGAATATTGAAATTAGAGAACTTGGGAAATAAATAGTGACATCTTGAAACGTGTCCATATATATGTTGTTGTATATCACAAACAACAGTGGACCCAGCACCGATCCCCGTGGAAGACACCAGGGCACAGGTCTCCATTTTGAGAAATTCATTTTACTGTAATCCATGTGCATATCCAAGAGTTAATTAAATGTCACGAATGGTGCTCTCTCTACCACCAACGCTGATAGTACATTCCACATACCCACCACTCTCTGTGTAACGTACCTACCTCTGACATCTCCCATAAACCTTCCTCCAAGTAACTTAAAATTATGCCCCCCTCGTTGTAGCCATTTTCACAATGGGAAAATTCTCGGGCCATCCACTCTGTGTATGCCTCTCATCATCTCGTACGTCTCTCATCATCTCGTACATCTCTACCAAGTCAGCTCTCATCCTTTCTCATTCTAATGAGAAAAGCCCTGGCTTCCCCAACATTTTTTCATTAGACCTTCCCTCCAATCCAGAAAACATCCTTACAAACCTCTGCACACTCTTCAAAGCTTCCACATCTTTCCTATAATGAGGCGACCAGAACATAACACAATATTCCAAGTGTGGACTAAACAGGGCTGTATGGAGTGGCAGCATAACCTCATAGGTCTTAAACTCAATCCCCTTGCTAATGAAAGCTAACACATCACACGCCTTATTAACACCCCTATCATCTTGACTGGCATCTTTGAAGGATCGATGGACGTGGACCCCAAGGTTCTTCTGTTTCTCGACACTACAAAGAATCCTGCCTTTAACCCAGTAGAGGTTTTCTGCAGAATCATTCAATCTCAAACCCTCCCTATTTTGATTCCTTCCTCGAGTCCCCGCAAGACTGTGAAACGTCTTCCCGTCCCTACAATACTCCTTAGCTCCGTAACCTCCTTCATTGGCGTGAACCCTCAAAACTACGAAAGCCAATTTTAGCCATTTCAATATTATTAATAACTGCAAAATCATCCAATCTTGATATTCCCTCTAACTCTGTAACCTCCACCATCCTCCAGTACCCTTCTGGGGAACATTGCAGAGAAAGAAAGAGTTGTAGAGTCCGGGTCATGTTGCGGAGGTAGGAGGGCTGCAATACCTGGAGGATGGTACAAATGTAGGAAGGGACGGGCATCCTGCAGAAGGTTAGAGGTAGCGGGATTCATGTAACCTGCAGGATGGGGCCGAGATTGTGTTGTGGAACCTGAAGGATATTTTAGTCTGAATGACTCATTTGTTTTTGATTCGACTTTTGGCCTGATCTTGATGATCAAAGTTTGCAGATGTTTACCAGAATTGGCTGTGGACAGCTTCAGATTCCCAGGCTGGGAAATGTGAGTTCAGATGTGAATCTCTGTGCCCATTCTGTCTGTGTGCCGGACACTGACCTGGTGCTGCTCTAATAGAAAGCATTCTCCGTGCATCTGGTAACTTCCAGATCGACAGGATTCACCAGAGCTCACCTCATCAAAGCTTTCGTTTAGAATGTTCTTCTTTTAATTATTCTTTTCAAGAAACAGTTTCGTGAGATGCAGGAATTGGGGTGATTCCATTTTAGGAGAATGAAACCTTTGTCATTGGAGATTGGGAAGCCTTCAAAAATGACATCACGTCTTTCCAGCGACAGTATATAGTATTCCTGTTAGAGTGGAAGGAAATGCTGGTGGGTGTAGGGAATGCTGGATGATGAGAGAACGAAGGTTAAGAAAAAGAAGAAAAAGTTTGTCAGGTATAGATACGAGAAATCAAGTGAATCCAAAGACTATAAAGGCAGGAGGAGTATACTTAAAAGTGAAATCAGGAGGGTAAAAAGGGGACATGAGCTAGCTTTGAGAAATAGTGTTAAGGGGAATCGAAAGGGTTTTTATAAATACATAAAGGACATGAGGGTAACTCGGGAGAAGATCAGCAAGGCTGCCTTTGTGTGCAGCCGGAGGAGATGGGGGCGATACTAAATGAGTGTTTTGCATCAGTGTTTACTGTGGCGAAGGACATGGATGATATGGAATGTGGGGAAATAGATTATGACGCCTTGAAAAGCGTCCATATTAAAGAGGAGGAGGTGCTGGATATCTTGAAATGCATAAAAGCGCATAAATCCCCAGGATCTGATCATGTGTAACTTGGAACTCTGTGGGAAGCGAGGGAAGTGATTGATGGGCCCCTTGCTGAGAAATTTGAATCATCGACTATCGCAGGTGAGGTGCTAGAAGACTGGAGGTTGAGTAACGTGGTGCCACCATTTAAGAAAGGTGGCGAGGGAAAGCTATTGAACTACAGACCACTGAGCCTGACATCAGTAGTGGGTAAATTATTGAAGGGAATCCTGCGAGATAGGATTTACATGTATTTAGAAAAGCAAGCAGTGACTAGGGGTAGTCAGCATGGCTTTGTGTGTGGGAAATCATGTCTCAAGAAATTGATTGCGTTTTTTGAAGATGTAACAAAAACGATTGATGAGCGCCAATCATTGGATGTGATCTATATGGACTTCAGTGAGGTGTTTGAAATTGTTCCTCATGGGAGATTGGTTAGCAAGGTTAGATATCATGGAATACAAGGAGAACTAGCTGTTTGGATACAGAACTGACTCGAAGGTAGAAGACAGAGGGTGGTGGCGGACGGTCGCTTTTCACACTGGAGGCCGATGCTGTGCCATAAATATCGGTGATGGTGCCACTACTTTTCGTCATTATATAAATTATTTGGAACGTGAACATAGGAGGTACAGTTAATAAGTTTGCAGATGATGCCAAAATTTGAGTTATAGTGAACAGTGAAGAAGGTTATCTCAGATTACAACGGGATTTGGATCAGATGTGTAAATGGGCTGAGGAGTGACAGATGGAGTTTAATTTAGATAAATATGAGCTGCTGCATTTTGGGAAAGCACATCTGAGCAGGACTTGTACACTTAATGAGAAGGTCCTAAGCAATTTTGCTGAACAAAGAGACCTTGGAGTTCATAGCTCCTTGAAGGTAGAGTCGCAGGTAAGCAGATAGTGAAGAAGGTGTTTGGTTATGCTTTCCTTTATTGGTTAGAGCATTGAACACAGGAGTTCGGAGGTCATGTTGCAGTTGTACAAAGGACTGGTTAGGACACTTTTGGAATATTGCGTGCAGTTCTGGTCTTTTTCCTATTGGAAGTATATTGTGAAAATTGAAAGTGTTTAGAAAGGTTTTACAAGGATGTTACCAGGGTTGGAGGATTTGAGCTATCGGGAGAGGCTGAAATGACTGGGACTGTTTTCCCTGGAGCATCAGAGCCTAAGGGGTGACATTCTTGAGGTTTATAAAATCATGAGGGGCATGGATAAAATAACCAGACAAGGTCTTTTCCCTGGGGTGGTGGAGACCAGAGCTGGAGGGCATAGGTTTAGGGTGAGAGATGAAAGATTTTAAAGGGACATAAGGGGCAACCTTTTCACGCAGAGTGTGGTTACGTCGGGAATGTACTGCCAGAGGAAGTGGTGGAGGCTGGAACAATTGCAGCATTCAAAAGGAATATGAATAGAAAGGGTTTAGTGGGATATGGGCCAAGTGCTGGCAGATGGGATGAGATTAGGATAGGATATCTGGGTGGCATGGATGAGTTGGACCGAAGGGTCCGTTTATGTGCTGTACGTCTCTAGGTCTCTCTGGCTCTAAATGTGTTCCACTGTTCATTTACAGACTGACATTTCAGTCTGTTTCCCCTGTTTACCTTGGTCAGTTCTCACTCAAAATCATGTAATTGGTTTTGTTACGAATTCTCGGGTGTGCTTTATGGTCACTTTAAAATGTTATAATCTCTTTGAATTCCGGTATAATTTCTTGGAGGATCTCGGTGTGACATTACTCATTCACTCAGCTTCATCATCCAACGGTCAATCTTAGATAGTTACATCCCTAGCCAGTTGCACAATGTTTTATTCAAAGAAACACTAACAAAAACATTCAAGGAGGATCTCGGATAATATCACACTTGCCAATGTGTCTGTCCCAGATTATACAAAGATTGAAGTCACCACCTTTGCTACAATTTCTAATGAATGCCAGTTTAATGCAGGAATGAGCAATGAAATACTGCAAGGCAGCATATAAACTGTTCTCCTCCTTGTATTTCTAACACGTAGCACCCAGAATTTGCATTCAGGCTGATTCAGCTGCATAATCTGAGGCCAAATGCTTTCTCTGTAATGCCTTTGTTATCCATTAGTGTCAGGGCTCCCATTTTGCTTTTCCACTCTACCTAAGATTCTGAACGGTTGTTTACTGTTGAATGTTTATGTTCCACCTTTTGTTCCACCTGAATTCACATCTGTCTGCTGACTAAATCTCATTTTTCTCTGTGTCACAGGTCTACTACCTTATTGTGGATTCTTTGTCCATTACAAAAAAATATATAATTTCCTATTTCCCACAATGTCCTGTCACAAAGCAATTCATTGATGAACAGTTTTAGTTAAACTCTGTCCCTTCGTGTTCCTTTCTGCTTGTCTTCAGCCAAATTCCCATGCTGTTCCGATGCTTCACATTTTCACTTTGGTATTTGGAAAGTTCCTTTCACCTGAACCCTGTCCCTGCATCCTCGCTGTCAGTTTAAATCCTTGCCCATAAACCTACCGACATGATTGGCCAGGGCACTGCTTCTAGCCCGGTTGATCATAATGCACTCATGGGATGCTGCTGTCTCTGGCTGGCCAGCATCGCATGTCCACCCTGATCAGCCTCAGAGCTGAGTGGCTTGCCAGACCATGACAGAGGTCATGTGAGTGTCAATCCCATTGCTCTGGGTCTGGATTCATATGTAGGCAAGACTGGCAGCCAATAACAGGTTTCATTACTGAGAGGGTATTAAGCAGTTAGACGGGCATCCCTGACTCCGGTATTAAAGTCTAGATGAACAGTTTAGTGAAAGTAACACGAGGCCATTGCCTGGCCCACTAATTGCTCCCTCATCCCTAAGTACTGCTCTCAGTGCACCTTCTTCCTGACCGTGGTTTAATCTTGATACCTTCCTGCACTCTGGTGATATCCCTCAGTCTCTCTCCATGTGGTATCTGTCACTGTGAGGGTCTAATTGAGGCCGGTGACTGCACCGTTTGCAGCTACTCCAGATCCTGTGCCAACAGAATTCTCCACTCCAGGGAGACGAGGCAACACAGGGATGGAGACTGGGATTTTCCAGATCTCTGTGGGACTCGGTGCCATTCTCCATGTGTAAATCTCACTGCATCAGTCTAATTTCCCATTCTGTTCATTTCTATGTCTCCTGTAGATATTCAAGATGCACCTGACTCAGAAGAATTCCCAATTCCTGTTTCATCCATCATCACGCTGAAGACAGTTAGTCAGACAGAGAGATGGAGAATGAGATCTGGAGCCTTCAGTAAATCCTGCAGATAGGTAAGATCACTCACAGTGAACAGAGCAGAGTATACTTAAGGCATCGAACTTTGGTCCAGAAGACATGACATAGATACAGTGTTGAAGCACGAACACAGAGCATGATGGTTCCAGGCTCAATCCTCACCCTCTTGTTTACTTTCATCTCTGCTGTGCTGAGGCTTGCTATGTCAATATAGGAAGTTGACAGTTATCAATCCAGGCTTTTGCTGTCTTAGTGAGGATCAGTACAACCGAGGGGAATGCAGCCCTCGCCCAAGGAGACAGCATTGAACCCTGGGATCCTTCTTTTCCATATTCCCCCTCTCACATTGTCTCTTGCCGTGTGACATAGTCAGACAGCAAGGAAACATGCCTTTCGGTCCAACTGATTTGCGCCAGTGTCTTGAATGCTTGTAATTCCCAGAAAATTTCCTGTTTCTATAGCCTACACCCCTCCCATATTCCCGCTGTATAATTGAGACCTACTTCAATGCTGACGAATCTCCCTATGTGTAAATTGCTCCAGTGTTGATAAAGTGCCCAATCTCAATATCATTTTGCACTCAGTACAATAATCCCTATTTCGGTAGTCTTGCACAATACTTAACAGTGCCCCCGTCTCTGTACAATCCTCCAGCCTGGACCAAAGTATCGACCTGTGTACCTTCCCCAAGCCCCAGGAGAACATGATATCACTGGAACCTTCTGCAGGCCCTATAACACTCCTGCCTCCTGGGCTACAGCACCACACGACCTCAGTAACCTTCTCCCATCCCTACCCAGCTCCTTATCTGTATAAAGACCTCCAGACCCTTTTCAAACTACAACAGCACTCCACATCTCTGTTTGCTCGTCCATTCCCTACAGTCCTTCCAGCACCTTAAACATTGTCTCTTCGTGTAATTCTTCAATTTGAGGCAGCACGGTGGCTCAGTGGTGAGCAATGGTGCTTCACAGCGCCAGGGACTAAAGGTTTGATTCCAGTGTTGGGTAACTGTCTGTGTGGAGTTTGCACATTCTCCCCGTGTCTGCGTGGGTTTCCTCCGACAGTCCAAAGATGTGCAGGTCGGGTGAATTGGCCATTCTAAATTGCCCGTAGTGTTAGGTGCATTGTCAGAGAGAAGTGGGTCTGGGTGGGTCACTCTTTGGAGGGTCGGTGTGAACTTGTTGGGCCGAATTACCTGTTCCCATGCTGTAGGGAATATAATCTAAACCCTCCCTCGGCGTTCCACATTACTGACCCTAAATATATCCCTCTATCCATAAACAGCCCTAAACCCTTCAGAGTCTCTGTGAGCTCCCACAGCTCCAATATCCCTCCTTAACTGTGTAACATTTTCCAGTCCTGAAACACTCTGAAAATGTGGACATCCTACAATCCTCCCTATCTGCGTAATCCTCTCACGTCCCTGCAACACCCCCGAGCTGTGGAACCAACACCAATGCTTGTGACTCTCCCGACCAGTTTCTACAAGACTTCCTACCTATGTAACATTCTCCCGTCGCTATCACCCGCCCTGTCAATGTAAGATCCTCCGGTCTCCCCACCAATCTACTCATCTCCATAACCTTCTCCAGCTCTTACACCCCTATCTGTGTAAACATTACACTCCCCGACAAACACCCCGAAAGCAGAAACCTCCTCCAGTGTGTGCAATGTTCCCTATCTGTGTTAGTGTCTCCAGACTCTATTGCTTTTCCTGTCTCTGTAAGCTCTGACAGTTTGTCCAGCTTTCCGATCCATATAATTTCCAGAACCGCAGCATCCGACATCAGGAAATGTCTTCATTAATTACAGCCTTCCATATCTCTGTTCGTTCCTCAATTCTATACAACTTCATAATCTCTGTAAATAGTACCATTCCATAACATACTCCTTGTCTGCGTAAACGACCCTAATCCTACAGTGAGAAGCCTCTCTGTCCTTTTGATCACCTGTAGTCCCTTCGGATCTCCCTGCATCTTCCCTGATTCCATTGAATACAGGTCATCTCATGTTATAACTCCTTTAACTCATGTGTTACTCCCCATCTCTGTGAAATTCTTCAGTTGCTGCAATTATGATTCTTGATCTCCAGAACTTCCAATACCCCGATCGATGTAAGGTTATTGATCCCTTGATCCCTTGCAGCATGTTTAACCCCTGTAGCAGCCTCCAACTCTTCAATATATCCTGTTGCTTTAACCCCCTCAAGTACTACAGCTCACCGTCTTTGTAATATCGTCCAGAATCTGCAACCCTGTTGATTTCTGTAACCTCCTTCAGAACAGCACTCCACATCTCTGTGCAACTGATGGGAATAATGCATCCTGCCTTCACAGCGTTCACTAGCTCTCTGAACTCCTGTAGTCCTATAACCCTCAGCGTCTCTGGTTCCTCCAATCCCTACAATTCTCCCTGGCTGTGTGAACTCATCCAGCCCCTTCAACCCTCCCTCTCTCACTCACTCCTGCAGTTCCAACTATTGTTCATGTCAGTGTAACTCCCGGCACCAACAATCCTCCCGGTCTCTATAAACTCCTGCAACTCCCTCCCCTATTTGTGTAATCTCTAGTCCGTCCAATCCTCCCTTTCTCTATAATCTCCTGTAGCTCCAAATACCACCCAATCTGTCTAATCTCCGGTGCCTACAACATTTCGTTTCTCTAAAGACTTCTTTAGCTCCAACTACCACCAATATCTGTGTAATCTCCAGTCCCTATATTCCTCCTGATCTCTGTAAATCCTTCAGGACGCATTACCCTGTTACTCTCCTTGACATCTTTCAGCCTGACAACCAATCTGACCTCTAACCACCAACAGTAATCTCAAACCACTTGAACTCTGTAACATTCTCCAGTCTCTACAACCCAGCTTTTCTCTGTTAGCTTCTCTGGTGTCTGTATTCCCCTTTATCTCCAGTTACAGATCCTTGTTCAGAGAAACACCAAATCTGGAAGAACACAATAATCTTCGCTGTATCAATAAATTTGCCTGATTTTCTAAATTTTAATGAGTGCAAGTTCAACCTCTCCACCTTTTCTCATCAATATTCCTCAATTTTGAAGACCAGCCTGGTGAACCTTCTTTAGATTGCCTCCAATTCAAAGACATTTTCCTTCCAGATAGGGGACCAAACCTGTTCATTGTATTCTCAATGTGGGCTGACTGGAGCTCTCTAGAGTTGTTACAAACTTTCCATATTTTTATTCTCCATTCCCTTTGGAATGAATACCAGCATTCTATTTGCCTTCTCTATGTTCTGCTGGCCATGTATGCCACCTTTCTGAGATTCATACACAATGATTCCCAAGTTACTCTGTGATGTAGCTTTCTGCAATTGATCTGAAACCAATAGGGGTCAGCAATAATCAGGAAAGTGCTGGAATGTATGGTAACCCTTATGCCAGAAATGATAACTGCACACTGAGAATTTTCTATGAAAAAAGCGCAGTCCTTAAGACCGTCATGTATAGGTGCAGAATTAGGCCATTCGATTCATCGGGTCTATTCCACTATTTGATTATGGCTGAATTGTTTCTCAACCTCATTCTCTCAGTTACTCCTTGTAACCCTTGATCTCCTTACTCATCAAAAACCTAGCTATCTCTGATTTAGATATATTGGATTACTTAGCATTCACAGCCCCATGATGCAATGAGTTCCACTGATCCATCACGCTGTGGCTGAATATATTCCTGCACATCTCTCCTACAAAGGGTCGTCCCTTCACTCTGAAGTTGTGCCCTTGGCCCCTAGTCTCTCCTGCTCGTCCTCTTGCCCCCATCCACTCCATCCATTCCCCTCAGTATTCTGTAAGTTTGAATGAAATTCTGCCACAGTCTCTGAAACTTCGAGTGCAGACTCAGAGACTTCACCTGCTCCTCATATGACAAGGATTTCATCCCTGGGATCTTTCTTGGAAACCTATTTCTCATAGTCCTTCACTTTATTTGTCCAGACTCTTAATATATAGGGTGTACAGTGTAGTCCCAACATTAACCCCGACCCATCGTGAACTTTCTTCACACACTCTGTCTTGTGCCAATCAGACAAATCCTCTATCCATGCTCAGCATGTTGTTCTGAAACGGAAATTTCATTTCACACCCACTGCTGGATTTATTTTTCTGTCTGGCTGTAAACAGCAGAGCTTCACCATTACCTTCCCATCTGTAATTCCCTGGAGAAGGTGGTGGGGAGCTGCCTTCCTGACCCATTGCAGTCCTTTGGGTTCAGGGACAGACACAGTTCTGGGAGGATGGAGCGTGGCTTGGAGGGCACCTTGGAAATGCTGGTGTTCCCGTGCACTCGGAGGTCCTGTCCTTCCAGGGTATTGTTGTTGCGGGTTTGTGAAGGGCTGTTAAAAGACCCTTCCTGAGTGATCTCAGTGCTATTTGTAGATTTTATTCATCCATTCATGAAGATGAGCTTTGTTGGCTGAGCCAGCATTTATTGTTGATTTGGAGTTGTCCCTGAGAAGGTGATGGTGAGCTGTCTGCCACTGCACCAGCCGTTGGAACTGTTGTTATCTGTGTCCCCTCCAGCAGGAGTTACAACACTCCTCATGTCTGTAACAAATACAGACAATGCAGCTCTCTCTGTATATGTGACATACTTCTCTGCTCAGAATTCTTATACCTCCTCACAATATATCGCCTCCTTCATTCCCATCTGTGCTCGACCTCTCTAAATTTTCTTTATTCTTGTTTAAACTTCTGATCACCTAAAATTTCTCCCTTTGAAAATTTGTCACCCATTCAGCTTCTGTAACTCCATACAACTGTAATCAATGACACCATAGGTTCCCTTCCTAAATCTCTATAATTACAATGTAGAGCAGGTGTGTGTGCTGGAATGGATAGAGATAGAGGAAGCTGATGTGCTGAACATTTGGTCAAACATTAAGACTGACAAGTCGCCAGGCCTGGACCTGATTTGTCCTCGGTTGCTTTGGGAAACGAGAAGTGTAATTGCTTCGCCACTTGCGAAGATCTTTGCATCCTCGCTCTCCACTGGAGTCGTACCTGAGGACTGGAGACAGGTAAATGAATTCCTCTCTTCAAGAAAGGAAATAGGGAAATCACTGGCAATTACACACCAGTAAGTTTCACGTCTGTCGACTGCAAGGTGTTAGAAAGGATTCTGAGGGATAGGATTTATGACCATCTGGAAGGCCATGACTTGATTAAATGTAGTCAACACGTCTTTGTGAGGGGCAGGTCAGGCCTCACAAACCGTATCGATATCTTTGAGGATGTGACTAGAAAAGTTGATGAGGGTCTAGCTGTGGAGGTGATGTATATGGACTTCAGCAAGGCATTTGATTAGGTTCTCCATGGTAGGCGCATTCAGAAGGTCAGGAAGAATGGGATTCAGGGGAACATAGCTGTCTGGATGCAGAATTGGCTGGCCAACAGAAGACAGCGAGTGGTAGTAGAAGGAAAATATTCTGCCTGGAAGTCTGTGGTGAGTGGTGTTCCACAGGGCTCTGTCCTTGGGCCTCTACTGTTTGTAATTTTTATTAATGACTTAGATGAGGGGACTGATGGATGGGTCAGCAAGTTTGCAGACGACACAAAGGTTGGAGGTGTCATTGACAGTATAGAGGGCTGTTGTAGGCTGCAGCGGAACATTGACAGAATGCAGAGATGGGCTGAGAGGTGTGGCAGATGGAGTTCAACCTGGATAAATACGAGGTGTTGCATTTTGCAAGGTCAAATTTGAAAGCTGAGTACAGGATTAAGGATAGGATTCTTGGCAGTGTGGAAGAACTGAGGGATCTTGATGTGCGCATACATAGATCCATTAAAATGGCCACCCAAGTGGACAGGGTTGTTAAGAAAGCATATGGTGTTTTGGTTTTCAATAACAGGGGGATTGAGTTTAAGAGTCGTGAGATCTTGTTGCAGCTCTATAAAACTTTGGTTAGACTGCACTTGGAATACTGCGTCCAGTTCTGTTCGCCCTATTATAGGAAAGATGTGGATGCATTGGAGAGGGTTCAGAGGAAGTTTACCAGGATGCTGCCTGGACTGGAGGGCTTATCGTATGAAGAGAGGTTGACTGAGCTCGGACTTTTTTCATTGGAGGAGAGGAGGAGAGGGGACCTAATTGAGGTATACAAGACAATGAGAGGCATAGATAGAGTCGATAGCCAGAGTCTACTTGCCAGGGCAGAAATGGCTAACACGAGGGGTCATAGTTTTAAGCTGGTTGGAGGAAAGTATTGAGGGGATGTCAGAGGCGGGTTCTTTGCACAGAGAGTTGTGAGAGCATGGAATGCATTGCCAGCAGCAGTTGTGGAAGCAAGGTCATTGGGGACATTTAAGAGACTGCTGGACATGCATATGAAATTGATGGTGCATGCATGAGGTTGGCACAACATCTTGGGCTGAAGGGCCTGTTCTGTGCTGTACCGTTCTATATTCTACGTTCTACAATGGTTGTGTGTGCTAAATTGGCACTTTTCTTCCTCCTCATCCATCCCAGGACTTACAGCCCCTACAATAACACTATTTGAAATGCTCCCATTCTCTGCACCTCATCATGTCCTGAGGGTCCTTGAACACCACCAAAGATCCAAAAGTTTATACTCCCCCCAGTTACTGCAACTTGTAACTCTGTAATATCCAACAGTCTCCAGTTCAATACAACACTTGCTGGCTCTCAATTTGTATTTTTTGAAGTCTACACATCTCTTTAAGCAGCTCAGAAAAAGCCCTTTAGTCTCTACAAAGCTCCATCATGAAGAAGCCACAATCTCTCTATTTCCTTTGCCTACTTCACTGTCTGCAATTCTTGCTGTATCTTACAGCCAACTTCTTTCATTGCTGCAGGTCTACCTAGCACCCTAGATAACCTGTTCCATCCCACATAGCTCGCTCAATCGCTGTAACACCCTCTGCATTATCTAATCCTCTTTTTTTTCAGTCTTCCTGGCACAATGGCGATCCTGTAAGAGAGCAGGGCGGAATGGGATGTTATAAATCTCAGCTGAGGCTTGAGGCCTACCATTACCTGGGAGTCACAAGGGGAAGGAACCCGAGAATGAACAGTACAGAGCGGGAGAGTATAAACCAGCACTGAGGATCGAGGCCTACTCGTACCTGGGAGTCACAGAGACTGTGACCCAGTGAGGGCGCAGAGTGGAGTGAGAGCTGGAGGATTACACGGACCTGGGAGTCAGAGAGACAGTGACCCTGTGAGGGAGCTGTGTGGAGTGGGAGCTGGAGGATTACCCCTACCTGGGAGTCATAGTGATAACCTTCTGCTGCTGGGACCTGCCCGCTCTGAGATTGAAAGAAGTGCAAGAGCCATCACAGAAAAGGTTGTAAGATCATTGGCTGATAATAAACCATTATTAGTGATTGTCAGTTAATTGCTCTAAGTCAGGAAATTTATGTTTTAACTTCTGAAGTTAGGATTGAAATCAGAAATGAGAGGGAGAAGTGAAATTCTGAGCCAATATAATAAATTACCCTCAGTAAGCCACAGTTGAAGATGAACCATATTGATATGCCCTGGATGTAAACTTCTTTCTAAGTCATTAAGTAAGTTACTCTAGACATTTTACATTTTAAGTCATGGTAAGACATATTTGTCAGATGGGAAATGTGTTCTGTTACATTGGGAAGTCTTAGCCCCGCTTGTGTCTTAGATGAACACGGGGTCTTAGAGCTCAGACAGTGACTAGAGACTCTGTGATGTTGACAGTTATGGGGATAGCACGCACACAGAGAAAATCACCATACAGACACGACAGCATGGAATAAGTAAGCGAACGGTGGATTAGGCAATCGAAGAGAAACAGCCAGGCAATCCAGGAATAGCTTGATGTGTCCCTCCCAATTCAGTTTAACAGTTTGGAAGCTGATGAAGTTGCGGCCTGCTCAGGGGAGGGCAGTCAGAGCCATGCCTTTGTACCACAAGCAGCCTGACTGTACAGGAGAGGAGGGAGAAGGAAAGAGGAGCAATAGGCACAGGGGAGTCAGGAAAGTGAAGAAGGTGTCAGTGTGTCGGTAATTCCAGGATAGTGGTGTTAAAAATGTTATGGTGTCAGCTGGACATTCGTCTGGGGGACAGTGAGCACAAAGGTCATGTCCAGGTTGGTAGAATGACCTGGGTAGGAAGGGTGAAGTGGTCAGGGAATCAGAATTTATGGAGCTAGGTTGATTGTTAACAAGTGGAACCTAAAATGTAGCAATCCCTAGAATACTCCCAATAATATGTAAAAGTGAGAACAGGACTCTGAGTTTTAGGTAGATGAGAGTGTGACTGGAATGATGGTGCATCAAGAAGGACTTCAGATTCCTGGGACATTGGGACTGGTTCTGGGGAAGGCAGCAACTGTACAAGCTGGATGGGCCATCGTGACAGAGCTGGGACTGAATTTGTTACGCGGTGTTTGGGAGGGATTGAAAATAAATTGCCGTGTGCTTAGGATCGAAAAAGGAATAGTAGAGGAGACGATCAGGATTCTCAAAATAATGGGAAAAGCAATTGGTACTAATTTATAACAAGTTTATCAGTGAAAGATGCAGTGAGAAAGAAAGCCTAGATCTGAGGTACACTGCACGGTCATGAATACTCGGAGTTTGGGGAGTTACAGATACAGATTAGTGTGTGGAAATCTGATGTACTGCTCACCGAGAGCTGGCTCAAGGTTGTCTGGGCTGGGTGTTAAATATTGCTGGGTATAAAGGATTCCAAAATGATCGAAGTGAAGGGAATGGATCAAGGTAGAAGGATTGGTTTAGATTAACGTTAGTTAAGGAATCCAAGAGAAAGAGGATCCGTCCAAGGACAGAATAAATTTGGCTGGAGCAACAGAACAAAAATGTACAATTAACCTGTGAGGTACAGTCTGTCGGCCAGCAACCATTGGAAAGGGTGGAGAGAATAAATATGCAGGGTCATTTGAGAGCGATGAAAATATTACAGATTAGTTATACTGAGCAACTTCATTTATCCAGATATTGACTGTGTTACTGGTTGTGCAGGGTCATGAGGGACATGCGTTCCTGGGTTACATGGAGGAGAGCTCACTTCAGGAGTATGTGTCCAGCCCAGGAGAAGATGTACTGTTGGACCTGGTCCTTGGGAAAGAGATGGAGCAAGTGGATCCAGTTTGGGAACGTTTTGGGGAGCAGCGATCATTTTATTGTAACGATCACGATGATGATGGAGAATGATGTGCAATAATTGAAAGTAAGAAACATTAGTTGACTGAGAACAACTTTCGCAGGGGCAATAATAAAGCTGGGAACTTTTCAGCGAGGTAAGTGAAATGGTAGCTTTAAATAGAGTGAAACAGTTCCAATGGAGCTGGGATTATGGAGATGTGGCTGCAGTGTGACCATGTCTGGGAACTGGATAATCAAAGGTTTTCCCCATTTCTACGGGAAGAATAAATAGGCCAACACAGTGAAGTAGCGTTGTGTTTAAAGGATGCGATCAGTATTATTGTGATGCTAATCAATTTACATACTGCTCCTCCTGCCCTCTCCCCTCATCCCTGCGTATTGATCCTATTAGATATTGGTAACATTTGAAAACTTCAGAAAATTGCAGTATAGACGAGATCACTCTGTCCACTGTCTGCATTGGACAAGATGTAATAATATTTTTGAAGCTCTAGTTCTGTCTCCCCAGATACTATAGGACTTCAGTTGCAGATCCCGGCACCATTTTAAAATGGTTTGAGAATTTCTGCATGTACTCCGCTTCCATACGTGACTCCCAGGTCGCTGCCATACTCTGGGTGAAGTAACAGCTTTTCTCACCACTTCACTAATGTTTGATCCAATATAATAAAATATAAATAAATATTAAATATTCACCGCTGGTAACAACAGGAGCAACATGTTCTCTCCCTTTCTACCCAGGGCTCTTGACAATATGTGCACCCCAATCGAATCTCCTTTCAATATCCTCCGTTCCAATCTTTCCCCATAACTGCACTTTCACTATCACAGGGTAACGAATCACCTCTGTTCTCTTTGCAGTCCAATTACATCCTTCCAGGTGATGGGGTGAGCAGAACTGCACACAGTCCCCAGGCTGTGACTAAACTCAGTATTTATACAGTTTCTGCATAAGCTTCCAGCTCTGAAATTCTGTATTTTGTCTGATGGAGTATATAATGCCATTTGCTACATTAATGAGATTATTGATGTTTCCATCTTCTTTCACATATCTGTCCACACTGACCATACTCTCATTTATTGTACATTCTTCTCTATTGTTGATGTCCCCAAATGTCTTGCCTTGCACTTCTCTGGGTTGCTGGCTCCATGCACCTGGACCCCATATGTTCTGTTTTTATACAGTCTGCCAAGGGATCTCTCGTCAAATCCAAGTAAGTCACGTGCAGTTACAAGTTAATGCCTCAAACCGACACCGTCAGATGAATTGCTCACGACCTTCCTTGATCAAATCCAGACCGACTGTCCTAGACTCCCTGGGGCTTCCTCAGTTACCGTTTATCCACTGTCTCAGAGATCCAGCCTCGACCTATTCAGTCAGTCCTTTGCTCCACATTAAACAAGGCTGCAATGTTAGTTGTTCTCCAGGCCTCCGGCACCATCCCTGCATCCAGTGAGGATTGGATAATGTAGGTAACTATAATGCGGGGAATTTTCCCCAGCTCCTTTTAACAGTCTGGAGCATTGTGTTGCCCAATTTTAAGGATTTGAATCTCCTGTTTAATTCTCTGCTCCAAGCTCTTTACTCCGAATACTTTCACACTGCATCCCCATTTTCATTCAGACAGACAGAGGCCTAAACCATCTTATGATTTGTTCAAGTCTTATTTTAGTCGATTTTCACAGAGGAGTTCTCTCCACAAGGTGAAGTGTATTTTCTCATGATCCCATCTCCAATCTGCCTCATTAACTACCCTCCCTGTTCACGTGGTCTTCCTCGCTATGATGTTTCCCGTTCATCATAACAACTGCCTGCTGGCTGGATATCCCAGAATGCACAGGCCTCGCTGTTACAGGTGACATCTTTAAAAAGTCATTACATTCTTGGATTGTGAATCCAAAACTGCCCTGGTCAAGTTGGGTAAAACTGGGGCCCCACTTTGTGGCCAAGCCCCTGAGATTCTGGTGGATGACATGGTGCAGGAGAGGGAAATTATCTTCCACCAGGACTGGCAGGGGAGGCCATGACACCAGACCCTGCCAGCTTGGTCCGAGGGGGACCCCTGGGTAAATGAGATGCCAGCCTTCTGGGTGAATGCCCAGCAGTGTAGGAAGGAGGTCAGTGACCTTTTCCACTCCACCAGGGTAAGTGCCACCATCTGACGTGTGTGAACTCACCCTCACTTTCTGTGTTACTGCACCCACCTCCTACCAAGGCTCATGTTCCCCCACTCTCACTGGATGCAGCACCTTCTCTTGGTCTCTCTCTAACCTCTTCTCCATCCATCTCCCCAACTCTCCGCCATTCTCCCTGCGTTGCCTATTCACTCACTCAGGATACCTCACTACCTTTCCCCCAGCTGTACCAGCACTAACAGATGGACCAACCACTTCAATCTCCCTAATCTTCTTTGGTAATTCCCACATTTCAGAAGGAACCATCCTGAAATAGGGCAGAAATAGCCAAGCGAGATAGGGGTCTCCCAGCATTCAGCTCTCCACCCCTCCTCACAGCGGAAGGATCCTGACCCTAACAAACACGAGAGACAGACTGACCATGGCCAAGCTCCCGGACTGATATCTGAGACTCCCCTTGACTCTCTGACTGTGGACAATGATACCAAGCTTCCTGGGTTTGTGTCTGCGCTAAACACCAAGATAATACAGCAGATGGGTGAGCTTGGTAGCTCTAGCTTGGTAACACTGCTAAAGGCGGGGTGAGGTAAGGCAATAATTTTGTGAGCATTCAAGTCAGCTCAAAGTGAGTGTGTACAAACATGGAGTGAGAAGCCCAGAGGGACAGTCCATGAGCGGGGTGTGTGTCCCTGAGCACAGTGTCCTTGCAGCAGCATTGACTGTACAATCACGGAGAGAGCAGCCCAGAGGGACAGTCCATGAGTGGGGTGTGTGTCCCTGAGCACAGTGTCTTGCAACTGCATTGAGTGTATACAAACGCAGAGTGGGCAGCCCAGAGGGATAGACCATGAGCTGGGTACGTATCCCTGAGCACAGTGTCCTTGCAGCAGTATTGAGTGTGTACAAACACGGAGTGAGCAGCCCAGAGGGACAGGCCATGAGCTGGGTGGGTGTCCCTGAGCACAGTGTCCTTGCAACTGCATTGAGTGTGTACAAACAAGGAGTGAGCAGCCCAGAGGTTCAGTCCATGTGCAAACTCGATGGGCCTTGTCTTTATTACATGATTACATGTGGTGGCAGCAATGAAAGCTTTGGTATATTTGAAGCAGCAACCAATGGGACATGTAGGTTTGTTAAATTGAACTGTGCACAGTAAGTGGCGAGATTACAAACAAGCATCATCCCATGGAGTAGCAGCACTTACTCAACCTAGGACAGCCCAGTCATCGCTGAACTCAACAATGATATTTCACATGCTCAGTGCAAGAATCGTCCAACAACAGCATCAACATTATTCCAGCTGTGTGACGCCATTATTTTAAGATCACCAATAACATAGAAACAGACTTCGTTTCATTATTTTATAGACTTCTCGTGTAAGGTTGTTCTCTTAAGACTAATAAATTCATTCCCATAACTTCGTATTGACAAAGAATCTGTTACCCTGCGAGCTGTTCATCACAGCATGGTGGCTTGTTTAACACACCATCCATCACCAGTAATATTTACTCCCAGTTAAACCGGCACATGAGATGCACTGCTGGTACTCTCTCTCAACAGGCACTTGGATGGACCAACGTCAACTGGACGGAAACTTCTCAAGGGCAATTAATGCTGGTGTCGCTCCATTAAAATCCCAAATGAACTGAAAAGACAATCCGATTTTCTAATAATTATTAAACAACGAGGACATTTTGTTGATCTGATGAGTTTGTCGCTGTCTTTGATGTTGTGTCATCTATTTCCATGAAACCATTTCGTGCATATCTTGGAAGAACAAAAAAGCTCAGCTCACAGATACTTGGTAACGCAGCATTTCAACGCAAAATGCCAGGGTATAGTAGGTTATAGATCTTCAGGTAACTGGGAATAATGTAGTTTGGTGTTTTCTGGCTGGCGTAGTTGCAATGGGCTGAAGGGCCGGTTTGTATGCTGTATGACTCTGTCACTTTAATTGTTGGAAACAGAGGATGTGGTCTCACTATGTCCATAGTTTGTGGGCAATAAATAGTGAGAAATACAATCTCCAAGGCCACACAGGATTTGAAGCTATATCTTTCTCCCTTCACTATCAAATTGTTAAGAACCCCATTTCTCTCTTTGTAACATGCCTGTTAGTGTTCCTGCGCGACAAGAACCCCTGGGGTTCATCACCATATTCTGATCAGAAATTAAACACAGGCAACAGAATGATGACCTTGCCATTGAAACGCACCTCACAAGAACAGCTAAAAGGAATCTGCATTGTTAAAGTTATCCATTCGATCTATGCTGATTTCTAAAGCGGTTTCCAGCGAGGCTTTCCCTTTGTCCTATGCTCCTGGCTACTCTACAACATCATGAATCCTTCCTGAGTGCTTTTAAGTGCCGTTTAAAAGTCACTTATGGAAAGCTGTGCCCAATAATCTGAAAGGAAAAGTCTTCATGTTCATGAGAACTGTGTCATATTCTTTTCAGTATCTAAAAACAACAGAAATGTAGAAACTAGCATCAGGGGTAAGGAATTAAAACAACGCCATCATGCGATAAGATCATGGATGATCTGATTGTGGCCTCAATCACACAATCCTCCTTTGCCTTTACAACGTTAGTGCGTCATTCTTAGTTCGGAATCTGTCTTAGGAATATTCGATGTCTTATCCCTTATCACTCTCTGGGATAAGAGTTCCACAAAGACACAACACATTGAGAGGATTACACCAAATCACCATCTTTTTCACTGAGATGTTCTTCAGTTTTACAGTCCATTCTCTCATGGTAATCTCTCACACAAGCTGAAATATTGTTTCAGAATTCAACGTGCAAAGACTACTTGGAATATTCCGGGGTTAAACAAGATCACATGTTATTCGCCTAAACCCCAGTAGATCCAGGGCCAGTCAGTTCAAGATTTCCTCTTGAAATAAACGATCCTCACAAGAGTCAGCTGAATGAATCTTCTCTGGACAGCATTTCATATTTTGTGGTCATAGAACTTTCCATGTGGTTAAACTGTTCCCTTGTAGAGCTGCAGAATATATTCCCTATTTTAAAATGTATTCTGTTTCAGAAACTTTCAGAATTTAACTTACCTCCCTAAAAAAATGATGTACATCGAAAGGTTTTATTTTGTAATCCAGGTGCCTGGTTCTTCGATTCCTCTGTGCCTCAAGCCAATCTCTCCTTTGAAATAATACTCTGCGTTTCCATTCAACCCTCAAACAACTTTGAGCACAGACATATTTTCCAACTGTGCTCCATACATCAATATTTGGCAATATTTGGCTGTTCACTTGACCCACCTTAATCTCTTTATAGACTCATGTTCTCGTCATATCTTCCTCCTGTCACATTTTCAAAGGTTTGTATTCTTCCATAATACAGACAGAATATTTGGCCAAATAAATATACTGTGGCGACATTTCAAAGTAAATTGCAATGAAATATTTTTACTCAATGCCTTAGCTATAAATTTGTGGCAATGTTGAAGTATTTTGCAGTCCCATCACTCAGTTCCCCTTCCTCGAAATAGAGTCAGATACTGTGGAATGTGTGTGGACAGAATTGAGGAACCACAAAGGTGCAAAACCATAGTTGGAGTTATGTGCAGGCCTACGAATCGTAGTCAGCAGCTGGGGCGCAAGACAGAACAGGAGATGGAACAAAAACGTGTAGGAAAGGCAAAGTTACAGTGATGGGGGGATTTTAATATGCAGGTGGACTGGGAAAATCACTGGTAGTGGGTTGCAAGGAAAGGAATTTGTGGAATGTCTATGAGATGGATTTTTGGAGCAGCTTATGGTGCAGGCAACAAGGGAAATGGCAATACTGGATTTAGTGTTGTGCAATGAGGCAGGCTTGATAAGGAAGCTTAAGGTGAAGGAACCTTTTGAAGGCAGTGATAATAATATTATTTAATCTACTCTTCAATTTGAGAGGGAGAAGGTAGAATCAGAGTTAATATTACAGCTGAATGAAGGCAACTACAAAGGCATGCGGGAGGAGCTGAATAGAATTGACTGGGAGAGGAATCTAGCAGGAATGGCAGTGGAATAGTAATGCCGAGAGTTTCTCGGAGCAATTTGGGAGTCACAGCAGAGATTCATCCCGAGGTAAAGGACGCATTGTACAGGAAGGATGGGGCAATCATGGATGACTGGGGAATTCATGACTCGGGTAAAACAAAAAGAGAAAGTAGATAACATGGCAAATGGCAGTGGGAAACCAGAGATTGGGAAGCTTTCAAGGACAAACAGAGGGCAACAAAATAGGAAATAAGGAGGGGGAAGATTAAATACGAGGTAAACCTAGCCAGTGATAAAAAGGACGACTGTAAGAGTTTCTTTAGATATATAAAAGACAAAAAAGAGAAGCAGAAGTGGGTATTGGGGCACCGGAAAATGACGCTGGAGAGATAGTGGTGTGGAACAAATAATAGATGAGAAACTGATAATTATTTCACGTCAGATTTCACGGCAGATGACATGAATAATATCCCAAATACTCAAGAGAGTGAGGAGGCAGAGCTGATTAAGAGAAATTGCTCGAAAAACTAAATGGATAAATAAACTGGATGGAGGCATTAATCATGATCTTTCAGGAATCTCTAGAATCAGGGAGTGTCCCAGAAGACGAGAAAATTGCGAACGTGACACCCTGTTTTTTAGTAGATATTTTTATTGAAAACAGAATATTTCTGATGTATTTTACAAAATTACTAATATAGAACAAACTAGTGTATTCTGCTTTACAATATAATAACAACCCCAATATAGAATTTGTAAAAAAAAAAGATTAAACCATTCTACAAACTATCAAAACATGAAATAGGATATCCTGCATTACTAACTATAGACAAAAAGAGAAAAGAAAATAAATAAGTAAATAAATAACTAGATACATTTTAAAAATAAATTTATATTAAGTCGTACCAGAACCCGCAGTTATATGGGATTCCTCATCCCGGGAGCCGCCGAACCAGCCAGAACTATCCTCATGGCTATGCAAAAGCCCTGAATAATGTGGCTGATGTATCTGCGTCAATGTAGTTCAAAAAGGGCTGCGATGTTGTATAAAATAATTACGTGTTTTGGTGCATCATATTCATAAAGAAGTCAAGAGGGATATATTCCATTACTATCTTGTGCCAATTTGAAACTCCTGGGGGACCTTCATTGATAGCCAATTCAATAAAATATATTTCCTCCAACGAAAGGAAAGGATAGTGAATAATTTCCTCCCATGTACTTCCAAAGAGGGGAAACTTGGGGAGCCCAAATGTAGAAACACTGGGTTAAACCCAATTTCCGTAAACAAAATCTTTGCCAAAGCATTCGCTACTCTGTCCCACTACCTGCAGATCTTATGGCAGGTCCACAGACAATGCGTGAGATTACCAACTACTATTTTGCATATGGGACACATTGGAGATGCTCCTGCCTTGAACTTTGCAAGTCACTCAGATGCCATCTGAGCCCTATGAAGTATCTTCAATTGGATAGCCTGAGTTCTGTTACAGATAGAGATCTTCCTGGCGTTTACCCAGATGCGCTCCCACACTTCAAAGGAAATTTCCATTCCCAATTCTTGACTCTAGGTTTTATATAACCGTTCCATGTCCTTCGGTCGAGAGTACTGACCACGGGCGGACCCATAGGCCGGAGAACTATCCTTTACCTATCCGATTTATAAGGATTAATTATCAATGTTGTCTGCTTTTGTTACAAGTCTCTTATTTGAAAATATCGAAAAAGTTCTTTGCTATGCAGCCCAAACTTCTGACGCAGCTATTTGCAGGACATCATGATATCCCCATCGAACAGATTTCCCAAACAGGAGATACCTTTGCACTCCCAGGTTCTGAATACAGCATCACTCAGCCGTGGCTGGAATCACAACGTTCCCTCTATATGAGTATAATGGAGGTTTTTTGTCGCTTACCCTAATCCTGTCGCATTATCCTCTAAGCTTTGATTGTATTTAATATAATAGAATGTATACAATGATCCGTAACAACTCTCATATTGTCCATAAATAGTAGACTGATTTTGGGATATTTTGCGAGGGAGGCTTCAATATGTAACCAGATTGTTTGTGGTTCACAAGAGATCCAATCAGCGACGTAGGATAATAGAGAGCTCAATTGGTACCTCCTAAAATCAGGAAATCCAGCCCACCCCTTACTTGTGGAAGCTGCAGCTTTTTAAATTTAATAAGGGGCCTTTTATGACTCAAAATAAAGGAGCCAAGCCAACCATAAAGCTGACACAGTGCCTGTCTCGGCAGCATCAAGGGGAGCATTCGCATAGTGTATAAAAGACGAGGTAGGATATTCATGATGACCAAAGGTATTCTATCTTTCCAGGATATCGGGAAATCTTCCCAGCATTGAAGGTCCTATGATATTTTCTCAAATAAATGTGTATAATTGGCTTTATACAGCTGACCGAATGCCGGAGTATTAAAAATACTGAAGTGAAGGAAAGCTCCCAGTGACCACCGAAAGAGGAAACGGGATCCATCTGTAAAATTGGATATACTGACAAGAGCTCACAGCAGCATGGCCTCTGATTTCATTAAATTGATTTTATAACCTGAGAACATACCAAATTATTTAACCACTTGAATTAAGCAGGGTACAGATGTCAATGGAGCATTTCAGAAAAGGAGGACACCATCTGCATAGAGTGTAATTTTGTGCTTACCCGATTTAATCTTCGGAACCATTGTATTAGGATCGGCTCATATAGCTTCTGCCAACAGCTCAATCACTAGCGCATATAATAATGGTGAGAGAGGGCATCCCTGCTGACAACCTCTCCCAACGCTAACGCTATCCGAACTTAAACCGTTGCTTTGGGATCATAAATTAAAACTGTAACCCATTCAGTAAAGACCTCTCCAACATCTTAAAAGAGATATGGCCATTCTACCGAATAAAATGCCTTCTCTGGCTCCCGGGAGATAACCAATCCCAGTATCACTCCCTGCTGGCAGGCTTATCCCATATCTAATACTGTTCGAATGTTATTAGTTGATCTGCGACTCTTTATAAACTCCATCTGGTCCTTTTTTTGTAATGAATGGTAAAACACTCTCCAGTCTTAATGCCAACATTTTTGTGAGAACTTTAGGTCTGTACGAAGAGCTGTCGTCTGGGGTCTTTCCTTTCTTAAGAATGAGAGAAATATTTGCTTCTTTCAGAGAAGGCGAGAGGCAGCCCTGTCAATGTGAATAATTAAACATATTTATAAGTGTCCCGGGCAATTCCCCAATAAATTATTTATAGATCTCAGCCTGGAATCCATCTGGTCCGGGGGCACTGCCACCCTGGAGCTGCCGTACCGCCTCCTGTATTTCCTGGGTTGCCAGGGGGCATTCAAGAACAACACCTGCTCCAAGGTTAGGCCCGGGAGGGACAGTTTTCTTTACAAAAGACTCTATCTTCCTCGTTCTATCCTCACAGCTCTTTGACCTATACAATTTGAAACAGAACTTTCCGAAGGCTGCATTGCTCATTTCACGATCACAATTCAGGGTACCAGCACACTTTCTAATAGACCTAATGGCTTGGGGACCTTTTTTCTTTCTGGCAAGGTATGCTAGATACCTGTCAGGCATGTCACCGTATTCAAATAATCTCTGCTTCGCAAATAATATCTCCCTCTTTGCTGTTTGAGTAAGTGTGGGATTCAAATTTGCCCAAAGGGCTGGGACCCGCTGTAGTTTAGTAATGGAGGGGCTATCCACAAATGCTGTGGATAGACCACCTTCAGGCGAGCCTCGAACAGAGTTTGTTGTTCTCCGTTTGGTCTTTTCGGGTTCGCATAATATGAGATAACCAAGCCTCACACATACGCGTTACCAGTTTCCCACATCACTGAAGGGTTACTAGCCGTGTTTGAGTTGATATCCCAGAAGGTTTTAAATTCCTGAAGAAATATTTTATGATCTTACTATCCTTCAATAGGAAACGGTCCATACGCCAATGTCGGGAAGTTATCTCGTCATCACTCGTCTTAACCTCCATATATACTGTGGCATAGTCGGAAATACTTATATTACATACTTTACAAAACAATATTGATTTCAAAAGGGTCGAGGGTATAGAAACATATCGATTCTAGCAAGGCACGTGTGTGGATAAGAATAAAAAGTAGTCTCTACTCTCAGGGTGAAGACATGTCCACACACCTACCAGACCCAACTCCCTACTCAGATCTGCCAACTGCCTAGATCTCAAAATATGCCTACAGAGCTCTTATGTATTCTGTCCACCCCTGTGTCGATGATACAATTAAAATCTCCCCCTATAGCCAGACTAGTGAAGCAATGAATAAATGCATCTTTGGGAGTCTGAAAGAAAATGAGTGGTCGAGGTCTCTCCGGTTGTGTGGTGCAGGGAGACAGGGATGTTCACAGCCAGGAATTACATCAAGGGAGAGAATTCTAAATTGTTGCGTGTAAATAGGAGCCTTTTGATGAATCAACAAGTTTTGGTACAAGTGAGCACTATGGGCAGTAGGGTTTTCTATACTCTTGAGCCTATATGTAAGTTGAATGTGGGAGGCTGGCCAGGACTGTGTTTGGAGAACGAAATCTGGAGATAACACAAGGCTGGATGAGTATTTTCGTAAATAAGCTGAGACTATGGTGGAGTTGGGTGATGTCACTGATGTAGAAATAGCAGTTTTGGAGTCGGGCTCCTCCCCATCACTCCCCCTCCCCAATTCACAAATATTGTTCCCTGTTCTGTCTGTCTTTTCTGGTTATGTCCTTCTCTCCAATTCTGCTAAGAACTAATATTTGACCTCAAGGTTGTTGGAAAATCCTGCTCCATCTCCACTCTCCCTTTCCTTTCTGAATTCCTCATATGTGGTGTCCATCCAGGATCTATCTTTGTCCCCTCCTGTATCTCACCTACACACTGCCAGGAGGTGACATCGTATTGGTTTCACATGTACAGTGACAATGCCCAGCTCTCTCTCCCTATCATCCCTCTCCATTGCTCCACTGTTACCCATTCATCAAACTGCTTACCAAACGCCTACAACTCGATTGGCTGCAATTTCCTCCAATGAAACACTGCAATGGTTAAACCCGTTGCCTTCAGTTGCTGTTACTTTCCCTTACTGCTGAGCCCCTCCCTCTTACTGGGAAATGCCTGAGGCAGAACTTCACAATATTGCTCTCATATTCTGACCCCAAAGTGACCTTCTAATCAGACATCTACACAATTGCAAACACCAGGAATTCCAATCTCTAAAATGTTGCTTTTCTCCACCTCACCCCAGCTCCATTGCTACTGAAACCCCTTACCCATGTCTGTGTTGCATTAATGTTGACAAATCTAAAACAGAACCCTTGATTCTGTAACTGACCCAGAGACTGGTTCCAGGTTCCCTCATGATGGGACACATCCTCTCAGTATTTACCCTGTCATACCCCTTAATAAGCCTATATGTTTTAATAAGATCCCCTCTCATTCTCCCCCAAATCCAGTGAGTCAAGTCCCAACTTCTTCAGCCTTTTCTTCAAAGAGAGTCCCTGCAAACCAGGGATCATCCCAGTCAATCTTCTCTGAATGTTTCCGATGAAGTGATGTATTTCCTTAAATAAAGGGACCAAACCTTCTCTCATTACTCCATATGTGGTCTCACTCGCACTATATAATGTGGGTCTCAGGTGTATACTCCAAAGTCTTATACTGCAAATCCCCTGAAATCAGGAATAATATTCCATTCCCCTTCCTGATGACCTGTTGTAACTGTGTTCTAGCTTTCTGTGTTTCCTGCACAGTTACCCCCTGGTCTCTTTTGTGTTGCAGCTTTCCACAGTTTCCACCATTTAAATAGTCCTCTGTTCTTTTATTACCTCCTCCAAAATGAACAACTTCACATTATCCCAAGTTATGCTCCATTTACCAACTTGTCCACTTCTCCGAATCCCTCTCTGTAAACTGTTTATAATCCTTTTGGAAGTTTACTGTTCTACATTTTCTAGGAGATTCCCCCCTCATTTTTCTAAATCTTTCCAGGGAGCTCCGGACAGTGGGAAGCATGCTGAGTTGCTGTCTTTTCAGAGAGACTCTTTGGAGTGACTGGGAGGATCTTGCTGCCCATTGGTCAGAATGGAGACAACTTGCCCATCGAGCTGCATGAGACTTTCACCCCCCATGTCTTATTGATGAGGCACAGTGGTAGCACGGAAGGAAAGAAAAGGAAGAAAATCCTGCTGTCCGCATCTCACTGACAGCAACTCAGCATGCTTCCCACTGCCCGGTGCTCCCTGGAAAGATTTAGAAGAATGAGGGGGGAATCTCCTAGAAAACGTAGAACAGTAAACTTCCAAAAGGATTATAAACAGATTGTCCCATGTGTCAAAGATCTGCCCTGTTCAGTCACATGAAGTCCCAAGGTGGAAACTCATAGAAACCCACACAGATTTCCCCCTGAACTGATTGCTGACCTCCACAAGGGGTAATGTGTCCAGTCATCCTGGAGCAGGAGGAGGGGATGGTGTGAGTTTCTAACCTGACCTGACAGTGACAGATTTTATAAACTTGTATTACAGGATACTACAGGTGGATATTCAGATGGGAATCTCAGTAATTGTAACGCCAAACTCTGATTGAATTACTCCATTCATCAGGACCTGGATATTTGCACTGTGTGTGAGTATTTTGTTCCAGCTCAATTCCATTTTCTGCATAAAAATTATCCTTTGAATCAAACCGTCCTGTCAACAGATCTCCCCAAAATCTTCAATATATGTCCAGTCATCCTTTTTTGATGAGTTGATGAGTGTAAGGTTTAACATCCTGATGTATATGTTTTGTAAGCACTTGTCTCTCAGCTCCCCTCAATTTCCTTTGCTACAAGGAGAACAATCTCAGTTTTCCCAAACCCCTGCTTCCCCAATGTCTGTTTGCTCTCTATAAGGCACACATCAGGATCGTGTTGGAACATTCTCCACTTGCCTTCATCAGTGCAGCCCTCAACAGAATTAAAGAAAGCAAACAATGCACTGTGCCTGAGTGGTGTCCCATCCACCACCTTCAGCATTCCCTCTCTCCACCCCCGAGGCACAGTGGCATCACTGTGTAAAAGGTAAAATCAGCATTGTCCTACCAGACCATAGGGCTGCTCTCTTATTGGGGAGAGATGTCTGGTGGTGGTTTAACCTGAAGGTTACCACAGCCCAGGCAAGGGGAGAGATTGAGAATGAGAGTCCATCTATTCTAGATGGATGTTCTTGATATGTATTAACAAGAATACCGTTGTGGTAAGTAGGCAAGGGCTGAATTTTGCTTGTTGTATTCTTTAGACCCAGTTTTGTTTTAAAATAAAGGTTAGCTTTAGAGGGATGGCAGTGAAGGCAGTGCAATGTTCCTCCTGCAACATGTATGAGGTGAGGGATGCCATGGACGTCCCTGCTGATTACACTTGCAGGAAGTGCACCCATCTCCAGCTCCTCCAAGACCGTGTTAGGGAACTGGAGCTGGAGTTGGATGAACTTCGGATCATTCGGGAGGCAGAGGGGGTCATAGATCGGAGCTATAGGGAAGTAGTAACTCCAAAGATGGCAGATAGATGGGTGACAGTGAGGGGGACTGGGAGGAAGCAGCCAGTGCAGGGACCCCCTTCGGCCGTTCCCCTCAAGAACAAGTATACAGTTTTGGATACTTGTGGGGGGTCGACTTACCAGGGGTAAGTGACGGGGCTCAGGCCTCTGGCACGCAGCCTGTCCCCGCTACTCAGAAGGGAAGGGTGGAGAAGAGCAGAGCAATAATAATTGGGGACTCGATTGTTCGGGGCACAGATACGCGGTTTTGTAGGAACGAGAGAGACTCACGTTTGGTATGTTGCCTCCCAGGTGCAAGGGTACGTGATGTCTCTGATCGTGTTTTCCGGGTCCTTAAGGGGGAGGGGGAGCAGCCTGAAGTCGTGGTCCATATTGGCACCAACGACATAGGTAGGAGGAGTGCTGAGGATGTTAGACAGGCTTTTAGGGAGCTAGGTTGGAAGCTCAGAGTTAGAACGAACAGAGTTGTTGTCTCTGGTTTGTTACCCGTGCCACGTGATAGAGAGTCGAGGAATAGGGAGAGAGAACAGTTAAATGCGTGGCTACAGGGATGGTGCAGGAGGGAGGGATTTCGGTCCTTGGATAACTGGGGTTCTTTCTGGGGAAGGTGGGACCTCTATAAACAGGATGGTCTGCACCTGAACCTGAGGGGCACCAGTATCCTTGGGGGGAGGATTGCTAGTGCTCTTGGGGGGGGTTTAAACTAACTCTGCAGGGGCATGGGAACCCAGAATGTAGCTTTAGGGTGCAGGACCTGGAGTGTAAGGAGGTTAGGAATATGGCATCAATCTTAAAGGAGGGTGCCTGTAAACAGAAGAGTGGCTTGAAGTGTGTATACTTTAATGCCAGAAGTATACGAAATCAGGTAGGTGAACTTGCAGCGTTTGTTGGTACCTGGGACTTCGATGTTGTGGCTATTACGGAGACATGGCTAGATCAGGGACAGGATTGGCTGTTGCAGGTTCCAGGGTTTAAATGTTTTAGTAGGGTCAGAGGTGGGGGTAAAAGAGGGGGGGGTGTGGCTTTGCTTGTCAAAGATAGTATTACAGCGGTGGAAAGGAAGATGGACGAAGATTTGCCATCTGAGGTAGTTTGGGTTGAGGTTAGGAATAGGAGAGGTGAGGTCACCCTGTTAGGAGTCTTTTACAGGCCTCCTAATAGTCCTAGAATCATTGAAGAAAGGATTGTGAAGATGATTCAGGAGAAGAGTGACAGTAATAGGGTGATTGTTATGGGAGACTTTAACTTTCCTGATCTTGATTGGGAAAGCTATAGCTCAAGTTCGTTAGATGGGTCAGTGTTTGTCCAATGTGTGCAGGAGAGTTTCCTGACACAATATGTAGATAAGCCAACAAGAGGTGAGGCCATACTGGATTTGGTTCTGGGTAACGAACCAGGCCAGGTATTAGAACTAGAGGTAGGTGAGCACTTTGGGGACAGTGACCACAATTCGGTGATTTTTACTCTAGTGATGGAGAGGGATAAGTGTGTACTACAGGGCAAGAGTTATAGCTGGGGGCAGGGAAATTATGATGCGGTGAGGCATGACTTAGGATGTGTGGATTGGAAAAGTAGATTCCAAGGCAAGAGCGTAATTGATATGTGGAACTTGTTCAAGGAGCAACTATTGAGTGTCCTTGATAAGTACGTACCTATCAGGCAGGGAGGAAAGGGTCGAGTGAGGGAGCCGTGGTTTAATAAGGAATTGAAATCCCTTGTAAAATGGAAGAGGGCGGCCTTTGTAAAGATGAGGCGTGAAGGTTCAATAGGGGCGATTGAGAGTTATAAGGTAGCCCGGAAGGACCTGAAGAGAGAGCTAAGAGCAGCAAGGAGGGGACATGAAAGGTCCTTAGTTGGTAGGATTAGGGAAAAGCCTAAGGCTTTCTATAGGTATGTTAGGAATAAAAGAATGACTAGAGTAGGAATAGGTCCAATCAAGGATAGTAATGGGAAGTTGCGTGTGGAGGCTGAAGAGATTGGGGAGGCACTGAATGAATACTTTTCGTTAGTATTCACTCAGGAACAGGACATTGTTGTCGATATGAATACTGAGGCACGAATAAGTAGAATGGATGGCTTTGAGATATGTAGAGAAGAGGTGTTGGAAATTCTCGCAAGGGTGAAAATAGATAAGTCCCCTGGGCCTGATGGCATTTATCCTAGTATTCTCTGGGAAGCAAGGGAGGAGATTGCAGAGCCATTGGCCTTGATTTTTGTGTCCTCTTTGTCGACAGGAGTAGTGCCAGAGGACTGGAGGCTAGCAAACGTGGTTCCCTTGTTCAAGAAGGGGAGTAGAGATAATCCTAGTAACTATAGGCCAGTGAGTCTCACTTCTGTTGTGGGCAAAGTCTTAGAGAGAATTGTAAGGGATAGGATTTATGCACATCTGGATAAGAATAATGTGATCAAGGATAGTCAGCATGGTTTTGTGAAGGGCAGGTCGTGCCTCACAAACCTTATTGAATTCTTTGAGAAGGTGACTAAGGAGGTAGATGAGGAGAAAGCGGTAGATGTGGTATATATGGATTTTAGTAAGGCGTTTGATAAGGTCCCCCATGGTAGGCTACTGCAGAAAATACAGAGATATGGCATTGAGGGTGAGTTGGAGGTTTGGATTAGGAATTGGCTGGCTGGAAGAAGACAGAGGGTAGTAGTTGATGGCAAAGGTTCATCTTGGAGTGCCGTCACTAGTGGTGTTCCGCAAGGATCTGTTTTGGGACCATTGCTGTTTGTCATTTTTATAAATGACCTGTAGGAAGGGTTAGAAGGTTGGGTGAGCAAGTTTGCGGATGATACGAAAGTCGGAGGAGTTGTAGACAGTGAGGAAGGATGTGGCAGGTTACAGCGGGATTATAGAGAAGCTGCAGAGCTGGGCAGAAAGGTGGCAAATGGAGTTCAGTGTAGCTAAGTGTGAGGTGATTCACTTTGGTAAGTGTAACAAAAAGATGGGGTACTGGGCTAATGGTCTGATACTTGGTAGTGTGGAAGAGCAGAGCGATCTTGGTGTCCATGTACAGGTCCAAAGATGTGCAGGTCAGGTGAATTGGCCATGCTAAATTGCCCGTAAGGGGTAGATGTAGATGTAGGGGTATGGGTGGTTTACGCTTCGGCGGGGCGGTGTGGACTTGTTGGGCCGAAGGGCCTGTTTCCACACTGTAAGTAATCTAATCTAATCTAATCTAATCTAATCTAATCTAATGTACACAGATCTCTGAAAGTTGCCAGCCAGGTAAATAGTGCAGTGAAGAAGGCATATGGCGTACTGGCTTTTATTGGTAGAGGAATTGAGTTCCGGAGTCCTGAGGTCATGCTGCAGTTGTATAAGACTCTGGTGCGGCCGCATCTGGAATATTGTGTGCAGTTTTGGTCGCCATACTATAGGAAGGATGTGGAGGCACTGGAACGGGTGCAGAGGAAGTTTACCAGGATGTTGCCTGGTATGGTAGGAAGATCCTATGAGGAAAGGCTGAGGCACTTGGGGTTGTTTTCATTGGAGAAAAGAAGGTTTAGGGGTGACTTGATAGAGGTGTACAAGATGATTAGGGGGTTAGACAGGGTTGACAGTGAGAACCTTTTTCCACGTATGGAGTCAGCTATTACAAGGGGGCATAGCTTTAAATTAAGGGGGGGTAGATATAGGACTGATGTGAGGGGTAGGTTCTTCACTCCGCGAGTCGTAAGTTCATGGAATGCCCTGCCAGTAGCAGTGGTGGACTCTCCCTCTTTATGGGTATTTAAGCGGGCATTGGATAGGTATATGGAGGATAGTGGGTTAGTGTAGGTTAGGTGGGCTTTGATCGGCACAACATCGAGGGCCGAAGGGCCTGTACTGCGCTGTATTCTTCTATGTTCTATGTTCTAACACCCATGTCCCTGCAACTAAAATCCCCCATTCCTTGAGCCATCCTGGTAACTCTCCTGTGCCCCCTCTCAGGGACCCTGCCATCCTTCCCAATGTATGGGCGATCTCTGGTTTGCACAGACCCAGCTGCTCTGTGTTCCTGTGGGTGATGTCATCATCGAGCACCAGTTGCACTAAACCTCACTGTCTGTGAAGGTGGGAGACACAAATCTCCAAAACATTTGAGATATATTTAGTGTGCACTTGCTATGCCATGATAGTTGACACTTTTCCACAAGTACTGGAAAATAGATGAGGATAGTAGTATGGTGGTAGTTTTCGGTGATAATTTTCTTTCTCACAGACTCGATGGACCACCAAAGCGTTTTCCTGTTCTGTGGACCGCTGAGATGTTTATTATAGGAATACGACAGGCTCCATTGGACATCAGGTCAGAAGAGGTGATACTAGATTAGATGACACGTGATTGGTCGATTTTCTTGGGAGGAAAGTGAGACGCAGAGGTTTAAGAGGAAATTCAGAAGCTCAGCGCAGGAATTGTAAAGGGCTATTATCAAGTGAGAAATAAACATTGGGCATCCTGAAAGCTGGAAATAACGAAAGGCACATATAGCAGAGCTTTGAGAGACTGGAGGGGATTAGACATGGGGAGGATAATGAAGCTGGAGGAGATGCAAGTTGGAAAGGATTGTGAGGATGGAGGATGTTACAGGGATAGAGATATTTGTGATAGAGGTTTTTGGAGTTTGAGGCTGGAGTGGAATTGTAGAGATGAGGAGGATTTGTAAGGCTGGATGAGGTGGCACTGATAGGGAGAGTTCCAAACATAGAGGAATTTACAGAGATAACGAGTCATAAAGTTACACAGCATCGACACAGACCCTGTGGTCTAACCAGTCCGTGTCGACCATAAATTTGAACTGAACTAATCGCACCTGCCTCCACTTGGTCCAAGTCCATCCTAGCATTCCCTATTGATATACGGGTCCAAATGTTTTTTTCCTATTAGAATCCCATTCCCCTCCCCTTTTGCTCTATATTTAGCCCTGACTAATTCACTCAACCCAATCATCCCTGAACACTATGGGCAATTGAGCACGGCCAGTTCACCTACCCTGTACATCTGTGGATTGTGGGAGGAAACGGCAGCACCTGGAGGAACCCACGCTGTCATGGGGAGGAATATGCAAACTCCACATGGACAGTCACCCAATACAGGAATTGAGCCTGTGTCCCTGGCGCTGAGAGGTAGCAGTGCTAACCGTTGAGCCACTGTGCCACCCTGAAATTGTAATTATATTCACATCTACCACGTCCTCTGCAAGTTTATTCCACATGTGAACAACTCTCTGTGCAAAAACAAAATATAAAATACAGAACTTCTTTTTAAAGCCTTACTTTTTAACGTGAGAAACGTATGTCCCCAATCTTGAATCGCGCCCCCTCCTAGAAATGGCACCTGCTATTCACATTACTGAAACTCTTCAGGATTTTGTAAACCTCTAATAAGGTCACCCCTCAGCCTCCTATGCTCCAGTGAAAAAGGACCCAGCCTATCCAGACTCTGCTTATAACTCAAACCATCGATTCCCATCACCATCCTGGTAAATCTATTCTGAACCTGCTCCAATTTAATAATATCCTTCCTATAACAGCACAACCAGAACTAGACACAGTATTCCAGAAGAGGCCTCCCCAACATCCTGTACAACCTCAACATAACGTCCTAACTCCTATATTCAAAGATCTGAGCAATGAAGGCAAGTGTGCTAAAGCCCTTCTGAATCACCCTGTCTGCATGTGACACATTGTTCAAAGACCTGAACCCCTCGGTCTCTTTGTTCCATATCACTATCCGAGGCCCAACTTTTAATCAGTGTAAGTTCAGCCTTCATTTGTTTTATCAAGATGTAATATTTCGCATTTATTCCAATCCAAAAATCACAAACATCCTTTGAGTATAAAGGCAAGAGGAGTTAAATCAGTAAGGCAAAAAGGGGACAGGAGACCGCTTTAGCGAATCGGGAAAGGGTTTTTAGAAATACATTAAGAGCAAATGGGTCACTAGAGAGAGAATAGGCCACCTCAAAGATCAACAAGGCAGCCTATGTGTGAAGACGCAGGAGATGGGGTTGTTGGGGGGATACTAAACGTGTGGCATCAGTGTTTACTGTGGAGAAGTACAGATTTGTGGAGGTTGTCAAGATTAGAGATCGTGAGGGTGATGAGACAGGAGGAGATTGGAGGATGTTACAGAGATTGAGATGTTTGTGATACCAGAGATAGTGATGGTTCGGAGGCTAGAGAGGATTTCTAGAGATAAGGAAGAGTTTAGTCTGTATGAGGTGAGAGTGATCTGGGGAATTGTGAGCATGGAGGAATTCACAGAGATAGCGTCATAAAGTGATACAGAACAGAGACAGACCCTGTGGTTAAACCAGTCCGTGTCGACCATAATTCCCAACAAATCTAATCGCACCTCCCTCCGCTTGGTCCACATTCATCCAAACATTTCCTGTATATGTACTTGTCTAAATGTCTTTTAAACATTGTAATTGTATTCACAGCTGCCTCTTTTTCTGGGAGTTCACTTCACACATGTAAAAGTAAAAACAAATCCCCAATTTACTTTTTAAACCTTTCTCATCTATTTTCAAATTGTATGCACCCAGGTTTTGAATTCCACCCCCCCCCCCTCCCAACCCCCGGCCATTCACCTTTTCTACACGCTTCATGGTTTTATAAACCTCTAAGGTCATCCCTTAACCTCCTACGCTCCAGTGAAAAAGCATCCCAGCCTATCCAGTTTCTCCTTGTGACACAATCCCTCCATTCATGGCAACATCCCGGTTAGTCTCTTCCGAATCCACTCCAGTTTAATAATATCCTTCCTATAACAGCACAACCAGAACTGGACACAGTATTCCAGAAGAGGCCTCCCCAACATCCTGTACAGCCTCAACCTAAATTCCCAACTCCGGTACCCAGAGGTCTGAGCAATGAAGGTAAGTGTGCTAACCACCTTCTTAACCACCCTGTCTACATGTGACACAGACTATGAAGACCTGAACCCCTCGGTCTCTTTGTTCCATATCACTACTCAAAGCCTTACTTTTAATGAGTGTAACTCCTGCCCTTGTTTGTTTTATCAAGATGCAATATTTTGCATCAGTATTTACTGTGGAGAAGGACATGGGAGATGTAGAATGTGGGGAAATAAATGGTGACATCTTGAAAATTGTCCATACTACAGAGTACTGGATATCTGGAAACGTATAAAGGTGGATCAATCTCCAGGCTTTGATCAGGGGTATCCAAAAATTCTGTAGAAAGCAAGGGAAGTGATTTCTGGGCCTCTTGCTGAGATTTTTGTATTATTGATAGTCATAGCTGAGATGCCAGAAGACTGCGAGTTGGTTAATATGGTGCTATATTTAACGAAGGTGGTTTGGACAAGCTCGGCAGCTACAGATGCTGTGCTAGACTAGGTGTTGGAGGGAGCCCTGAGCGACAGGATTTGCGTGTATTTGGAAAAGCACGGACTGATTAGGGATAGTCAGCATAACTTTCTGCATGGGAAATCATGTCACGTACTTGATCTGGTTTTTAAGAAGTAACAAAGAGGATTGATGAGAGAAGAGTAGTAGATGTGATCTATATGGACTTCAGTAAGGCGTTCAACAAGGTTCCCCATGGGAGACTGGTTAGCAAGGTTAGATCTCCCGGAAGTAGCCATCTGGATATAGAACTGGCTCAAAGGCAGAAGACAGAGGGTGGTGGTGATGGATGATTATTTTTCAGACTTGAGGCCTGTGACTAGTGGAGTGCCACAAGGATTGGTGCTGGGTCCACTACTTCTCCTCATTTATATAAATTAATTGGATATGAACACAGGAGGAATAGTTAGTAAGTTTGTAGATGGCACTAAAATTGGAGATGTAGTGGACAGTGAAGAAGGTTACCTCAGATTTCAATGGGATTTTGATCAGATGGGCAAATGGGCTGAGGAGTGGCAGATGGAGTTCAATTCAGATAAGTGCGAGGTGCTGCATTTTGGAAAAGCGAAGCTTCGCAGGACTGATACACATCATGGTCAGGTCCTGGGGAGTGTTGCTGAACAAAGAGACCTTGCTGTGCAGGTTCACAGCTTCTTGAAATTAGAGGCGCAGGTAGATAGGATAGTGAAGGTATTTGGTATGATTTCCTTTATTGGTCAGAGTATTGAGTAAGAAAGTTGGGAGGTCATGTTGCAGCTGTTCAGGACATTGGTTTGGCCACTCTTGCAATATTGTGCACAATTCTGTTCTCCACCTATCACAAGGATGTTGTGTAACTTGAAAGGTTCACAAAAGATTTATAAGGATATTGCCAGGGTCGGAGGGTTTGAGATATAGGGAGAGGCTGTACAGGCTGGGGCTGTTTTTGGAGTGTCAGAGGCGAAGGAGTGATCTCAGAGGTTTATAAAATCATGAGCATGGATCAGATAGATAGACAAGGTATTTTCACTGGAGTGAGGGAGTCTAGAACTAGAGGGTATAGATTTAGCGTGAGAGGGGAAAGATGTAAAAGTGGCCTAAGGGGCAACGTTTTCATGCGACGGTGTTGTGTTTATGGAATGAGCTGCCAGAGAGAGTTGTGAAGGCTGGTACAATTGCAACATTTATTAGGCATCTGGATGGGTAGATGAATAGGAAGGGTTTAGAGGGATATTGACCAAGTGCTGGCAAATGGGACGAGATTAGGTTCAGATATCTGGTTGGTATGGACGAGTTTGACTGAAGGGTCTGTTTCCGTGCTGTATGTCTGTGACTCGCAGCCGGGGATCAGCTCAGTGGGTTTCAGTCTCTTAAAAGGTAAATCTTACTCTGTTTTACTTTTTAAAATCCGCAACATTCAGTAGGGTGAGTGTCTACTAGTTGAAGTGCCTCTGTTATGATCTTTTGGTTGAATGTTTTAAATATAAAATACAGGTACTAATGTATTCAAGAGTAGTCTTTTGTAAAGCTGTAAGACTCTGCCTTTTTCTGGGTCTACAGATTAAGGTGCAGAGATGGCCATTTGTACAGTGATGTGCACTTCCTGGAGGAGAGTAGGGGGAGTTTGAATGATCCTGATGATAGCCTGCATGAAGTGATGCAAATCCTCTTGGATCACATGGATCAGATGGAGCGGTGCTTAATGGTAATGAAGAATTTACAAGAGTCAGGATGTGTGATAGGTGGCAGTTTCAGGCCGGAAACCTGCAGATACAGTCGGGTAGATGGGTTACCTCTCGGAAAGGTAGGAGAGGGAGGTAGGTAGACCATGAGTCTCCTGTGGAGAAAGTGAGGACTGCAGATGCTGGAGATCAGAGCTGAAAAATATGTTGCTAGAAAAGCGCAGCAGGTCAGGCAGCATCAAAGGAGCAGGAAAATCGACGTTTCGGGCATAAGAAGGGCTTCTGCCCGAAACGTCGATTCTCCTGCTCCTTCAATGCTGCCTGACCTGCTGCGCTTTTCCAGCAACACATTTTTTCAGCCATGAGTCTCCTGTGGCTATCCCCATCTCAAACAAGTTTACTGTTTTGGATAATGTAGGTGGTCATAGACTTTCAGGGAATGTTGCACTGACAGCCAAATTACTGGTACTGAGATTGGCTCCACTATAATGAGAGGTATATCAGATTCCAAACGCTAAAGGATGATAAGGGACTTTCTAGTCGGGCACAGACTGCTGTTTCTGCAGCTGACAGTGAGAAATCAGAATGGGGTGGTACCTCCCTGGTGCCAGGGTCAAGGATGTTTCGGACAGGTCGCAGAATATTCTCAAAGGAAAGAATGACCAATGGGAGGTCATTGTACATTGGTACCAATGACATAAGAAGGGGAAAAGATAAAGTCCTGATGAGAGAATATAGCAAATTAACCTGGATTGTAATAAACCAGGTCCTCGGTCATAATTTGTGGATTACTCCAGGTGCTACATGCTCGTGAGACTAGGAAGAGCAGGATGGAGGAGATGAATGATTGGCTAAGGAGCTGGTGTAGGGCAGAAGGATTCACATCTTTTGATCATTGTAATCTCCTCTTGAGTAGAGTTGATGTGCATAAGAAGGATGGATTGTACCTGAATTGGAAGGTGTCTGATATCCAAGCAGGGAGATTTGCTCGTGCTACTCAGGAGTCATTAAACCAGTGAGGGAGTGTGGGTAAACTCAAAGAGATGGTGAGAAAAGAGGTAAGTCTGAGGCTGGTACAGTTCAGAAGTCAGGCAGGCAAGGGCAAGGCACAGAACCAGGTAGAACTGACAAGTTACACTGCATTTACTTCAATGCAAGAGGCCTGACAGTGAAGGCAGATGGGCTCAGGGTATGGTTTTGAATGTGGCACTGGATATCATGGGTATTACAGAAACGTTGCTCAGAGATGGGTAGGACTGGCAGCGTAATGTTCCAGGGTATCGATGCAAGAAGAAGGATAGAAAGGGGGACATGAGAGGAGGCGGAGTGGCCTTTTTGATTAGGGGTAGCATTCCAGTTGTGCTGAGGGAGGATATCCTGAGATTACGTCCAGCGAAGTTATTTAGGTTGACCTGGGAAATAAGAAAGGGATGATCACCTTGTTGTTATTACCTGTGTGGGTTTCGTCTGTTTGCTGTGGTTTCCTCCCACGATCTAAAGATATGCAGGTTGGGTGGATATTCCAGGCTGAATTGCCCATATTATTCAGGGATGTGCAGGCGAGGTGGATTAGCCACGGGGAATGCAGCATTACAGGTTTAAGGTAGGAGCCTTTGAGGGTCAGTGTGGATGTGATGGGCCGAATGGCCTGCTTCCACACTCTCAGGATTCTCTGATAATTCTACTAGTTTTAAAATAGTTACAGAAAATAATAAACCAGATCCAAACGGTGTTCTAAATTGGACAAAGGCGAATTTTGACGGTACAAGGCAAGAACTTTCAATATTTCTTTGCTATTCCCAGGTAAAGGGACGGCTGGAAAGTGGCAACATAAGAACAGAAGGAATAGGAGCAGGAGTAGGCTCCCTGGCCCCTCAAGCCTGCTCTGCCATTCAATAAGATCAGGCCTGATCTTTTCATGGCCTCAGCTCCACTTTCCTGTTCTCTCACCATAACCCTTAATTCCTTTCCTGTTCATAAATCTACCTTTTGACCTCACGATAGTCAAGTTGATAATGTCAACTGCTGCACTCAGCAGGAAATTCCACAGATTCACAGATTTATCTGAAGAAGTCCATCCTGAACTCACACCTAAATCTGATATCCCATTATTTTGACTCTCTGCTCCCTAGTTTGCTCCGTCCCCATTGGAAATTACATCCCTTTATAATTTCAATTTTTTTCCTATCCAACCCCCCATACTTCGAAATTCCAATGAGTATAGAACTAGTTTTCTCAATCTCTTCGCATACGCCAACCCTCTGAAATCCTGACTCAAACTAGTGATCCTCCACTGCACCCTGTCCAGTGCCAGTCCATCCTTCCTGAAGTAAGGAGACCAAACCTGTACACAGTACTCCAGGTGTGGCCTCTCCAGCACCCTGTACAGCTGCAGCATAACCATCCCTCTAGCAATGAAGGACAATATTCCCTTCACTGTCTTATTTACCTGCTGCACCTGCAAACCAACTTCCTGTAATTCATCTACAAGGAAACCCAGCTCCCTCTGTACAGCAGCGTGCTGCAAGTTTTTACCATTTCACCAGTTCGCTGTTAGTCCGAACAAAATGGATGACCTCACATTTCCCAACATTGTCCTCCATCTGTTCGACCCTTACCCACTCACTTAACCTATCCGTATCCCACTGCAGACTTACATTGGCCTCTGCACACATTGCTCTACCACTCAGCTTAGTGTTGTCTACCTTTCATGAATCGATCCTGTGTCTGCTCTGAGACAATTTCGATCCAGATAGCTCACTATTTCTTCCTTGAGAGATCAAGCATTTCCCCCACTACAGAAGTTATGCGAACAGGTCCATTTTAAAATATTGGCATCACATTTGCAGCTATCTAATCTGTCAGAACCGTCCCAGAGTCCAGCACAGTTTAGTGAATTATCACGAGTGCGTTTGCTATTTAGCCTCTGCCATCTGTTATAGTCCCCTGGGCTGCACTCCATCACAGCCAGACGACCCATCTACCTTTAGGCTGTTACCTTTCCCAACACCACCTCTTTACTGAGAATGATTGCTTCTCTGTCCTCATCTGCCATTGCATCCACAGGCCTGCAACAACGAGAGTACACAGACAGTATGTTCCTGTTAAGGCCAAGGCTGGGAGGGGTAAGGAATGCTGCCTATCGAGAGAAATTGAGGGCCTGGTCAAGAAAATGAAGGAGGGATATGGCAGGTACAGACAGCTGGGTTTGCGTGAATCCCTCCAGGAGTAAAAGGGCAGTGGGAGTATAGTTGAGGGAAACCATGAGGGCTAAAAGGGGACATGAGATAGCTTTGGGAAATAGGTTTAAGGGAGAACCCAAAGAGATTCGACAAATACACCTCGGACAAAAGAGTAACCAGGCAAAGATTAGGGACCCTCCAAGATCAGCAAGGCTGTCTGTGGAACCATCAGAGGTGGGAGGATTTCATGTCAGCTTTTACTTAGAGGATGTGGAAGTGAGACAGTTTGGAAAAATAAATCGGGATAACTTGACAAGTGTCCATATTACAGAGAATGAGGTACTGGATATCTTATAATACATAAAGCTGAATAAATCCCTGGGACCTGATCAGGTGTGTCCCCGAACTTTGTGGGAAGTTAGGAAGTGATTGCCGGGCCCCTCACTGAGATATTTGTATCACCAATAGCCACAAGTGAGGTGCTGTAAGACGGGCCCCATTATTTGAGAAAGGTGATGAGGAAAGTCCAGGGAACAATACACCGGTGAGCCTGAAGACAGGCAAGTTGTTGGAAGGGCTTCTCAGGGACAGGATTTGGATGGAATTGGAAAGGCAAGAAATAATTAGGGATAGTCAGCATGGCTTTGTGCAAGGAAATCACTAACTTGGTCTTCAGAAAGATGTTCAACAAGGTTCAACATAACAGACTGGTTAACAAATTATACAAAATTGGCTGGAAAATTGGAGACAGAGGATAGTGGTGGAGGGTTGCTTTTCGGACTGGAGGCCTGTGATGAGCAATATGGTGTAAGGATTGGGGTTGGGTCCACTGCTTTTCATCATTTATATAAATGATTTCCATGTGAATATAGGAGCTGTGATTAGTGACTTTACATCGACACCAAAATTGGAGATGCAGTGGACAGGGAAGAAAGTTACCTCCGAGTACAATGAGACTTCAATCAACTGGGCTGAGGAGGGGCAGATGGAGTGGAATTCAGATAAATGTGAGGTGCTGCATTTTGGAAAAACAAATCAGGGAAGGGCCTGGGGAGTGTTGCTGAACAAAGAGACGTTGAGGTGCAGGTTCATAGTTCTTTGAAAGTGGAATAGGCAGGGTGGTGAAGAAGGCGTTTGGTTAACTTGCCTTTATTGGTCTGTGCATTGAGTATAGGAGTTACGACATTATTTTGCAGCTGTACAGGACATTGATTCAGCCATTTCTGGAATTCTGCTTTCAGTCCTGGTCTCCCTACTATCGGAATGATATTATAAAACTTGAAAGGATTCAGAAAAGGTGTGCAAAGATGTTTCCAGGGTTGAGGGTTTGACCCACACAGAGAGAGGCTGAATAGGTTCGGGCTGTTTTCACTGGAGCATCGGATGCTGAGAGGTGACCTTCGAGGTTGATAAATCGTGAAGGACGTGGTTAGGGTGAACAGCCAGGGTCTTATTCCCAGGTTTGGGGAGTCCAAAACCAGAGAGCACAGACGGGAGGTGTGAGGGAAAAGATTTAAATGTGATCTAAAGAGCAATGTTTTCAAGCTGAATATGGTACGTGTATGGAATGAGCTGCCTGAGGAAGTGTGGAGGCTGGTACGATTTACATTTAAAAGGCATCTGATTGGGTACGTGTTTAGGAAACTTAGAAGGATATGGGCCAAGTGTTGGCAAATGGGACAAGATTAATTCAGGATATCTGGGCGGCATTGACAAGTTGGACCGAAGTGTCTGTTTCTGTGCTGTGCATCTCTATGACACTAATAAATTCAAATTAAGATAGATTTCTCTTTTATGGAGAGTTAGCAAAAGACCTGACAATTCTCCTTGGAGCTGAGATGGTGAAGCAGTGATTTCAACCAGAAACAGATTTGTTTCCAGGATATTTAATTTACAGAGACACAGAGAGAAATTATTGTCACAATCTTTAGTAACTACTTTCAGGTAATTGGCAAATAATGCAGGTTAAAAATGTGAAGGTTAATTTACTCAGTAGGTTCTCAGCATCTGGTTCAGTTTGAATCACAGCTGGATGCAGCTTTTGTTATTGTCAAAACAGATTTGGAATGTAACTATTTGAGGATAAATGTGGAGGGCTACTGGTAAATGGGAGTGGAGTAAGGGCAGATTGGCAGCATCTCCAGAGGAAGAAAGTACAGCCCCAATAGGCTGAATAGCCCCCAGCCCCTGTGCTCTGTGATACTGCCCCATTCACTGAATGATGAAGCTCATCCCAGGGCAGAGACACAGTCATGTACAGCAAGGAAACAGACCCTTTAGTCAAACCCATCCACACCGACCAGATATCCCAACCTAATCTAGTCCTATCTGACAGCAGTTGGCCCATATCACTCTACGCCCTTCCCATTCATATACCCATCCAGCTGCCTTTCAGATGGTGACAGCTTGTATAGTTACACCACTTCCCAAACAGTAGATTCCATACACACACATGAAAATAGTTGCCCCTTGGGTCTCTTTTATATCATTCTCCTCTCCCCTTAAACCTATGCCCCCTCGTTCTGGACTTCCTAACCCCAGGGAAAAGGCCTTGTCTCTGTATCCCATCCACACCCCTCATGATTTTATAAACCTCTGAGGTCACCCCTCAGCCTCCTCCCACTCAAGTCACAATGGGACCTGGCTGATTGATGGCAGCTTCAGACCAATAGGGGAGTTGGTGTAATCCTCCCGCCAATGGGAGTGAATGAGGGGTGTGGCCAGCAGGCCAACACGTGACCATGAGCTGTGCAGGTGCAATGTCACTGTGAGGGGGGGACCCAGTGAGTGTGAAGGGAGTGGGAGAGACAGCAGAGACTGGGAGAGAAATTGAGTTTGTGTACTGGGTGGGTTGATAAACACACGCTGTTGGCTCCTGGACCTGAATTACCAACTCCCAGTAAATGAAAACCAAAGGAATTGCAGATGCTGTAAATCAGAAACAACAACCAGAAGATCCTGAAAATGCTCAGCAGGTCTGGCAGCATCTGTGAAGAGAAGTCAAAGTTAACATTTCTGATCCAATGACCCTTCGTCAGAACTGATGTTCCTGAGAAATAATGTCGGTTTATATGCAGAAGGTAGGGGTTAAGGAGTAAATGGTAGGTGGTAATAGATTCCAAAGAACGCGATGGGAGCAGTTGGACAAAGGAGTGGATAACGATCTGGCTGGGGGAGGGTGAATAGCTGTTTATGGAGACTGTTAGTGACTAACCATAGGTAGTTGTAATTGCAGGCGATGTAATAACAGGGCCTGGTCTATGGGATGGGGGCTAGGACAATAGTACAGTGGAGACTTATGACCTAAAATTATGGAATCCAATATTGAGGCCAGAGGGCTGAAGGGTCCCCAGGTACAAGATGAGGTGATGTTCTTCCAGCTTGTGTTAAAGTGTGGCGCTGGATGTGCACAGCAGGTCAGGCAGTATGCAAGGAGCAGGCGAATTGACATGTTGGGCGGAAGCACTTCTTCAGGAATGTGAGGGTGGGGAAGAGGACAGATAATGGAATGGGTGTGCAGGGCTGGTGGGAAGGTAGTTGGGAAGGCGATAGGAAAATGCAGGTGGGGGTAATGGTGAGAGGGTGGAGTGGATAATTGGGAAGGAAGATCGACAGATGGGACAGTTTGAGGGCGGTGCTGAGTTGGAGGGTTGGAATTGAGATAAGGTCGGGGAGAGGAGATGAGTAAATGTTGCCATGTTGTTGAAGGGTCACTCCATCCCACCTATTATTTACTCTTTTACCCCTATCTCCTGCAGTCCAAAGGTGTGTAGGTTAGGTGAATTGGCCAAGCTAAATTTCCCGTCGTGTTCAGGGATGTGTAGGTGAGGTGCGTTGTTCAGGAGAAATTTAGAGTAACAGAGTAGCGGAATGTGTCTGGGTGGGATACTCTTCGGAGGGTCAGTGTGGATTTGTTGGACCGAATGGCCTGTTTCCACACTGTAGGGAGTCTAATTTTCCCAGCTGCCATCGGTTCTGAGGAAGGGTCACTGGACCCGAAATGGCCCTTGGTGTGTGCAGGAGCCGGAAACTGGGAAGAGGGAGTGGCAGCGGAAACCGGAGAAAATGATTCAGTTTAGACTGGGAGGTTTTATTTACACGTCTGTACAGGATGTTAGTCCTGAATTAGAAACACTTGGTCCCATGTTTGCAGCATAATTCCCATTATTCCTGAGGCAGGAACAGCAGGTGTGTGGGGAAACCCGGCACTGTACATGTACAGAATGTGGGCGGGTTTTGGAGCACGTGTTTTGGGGTAATTAGGGGAAAGTATTTCACACTGTGATTGGCTAGAGGAGGAACGTATCTGCTTGTATTATTGATCAGTTGGGGGGTCAAAGTGTCACTACACCCACGTGGGACCACTCTCCATCCCCAGTTCATTGTCATGCTGGGAATAAACTAATGGGAAATAAGGAAGAATCTGACCCATTCTCCCAGACTGATGGTTCCTCTTCTGTCCAGGATCTGCCACCTCCCTTTCTGTTTCCGTCTGTTTCATTCTGCTCTTACATTATTGACTTGCAGCAACTGAAGGGAAAGGAAGTAAACCCAGAAAGGGTGCAGAGTCTAACCAGGGACGGGAAGTGGTGGCATGGATCTGTTTATCAGTAACTCCATGAGAATGGGGAGGGTGTACATTAGGGGGTAGTAGAGTCAGAATGGTGGGAGAGAGTAAGTGGGCTGGAGGGTTACAGCTTTGGGGGAAGAAAGGGGTAAACGATATTCCAGAGAAACTAGAATAGTCTGTTCTGAATTTCTAATCTGTGCATATTCCTTTACACAGGGTGCTAGATGGTGAAGATTTGCAGACTGAAATCTCAAAATCATGTGCAGATCATGATTAAGTTAAACAGCATTTGAAGAACCAAAGATGGAGAATCACTTGGCCAAAATCCTGCAACACTCTCCCTCCCAGCATTGTCGGTCTATCTGCGCCAAATGGACTGTGAATGGTACAAGACAGCAGCTCACGACCATCTTCTCAAGGGTACCTCGTGATGGGGTATAAATGCTGGCTGAGCCAGTGATGCCCATATCCTGGAAATGGGTTCTATCTTTATTTACTGAAACCCGGTTAATGTTACTGCAGGATGATGAGGGACGCTGAGTGTGTCCTCCAGGAAGAGCACCAACATATGACCCCTGCCTACACCCACGCAATAACTCAGCAACATCGCTGGTATAAAAGGCAGTGAAGCCCAAGGAGGACTGAAATATAGTTCTTCAAGGTTAAGTCATGAAAGCGGATTGGAACACAGCAGGAACAGGAGACTGAGCTGGATGGTCAGCTGTTTCCCATTGAATGGTGGAGCCAGATTCAAAGGTCGAATGGCTGCCTCCTGCTGCTATCTCCCAGGTATGTATATAGCCATGGAGCCCGGATAGGAAGAAGTATTCAGGGCAGGGATTCTGCAGGAGATTGCCCTTCCACCTCTGTTTTCAGTGAGGGATGGTTTGATGGATTTTATTTAACATTTGTCTTTGACGCAAGGTTTGTGAATTTGTTTTTTTTTAAAGTACAAGTTTATTCCACAATAAATAAAACTTAAAGAATCGAAACTATCTGCATATAACAGTTTTTAAAATTTCAAATGCCCTTTAAACAAAATCCTGTCTACTCACGGACCCCATCACTTTTCAGTTACTCAAACTCCAGGGAAATATTCCTTCCCTCTCTGAACCTTTGGTTTGATTTAACTACTTTCAGTTCTTGTTCTGTGAGCTGTGAAGCATTTTTCTCCCATTTCTCTTACCCAGAAGTGTTATCTCACCCAGCTGAGCAACCTTCCCACCATCAACATCATTATTCCATTATTTTGCTTTTTGTTAACGTATAATCACCAGCAGTAGCACACCAGTGTCGTCAGTTGAATACTTTCAAACAAAGCCCATTATGGGCAAAGAAAACCATTCCAAGTGACAGAGTGGGAAGGGACTAAATCAAAGTAGAGTTGGGCGTGAGGGGGTGGCGGTGGCGGTGGAGATAATGCACTGTATCCCCTGCGGTGCCCACCTCTATCTAATGGTTTAGAGAGCATTGAAACACTCCACATGCTCCTCCTCCAAGGAGACCCTGAGAATATTCTTTATCCTCAATCATAGAATATAATCCCTACAGTGTGGAAGGAGAGCATTGGTCCATCAAATCCCACCAACCATCTGAAGAACATCCCGCCCAGAGCACTCCATCCCTGTAACACTGCATTTCCCATGGCTGATTCACTTAGTCTGCACAATCCTGGATACTGTGGACAATTTATGACGACCGATCCACCTAACCTGCATATCATTGAATTGTGGGAGAAAACCAGCGCACATAGAGGGGACCCACACTATTATGGGGAGAATGTGGATACCCCCACATAGGCCATTGACCAAGGCTGGACTCTAACCTTTTACCTGGTGCTGTGAGACAGCAGTGCTATGATCACAATTTAAATCAATACAGATGAACCCTGCTCCTTGTCCCATTGCTGTTGGTGGAGACTTACTGCCCAGAGAGACATCCTGAGGTTCAGAAAGTGGCAATATAAATTCAGTCACCTCCAGCCCAGTTAATGTGGTTAACAACAACAACATCAATACTCCAGCAGTGTCATCATGAACAAGGTCCACCCCTGACTCTGATGGACAGTAACATCAGAATCCGAGTCCTGCAGTGATGTGTGAACTCTCCACCACACGGAGCAGTTTGATGACCACTTCCCTGTGTGCACTCACTGGGCTCTCAGTCGTGTTGAGTCTCAGCAAATCCCTTGTCACACAGAGAGGGAAACAGCTCCTACCCAGTGTGAACCTGCTGGTGTCGCAGGGAGTCAGGATGAATCACTGAATCCCCTCTCCCACACTGACCATCTGAGTGGCCTCCCCCTGTGTGGGCTCACTGGGGTCTCAGGGAGTCAGGATGAATCACTGAATCCCCTCTCCCACCCTGACCATCTGAATGTCCTCTCCCCTGTGTGGGCTCACTGGGGTCTCAGGGAGTCAGGATGAATCACTGAATACCCCCTCACACACTGACCATCTGAATGGACTCTCCCCTGTGTGGGCTCACTGGGGTCTCAGGGAGTCAGGATGAATCACTGAATCCCCTCTCACACACTGACCATCTGAATGGACTCTCCCCTGTGTGGGCTCACTGGGGTCTCAGGGGGTCAGGATGAATCACTGAATCCCCTCGCTCACACTGACCATCTGAATGGACTCTCCCCTGTGTGGGCTCACTGGGGTCTCAGCAGGTGGTGCATTTGAGTGAATCTCTCCCCACATTGGGAGCAAGTGAATGATCTTTCTCCAGAGTGAGCTCGCTGGTGTATCAGCAGATCAGAGAACTGAGTGAATCCTTTCCCACACATGGAGCAGGTGAAGGATCTAAATCCATTGTACCCCCTCTGGTGCCTCAGCAGATTGTAAGATCGAGTAAATCCCTTCCCATACGTGAGGCAGGTGAACAGCTTCTCCCCAGTGTGACTGTGTCAGTGAGTGTCCCACTGGGAGGGGTAAGTAATTTTCTTCACATTTACACATGAAATGGTCCCGTTACATTGGTGTCTTCCCAGATCACATGACCAGTTAAATATTCGACCAGCTGCCTAACATGGGAATGATTTCTCTGAGCTAGGAATGCTGCTTTCACCTTTTATATTACTGATCAGGGTCAGGACCTGCAGAATTGGACGACTCTGCAGTTGATGTGATGTTAAAGCTGAGTTTTCCATCTGTGAACTCTCTCTCTGTGAAACAAGTTTTTCCCTATCATTACTACAACTCCCAACACCAGCTCTCCCTTCAGCTCTCCTGAATGTCTAAATTTGGACGAATGCAAAGACCTCAGTAATGTGCTTTGCTCTCACTTGTTTCTGAAAGTAAATTGGAGTCATTTTGAATAAATTTATACACTTTACCAGCAGAACTCATGCCTACTCTGTCATTTACGATTTGAAACCTCTGGGAAATTTGTTACCATCTCTGATGACCGTTATAACGCTCTGCCCACTTCTCTGGAGCCAGGATAAGTCAATTCTAACAATTACCAATAGATCGTATCTAAACAGAATGTCCCCACAACAGTAGGCACTCTGACACTCAGTGCCCATCATTTAAGTTCTTTTTCTTAAAGCCCCTCATGTGTCTGGCAATACAATTGAAGATATTTTATTCAGTCTCAATTGCCAGTTCCAGTCCATGAAGCAGCCAGTAACACGCCATCGTGACTTGAATTCTAACAGCAGCATTGCCTTGGCAGAAGAGATTGAGGAGAATGAAGCTGTCTTCTCTGGACTATCTAAACATGGAACACTTCAAATGAACAAAAATCTTAAAGAGATCAATATGATAGATACAGCAAGGATGTGTGCCCTGGCTGGTGTGTCTGGAATGAAATAAGCACTAACTGTGGTATATTTACCCAGCATCCCCTTTAGCTGCACAAATGGTTAAGGTTTATTTGCTGCTCTAATTCCACTCTCTTGATCACTCCCATTTGTAACTGCTGTAATGTTGGCAGCCGTGCAAATTGATAACATTTGATTTGAGTCATCCCAAAACCTCCCTGTATCTGTGTCTCACTTTTGTTCACTGAGACCCTCATTCAATCTGAACTCTTTACAAACCCTGCACTGATATTTCCTTAGAGGGCTCAGAATGAAATGTTCACAATAGTTAATGCGGAAAGGAGGCTGCTTAACTCATCGGCTCTCCAAAGGTAAGAGGGCAGAGAGGTAAATAAGAGGGGTGTGTGGGGTTGGTGGGATGGGAACTCTGAAGGCAATAGGTCGATGTAGATGGGAGGGAATGATGAGAGGGTGGGGTGGATAATTGGGAAGGAAGATGGACAGGTGGGACAGTTCAAGAGGCCAGTGTCGAGTTGGAGGGTTGGACCTGAGAGAAGGTGGGGGGAGGGGAGATGAGCAAACCTTAATGCCGTGTGGTTGAAGGGTCCCAAGGTGGAAGATAAGGTGTTCTTCCTCCAGGCATCGGTGGCTGTGATTTGGCGATGGAGGCAGCCCAGAACCTGCATGTCCTTGGTGGAGTGGGAGAGGGCGATGAAGTGGTCGGACACAGGGTGGTGGAGTTGTTTGGTGCATGTGTTCCAGAAATGTTCTCTGAATCATGTTGACGTCCTGACTCCCCAGTGTAGAGGAGACCACATCGAGAGCAAAGGATAAAATAGGTGAGGTATCTGGACGTGCAGGGAAATCTGTGCTGGATGTGGGAGGATCCTTTGGTGCCATGGATTGACGTGAGGGGAAGGTGTGGGCACAGGTTTTACACCTCTTGAACTGGCAATCAAAGGTGCTGGGAGTGGAGGGTGGGTTGGTGGGGATCTAATGAGGGACTCGCAGAGGAAATGGTCTTTGTGGAATGCTGAAAGGGGTGGGAAGGGAAAAATGTCTCTGATGGTGTGGTCTGATTGTAGGTGGTGGAACTGGCAGAGGATGATGTGTTGTATCTGGGTGGAAGGTGAGGACTGGGGGGGTTCTCTCCTTGTTGCGGTTAGAGGTGTGGGGTTCAAGAGTAGAGGTGCAGGAAGTGGAGGAGATGCACTGGAGGGCATTGTTGACCACATGGGAGGGGATATTGTGAATCCTTTAAAGACGAGGTATTTTGGTATGTTCTGGAGGGTTCTGCCAGCTTGCATCAAGTTTCACTGGAACACTGCAGTAAGCTTGAGACAGAGATGTTGGCCAGGGAACAGTCTTGTGTGTTAAAGAGCAGGCAACTGGAAGCTCAGGGTCTTTTTTTCAGCAGAACGGAGATCATCAGACACCATTTCCACCACCGCCACTGAAATGCTGCCAGACACAGGTTCCTGTCCCCTCCATTAACAGCTATGCACCCTCCCAGCCAGATCGTAATCCACTCCTTTGTCTTTCCAAATATTCCTGTCTCTCTTTGCACTCCATCTCAACCTATTATTTACTCTTTATCCCCTATCTCCTGCAGTCCAAAGATATGCAGGTTCAGTAAATTAGCCATCCACATTTCCCGTAGTGTTCTGGGATGCATAGTTTAGGTGCATTAGTCAGGGGAAATGTAGAGTAATAGGGTCGGGGAATGGGTTTGGGTGGGATAGTCATCAGAGGGTGGGTGTGAGCTTGTTGGGCCGATGGCCCTGTTTCCACACGGTGGCTGGGAAAATTTAGAATTCCTACAATCGGATCTAAGGAAGGGTCACAGGTACCGGAATGACCCTTGGTGTGTGAAGGAGATGGAAACGGGAAAGGGGGAGTGGCAGCGGAAACCGAATTAAATGTATCAGTTTAGACTGGGAGGGGTATAATTACACTCTGTACAGGTCGCTAGTCCTGAATTGGAAACTCCTGCCCCCACGTTTGCAGCAAATGGGAAAATGTCTGTGGCCCTCAGGCAATGATAGGTCCTGCGTTCTAGCCGCCATCTTTACTGGGGGCAAGGTACAGCGAGGCGCATGGACATGTCCTCTTCCGGGGTGGGGGCGGGGCGATTTGAAGAGGAGCATTTACACATCAGACACATATCAGGAAAATATTTGTCTTTAATATTCATCTTGCACTGACTGTGAGCTTTGTCTTGTGAATTTTTTATCAGATATTAATTGAGAATAATTGAGACCGGGATCTCAAAATCATGTTTCTACAGTCAGCGGAGTCATCAGGATCTGAATATCATTGGCATTTAACTGTGGAACGAGAAAGGTTTGTCTGTTCTGTCTGTCGAAAAGTAGCTCATATTTTTAGGTAAAAACAATGTCCTGTGGCCCAACATTTCAACTCCCCTCCCACTCTGCCGAGGACATGGAGGTCCTTGGCCTCCTTCATCGCCACTCCCTCACCACCCGATGCCTGGAGGAAGAACGCCTCATCTTCCGCCTTTGAACACTTCAACCCCAGGGCATCAATGTAGACTTCACCAGTTTCCTCATTTCCCCTTCCCCCACCTCACCTCAGTTCCAAACTTGCAGCTCAGCACTGTCCCATGACTTGTCCTACCTGCCTATCTTCGCTTCCACCTATCCACTCCACCCTCCTCTCTGAACCATCACCTTCAGCATCAACCCACTCACCTATTGTAGTCTTTCCTACATTTTCCCCACCCTCACCCTCCTCTCATTTATCTCTCCACACTGCAGGCACCCTGTCTCTATTCCTGATGAAGGGCTTTTGCCCGAAACGTCGATTTTACTGCTCCTCAGATGCTGCCTGAACTGCTGTGCTTTTCCAGAACCACCCTATTTCAGACTCTCATATTTTTGTCAAGCAAATAGCAGAAACATGTACAAATTCATGTTTGGATCACCCTTGGGTATGTGCTCTGTTCTAGGCCGTGCAGCCCAGGAAGGCGATATTGGTCTGAGAGGGAACCTAGATTTATCCAAACTACACCTCGACTCTTTGCAGGAACTGTCATGTTTAGACCCTGTCAACCACTTCATGACTTTAACCTGTGAACTCCTTACTTTCAATTCCCTGTAAATTTCCCATTAAAATTTCTTATGGACTCAAATTCCAGTCAGTTTTCAGGTGGAATTTTACAGATTCTGACAATTATCTGTTCATCCAGAAATTGCTGAAGGCCATGTTGACGCTGAGTGCTGCTTGGCTCAATGAGAATGTTTTGGAGTTGGGTGAAAACAGAGGGAGATGAGACAGGGAGAAGGTGACGCTGAAACTCAGTTTTAGTTCAGGCCATTAGAATTTCGCATGGTCCCAATGGGAACAGCCAATTTGTAAGCGACACTGCGGAGTATTTGTTAACAGTTTTTAAAGGATAATATATCAGCTTAAGTAAAGATTGGGGCTATTGATTATAATGGACATGTTTGAAGTGAAGGAAGGTTGAAAGCTCTTTTAAATTCTCTCAATGGGAGTAACTAGCTGAATCTAGAGAGACATTGAGACAGGAACCCTCAGACCCGTGGTGGGCTCCTCTTGTACAATGTGGGAAACAAAGGGACGCTTCTAGTGTCCCTGACGGCTATGTGTGTAGGACGTGTGTCCATCTGCGCTCCTGGGAAACTGCTTTTCAGACCTGGAGCTGTGAGTGGACTCACTGTGGACCATCTATGATACTGAGAATATTATGGACAGCACGTTTAGTGAGTTCGTCACACTGCAGGTGAGGGTTACACAGGCAAAAAGGGAATGGGTGACCATCACATCAAGTTAAAGGCTCAGCAAGGGAGTGCAGGAGTCCCCATTGATCATCCCCTTCTCAAACAGATACTGTATACCGGTTGGAATTCTGTTGGGGCTGAATGGGTGGGCTGGCCTCTCGGGGAAATCAGCAACAGCCAGGGTCATGACACCACAGATAGCTCTGCTGCACCGAACAGGAGGAAAGACAGTTGCAGGGCTATCATGACATGGGATCAATCGTCAGAGTAAGGGCAGGTACTTCTGTGGCCACAGACATGAATCAAGGATGGCATGTTACCTCCCTGGTGCTGGGATCTGTAATATCATGGAGTGGCTACAGTGAGTTCTGCAGCTGGAGGGTAAATAACCAATTGTTGTGGAACACACAGATACCAACGACATCACGAAACAGAGCGATGAGGGCCTGAAATATGAATAAAGGAAAATCAGAGATATATTCAAATGAAAAGTAATAATGTCAGACTTACACCCAGTGCCATGTGCTGGTGAGAGCAGGAACAAGAGGATAGATCAGCTGGATGTGTGGCTGGAGAAATGGTGTACCAGAGAAGGGATTAGATTTTCCAGGCACTGTGACCATTTCTGGGCTAGGTGAGACTTGTTCCAGTCTGATTGGTTACCCCTGGGCAGGGCTGGGAGAAATCTCTTGGTGGGGTGATTGCCAGTTCCACTGGTGAGATTGTAACTAGTCTGGCAGGGGGTTGGGAGCTAAAGAGTGGCATATATGGGCCAGATTCAGGTCATGGAATGGGAGATAGAGTATTTGTGATGCAGGCATCAGCTCAGAAAGACAAAGGAAAGGAGAATTAAACGAGGATTGAGTCCTCTTCATCCATCAGTCCTGCCATCCCAGGGGTGAGAGTCAACAAAATATGAAGCCTTTTAAATGTCTATGACTCTAAGTGCCTCAGCAAAATCGTGGAAATCTGAAATAAAAACAAACAAAAAACTTGCTGGAGATCCTCAGCACGTCTGGCAGCATCTGAAATGGTGACAGTTGCAGGAAACATTGCAGTTTTGAAGACGTTGTATAATGCCATCCGACAACGTCCACTACTCCAGGAAAAATGTCCTCAGCCCCTCCTTATGGTTCACATGTTTCAATACTGGCAGCACCCTTAAAAATCTTTTCTGGACTTTTTCATGTTTCCCAACATCTTTCCTATAGCAGGGATACTAGAATGTAAAGCAGTCTGGGCATTCCAAAAGTGGCTGAGCCAATAAATTGTACAACCGAACCATGATCTCCCAACTCCTCTACTCAGTGCACTGCCCAATAACAGCTAGCATACCAAACACCACCTTCACCAACCGGTCTACCTTCAGCCCCACTTTCAAGGAACTATCAAACCACTCTGCACAGTGTATTTGTTCGTCAACACTTCCCAGGAACTTGTTATTATGGGGCTGAGTCCTATCTTCCTGAAATCAGGGAGTCTAGAATTGAATGTAGTATTCTAAAACTGGCCTCACCAATGCCCTGTACAGCCACAACGTGCCCTCCTAACTCTTATACTCAGTGACAGAATCCATACATGGTGGAAGCAGCCCATTCAGCCCATGAGACCTTACCAACCATCGGAATAGCATCCCACCTGAACCATGTGACCCAGCATTACCCACAGTTAATCCACCTAACCTGCACGTCTTTGGATTTTGTGAGGAAACCAGAGCGCCCAGAGGATGCCCGTGCAAACACACAGAGGGAGAATGTGCAAACACGACACAGAGTGGAATCGAACCCAGGTCCCTTTATTGATGAGTGCACAGACCAATAAAGGTCAGCGTCCCAAATGCAGTCTTCTGTACCCAATCTCCCTGAAACTCTACCTTCCAGGAACTATGCGGTTCTGAGCTCTTCAGAGGGATTGAAAGTGAGGAGGAGAAAACAGGAACAGGGTTGAGTTGTAGATCTATAAAATAACTCTCTGTTCCCCCCTCTCTGTTTCCCTCCCCCTCTGTTCCACTCCCCGTTCTCTGATTCTCCCCTGCCTCTGCCTGTCCTCCCCTGCCCCCATCTCTGTCCTCACCTGTGCGACCAATCTCAATCCCCACATCCCCTCTTTCCCCCCACCCTCAGCCCACCCTCTCTGCCTACTCTCCCCTCCCTCTCACCTAGTTCTGTATACCCCAACCACAGGGAAAGGACCTTGTCTATTTGCCTTACCCATGACCGGCTGATTTTATAAATCTATATCAGGTCACCGCTCAGCCTTCGACGCTGCAGGGAAAACACCCCATCCAACGCTGGCAACATCCTTGTAATTCTTTTCTGACCCCTTTCAAGTTTGAGAACATCCTTCTGATAAGAAGGAGACCAGAATTGCTGGAATATTTCAAAAGTTGCCTAATCAATGTCCTGTACAGCCACAATATGACATCCCAACACCTATACTACATTCTCTGACCAATAAAGGAAAGCATACCAACTGCCTTCTTCACTATCCTATCCACCTGTGACTCTACTTTCGAGGAACTATGAACCTGCACTCCAAGGTCTCTTTGTTTCGCAACACTCCCCAGGAACTTACTATCAACAGCAAAAGTCCTGCTAAGGTTTGCTTTCCTAAAATGCAGCATCTCACATTTTTTTAAACTGAACACCTCAGCCCATTCGCCCATCTGATCCAGATCCCGTTGTACTCTGAAGTAATCCTTTTCACTGTCCACTACACTGCCAATTTTGGTGTCATCTGCAAACATGCTAACAATACCTCTTATGTTCACATCGATATAAATGGCAAACAGTCGTGGATTCAGCACCGATCTTTGTGACATTCCATTGGTCACAGGCCTCCAGCCTAAAAAGCATCACTCCACCACCACTCTCTGTCTTCGAGCTTTGAACCAGTTCCATATTCAAATGGTTAGTTCTCCCAGTATTCCATGAGATCTAACCTTGCGACCCAATCTCCCATGAGGAACCTTGTCGAACGCCTTACTGAAGTCCATGAAGATCATGTTCACCGCTCTGCCCTCATCAATCCGCTTTGTTACTTCTTCAGTAAACTCAGTCCAGTTCATGAGACATGATTTCCAACGCACAAGGCTGTTATTGATATCCAGGACTTAACTCTGTACATTGGGGTCTGCGTCGCCCAATTATAGGAGTTAATATTCTGGATAACGTTCACGTACACCAGCTTTGTGTTGGTGACTGTGTATTGAGTCTTGTTAATAACACCAACACAGGTGAGTTCCTTTTGAAAGGCAGTCCCTATATCCCTACCCTCTACCACCTGCTCTGTCTCTTCCGTCCCCACCGTAGACAGTAAGTACGAGGAGCTCATGGAGTTTCCATGTAAGTGAGGTTGAGCAAATCTTCCTTTCTTTCCACCACCCCACTATGAAATGGTGGTAGTGTCCTTTCCTCTGGACCAAGAGAATCGGGTTCAGAGTTTGGTAACAGCGGCTTTGAAGAGGCTGATTAGAAAACATGCCCAAGCCACCAGGCCATACTGTCTCCCAGTTGTCCCTGCCTGAGCCTCTAAACAGAACCTTCCTGTAGTTTCTCTCCTGTCAGACTCTCCCATTACTCAGTTTGTCCAGGATCCCCTCCTGCTCCTGCACTGATCCTGTCCCTCACTGACCTGTCCATCCCCCAGTGTCCTCTATATTCATTCATTGTTGACAATCCCATTATTTCCCGTCTTCCAGCCCACCCCCCACCTCCCCCCCCCCCCCACCCCCAGTCTATTGGGCAGCAGCTGATACCAATCCTCCAGGCTCCTGTGTCATCGAGAGCATGTTCCGTAGGAAGGGAGATCAGTGCACGGGCGCAGTGCTGGCCAATTGTTGGTGTATGTGCAGGGCGGGTCAGTGCCAGGGAAGGAGGCTGTGGATGTGTGGGATTAATCTGTCATTGCCAGCTCCCTTCCTTCTTTCCTCTGAGAACACGACCCAGGCGAATCGCCCTTTGCCTGGTGTCCTCACGAGTGGTCAAAGTATCAATGGGGGAGCATTTGGCAGCAAGTTGTCAGAACTCTTATGAATAGTCAGGATTGTTATGGAAAATGACAAGGATGGGCCTCCAATTAGAGTTCTAATTTGGTTAATTTTAGTTCAACCAGATATGATTTGGCCAGTGTGTGCAGAATGGTTCTCATCTTGAATGGGGGTTCTGGGAGATGGGGGGGTGGGGGGGGGGGGTGGGAGGATTCACCAACACCCTGGAGGCTCCAAGTCAACTCATTGATTTGTTTCTTCGTCTGCAGACAGCAGCTCGGAAACTGAATTCAAGGCGAGGAGAGAGATTGTGAGAACTGGGTGTGGAGGAAAGGAGGGATGATATTGGTTTGGATTTCAGTTAACAAGAGAGAGAAATTGTGAGACTGAGATTTAAAGCTTTGGGGGAACAAGGAAACTACAATTTAATACTATCATTGTCTTATAAAGTTCCATCCTGTATTAACAATGGTGACTTGTTTTTTCTGTTGTTGGGTACGGAAAGGGGGGATTTGCAGATGAGAAATTCAAATTGAACTTCATGTTCAGATCTGATCGTTACTTGATCCGTGCCGATCTGAATATCATTGGGCTTTTCATCTGGAAGGGAAGGTGTGTATTCTGTCTGTGGGCGAATATTTCAAATCTCCGTGTGACAGGAAAAAGTACCGAGACACAGCCAAGTCCATGTTCGAGTGCTTTGTGGCTTTGAATGGAGGCTGGTTGTCAGGATTATCTCCGTGACAACGGCAGTTTAAAAAGTCTCGTTCAATTCAGCACTTTGTGTTTAAACAACACACCCCTCCCCAACACCTCCGTGGCTCAGTCAAGTACTTGACAGGTGCTTCAGTTTCGGTGCGGTTGTCTGTCAGGATTCTCATGTGGAGGAGCCGGGGTTGGAATGGGGTGGACAAAGTTAAACATCACACCACACTAGGTTATAGTCCAACAGGTTTATTTGGAAGCACTAGCTTTCCAAGCACGATGTAATTTTTAACTTTATCAGGTTCATCTCTATGCTGACAGACTTCTTCAGATAAGTACTTCAACAATTAAATAGACCATATGTTCCCCACACAATAGGTTTCCTCGAGCAGTGTAAACTGCGATTCTTGCCCTGGGGATAGTTACTCATTTGTAGACCCAGTCAAAATCCCATCAAGCTTTTTGTTGATCTTTAAAATTTTTCTAATCTCCTAATTTCTCCTTGGTCTTTGCCAATTTGTATGCCTTCTATTTCAATTTGATAGACTCCCTTAATTCCTTAGACACAAATGGCAGATTACTCCTTTTCCTCCAGTCCTTCCTTTTCACTAATATATATATAATTTTGCTGTGCACTTTGAAAAATTACTGCCTCATCCTGTTGTAGTCTACTTTGTTTAAGCACAGGGTCTTGGGATTGGATTTAATCTTCCAGCTTGCCATCTGTGTTATAAATTCAACCAGACTTCTCTCATATTCTTAAAGTGCCTCTTTGGATTCATCCTAATCTTCTCAGCCAAGGTTCTTTCATGTCCACTTTGTCGCCCTCCTGATTTCCATCAAAGGTAAACTCCTATATCCCTTATTGTGCGCCAGGGACTCCCTTGATCCCAGTTGCCTGTGCCTGAGCCACGTATCCCTCTTTTTTCCAGTCAATGCCTAAATATCTCTTGTCATCCAGGGTTCCCCATTCCAGCCAACCTTGCCCTTCACCGTCACAGAAACATTTCGACCTTGAACTCTCGCTATCTCACATTTAAATGTTTCCCACTAGCCAGCGGGCCATTTCCTGCAAACGAATTACTCCAGTCGACCCCTGCAAGATCCTGTCCAATCCCATCAACATTCCCCTTGTCCCAATTTAGAACTTGAGCCTGTGAACCAGCTTTGACCCTCTCCATAGCTATTTGTAAATTAATAGGACGATAGTTACTGGTCCCAAAGTGCTCCCCCACTGTCACCTCAGTCACCTGTCCTGCTCTGTTTCCCAAGAGTTGTTCGAGTTTTGCCCCTTCCCAAGTAGGACCCTCTACATACTGCTGGAGGAAACTTTCCTGAATTCACTTATCGGATTCCACTCCAACAAATCCCTTCCCGCTCTGGCAGTCTCAGTCTGTTACAAAAATTAAAATCCACTCTTATGACAACCATATTGCTCCTGCATGTCTCCCTTCTCCCTGCATATTTGTTACTCAAATTCACGTTGACTATTTGGAGGCCTATAGTACAACCCCGGTGGCATCATCATCCACTTCCTACTTCTTAGCTCCACCCGCGAAGCCTCGCTGGATGATTAGTCAGTTATTTTATCTCTGATTACTGCTGTGATAATCCCCTTAATCAAAAATTCAACTCCTCCTCCCCTCCTTCCACCATCCCTGTCCCGCCTAAAGCACCTGTACCTGATGCGTGAAGCTGCCAGTCCTGACCCTCACTCATCCATGTTTCTATAAAGGCTATATTATCCCAATCCCATGTTCCTATCCACGCCATTAATTTATTGGTCTTACCTGCCAACCCTCTTGCACAGAAATAAAAGTAGTTTAATCCAACAGGCATTCCTTACTCCTTATCATGTTCCAGCCTGACCTGTCTCTTCACTTTATTGTTTCTGATTACTGTATCTCCTACCAGCCTCGTTCTTGCCTCCCTGATCATGACGGTATTGCTCCTCGCCAATATAGTTTAAATCCTCCCTTGTAGCATGAACAAAATTCGCCAACAAGATACTGGTCCCCTTCCCAGTGCATGCGCCACCTGTCCCTCCTGATCAGGTCAACTCTGTCACAGAAACGACAACAATGTAAAAATCTGAATCTCTCTGCCTCCCCCCCCCACCCCCACACCAATTCTTTAGTTACTTATTTATCTGCCATATCCTCCTGTTCTTACTTTCATTAGCTCACTACAATGGAAGTAATCAGGAGATTATCACCGTCAAGGTCCTGGTTTTTAACTTTTCTCCCAGCTCTCACTAATCACTCTGTACGACCTCATTCCTACATCTACCCGTGTCATTTGTGCCAACGTGCATAATGATTTCTGGCTGCTCCCCCTCCCCCTTGAGAATGTTCTGAAGTCGCTCGGAGACATCCTGGACCCTGGCACCGGGGCGGTAACTCAACATTCTGGATTCCCATTTGAGGCCACAGAATCTCCAATCTGTCCCTCTAACAATCGACTCTCCTATCTCTAAGGTCCTGTTAACTGTTACCCTTTCCCACTATGCCCCAGAGCCAATGGTAGTGCCACCAACCTGGCTACTGCTGCTTTCCTCTGGAATGTATTTCCCCTGAACAGTAACCAAAACGGTGTACTTGTTTTCGCGGGGAATTGCCATAGGGGATTCCTGCATTCTCTGCCTACTCCGTTCACCATTCCAGGTGGTCGCCAACTTCCTCTCTGTCTTGAACACAACAGGGAGCAAGGACTCCTGTTGGATTAAATTGCCTTTATTTAAATTCAACAGGACAGATAGGTAAGCCTGATGTACTCATAGCATGGATCCTAACGCAGGACTGGGATATTATAGTCATTGCAGAAACATGATTGGGGCGAGTCTTGGGTGTGACCACAACACGGAAGCTCTTATCTATGAAGTTCTTAATATCTCAGATGATCCTGAGGGCATCCAGCTCCAGCTCCCGAACACAGTCTCCCAGGAGTTGTGGCTGGGTACATTTTCCACACGTGTAGTTACCAGGGACTGTGGGAATTTCCCTGAGCTCCCCACATCCCGTAGGAGGAACGTTCAACAGTCCTAACTGCCATCTCCATTGCTGCAAGACTAAAGTTGAAAGGACTTTATTTGAGCTTGCCTGTAGTTTTCGCTGAGCTGCTGCTGTCCAAAACCTCTTGAGCCAAACATTACTACTGACTCTGCTACCAACCGCATGTCTCTCTACCCCTTCACATTTAGTTTTGGTGAGGGAAGGAGGGAGATACTGCAGTGATGTAGCACTTGGGCATTAAGCACTCCTTGATACCTGGCCACTGACGACCTGCTCTCCATCCAAGATCACTGATTGGCCTTGGAATATGTCTTACTGAGATTTTCCTTCTGGTAGTGCTAACTGCGCTGATGCTAATCTTCACCCCGACAGCCAATCTGCGTTGTCACAATCCCTTGGTCCTTCCTGTTTAAGAGTACTGCATTTATTAATTCCTTGAATCCATCGACTGCATTCCAAACTGTGTCTCACTCCACAGCGAGAGAGTTTGAAGTTCCAGTGAATAAAAGGCTATTGGAAAAATGGTACAATTCGACATAGGGACAACAATATGTCTATCCGCTCACTGAGTCTGCTTTTCCACTCAATTAGGTGAGATCAATTTTGATAATCCCCCATTCCACTTGTCTATATTTTCCCCATAAAATCAGTCTGCCTCAATCCTAAAGATATTTACTGAGCCAGCCTCAACAGCCCGAAGAATTTTTGAAAATGATTTCCCTCTCACTGATGTGAGACTTGGTGGTCTTTAACCCCATACGGTATTTCTAGCACTCTGTTTGAAAGTTGTATCCAATATTAGATGTTATCCTGTCCTATCAAACCTTCTCTCTGGCCAGAGGCAAAACAGAAATGAAAAGTTAAGAGACTGTAATCTCCTCACGTCAGCCTAAGATACAGCTCATCCTGGTCTGTGTATTTGCCTACTCTCTATCCCGCAAAAACTTCCAATTCATTGTCAGCTTCTGTATCAATTCACTCAAGGATCACACGGTCGCTCTCCTTGAATCCAGGAACTCCTTCTTCAAACTGAAGATCGGAAGAAAGTCAGTGTTTAACATATTCTCTGGCTCCGTGCACAGGCTGCCCCCTTGGTCCCGAATATTCCCCATTCTCTCCCGTGTTATCCTCTTCCCCTTAATGACCCGAAAGAATGTCTTTGAATTCTTGCTCTTCTCTACCCTCGAATGTTTTAACTCCCCGCCACCACTTCTGCTCTTCTACTGACTTTTTAAGTTTTGCCCTACACTTTCTATATTCTTTTCGGACCTCCGTTGCCTTCTCACTTTGTAACTGCTTTAAGCTTCTTTTTCCTTTTTAATTCTGTTCGGAAATGTGTCGACACCCGAGGTTCTCTGGGCTTGTATTCCTAACATGCTGGGCCGATACTGTCATCAATTACATTTTGCTCAAGTGACCCCCTAACTCGCACCCCACGCTGTTCTGCTACAGTTGCACCCAGAAGCATCTGCACTTTGGCCAGATCCTGTCATATTTTTTCATAAAATCAGTCTCCCAAATGCAAAAAAAGCTTTTATTTTTCAAACATTATTGGGTCTTTTCCTTAGCAAACTCAAGACGTAGGAGTCACGGTCACTGGTCCTTTCATGCTCAACCCAACCCTGCCTGCAACATCTGACTGGCTTCGTTCCCCACGGTGAGGCCCAGCACAGCCCCGCCCATTGTTGTATCTGCTACACGTTGACATAACAAGCTCCCAGGAATAAGTTTCAAGGCATCTGTCCCCTCTTAAAAATGTTATCAATGCCCGAATGAATGTTTGGAAGTGAAATGCCTGAATATAATGATCCTATTGTTGTATTAGCACACCTCAGTAAATTGGTTCTATATCAGCTCCTGTACTTTCTTTTGTTTGGGAGTCTATAATATATCCCCAGCGGTGTGTCTTCATGGTTTTGATCCTGAACTCTAACCACCAAGCCTCATTAGATCCTTCTTACTGCAGTAACTAACTCCACAATTAGTAATGCCACCCCACTTCCTCTTTTACCACCTCTCCTGTCGTGCCGATAGATCTTGTATCACAGGATATTGAGTTGTCAGCTCTGACCTCCCTCAAACACATCTCTGTGAAGGCAAAAATGTCACACTTCCCGATTTCACCTCATTCCGTTATCACATCTGTTTATCCGATATTCCCAGCATTAAAGTAAACGAAGTGCAGCCTGGAATATAACACGTAGAATACTCTATAATGCGGAGTTCTTTAGTCATTCATTGTTTGTTCTCACGCTGCCCAATTCATGAACAAAAACTGTAACTCTGGGAATGAATTGTAATTTCTCTTTTAATAAATGTATTCATCAAATGCAACTTTCCAGAACTAAACCGTCAGCTCCACATGCAATGGGTTTCTGTTGATTAATTCTCTGTTCAGTGTGCAGAGGGGAGAGCTCTAAGTAATGGAGAAAGTGAGAACTGCAGGTACTGGGGATCAGAGTCGAAACGTGTGGCGCTGACAAAGCACAGCCATTGGGGCAGCATCTGAGGAACAGGAGAGTCAAAGCTTTGGGCATCAGTAGTTCATCAGGATCTGCAGTTCTCCCTTTCTCCATTACTTAGTTCTGGAAAGTTGCATTTGATGAATTCAAAGGAGGATGAGAGATGACTTGAGAGAGGTGTATAAGATGACGAGAGGCAAATATAGAGTGGATAGCCAGATACTTTTTCCTATGGTGCAAATATCTATCATGAGGGAGAAAAACCAAAAGGTAAGTGGAGGAAGGTTGCATGGAGATGTCAGAGGTAGGTTCCTTTCACAGAGAATGGTGGATGGTTGGAATGTACTGCTGGCAACTGTAGTAGAGTCAGCTGCATTGGGGATATATTAAGAGACCATTGGATAGGCAATTGAATGATAGCATAATGAAGGGTATGTAGGTTAGTCTGATGTTAGAGTAGGATAAAGAGTCGGCAGGACGTCAAGGCCAAAGGGTCTGCACTGTACTGTTCTATGTTTCACTAAGCATGTGGATTCTTTTCAATTGTTGAATGTGTGAGGGAGTGATGTGTGTGAGATCAGGACGCTCTGTAGGGGTGTTAGGCCAAGACGTCCACTTCTGGGGTGCATTCTTACAATCACCTGAGTACCAGTACAATATGTGTGTGATGACCTACACCAGACAGAATCCGTCAAGTTCTGTTATTAAGGTGATTCTGGACCTGTCATTTGCTGCTGTGTTCTTCATATAGATTTTGTTGGTTGACCCATGTATTAATTTTTCTCCATCAACAGAGATGTACAATTTTGTACAATTGTATACTGGTGAATGTGAAAGTGACATTTATTGGACACGGTTTTGGAGCTTTCTTTGAGAGACACAATGTGCTGCAGAATACTGTCAACTTGTTAACGTCTTTACCCAGTGTCTGGTCCAGATACCTTGGAGTCTGGGAGGCAGGCCAGATATCATCACCATAATTAACTTGTGCGATGTGATTCTGACACTCCACGTCCATTCATCTGCCCCCAGTCAAGGCTCAGACCGAAGATGGAGTCGAAATAATTTGTGTGAAATAATGTTTGAATGACTGCCGTGACCCAGGTGGAAGCTCTCTGGATTCATTTAAGAGCAGACAAATGTCTTACCCAGTATCACAGGCATCTGTGACTGAATTCAAATCTTTTATAGTCTTTTTTCAATGTAGGTTATGATTGCAATCTGATCTGAAAAAATCAGATATTTGCTATGCTCGTGAATTGTGATTCGCAAAAGTGTGAAATATCATTATTCAACCAAACAATAATTGCATCACCTCTGAAAACAATTAGTTCCATAAATATAACATCAGCCTGAAAGATACTTTCCTGCCAACATTTTATGATACAAAAATAAAGATTGTATGTTTTATTTAATACCGAACAAAGAACATGTTATCTGACTATAGTGCTGATCACAATTACATGCTTTTACATTCATGAACATCAAGTAACCACAAAAATACATCATCCTCTCTCTAGTATTCTCACAAACGGATGAGTAAGAACATCACTTCAACTGGGACAACACATCCATCCTAGAACAAACCAAATAGAGGCACGCACGAGAATTCCTAGAAACATGACATTCCAACCTGAAGTCTATCAACAAAAACACGAGTTAGACCTCAACTATCATCCCTGAGAAAAGGAGCAGGATGTGACTTCACCACAGGAAATGACATGACCAACCCAAAGAAACTCAAACATATAAATAGAAAGCAGGAAGTTTCAGCGTTGGTTCCCCTGAGGCCCACTGAAGATGAAGATGGTAAAACATCTCGAAATGAACCTCCCAGCTCAGCAAAGAAGCCTACATCCAAAACTTCAACCTGAGCTACAAATCTTCTCAAAACTCGCTACAATTACATACTCATTGTCAGTATTCAAATGAATACATCGTTGCTCCAACATTTGCAAAGTCGTTGGCTTCTGAATGATTGTATTTTTCGAGTGAGTAAACGATTGAACAGTCATATAGAAATTGCGTTCTTACAAATTTATACATAATCGATCAGTTTAATTTCTCACTAAATGTGCGAGCTTCAGTTCTTTTCCAACAATTGAAAAATGACAATAATTCAATATGAACAGAGAATATTAGATTAAATAAATGATTTGTGTTATTAAATTGAAGTGAACAACAATTTGAAACCTTGCAATTTTTAGAATGAATGGTATTAATGTGAAATGTGAAAAAGAATGAAGAACATAACCATGTGAGTGAACAGTTAGACATTTTCAAAAGAGGTTTGTGGCAAAGCAAAGGAAATATTTGTTTTATCTGTTGGGATACAAAATTTAAAATATTCGTGCGCTGAGTACTAATTAGACTTCATCATCAAGCTGGATTTGCAATACTTGCATTATAAATGGTTATGCTGCAGCAAAATGATCAGATATTTGCCAACATTTACAGCTGGAAATAATCTGATACTGGCTTTGACTTGCATCTGTACATGATAGAGTCCAGAACTGTAATGTACACAAGGAGGCTATTTGGCCACTGTGTATGCATCAGCTTGTGAAATGTCTCCCAAATCCTCCCATTTGCCACGTCTATCACTGTTGCCCTTTAATTTCGGAACGTTCAAATATATATCCAGTTCCCTCTTGAGTCTTCTTTAAAAATCTCCCAGGTAGGGCATTCCAAATCCTAACAACTCTCTCAGTAAACAGCTTTTGCCTTATCTCACTCCAAGGTCTTGTGCCGATGATCTTGAAAATGGGATGCTGTAATGCCAGCTAAGAGAAACGAAGTATTCTTATTTTACCCTTTTTTTCATAATTTTGATCACTGCAATAAGTTCACATCTTCGTCTGTTCTGATCAATCAGGAGTAATTTAATTACTCTAATTTCTCGCATCCTACCTTTAACTAATTTCTTCATTCCACTTATCATTCTGATTATTTATAAGGTTCCAGGTATTCTTCTTCAAAGTAATGAAGGGTGTGTGTGTGTGTGTGTGTATGTGTGAGAGAGAGAGAGAAAAAAAAAACAATTCTCTGTAATGTCTGAATTACACCCAGTGCCTCGTGTAAAAGAGGTAAGGATTAGGTAACGATTAACATATGGTGAAAGAGCTAGTTCAGGGGCGACAGTTTCAGATTTCTGGATTATTGGGCCCTCTTCCAGGACAGGTGGGGGCTTTAAGAAATGGAGAGATTGCATCTTAACTGGATGAACACCAACATCCTAGTGGGGAGATTTTCTCGTGCAAATTGGGTGGATTTAAACTAATAAACCAGGAGGCTGGGAAACAAAGCAGCAGGTCAGGAACAGAGCAGAATGTCGAGGTAAGTAGGACATCAGGCACAGCCAGTCTCATAACCATGCTGCGAGAAGGAATCAAATCAGTCCAAAATGTGAGTTGGAGATTGGAATAAATGATAGAGATGTATGTCAGCGATTAACAAATGAAGATGGAATGTATGGGGTTCGTGAAGGAGTGAGGTGTTTGAGATCAGGAAGCTCGTACTCAAACAATTAACGGGGAAAAATAAATCGAAAAAGACTTATTTAAAATCCTTAGGCCTAAAAGCACACAGTATTTGGAACAAGATTGATGAGCTGGCAGTAGGTCCTGAGATAAATGGGTATGGCCTGATAAGGATGATTGTAACATGGTTACAGGAAGATCAGGACTGGACAGTGAACTGTCCATGGGTACTCCATATTCCGAAAGGATAGACATGAAGGTAAAGGAGGTGGAATTGGTGTATTGGTGAAGGATGATATCAAGGCTATATTAAGAAATTATATTGGCACAAGGGAACAAATTAAATTCAGTCCAGCTGCAAATAAAAAGCAACTGAAGAAACCTCTTTGGAAGAGTAATTTTCAGCCACCGTCTCCCCAAAGTACTTCTGAGTTCGGAAATGATGAGGGTTCGTGACAAGGGAACAACGGTGGGATAAATGTGCATATTGAATCAATTAATCAACTTGGCAAAGGGTAGGCTCCAAGTACAAATCATAGAGTATATGAAGGATTGTTTCTCAGAACACATGTCATGGAGCTAACCAGAGAGCAGGGTACTTTAGATTTGATATAAGCAAGGAATGAAAAAGGATCTTGCAGGAAAGAATCCTCTTGGAAAGAATGACCACAACATACTGGTGAGAAAGAGTCACATACGAGAGCCTTAGTGTTGGGTAATAATACTTACAGTGGCCTAAGGAAGGTGTTGGTGGTGGTTGGGGTGGGGGGGTGGGGGGGGGCAGGTGTGGGGGTGTGGAACAGTCAAAGGCCGGACAGATGAAGAAATTTGGCAAATACCTAAGGGGATACTAAATACGTCTCAAGTAAAGTATATTTGTGAGAGAAGAGGAATAGCATGACAGAGAAAATTTATCCATATCTAGATAAGGAATTTAATGACAGCATGACGGCAAAAACTAGGGCAAATCATACTGCACAAGTTAGTCATGCTTCGGGGATTGGGTAAGGCGGTGGCCTAGTGCATTACAGCTAAACCGCTCATCGAGAGACCCAGATAATGTTCTGGGGAGCTGGATTCGAATCTTGCTATGGCAGATGGTGGAATTTGAATTCAAATTTGGGATTAACAAACTGATGGTGAACATGAATAGATCGTCAGGAGAAGCTAATGTCTGTTTCACTAATGTCCTATGGGGAAGGAAACTGCCATCCTTCGCTGGTCTGGCCGATATGTGACTCCAGACCCACAGCAATGTAGATAACTCCTAACTGTCCTCTGGGAAATCAAGGATAGGCAATAAATACCGGCCTACGCAGCAATGCCCTCTTCCTGTGAATTAATGAAAACAACAAAAAAAATCAGCAAAAGGTTAGCACACAAAATTAAAAGAAGCTATGACAAGAAATGAACAGATACATATATACTGATACCATTAGCTTTCACTAGTAGATAAAAAAGAATCACAGAGTGAAACTAAGTGATGGCTCTTTGCATGATGAAACTGACAAGATAATGATGAAAAACTCAAAAATGGCAGAGGCACAAAAGCAATGTTTTCTGTTTTCACAGACTACACTAAAAACTGTAGTTCCTACAGAGGAACTTGTTGGGATTACTGCTGTTTGTGATTTTAATAAATTACCTAGATGAGGGCATAAAATGATGTGTTAGTAAATTTAATGATGATACTAAGGTTGGTGAAGTGTGGATACTGGTGAAGGATGTTGCAGGTTACAGAGGGACATAGGTAAGCTACAGAGCTGGGCTGAGAGGTGGCAACTTCAGTTTAATGTGCAAGAGTGTGAGGTGATTCATTTTGGAAGTAACAAAATGAATAAAGAGTACTGGGCCAATGGTAAGATTCTTGGCAATGTCCATGAGAAGAGAGATCTCAGTGTCAATGTACGTAGATCACTCAATGTTGCCAATCTGTTTAATAGGCTTGTTAAGAAGGCGTACAGTATGTTAGCTTTTATTGGAAGAGGGATAGAATTTTGGAACCACATGATCATACTGCAGGTGCACAAAACTCCGATGTGGCTGCACTTGCAGTACTGTATATTTCTGCTTGCTGCATTACAGGAAGGACGTGGAACGTTTGGAAAGGGATCAAAAGAAATTTACAAGAATGTTGCCTGATTTTGAGAAAAGGTCTTATAAGGAAAGTCTGAGGTAGTTGTCGCTGTTTTCATTCGAGAGAAGAAGGATGAGAGCTGTCTGAATTGATCTACATTAGATAATCAGAGGGTTAGATAGGGTGGACAGTGTTATGAATTTTTAAGTGTACTATACCTTCAAGAGAGTTGAAAGGCTGGCCAGAGTACTGGAACAATTAAAAATGTAATATTTGGCCAAACAGCTAGCAGGATCTTGGTTGCTATGAGACAAATTCAAATTCAGATTCAGCCAATCAGTTTAAATAATGTGCCAAGATGCCAAATGCTAATCAAGTTTGTATTTAGTGTTTTTAAAATATTAAAACCAATGAAACAATCCAAACTTTTGGGGTATAAATATCAAACATTTTGAATAGTTGGTCAGAGCGGCAAAGAGCAGCAAGCCGCTAACAAGTCCAGCCTGGCAGCAGAAAGATTTGCTCTCTGACAGGGACCTTTATCAACCAAAGACCAGGGAAGCAGAATCCCCCAGAATAAGAAAAGAAGAAAGGAATATGGAGAAGAATCGACAGCTGACTGGTTTTGAAATAAGAGTTTTTTAAAAATCTTGATCAGGATTTTTTGATCGGACTATTATTATCGAGGTGGAGGTATCCGTGTGCATATCAGTCTATTGGTGCGTAAAAACGGTGAACTTGCAAAATTTTGGGCAATACCATGATGACCTTTGACAAGGTTCGGTGCTTTTCGGTGATTAAACAGAAGAACAAATGTCTGTGGGTAAGCAGTTTCCAGGTGCCCAAATTGACAGAATGGATCAAACCCGTTCAGTTTTCAGGCCCAAACAGCACTTTTATCCAGGCAACAGTTCAAATGCTGCCAATTAACTTAAAACGGCACTTGGAGATTAAGGATCCATTTTAGCGTTAACAATATGAAACCAATCATATACTAAGATTTTCTTGTGTCAAGGAGATATATATAACAGAGAGGCAATTGGACAGAGGGGAAGAGTCCACTGCCAGCTCAAAAAACGATGACAGGGAAGTGTCATCTGTGAAAGAAATATTGGGGTCTCACAAAAAATCTCCATGCTCTGCCTAAAAAGCTCTATCCATCAATAAAGGTACACAACACGCTGAGCAAATATTCTTGAAACCAGAAAACAACTGAGAAGGCATTTCAGACAGAGAAAGACGAGGGAATAAGATACAGAAATTTCAAGACAGTCCATACTGGATGAACTTTGAGAGACTAAGTTTTAATTTTACTCTTAGTAATAATGGATTTATCAGTGGAATCTGCATTAGTGAAACAGCATATCAGGAAAATCTTGATTTTTTTCCGGAAAACGTAATTAGTTACAGAGAGATTGTTCAGTTTGTAAGTGATTTGTTCAGTGTTAAAGTTAGAATCATAGAATATGTAGGTAGGGAAACAGGTCCTTCGGACGAACAAGGATCACACTGACCCTCCAAAGAGTAAACCACTCAGATGCATTCCTCTACACTATTGACTATATTTACCCCTGACTAACGCACCTAACTTACATATCCATGAACACTACGGGCAATTTGGAATGCCCAATTTAAGTAACCTGCACATCATTGGATTGTGAGAGGAAACAGGAGCACGTGTTTGAGCCCACGCAGACACGAGTAGACTGTGATAACTCCACATAGACAGTTGCCCGAGGTTGGAATCAAGCCTGGGTCTTTGGCACTATGAGGCAGCAGTGCTAGCCCCTGAGCCACGGTGTCACCCCTAGACAAGCAAATAGTACGTGTTAATTACAGAATGCGTGAAAGGATTCCATTTCATTGAACCATTCCTTTATAACAAACTGGGTTGTCAAAAAGGAGGTGGGTTACATCACTTGTCACACTCTCTTCGCTGGGTGCATTGCTTTTAATTATCAGATGGATGTTGACCTCCACTTCGTTATATTATAGAGAGTTCGAAGTGGGTCAAGTGAATGATATATTGGTATATGGGGCATAGCAGGAAACATGTGTCTGTGTTTGAATAGATTGGTGATTTGAATGAAAAAAAGTGCATTAATCCAATGGAGAGATCGCAAAGCTGAGGCACAGAGGAATCAGACACCTGGATAACAAAAAAAATCACAGTGCGTGCACATCATAGGGAGGCGATATAAATTTTCAAACCTTTTGAAAGAGAATACATTCAGGAGTAGGGAAGATATCCTACAGTTTTGTAGGGTACGGTGAGACCACATTAGGAGAGCTGAGGGCCCAATGACATAAAAAGCAGTCCAGAGAAGATTCATTCAACTGATTCCTGTGAGGAGCATTTATCTCTGGACGAACATTGTCAGATTGGCCTTGGATCAGTTGGGGTTTAGGCAAATGATGCATGATCCCTTTTAAACCCATAATATTCTGAGTAGTCTATTCAAGTTGAATGCTGAAACAATATTTCAATTTGTGCGAGAGATTTCCAGAAATGGATGGACTCCTGGAAACTGGAGAATATCCCAGTGAAGGAGTTGGTGATTGTTTTAACCATCTCAAAGGGTTCTTCGTCTGTGGGAACTTCCCTCCCAGAGAGTGATGAAAGGTACGACAATGAATATTCTAAGACACAGTCAGACAGTTTATTGGCTATGAATTATGAATTAAAGTTATAGGGCATAGCCACAATCAGATCATCCATGATCTTATCACATTGCAGACTTGGTTCAAGTTGTCCAATCACTTACTCCTGATCTTAGTTTCTTTGTTGCTATTGCCGTTAGATACTGAAAAAATAATGAAAGCATTGTCAAATGCAAAAAAGGCTCTCCCTTTCAGAATGATGAGCACAACTTGCAAATGTGATTTTTAATCAGCACTGAGAAAGCACTCATGGAAGTTTCATGGAGTTACAGAAAGATCAGATGCTTAGGTCAAAGTAAAAGTCTCATTAAAACTGCGTTAGAAATCAGATCGGTTAGAATGGGTGCCGTTAATTGAGCAGATTCCTGTCAGTTGTTCTTGTAAGGTGAATTCCGTTAGCAAGACCAGCATTTATTGCCTATGTCTAATTTCCATTCAGAATATGGTGGTGAACCCCAGTGATCCTCGTGGTGCAGGGACACTAACTGATATGTTTCAAAGAGAGCCACAGAATTCTAAACAAGTGACAGTGAAGGGACAATGATATTGATTCAAGCCAGGATGCTGTGTAACCTTGGAGATTGTATTCCTCCCCACATGATGCTCACAGCGATGGAAATAGTGGGACAATCTCTTGCTGTTCTTATTTTGGGGGGAATGTACAGAGTGATGTAGTTAAGGTCATTTCTGAGGGAGTCTGAAGTAGCATTTTGAACACAGAGCTGAACTCTCCTTTTACGTACGCTCTGCCAGCTCTGCATGTTTTATTTATAAACCTTGTGAATAATTTAGGATGAAAATGTGTTGCTGAAAAAGCGCAGCAGGTCAGGCAGCATCCAAGGAGCAGGAGAATCGACGTTTCGGGCATAAGCCCTTCTTCAGGAATGAGGAAAGTGTGCCCAGCAGGCTCAGATAAAAAGTAGGGAGGAGGGACTTGCGGGAGGGGCGTTGGAAATGCGATAGGTGGAAGGAGGTTAAGATGAGGGTGATAGGCCAGAGTGGGGGTGGGGGCGGAGAGGACAGGAAGAAGATTGCAGGTTAGGAAGGTGGTGCTGAGTTCGAGGGTTGGGACTGAAACAAGGTGGGGTGAGGGGAAATGAGGCAACTGGAGAAATCTGAGTTCATCCCTTGTGGTTGGAGGGTTCCTATGCGGAAGGTGAGGCGCTCTTCCTCCAGCCGTCATGTTGCTATGGTCTGGCGATGGAGGAGTCCAAGGACCTGCATGTCCTTGGTGGAGTGGGGGGCGGGGGTATTTGAAGTGTTTTGCCAAAGGGGTGGTTGGGTTAGTTGGTCCGGGTGTCCCAGAGGTGTTCTCTGAAACGTTCCGCAAGTAGGCGGCCTGTCTCCCCAATATAGAATAGGCCACATCGGGTGCAGCGGATGCAGTAAATGATATGTGTGGAGTGCAGGTGAATTTGTGGCGATATGGAAAGATCCCTTGGGGCCTGGCAATTAGACTTTCTCATTGCTCGGACTAAATCTAAAGTTGCTCAATCTCTAATGGATTGTGCTACGTTAAATTTAAACTGAGGAGGTGTGGGTGGCATTAATTGCACATTTGTCATTGTACATTCCCACTTTTGAACTTATGATGGACGGAAGGACATTGATGAAGCAGCTGGATATGGCTTGGCCTGGGATATTTCGCTGCAAAACTGGGCCTTTGTAATGCAGTACTTGGAGGTGTATAGTAAAATAGGGCTGAGTCAGCATGAAATCGTCAAGGAGAGGTCACGCTGACAAGTCTGGCAGAATTCTTTCAGATGATAATGTGCAAGTTTGACATGGAAGGATGTGATTTGATTGTCTAATTGGGACTCTGCGAAATATGAATCTGCCTTAAATTGAATTTTGTTCATCTATTGGTTACATGTGGCATAAGTAGAGATATAAAAACATTTAAAAATAAAAAAAAACAAATTCAGTGCTAGCTAAATTCAATAACGATGGTGGGTCGGGGGATGTGTTATTTCTGCATCATGTGGTAGCTGGAGACATTCACTGTCTCGCTCAGCAATCCTAACCTGCGGTGTGACCAGTTCACGAAATGTGCTATCCACTCCCTCCTCAGCATCGCGGATACTCCACAGTGAGTCCATCCGCAGCTGCAGAGCCATCATGCGGTCAAACAACAGCTGCAGCTGGACACATTTCTTGCAAGTGTAAGAGTCAGGAACGACAGACACGTTCCTAAGCTCCCACATCAAGCAACAGTCACAGGGCACGTGTCTGAGGTCCCCTGCTATTGTAAGCTTAACTTTATATGAACTAACTAAAACCAAACAATGCACTTAAATAAATGAAAAGGATGGATAAGATATAAAAGCCTTACCTTACAGGATCGTTTTCTTCTGGTTAGTGGAGGGGGGCGTTTGGGAGATATACGTGTAGTATCTCGGTATAGCCACAGGCCAGATATAAATTAAGCCCTAACCTTCCCATCAGCCCTCGCTTCACTCCTCCTCCTCTCCCCGCCGCTCTGGAAAATGGAGGTTGTTGTCAAGCAGGTTTGGTGGAGGTGATAGATATCAGATCCTGTAATCACTGGACTGATTCAGAGGACTCCTCTTTCCCAGTTAATGAACTCACTCTTAAGTACTTATTGTCAAGTCTGTCCATTTTAAAGACAATGTAATTGCCGGAGTTGTGCTGAAGTGATATTTACATTTTCATGCGACAAGATTATTCAATGCGCCAATGAGGTTAGGAATAGGATGGAGGTAGAGTTAAATACATGGGCAAAGAACTGGTAGAGGAGGCAGCACTTCCGATATGTGTATCATTGGGATTCCCAAGTCCATCTCTTAAACAAATCTCTATAATATTAACATAGCATTGATATATAGTCACCCAAGCTCCACGTTCATGCGTCTTGCCTGTCATACTCCTCACATTATAATCAGTGCACTTCAGACTGCCAGGCTCATTGTGTTCAGTAACCTCTGTCTGTTTGTTGTTGGTCTTAGTTGTACTGGGATTAGTCACCAACCCCGCCTCAGTCGTCTACTTGTGGACCTACGGCTCTGGTACCCACTGTTTCCCCCTTCCCCCCAACGACCACACTAGCTTAAACCCTCCTGTTTGACAACAGCAAACCTGCCTGCCAGGAGATTGCTGTCAGTTCAGGTCCATCCCGTTCTTCTTGCGAACATCCTACCGACCTGCAAATCCCAATGATCCCCATATCGGAGACTGCTGCCAATTAAGGTCCATCCTGTCCTTCTTGTGTATACCCTATCGACTCAGGATCTGATGGCATTGGACTGAAGTGTGTTTATGTCAATGCAATGATTATTATGGGTAAGGCAGATGAGCTTACAGCCTGATTCAAAACATGGAAGCATGATGTTGCAGTTATTACAGGCATTTAGTTTGGAGAGGGACAGGACTGGGCGTTCAACATTCCAGTGTTAGATGAGATATAAAGGAAGGTAAAAGAGGTGGAGGAGCTGTATTACTAATCAGGGATCATGTTGCATTTGCACTCAGAGAGGTCGTACTGGAGGGCTCATCCACTGATGCAATATGAGTAGAGTACAAAAATAAGATTGATGCAATTACTGTGTTTGGATGATACTATAGTCCGTTCAACAGCCACCGAGGCTTTGAGAACAAATGTGTGAACCAGTTATGGAAAGGTGTAATAAAAACAGAGTTGTCATAGTGATTGACTTCAAAATCCCCAATATTAACTGGGACTCCCTTAGAGCAATTGGCTTAGACGGGGCAGAATTTGGTGCATCCAAGCGGGTTACTTGAATGTGTATGTGGGTAGTCCACTCCAGGAAGGGCCGTACTGGACCTCGTATTGGCTAATGAGCCTGGACTGTTGACTGACATTTCAGGGACAGCATTGTGGAATCATTTTGGAAACTCCTTCAGTTTTAAGATAGCTAAGAACATGCATAAGTCAGGACCTTTTGAGAAGCTATGGAATTGGAGTAAGGCAAGTTATGTCAGTATCAGGCAGGAGCTAGGGGGTGTTAATTGGGAGGAGTAGCTATCAGACAAATCCACATTTTGTATGTGGCAACTGTTTATTAAATCCTGATTGCAATATCATCTGGCGAACGTCCTCTCGACTGTTCGAATTTCAATCTATTTTATTTGAACAGATATTTCGAAGTCGCTGTATACCAGAGAACAGAAAGAGATAATGGATGATTGTGACCTGTGTCCTTCACTGAATCAGATTGTCTCCACAGGCACCTAATATTTTTATTGTGGGTCAGAGCACCACAGAATTAATACAGCACAGACGGAAACCATTCAGTCCTTCGTACATTCACGAACTCTCCAACTATGCAATCAGAAAGCAGAGAGGGTTATTGGAGATAGACAGAGAGAGAGAGAGAGAGAGAGAGAGAGAGAGAGAATGAAATAGAAAGAAAGAATGTGAAGGGAGATGAACAGAGAGGAGAGAAAACGGAGTGACAGAGTGAGTGAGAAATGAAGGGGTGTGAAATGGGGATGAAATTAGGTAGATCAGGAGACAGCATGAGGAGACATAGACAGAACATGGAAGTTTTATTTAAACATTTCCCCTGGACCAAAAGGTCTTTGTTTGGGAGCCATACCCTGTGAGCACCATGGTGATACTGGTTGTGATCCCAGATCATTTATCTTCTATAATATCTCAGAGTTGAGTGGCTGACAGCTAAACAGAATCCAATAGACCAATTGACTGGCTCCAGAGAGAAGGTGGACTGTGCCAATGCTAGCAGGAACTGATAACCCCCTGAGACACTGTGCGAGAGAAATGAAATTAAATCAATAGGAAGAAATAACATAGGGTCAGATGGTGCAGCATCTGCATATGTAAAATTGAGGAAGCACAATGTTAAAGCAACGACAGTTGGTGTCTTATACAGGCCTCCAAACAGTAGTGAGGAGCTGGGCCATCAGATATGTCAGGAGATAGAAAAGATGTGTAGGAAAAGCACGGTTACAGTGATCATGGGCGATGTCAATATTCGGGGGGAATGGGAAAATCTGATTGGTAGTGGATTGTAAGAAAAGAAATTCATGAAATGTCTACAAGATTTTTTTTGAGTAGCTTGTGGTGCAATCCACGAGGGAACAGGCAATCCTGGATTTCGTGTTGTGCAAAGAGGCAGACTAGATAAGGGATCTTAAATTGACGCAAGCCGTCGGAAGCAGTGATGATAGCATGGTTGAATTTATACTACAATTTCAGAGGCAGAAGATAGAATCAGAGGCAACAGTACTTCAGCTGAATAAAGGCAACTGCAGAGGCATAAGGGAGAAGTTGGGTAGAGTTGACTGGGAGAGTAGCCTTGCAGAAAAGACAGTAGAACAGCAATGGCAGGAGGCTCTAAGAGTAATTTAGGAGACACAGCAGAGATACTTTGCAAGGACAAAGAGGCATGGTACAAGAAGGATGAGGCAACCATGGCTGACGCGGGAAGTTAGGGATAGCATCAAAGCAAAGGAGAGAAGTATATAATGTGGTGAAGGGCAGTGTGAAACCAAAGTATTGGGAAGCTTATAAAGACCAACAGAGGGCAACAAAAATGTTTCAGGAGGGAGAAAATTAAATAATGAGGTAAGCTAGCCACTTAGATATATAAAGTGCAAAAGAGAGGCAAAAGTAGATATTGGAAATGATGCCAGAGAGGTGGTGGTGGGGAACAAAGGATTGGCTGAGGAACTTTGCGTCAGTCTTCACAGTGGAAGACAGGATTACTTTCCCAAAAAAATCAACAGAGTGAGGGGAAGAACAGAGTATGGTGGTCATCACCAAAGAGAACGGGTTAGAAAACTGAACAGCCAGAATGCAGATAAATAATCTGGACCAGATGGACTACACCCAAGCCTTGTAAGGGAGATAGCTGAAGGTGTAGTGCAAGCGTTAGTTGTGATCTTTCAGGAATGACTAGAATCAGGAAAGGGCAAAGTGGACTGGAAAAACTCTAACGTGACACCCCGTTTAACAAGGGATTAAGGCAGAAGATATAAAATTACAGACTGATTAACCTAACCTCAGTTGTGAGTAAGATTCTGAAATCCATCATGAAGGATGGGATTTCTGAATACTTGGATGTCGATGGTAAAATAGGGCAGAGTTAGCCTGGTTTCATCAAGGGGCAGTCATGCCTGACAAACATACTAGAATGTTTTGAGGAAGTACTGAGCAGATTCGGAGAGCCAATGGATATTATTACCTACACCTCATGACGTCCTTTGACAAATTGCTACACTGGAGGTTATAGAGAAAGGGGACCCATTGTGTCAGAGGCAACGTGCTGGCATCGATTGAAGCCAACAGAGAGTAAGCATAAAATCTGCCATCTCACGATGACAGTCAGTGACAAGCATTGCCGCAAGGCTCAGTGTTGGGAGCACCAAATTTCACCTTATACAGCTAACGATCTAGATGAAGGAACAGAGGGCACTTTGGCTAATTTTTAGTATTAGAATCACCATAGTGTGGAAACAGGCCTTCTGGCAAAATAAGTCCTACACCACCCCTCCGAAGAGTAATCCAAGCAGACCCATTTTCTGCTGACTAAGAACGTAATATCTGGGCAATTTAACATACCAATTTCACCTGATCTGCACATGTTTGGACTGCAGCAGGAAACCAGAACACCCGCAGGGAACCCACGCAGATATGGGGAGAATACACAAACTCCAAACTAGCATTGACCCGAAGTGGGAATCGAGCCCGTGTCCCTGAGACTGTACTAACCACTAAGCCACCATGCCACCGACAGCTTGATGTTCAGACAGTACAAAGAAATGAAGAGGGTCAGATAGCATTGAAGAGGTAGTGAGCTTGTGGAAAGTTGCTCCACCGATTCTCCTCAGCTTCTCAAACCTCTGTACTTGAACCCCACCCTTCCTACCACAACAAGGATAGACTGCCATGATCCTTAAGTTCCACCCCACCAACCTCCAGATAGAATCATCATCCTCAACTATTTCTGCCACCTCCAGGCAGACCCCACCACCAGAGATATATTTCTCTCCCCACCCCTATCAGCATTCTGCGGAGAGCATTCCCTCCACAACTCCCTCATTAGGTCCACGCCCCAACCCCCCAACCAAGCCAGCATCCACTCCCAGCACCTTTCCTTGCCATCCCAAGTTGTGTAAAATGCGCGCCCACACCTTCCCTCTCAACTCCATCAAAGGCCCTAAAGGATCCTTCCACACCCCGTAGACATTGTACTTTGTCCATTGTTCCCTGTCTCCTTTACATTGAGGAGACAGGATGTCAAATTTTGGAACGTTTCAGGGAGCATCACTGGGACACACACACACACAAACACATACACACACACACACACACACACACACACACACACACACACAATGACCCTGCCACCCTATGGCCGAAAACTTAAACTCTCCCTCCCAATCCGCCAAAGACATGCCAGTCTTGGGTCTGCTCCACTGCCAAACCCAAGTCACCGAACACCTGGAGGAACAACATCTCATCTTCCACCCTGGGACCGTGCAACCACATGGTATCAATGTCAATTTCACCAATTTCCTCATCTCACCTTCCGCACCTTATCTCAAATCGAACGCTCCAACTTCGCACTGTCCCTTTGAATTGTCCAATCTCTCCATCTTCCCTGTCCTTCACGATCACGATCCACCTTCGTCGAACTATCGCATTCCACGCTACCATCCCCCCAGCCTCAGCCTCTCCTATTTATCTTTCAGCACCGTTTCGCCCACCCTCCTCAATCCTGACAAAGAGCTTATGCTTGAAACGTCGCACCTCCTGCTCCTCGGATGTTGCCTGACCGGCTGTGCTTTTCTAGCACCACACTTTTGGGCTGTGATCTCTTGCATCTGCAGTCCTCACCTTCGCCTGCAGATGTGGGCAGTTTGGGAGATTGGGTAAAGAGCTGGTCAATAGAGTACAGTGCGCGAAAGTGTGTGGTCGTGCTCTTTGCCAGAAAGATAAGAGGCATGGACTATTTTCAATATTAAGAGTAAAATCAGAAGTCTGAAGTGCAGAGACTTGGGAGTTCTAGTCCAGGAGTCTCTCAAGGTCGACTTGCAGGTTGTCACTAGTAAGGGAAGCAAACACAATGAAGCTATTCATTTCAAAAGGGTTTGAATATAAAAGCAGGGATATACTTCTGAGGCTGTATAAGGCTCTGGTCAGACTATATTTGGAGCATTGTGTGCAGTTTTCGGCCCCGCATCTCAGGAAGGATTTTCTGACACTGGAGGATGTTCAGAGAAGATTCATAGGAATGGTTTTCGAATGAAAAGCTTAACATATGTGTAACATTTAAGGACTCGGGGTCAGTATATGATGGAGTTTAGAATTATCTGGGGAATCTAATTGAAACTTACCAAATACTGAATGACGTGGACAGACAGGATGTTGGAAAGATGTTTCTATTGATAGGAGAGACGAGGACTCTAGACCCCAGCATAAAGGGAAGACCTTTTAGAACAGAGATAAGGAGAAACTTCTTCAGCCAGAGAGTCGGGGATCTATGGAATTCACGGCCACAGAAGCTGGAGAGACCAGGTCATTATGTATATTTAAGACTGAGCTCGATAGGTTCTTGATTGTCAAGGAGACCAAGGGTTATGGGGAGAAAGCGGGAGAGTGATGTTGAGAAGCTTAACAGAAATAATCAAATGGCGGAGCAGACTCAATGGGCAGAAAGGCCACATTTCTGCTCCTATGTCTTCTGATCTTCTGGTTAATGTTGGCTCTCCTCATCCCTTATTATAGCTGCATCATGATTCTGACCTAATGATTTATAAAGAGGCACGTTCCAATACTGATGACTGGCAATATCATTATCTCTCCCTCCAGTCGCAGCAGCCATTTCCTCCAATTCTCTCTGATTTCTGTCTCCTCCCCAATGTCATAATCACACAGTAATTGAAGTCTAATAAATTATACTTTATCAGAGTTCATTGACATCAATAACATCAACAGCATGACCCTTACTTGCCCCTTCTCATCCTCAAATAACAATCTGAATTGTATTTGTCATGTACAATTCTCTGTTAACATTCCACGCAGTTTGCCTGTTATAATCCATGTTATATTAAGCACATTTTCCCATCAGATTTTGGGCTATAAAAGTTAATTCATCAATATAATCACTGATCAATAATTTCAGGCTATCATTTCTATTGATAAATGGAGAAACTCGTTTATGTTCCAACAATTCTCTGTCATTGCTCTCATATCCAAGGCAGATTGAATGATTACACACAAACAATCTGCCATCTCCAACATCCATTCCCACAGTCACTCCAACATATCCCATGCGGACTGTGAAAATTTTAAACGTTATTTTGAATTTTAATAAAATTAATATTGAATTGAAAGTGTTTAACTGGAGCTAATTGTTCACCGACTGTGATTCTTGTCAATCTCTGTGGATTCTAATTATCCCAGTGGAGGGTTCCATCGTCAAACGATAAATGGGCTCTGTCAATGTATTATCCAATAGTGTGAGAGGGAGTATCACCGACAGCACTAACAGGGATCAGCAGCTCCAAAGGGAAGAGAGGAGAGATCAGAATCTGAGAACATTACACTCGAATGTTCCAACAATGGATCAGAATCTGTGAACATGAGACTGGAATGTTCCCACAATGAACAGGAGTTTATCCTGGGTCTTTACTTTCTTTCTCAGCCTTGGATATCATTAGCATGGCTGATCCAGGAAATCCTTTGGATTATTCAAGGTGGTTACTAACCCATCCTCACTATAGTTGGTGTTCTTAGTAAGTCATTCTCTTTGACTGTTAAACTGGGTCGAACTGAATTTCTGCTCATGATATGTAAATATTAGGAAATGGCAATCAATGTCTTCAGTTCCAATCAAAAGTTCCTTTCCTTATAAAATATATAAAGCAAATTACTATTTACAAATTACTCACTGATATGCGAGAAGGAGCTCAAACTCCATAATCCTTTCTGTCCTGCACAAATTTACATTTCCATATCCTCCCTACCCACCAATCCTGTCCAATCCCACCATTATGATATCCCAGTCGTCTCCTCAGCCTCAGTGCAATTCCTGAATGAACCATCGTTTGTGTTTTTGTTAAATCCGATACAGCTGTTTCTTCAAATCTCTTCAAACCACATGTCCACTACAAAATAATTGCATTTGAGATGTTTAACTAGTTCTCTGAACAGAATCTGTCAGATGTAAGACAGTGTATATTGCTCAAGTCAATAACGCTTAACCTACTGCCATCGAATAATAATCCATTGATACCTCATGAAAGAAATTGATGTAATTAAAATGAAACCATTATCATTTGTGAGAAAAAGCCCGTCTGCTTGCCTCATGTCCTTATGAGAAAACAATGGGTCATTTTTGCCTGTTCAGGTCTCCGTGTGACTGCAATCCCACAGCAATGTAGTTTACTCTTTACTGTCCTGTGGAGCAGCTGAACCAGCCACTCAGTTTCAGATCGGTATAACATGCTGGTCTGACCAGGGCTGCACACATCCCGTGAGGGAAGAACAAATGGAAAGATAGCTCCTCCCTCTGCCTGTTTACCATATTCCCACAGCTCATTTCCACTGGGGGAGGTGACCATTCCTTGTTTTAGGTGGATTCTATATCTTTGAAGTTCTCCACAAGAGTGATGTCCATCTCCATCTCTGGTGTTGGCTTTATTGATGTTGATGTATAGACGTCAGGAACTTGTAAATTTCACGTCAGTCTCAGGGCAGAGAGAAGGAATGGCTTTTTCACACCACAGGAAAGAAACAGAGACGGCAAAGTGAGGGAAGGGAATTATTATGATCATCCCTGAGAGTGTTGTTGAGGCAGTATTTAGGGTATTGTGGGCAGATTTTCTCTCCTTTATAAGGAATGATCTCCTCGTCACAGAGAGAGTGTGAAAGAGTATCAACAGACTAATCACTGGGATCATGGTACCATGAGGAGTGAGTGAAGATTAATCTGTAGCGGAGTGAGATAAGAAGAGGTAATTGCATTGAAACTTAAGGGGAATGAACAAAAACTCATTATGTTCTAAACAGACACTAAGAACGTGATAAATTCCATTGTTTGGTTTTTTTACGCGAGTTATAATTCTCGATAGTTTAAATGCCTCTGAGATCGTTTCTCCTACTTCAGCCCCACTGTCCATGTCGATTGATGGACAGGTTCAGGGTTTGCATACAGTCTCCGACATTAATATAGTGCATTCGGTTTGTGTGATTCTGCACAGAACGTCATGTTATCCACAATCCCGACAGCAGCCAAAATACCTTCACTCTCAAACAGTTAACTATTCCCAACAGCTTCTGTCCTGGATGGAGAATATGGGCCTGTCTTCTCGGAGGGGGAAGATGTCTCCTTGAGACTTCTCACAAAATATTTGGCTTCTCTCCTCACTGCCAGGAAACTATGTTAAAATGGGACACGTTCCACATGCAATGGGGCTACGAGGAACATCATGGAGCCGTCTCTGAGTGCAGTCTCTGCTCCGATTGTTTGTCACATTGGAGCATCGATGACATCCTCCTTTTTCTACATAAGCCCTTGAGGGGATGAATGTTCTCATCCAGGTCACATGGAACACGCTAAACGGTCTGATTGGATTTTTCACATCCCTGTTTAGCAGTTAGATGCACTGACGAGACTGCTTCTTTTCATGTGGAACAGGTAGAAGGGTTGAATGGTTTGTCCCTCTTCTTGTTCATTCGTTTCAATGGCCTGAATTACTTCCTCATATCCGGGTGCAACCACATTGAGATGCTGAATGAGCTCCTATTTTAACTGTGGAAATGTGCAGTATCTGGCCGTGCTGTATTATGAATGTTACCAACACTTTAACAGCACAAGCCTGAACGTTGTCCGGATCTTGCTGCATATGGACGCAGGCTGGTTCAGGAGCTGCCAGTGTAAAAAATGTTCTGAATATTGTCTGATCTTCAGTGACCATCACAACTTCTGACCTTTGGTGGTGGAAAGGATTGATGTAGCAGCTGGAGCTGTTTGTGTTAAGGAAGCTCCCCTGAGGATGTCTTGAAGTGATGCCCTGGAACTGAAAGGATTGATGTCCACAAACCACGCATATCTTCTGTTGTGCTATGGATGACCCCAACCAGAAGAGATATTGTGGCTGATGCCCACTAAATTTAATTTAGTCAGCGTTCCTTGATACCATACTGAGTCACCTCGGGCCTTCATATCAGGGTCTGCCACTCTTAGCTGGGCTCCTGTGTGCACCTCTTTTGAACTCATCAATAGGTCATTGTGTCTGTGTGGGGAGTGTTTTCTTCTCACAGAGGATAATGCATGTCAGGAACTATCTGGCTGAGAGAGTTCGGGGACCTAGATCACTGAAAGTAGTTACAGTGGAGGTAGATTGTTTTTTGCCCACTATCATTTTGTTGAAGGGTGTGAAGAATTGCGAATTGAATGGAATTGCTACTAACAGTGGTTCAGCCATCATGGTATACAATGGCACAGCAGGATTGACTGGCTGAATTACCTCATCCTGTTCCTTATGTTGTCATATCCCGTAACTGTAAAGTTTCTGGTTGTAATTTTCCTGAATGTTGCAGTCAGAGAGAGCAAAGTATTTTGTGTATCAGCTCTGAGTTATGTCTATGGTCTGTATTAACAGTGAAGCTGGGTCCACTACATGACCAACAAACGAACCACAAGTTGCAGAGCAGAAACACTATGTAAAGAGACCAGAGGCATCTTTCGAACCCAGCTTGTATTACCCAATAATATTTTCCAACCACACCATACTGTGTGTGTCAGTCTGGAGGAACTGAATGATATCCTATGTTACTGTGAACCAGGTATTTGGTGCAAGTGGCCTCCATCTGCTCCTGTGCGGGGCTGAATAGAACATTGGAAAATTTGAGTGCGGAGCAGGAGTGAGTCATTAACCACTTTGCCACTGCTGTACCAGGTACTAAGTCGTAGCTGATCTGGTTGTGACCTTAGCCGCACTTTGCTGTATGCACCATTTCCATTCATTCATTTCTCTGTTCAATACAAACACCTAGACATCACATACTTCTGGGAAAGGGAATTCCCACTTTTACAGCTCTTTCAGAATTTCTCATTCGTGTTCCAACCAATGTTACAGGGTCACTGATTCCTTTTGCATTCACACTCCTCCACTGGTTACAGGAAATTTCAAAGTTTAGTGATAAGGCCAATGATATAAGTGTCAACCTGGTTCACCTTCTAGAGAAATGTGACAAACACACAAACGTGCCGCTGCATGCACACATGAACACACACATTTTAAGACAAAACAAAAAAATAAAGCTTTCCAGATTTCTTTAATAGCTGAACTCGTAAAAAATGGAAAGATGACAGAATGTCCCAAATGTTATTCGGTTCTCTGAAGTTCTTCCGCTCACACAAGCTGCTTGTAATGGGCTATCTCCCCGGAACAGTTGGATTTGGTTCAATTCACTTTATGTCAGATAGTGGAAAGATGCCAAAGAATCTTTCATCAGGAAACCTACACGATTGGTAAAGATGACGCAGGATATTTTTTTCTCTTGTCAGGTGGAAGAAAATGAGAGAGGGGGGCACGAGGCTGCTGCTTCTGTGGCAGGTAACATTTTTTATCTCTCCCTGTGTTAAACTATGCAATAATGCCAACTGAACACCAAAAAGGACCACGTGTGATTTCCTTGAAAATTCTCTGCAATGGATGATAAGATCCTATATACAAATGCATCATTACTGCTGTTGTACACAGTGCCTTTTTTGAGCAAAAAAAAAATCCCAGCTGCATAATTTCATGGCATGTTTACATGTGCCTGCATAATTTAAAGGAATCGGTTGATGTCTTCATTATATCTGCGTTAAAATCAATGTTATGACAGAGTGTCAAGCCCTTCTGCTAATTTAAACCAGACACACAGAAAAAAAATCACCTCGCCTCATAGTTTGTAAAAGTGTGAGTGACAAAGAACGACCAAATCCCTCTATCTATCGAAAGCAATAAAAGTTTATTCTTTAACTCCAAGAAAAAAAAGAGAACATTAAACAACAACTTTCCACACTGTACTCATCCTGGTCTGATCAGTTTATCTACTTCCCACTCTACAGCAATGTACTGATCCAATAAAACCACCCGATAAAGATTTACAAACAAAAAATTGAACTTCAAAACCCCCAGTGAGTTATGTCGATTTTCCTGTGAATCTTCATCTGTAGGTTTGCCCGGGTATTTTCTTCGGTCTTCAACTGCACAGATTTCATAGAAATAGGTACCTTTCAAAGAGCGATTCTGCAGGCAGTCTGCATTTATTAGTACTTTTTGCCGCCGTGGCCAACTGTTCAAATTACCCGATTTTATACAACAAAACACCAGAATGTCTCATTTGTTTTATCGCATTAAAATTCAAATTCGTTTGGATTTTGGTTTCTTGGGGCGTAAGTTAAACCGATCGGCCTAAATCGAATTTGTTGTATATCATAGCACTCAGCTCAACTGTTTCTTTCAGTCAAATGTTACATTTAAAAAAAAAATCAGCACGCTCTGTGTTTGTTAAGTCCTTGCCAACTTTTACTCCCTTTAAAAGGTGCAGTACACGCCTAAGCATTTTCATCAATCAACACATTTTATTCTTAACACTTATTCTGTAGTTTCAAACACCCTAACAAGATAAAATATGAATCCAGCTAATTTTTTTCACAAAATTGTGTATGGTTCAAAAAGATTTCGCATCCAATACCTAAACTGGTCATGCTTCTTATCAAAAGGCTTCCCAGGAACGTGTGTACAGGGAGAAGGAGAGGCATGTTTCAGTCACATTCCTGATTAAGGGCTGATGCCCGAAACATTGACTTTCCTGCTCCTCGGATGCTGCCTGACTTGCTGTGCTTTTCCATGGCAACATTTATTGACTCTGACCTCCAGCATCTGCAGTCTCGCTGTCCAGATGCAGTAAAACATTGCTACGATTAAACCCGGTAACCTTTCCCAGAAACAACATCATTTCATCCCACTTGCTACATCTGCGGACTACCTTAATGGATCGGAGCAGAAGTTGGCCATTCGGCTGCACCATTCAGAATGCTCAGGGCTGATCCGAATGTTCTGACCATCTTCTGGTCTGTTCCCAACACACATTGACCCTCCTGTGCAGGAAAGATCAGTCGTGGTCAGCCTTGAATAGCTTAAAAAACCGCGTCTTTACTGCTCTCTGAGGAGAAGGGCACCACAGATAGCATAACCCGAAAGGGAAAGGAACGTCCTTATTTCATTGCAGGACCCATTATTTTAAAACTGTTTTAAACTAACATCAAATTGCCACCTTTTTTGAAACATGAAGACAGAATAATTAGGAATAGACATAGACTATACAGCCCTCTAAACCTGTCCAACATTACCACTGACTATTTCCAATCAAATATGTATTAAACTCATTCTCCGCTCCTGTCCCAGGAAGAGAATACCAGATAGCATAACACCACACGAGCATTAAAAAAAGGAGCAGAATTAGGCAATTCGGCCCATCGAAGCTAAATGTCATTTAATATTTGTTTAGAGGTTTCTGAACATCATTCTAGTGACTTCTCTCGGTAACCCTTGGTACCCTTATTCATCAAAAACCTATCTATCTCTGGCTTATAGACACAAGTGCCTGCGTTTCTGTGTATCTGCATATGTGCGTGTGTGTTTGTTCATGTGTTTGTATGTCTGTGTATTTGTGTGTATACATTTGTTCTTCCGTATATTAGCCTCTCCGTTTTATATGTTATCCTTGATCATAGCCGCCAAAGATTTTTCATGCCCTCTCTTAGCTCTCCTAATCCCTTTGTTCAGCTCCCTCCTGGCTATCCTGTATCCCTCCAACGCTCTGTCTGAACCTTGTTTCCTCAGCCTTATGTAAGCCTCCTTCTTCCTCTTTACTAGATATTCAACCTCCCTCGTCAACCAAGGTTCCGTCACACGACCATCTCTTTCCTGCCTGACAGGTACATACATATCAAGGACACGTCGTATGTGTTCCTTGAAAAAGTTCCACATTTCAATGACATCCTTCCCTGACATCCTATGCACCCAACTTATGCTCCTTAGATCCTATCTTGCAGCATCGTATTTACCCTTCCCCCAATTGAAAAACCTACCCTGTTGCATGCACCGATCTCTCTCCATAACCAATGTGAAAGTCACAGAATTGTGGTCACCATCACCAAAATGCTCACCCGCTAACAAGCCCATCAATTGTCCCGGTTCGTTACCGAGTACCAAATCCAATATGGCCTCCCCTCTGGTCGGACAATGTACATACTGAGTTAGAAAAGCTTCCTAGATGCACTGCACAAACACCGCCCCCCCCCCCCCCCCCAATCTACTTGATCTAAAGAGCTTCCAATCAATATTTGGGAAGTTGAAATCGCCCATGACTACTACCCTGTGGCTTCTGTACTTTTCCAAAATCTGTTTCCCAATCTGTTTCTCCACATCTCTGCTGCTATTGGGGGGCGTATAGTAAACACCCAACAAGGTGACTGTTCCTTTCCTATTTCTGACTTCAGCCCATACTACCTCCAAAGGCAGATCCCCCTCGAACTGATCATGTCCCTCATAATCTAATGTATCTCAGTAAAGTCTTGTTACATTATTCTACACTCCAATGAGTACAGGGGCAATATTCTCAGTTTCATCTCCCGAGAATATCCTCCCATATCCAGGATGATTTGTGTTAAATTTCCCTGAACTGCTATTCCTAAAATAGGGGGACTAAATTTGTTCACACTTATCCAGCTCTGATCTGACTAATGCCGTGTGTATTTTGAAAAAAAATACATATGCCCCCATTCCGTTTAAATAAAGTGAAACAAAATTATTTAACTTCCCGATGACCTGCTGAAACTGGATGCTAACTTTTCATATTTCATGTACAAGGAAGCGAAGTGCTCTGTATGCTGATGCTTTGTGCTGTGTATTTCCCCACTTAATATTTATATCTGCCAAAACGCATAAACCTCTTTTTATTGCATGTTATATGCTGCTACGTTTTTGTCCACTTGTTTATCCTATTTCTGTCCATCCACAATGTTGCTGTGCCGCCCGCATTACTTGCATCCATATCTATTTTGTGTCATCTCCAAACTGAGTAACAGTACATTAACTTATGTTGTACAGGTGATTAGTACATGTTGACAACATCTGTGGCACCAATATTGTTGGCTCCGGGAATCTGCAAGTTACAATTAATTATCATGAAAATGCCCACATTACCTCGCCTCTCCATTCATTCCCCAATCCTCGACTAATACATACCCCCAACTGTGTTGGTTCATGCTTCTATGCTTGTGAAGTGCTATCGTATAAAACACCGTTCTGAATAATTTTCGAAATTCAGATATATTCCATTTACTGCATTCCCCTTTATGTATTGTGCTTGTGACGATCTGAAAATACTTCTCAACGTGTTAGGTCTGATTTCGTCTGCACAAAGCCATGCGGAATCCATTTTATTCTGTAATGCATTTCTAATGCTCTGTTATTCCAACTTTAATCACAGACTAACATTTTCCCAGTGGCAGATATGCTGTCAACCAGAGCTGAATTTGTCAGGCTGGACACTCACAAAACGTGACCATTGTTGAAAAAAGGTGTTGAGGAACAAATCAAAGTGAAAGAGTATTCTTATCAGACAGACAACAAGGTTCAAGTGAATTACTTGTAGCGACGTCAATAAAGTGCAGAACCAGGAAGGAAAGAGGGGGTATGAAATAATTTAATCTGCCAGGGCTGAAGATAATCCAAAGAGAGTCAACAAGTACATATCTGGCAAGAGAACAACGCGAGAAATATTACCTGAAAGATCAAGGAAGTTGACATTGCTTTTGAGCTCAGCAGATGGAAGAGGCATTAAACGAATTTTTCACGTCATTTTTTTATTGTGGAGACAGCGAGACCAAATGTTCACTCTCCATATGTGAAGAGGACGATATCTTTTCCGAAACTATTTGACCAAGCATCAAGAAATTGAGATTCGGTGATGTTTCTAGCGGCTGGATTACATTCGACTCTGTCTGGCCTCATGCAACAAAGAGTCTACATGTTCTCAGGACTGGATGTTTAATATGACGAGCAGAGACTGTGTAGGCTTTGCCTTGTCGGACTGCAGCATCGGAGGACGAAGATGACTTCATAGAGATTCACAAAATCAAGAGTGCTCTCGATAAGGCGAACAGCAAAGTTCATTTTCCCTTGGATCCGCAAGTCCAGACCTCGTAAGATTTACACCGAATGACAAGACACCCTTTTCACACAGACGATGGCTTGCACATGGAATCAACTGCTAGAGCAACTGGTACGTAGAGGTGCTGTCACATTATTTTATAATACATTTGAACGGTTAGACGAAGAGAAAGTATTTGGAGGGATTCAAGCAAGGTGGAACAGCTCAGTTTGGGAAGTCTGTTCGCCGAGGATATTTTAGACTTAAGGAGGCGACAGAAATCGTGGAAATACATACTGATAAACATTTCATATTACAGGAAAATAATTGCTGGACATCTCAGAAAATGTAAAAGGCGTATAAATCTCCAGACCCTGGACTAGTGTATTGTTATGAACGTGTTGTGAAAAAAAGAATTGAAAAACTTGCAAGGACACAGAACAACCTGTTCTGACCAAGGGAAAAATGTGATATTTGTTTGAAACAACCAGCAGAGCTGGATTGCCATTAGCTTAAATTATGAATCAAGATCCAAAATCAAAATCAGGTGTGAACTTCAGGTTTTGACAATATTAAAGCCAATGAAATAATCCGATGTTTTGGGGTATAAATCAGGACATTTGCAACAGCTAGGACTGCGTCAGAGACGTCCAGCTCAAGAGATCCTACAAATGTACCTTCCTGGAAATGTGTTTGCATGGCAGAACATCGAGGAAAACCTGCAGAGAATCTTCCCAGAAACATCCACAAAATGAGACTTGAAAAAGCTGAGTGGTTTTCAACAATGATTACTTATTAAATCATTAATGGGAATCTTTTAGAATCGGAATATTATTGGGGAGTGGAAGGTAAAAGATGGGTTTAAGGGAAACTAGCTGTAAATATTTGTTAGTTTTCATACTCTGTTAGATATAAAGAAAAAAAGTTGATATTTTCCCGTTAAATCGTGACCTTTGCGAAACGTTTTGACTATCGAATTTTCACAGATTACAGCACGGGGTAAATATTTTTCTGTGTTGCTGGTTTCAATTAGCATCGAGGTTTACCCTGTTTCTTAACTGAATCCCAAAGCATTATGGGAGGTAAGCTCGGAAATTGCAAGACTCCTTGCTGAAATAATTGTGTCATCTCTAAATATGGGTGTGATTTAAAATGACTGGACATTGACGAACCTTGTTGAAGAATGGATACAGGGAAAAGACTGGAATCTCCAGGCTTGTGACTTTGAAATTGGTGGTTCGCAAGTTTTTTGAGGTGGTTTTGGAAGATAGCATTTTCAGAGTCCAGGAAAGATAGGGGATCATCAACATGGTTTAGTGAGGTGGAAACTGGGTCTCACAAATTTCTGAGGTTTTGATCAAGTAGGCAAGAGGATTGATGAGGCAAGAACAAATATCTTTGCTTACTTAGGCTTTAGGAAAGCGTTTAACTAGATTCAACATGGAAGACTAACGAGTAAAGTTAGATCAGATGTGGTTCACAGTGAGTTTGCAAATTGGATACAAAAATCAATTAACAACAAGAGAAAGGGTGAGGTTTTGGTGTGTTGTTTATCAGACTGGAGGCTTGTGACCGGCAGTGTTCCACAGGGATCAGTGATGGCTCCTTCGTTTGTGACTGATGTAAATGTTTTAGATGACAATATGGAAGGCAGTGATCATTAGTTTGTGGTTGACACCAACATGAGCGACATGCATTTCATGAGATGACAGCATAAGTCTTTGTGTGTACATGAAGAACATTTAAAAAGGCTTTTGGACAAATACATGGATAGCAAAGGATTAGAATGATATGGTCCAAGTGCAGAGAAATGCGATTAATGTGGACCGGCATTATCATCAGTATGCACCAGTGTGCACCAAACGACCTGTTTCTGTGCTGAGCGACACTACAACTCTCCATGGTGGTACAGTCGAGAGAGAAGAAGGTTATCTGAGGTTATAGAAGATTAAAATAGACATTGATCATTCGGGTATATGATTAAATGAATTGTAAAGAGAAATTATCTTGAACAAACGTAACGTACTGCAGTTTGAGTTATAAAGGCATGTAGTACTTGTACAATTACAATTACTGCTTTGAATAGTCCTGCGCAATAGACACGTGAATAGGTCACGGAATGGACTTTGGAAGTCGTGTCACATATTGTCAGCTTCGTTAAAATGCTGTTAGAACGTTTTCATGCGTTGCTCAGTGTTGAAGTTGGGACGTTATCCTGAGATTGTACAGGATGTTGGCGAGGCATCTTCTGTAGTATTGTGTCTATGTTCTGGTTTCCAAGTCAGACAAAGAAGAATATTAAGCTGGACAGAGCTAAGAAGAGATTTACCAGTATGTTGCTAGGAATGAAGGGATTGAGCTGGAAGGGGAGGCTGGATAGGCTGGGTCTTCTTTCAAATGTGCATCGGAGGTTGACGTTTACCGTATAAATGTTTTTTAAAATCCTGAGGGGTACAGATTAGCTCAACTGCAACGGTGCTTTCCTTCTTTGGGGTATTTCAGGACTAGTGGGCGTATTTTTAAGGTGTAAGGACAAAAGTGAGAAAAAGACATGACTTTGTTTTATTTTACACGGTATGTTTCCTGTGCAAAGTTCTAGAGGAAGGAGGAATGTGGATAAAGTTCCAACATTTAAAAGACACTTAGATAAGTGCAAGAATAGGACATGTTAAGAGAGATATGGGCCCAGTACACGTCGTTGGTACTACGTTAGTTTCGGTAAATGGTCGCATGGACTGTTTGGAACAGCGATCTGTTTCAATGATGTCTGAGTCAATGACTCAATTTATTTGAAATTTACAGAGTGCTGAGAGGCCTGTGCAGAGCCAATGTGGCAAAGATGTTTCACCCACTATGACACACTAGGACCCGAGGGCACAGAGACAAAGTGAAGAGACAACAATTTGGAAATGAGACGTGGAGGAATATCTTCAGTCAGAGAGTGGTGATTCTTTGGGGATAGTTGCTGTAGAGGGCTGCGGGCCCAATTCAATGAGCAAATGTGTGGCAGGTTGGCTCATTGGTTCACACGCTGCCTCATATCACCCGGGTCCCAGGTCCGATTCCAGCCTCGGCCGACTGTCTGTGTGGAGTTTACACGTTCTCCCTGTGTCTGTATGTGTTTCCTCCGTGTACTCCGGTAGTTCCACACAATCTAAAAGATATGCACATAACGTGAATTGGCCATGCTAAATTGTCCATAATGTTAGGTGCATTAGGGAGGGGTAAACATAGGGTTGGGATGGGTTGATCTTCGGAGGGTTGTAGTGAACATGTTAGTCCGAAGGGCCTGTTTTCATCCTGCAGGGAATCTAATCTAACAAAATCAATTCAGATTAAAATGGCTCAGGATCTTTTCCCACGACCCAATGCCCTCTGCGCCATGTCAACATAAGTTTCACTGAGCGAGTTTGGAGCTCCCAGCCTCGGCGTTTCACGCGCCTCTCTACCTTCACAGAAGGACTGCATGCTCATGGAGTTTGTCACTGACAGGCAAAGTAGATATCCACTCGTTCATTCCACTCTCAATTTCCAACTGGATCTTCGCCACTCCGTACACAGTTTCACTGAGTCCAGACCTGGGACCCGGTGTGATGTGAGTGTGCAATGATAGTTTCTTCCTTGTTACGATGTGAAACTTCATGTTTATTGAAACCGATATTTCAACAATATTTGTGAACTCTCGCCTGTACATGTAATCTTTTATTTAAATCTATCGAATTCAGTCTTCAACATTATCAATGATGGAATCTCCACAGTCACTGGGGACATCCAAGGTGACCATTCAATCCAGTCTCAGTGGGCTTTCCTGTTGTGCATGTGATGCCGTTCCTCGACAATCTCTGCCATTGTATTAAAGGCTTTTTGTATTGTGCTTTTTCATGTAATCGAATAGTGGTTTGTCCTCTGCGTTGTGGTCACGCAACCTCCATTCAAATCCGAGTGTCTGTAATGAGCATTTGTTCCATGTTACTCCATATAACCTGAGCAAAACAAACACAGAAAGGACACAATCAATTTTAAGATGAAAATACTCACTAAGGTGTTGGTTTTAATGCTTCAAGCCGCCACTCTCAACACACAATCTCGGAGATTTTTCTCCCTTTAACAATCACTATTCCCCCTTTCCATCCCTCCTCCCATGTGACTGGGGCATTGGAAAAATTAACATTCACTTTCACATTGACACCGTTAAGTCTGTGCTGCAGCCGTCACTCTTGTTAGGTGAACGTGATCCAATATCACCATCAGGACAATTAAGCCACTTAATGCTATCAGACAATGTGATTGGGTTTTGAATCCTCACGTATAGTGTTTTATTTGCATGGATCAGAGATCATTGGAGCATTGGGTTCATGAAAATGGCACAGAACAGTATCGAGGGAATGACTTTATTGGAAAAGACCAATGTCTCTGGTCTCCCCACATTTATTTCAAGTCATCATTTGTCTCTCGCTAGATATTTGTGTAAAATTTTACAATTCACATTATAGCAGTGATATGACAACTGTGGAAACGATGCAGAAGTGATTTACCAAAAAGTATCTGGATTGAAGAACTTCAACTATTAAAGAGTTTAGACAGACATGCGTTGTTTTTCTGAAAGCAGGGAAAATTGAGATGAGACAGTATTGAGATGTACGAAATGATGAGCAGTATGGATTATGTACAGAGAACGAAACATTTGATGGAGGGATCAATCTCCAAGGAGCCATAGATTTAAGATAAGAGTAAAAAGGTTTGGGTAGCTGCATATAAAAAACGTTATCAGACAACGAGTGGTTGGAATCTGGAACACACTGTCTCTAAGTGTTGGAACGACAGAAATGCTCAGAAAATTCAGAGATATTCACATGTAAATTTGTAATGTTAAAAGCACACAGTGTCAAACGATGAGAAATTGAATGAGGATAATCAAGCAGTTATTTTGTCAAGAGCACGCACAAGTAGCTTGCAAGAGCAGTTCGCTCTGACGTCCACTGGAATAGGGCGTTTCGTATGTTCAGCTGTCATGTGGGATGCAAGGGTTCATTTTCCCGCTAGGGCGGCCCTGACTGTTTCAGGGTTTCAAGGTTTGTGTAAAGATTTGTAGTTCCAGTGAAGTGTTTGCAGATGGTGTGAGGATGTTCGTTAGTGTTGGGAAGTTGGTTTGCAGCAGTTTCCTGCCCTTTCTCGGTGACATCCTCAAGGCTGATGAGACTTTTATGAAGCTCTGCTGTCCTGTAGCGTTTCGAATTGGTCTGATTTCCTTCCCACTGCTTTCAGTTGCTGCTTCTTGTCGTTCATTGCAGGTCCCGGTGTGTTACGTCCAGGTCAACATGCTCTTTGATGGAGTCAATGGATGAGTCTCGCCATTCTAGAAAATCTCTGGCTGCCCACTACTGTCCAATTATTGTTGTGTTGTTCTGGTCGAATTTGTTGACCTCGTCATGTCTGTGCATTGCCACTCTGAACAACTGATTGTGGTGTTTCATGGATCCTCCAGAAATCCTTTGCAACAAAAGATATTCCCGCAAATTCCTTGCAGACAAACAACGTTCGGAGGGCACCCAACACATCAAGCAAAAATGTCTCGGAACGGACAGCCTTTGACTACTCGGATCTATGAGAGAATATAAACCGAAAGCCACATTGAGACAACAACTCACCAGAACAATGGACCCAATACCCATCATGTACAATACAAATATGGTCAAACAATGTTCCACGTAGTGAGAGCAGGGAACATTATACAGGACAGACAATTCACGACACGCCTTCATGAAGATCTACTTGACACTGAACACCACTGCCAGGTGTCCTCAATAGGTTGACTCATTACACTGAGTGTTGCTGATTCTGCGGCTGGAAGCATGTTTTATATGACAGTCTGCAGGAATGGAGACGGTGTTGCTGGAAATGTACAGCAGGTTAGGCAGAATCCAAGAAGCTGGAGAATGGACGTTTCTGGCATGAGCAAGTCATCAGACACATGCCCAAAACATCGATTCTCCTGCTCCTCGGATACTGTCTGACCTGCTGTTTTTTCCAGCACCGCACTCTGAACTCTGATGTCCAGTATCTAAAGTCCTCATTTTCTCCTCCGTTTGCAGCAGTTGTTGGTTCCTTGAGTGAGGGATCAGTTGATATAACCAATGTAAACTTCGATTGCTGATTGAGAAATATAACCAAGCCCGTAGTTGAAAAGAGTGTTTCTGTTGTTTCTCAGGTGCCGTTCCTGGCACGGCCTCTGGCACTGTAATTATTTTGAGTTTCCTGGCTGTTCAATGTGTGCTTCTGTGATCACACAGTTGCCAGTACTCTGGGGAGCGGCTGCAGTTAGCTGCGTTCGCAGCCTCGATGCAATTGATGCGGTTTGGTTCGTTCTTGATTTGTGCAACAGTAGAACATTGATGAATCAATTGATATTGCAAGAAGGCAGACAGGCGTGGAAAATGTCGAGGTTCTGGTGATATTTGCACAGTGTTTAGAGATTACCTAGATTCAGGAGAAAAGAATGTTGAATTCTTCCGAGTCGTGTTGAAGAACTGTCTGGGATACAAGTCACCAGCGGTGTGGTTTACAAGCGCACTCACAGTAACCACAATGCGAAATAAAACATACAAAAAAATGAGGCAGACAGACGAAGGACGACAGTAAACATGGGTGACCTGACTTTCACTCACCAGCTCCCCCAATTCCCACTTCCAGCTCCATTATAAACAAATTTTAGAGAGCCATAAGCATCAAAGTTGTCCATTGGAACGACTCAATTCTTTCCTTTGTTTTCGATTAGGCTATTTGTTTCAGGGTTTTTTACTTTCCTTGAAAACCATCTCTTTCATTGTGAGCATTTGGAAAGGAAGCCATCCTTTTTGTCAGGGAAAGAAGATGATACTAAACATGTTTTTTTCAGGCATGAGATTCCTCTGTCTCACACGTTTCTTCTACTTTCTCTCGATTTTAATAGTGTTCTTTCTTTTGACTCCTCCGACCAAAGTGCATGACCTCATAATACCGACATGAAACTGCATCTCACAAGTTATTCCCCATTCATTCAACCTATCTATATGCTTGTGCGAAATGCCACGTTCTCAACATAATATGTGCTCCCACGAGTGTGAATTGTCAGCACATTTGTGCACATTTCACTCCACCACTTGCTCCGTGCTATTAATAGAGAGATAATTGAAGGCTGAAATATACTGAGTCTTGCCAGACATCTGCTGTAAATACTTCTACATACTTGCTACCCTCTGAACGTGAGAACATCCTCCTCATCTGTTTCTTGGTTGGTAACACCTTCCCCTGAGATTAGAACCTCCAGTCCTGCACTATTCTGGATATAAACGCTTAAAGTAAAGCATAATCTCACTGGCGTCTCCAGGGACAATTGTGAGTGGTCTTTTTTTGACCTCTGGTTGAACAAACTGCCCTGATTAGCACTTTAGTTTTGACAATGACACATCTACTTCAAAGTTACTTCAGTGTCTGTGACTGAAGTGGTGCTGGAAGGCGCTGTAAAAATACAAGAACATCTTTGTTACTCGACCATTGCCGTATTGTTAATCTCTCTGCTCATGGAAATGGATATTTCACATCCACTCTATCTCTGATCAATACAGAACATGTTCCCCTAACTGTTGATTTTAAATGATTTCCTGTTGGATGAGTTATCCCTGCAACTCCAGAAAGCCCGTCTCAACAACTCGACATTTTCTCAGGTCTGCTCAATTGTTGACATGCAGGAAACTTGTGTTCTGAACGAGAAACGGATCTGACTCAAAACGTTAGCTCTGTTTTTCTATCCACAGATAATAACAAACACAAGGTGTATATGTAGGTTTCACTGAGTTTATTTGATACAAGTTATGTTTTCCCTTAAACGTCTTCACTCCTCGTCCTTTGCTCAGTCGCCCTGGTCAGGGGAAGCGGTTCCTCCTGACAATCAACGGTCCATCCACACCACTTCCGCCCACATCATTGTAAACATTCCCAAGAAATCTCCCATTAAACTTCTTTGCTCCAAACAAAACATTCCCAGAGTCAGGGACCTCTCCAGTAAGTGAAATTCATTTATCTCTGGACATAGTGCAAAGCAGAGGGTTGTGAAGAGATTCTTGGAATGTTTTACCAATTGGCAGGTGGCGAAACTGTCAAGAAGCAAAGCAGAAATCCTAGTCTCGAGTTTTCTTGAATCTTTATATATTCCTTGGGAAGCGGATCCAGAGGCGAATGAACGATGAACTGTTCGACTGTGCAGAGACAGGTTAGAAACCTTCCCGTGCTTATGGAGGCCAGTGTTTTGACTCTGATGCTCTCCAGACATGAACTGATCTGTGACATTGAAAAGATTCTCGTTACTGCACGTCAGGACATCAAATCTCATTTCAGCTCCGGGACAATGAGAAAACACGGTCACAGACAAGACACTGAAAGGCTGGAAGAGTCACGGTCCCGGTTGGAGGAGAACTGGTTCCTCGTGTCATGGTTATGTCTTTAGAGGGTGGGAGCAGACTATTCCCATGTCCTCAGAATGAATTTCCAAAGATTTATTTTCGAAAGGTAAAGCCAATTAAGGAGTATTTTCTATGGGGGAGGAGCAGACTAAAGCTTGCATTCGGAGATCATTGACGCCGTTGGCTCATCAGTCGATGTGGCGATGTTAGTCAGTGCTTTCGGCTCTTCACTAACAGGTGCTGTTCTCCCACGACCCAGGAAGCGAGCGACAATCACACCTTTCTTTTTTCATCAGCTGCACAGTTCCGGGGTTTTACCGTGGTCAGGAATATGTTCGTCATGAGGTACGAAGGGAGTAGGTCCCGTTTTAGGAGAGCTGGTTCCCGGTGACATGACTGTGTCGGCAAGGCGTGGGATCAGACTGTTCCTATTTTCCACAACGAATGCCCCAGGATTCATTTTGGAAACGTCAAACAATCGAGGGCAATTGTCATTCTACGAAGGTCAGGCGAATTCTTGAATTCGTTAACAGTCTTCTTTATGAGATCCTTCAAGAGGCTTGCGACAAGAAACTCCCCAGTCTCTGTGGAGCAATGAATTCTCTCGTTCGGCTGTTAACCGATAGGGTGTGCCACACATGGAGCGGTCGCTGTTCTTATCCATTCGAATCCTTTAGTAGGTTCGGGAATATGCTCCCAATCGGAAAACCTATCCAGTGAGGAACGACAAATGTGTTTCTTTATTGTTTCATTGGCTAGTAAAGTGCTGTGGATGCTGGGAATCTCTGACAAAAACAAAAACTGCTCAAGTAACTCGGCAGGAATGGAAGACCCTGTGAGAAAAACAGAGTTCTGAGAAACTCCTGAAGAAGTACGCTACTAAACTGGTTTCAAGTTCTCCCTCCCTGTGGAGCTGAGGGACAGGCAATCATTGTTAGGTTTGTTTGAATTGAATCACCACAGCTTCGACAGGGTAAAATGTCAACATATGTTTGGTCTGTGTAATCAATCTCGATTTTTCAAATTATCATTCATTTAGTAGCAAAGACAGAGATCGTTGTCTCAGTTTCTCTATCTCCAGATGCTGCCAGACATGCTTAGTTTATCTTGCAATCTCTGTCTTTGCTTCTAAATGAATGATAATTTGAAATATCGAGATTGATTACACAGACCAAACATATCTTGACATTTTACCCTGTAGAAGCTGTGGTGATTCAATTCAAACAAACCTAACAATGATGCCTGTCCCTCAGCTCCACAGGGAGGGAGAACTTGAAACCAGTTTAGTAGCGTACTTCTGCAGGTGTGGCCAAGTGATTGAGGCGATGGGCGTTAAATCCACTGTGAGTTCCTCATGCAGTTAAACATTTTGCTGACTGTAATTGAGAGGTGAGAGTGAACTAGAAGGGTGTTTGTTCTCTGCTGTTTTGTTTGAAATTCAAATCGCAGGATGAAGTAAAATGCATATAGCCCAGAAAAGGAAGCTTGGGAAACTGTAACCAACCGCCTGTCATGATGGAAAAGACAGAAACCTCCAAAGCATGAAAGACCCATATAATCTAACACTTACAATCCTGAATTCGTTTGAGCTTTTGAGCAAAGTGCTGCCAAATGAGATAAGTACAGTTCAGGGGATTGTATTGGAATGTGCAGACTTAGTGGGCCAAACGGCATTTTCTGTGCTCGACGCATCCATGGCCAGCTGAGAAAAACTCAGTTTGTGAAGGAACAGGATATTGTTTGCAAAATGCCCCTCGGCGAGGAAGGGGTCGAAGCTACTTTCTGTCAGTCACGGTATTCATTGGAAGATTTTAATTGGTAATAACCGGTACGGTGCCCATTGGTGGAATCAGTCTATACGATAATCAGGACATGAACCCGTGGTGCCTTATTGCCCTGCCGTGAGCAAGCCCTCGCAGCTTACATTCCCTGATTCTGCTTTTGAAATAAAGATCACTTTCTCAATGTGTCTGTATTTGTATCAAAGAGCTCATTGATCTCGGGACTAGACATGAAGAGGAATCTGGAGGTGTGACAGGGACAGAAACAGAACGAGACGAGACGAGATGTGAAAGTGTCTAGAGTTTGCCGTGTGTCAGTAGTTTTAGTGAGGAATGTTTGCTGGGCGCTATCCTGTCAGATCCCAGGATCAAGGTGCCTTGATTTGGTGGGATTTGTGTTACTGAAAGTTGCACATGCGAAGCGTGTGGGACAATTTCAGCTCAGTAATCTCTTCATATCGCAGCTCACAGCAACGGTTCGCATTTTATGAGAAATGGCTTGTATTCCACTTAAAACCGCCTTTCACCAGAGAAACTTGCGGACGTAAAGCGCATGGATTACGTATAATGATGAGGACTTTGTCACTGTCGGGGAATGTGCCGGCGTGTCTGCCTCTGTGTTTGAACATGAGAATACTTTCCTCAAAGGTGTTGCAACCCAGTCAACCGTCAGTACCATTGTTGTGTCATTTAAGCTCACAGAGCGAATCTCATTGACATTTTCCCTGGAAAGTCAGAACACTCAAAGTTATGGGGCAAATGCTGCAAACTGGGACGAGAATAGATGGCCGTCTGATAACCTCGTCTGTACGATGGACTGATGGCCCTTCACTGTCCCGCCCCAACCCCACTCCCGCACGCTTTAAAAACTCGAGGACAGAGAGAGGAATTGACCTGACGAGAAAATCTCTTCACAATCTTCCATCACCTTTTTATTGTTCCTTTTCCGACAAATTTTGCAAATTACTTACGACGCTTTTTATCTTCTCACCTAAATCATTTATATAAATTTTTAAAAATGAATGTGGTCTAAGCATCGATCTTTGTGGGACACCATCGGTAATAGTCCTCCAGTCTGAAAGCTACTTTCCACGGCTATTCCCAGCTTCCTGTTTTTAATCTAATTTAAAATCGAATTGGAAATTTCATCAAACGCTCTGTGATCTCACTTTTTGAATCAGGCAAACATGTGGAACCTTGAAAAAGGTTTTTATTAAAGTTCAAGTGATCAATATCTACCACTTTGTCCGGATCAATCATATTAGTTATGCCCTCGAAAACTCAGTCATGTTTGTGAGATACAACTTCCCTCGCGCAAAAATATTCTGGTTATTCCTATTTATTCCTTGTATCTCCAAATGCATTTAAATCCAATCGTTTAGAATTGCATCCAACAACTTACATAAGACTACCATCGAAAACACAGGTGTATCGTTCCCAGGATTCTCCATGTAACCCTTTCTTCACAAGAGCACAAAATTAGCAACTCCCCATTTTTTGGCGCCTCATTCATAGTAATAGCTTACACAATTATTTCTACGAAAGGCCCAACAGTTTCATTCCCTAACGTGCCACAATGTTCTGGGATACATGGGATCAAATCCCAGAGAAATATCCTTCTTCATATTTTCCAAGTCCTCCAGCACTTGCCCTTTACAATGGAAACGACTTTATAAACATCAATATTTAGTTGTTGGGTTCATTTCGTTCTCCACGAAGTGAACATTATATATCTCTCCATCTGCTGAGGTTAAAAACAAAAGTGAGTTCTTTCAACTTAAAGTGGTCCTATTTCGTCTCTAGTTCTTAATGTACTTGTGGAATCTCTTTAGATTATATCCTTAACTTTACGTGCTAAGGTGATCTGACATTCCCGTTTGACCTTTATGATGTCCTCTTTAAGAATGCCAATCCCCTCCTTATATCATTTAACAGATTCAATTGAAATCATATGTTTATATGGAAATTGTGACCGTTTTTAAAAAAAGAAATTCATATGACAAAAGCCTTAATCCTTGCGATCAACCTTGTCCGAATAGAATACCTGCAATGTGGAAACAGGCCATTCCGCCCAGGAAGATTCCTTTAATCCTGAAACGGACATCACACCCAAAGTCACACCTCTACCCAATTCCTGTAACTCTGCATTCCACATGGCCAAAGAAGGTCACCGACACATCTTTCGTCTGGGGAGGAAATCCAGGCAGAAACGGAGAGGATGTGGAAACTCCAAACACACCGTCGTCTAAAGTAGAAGTTACCGATTATTGAGCAGTTCGTCATACTGCACCTCGCCAAAAGCCTTTTGGAAATTCCAGCTGGTCACCTCTACAGGGTCGACTTCGTCTTACTTGCTCATTATCTCCTCACAGATGTCTAATATATTTTTCAGAAATTACTTTCCCCTGAGAACCTGTGCTGATGCTTCAAATACTCGGTAAACCCATCCTTCCAATGACATTTGAAAATGAATTTAATACAAAGCTGATTTATTTGACTTTTATCCAGAATATCAAAACTTTGCTTACTGATCTGAATATGATGAACAACAAGGTTAAATCGCAGTTGAGCGGGGTCGATGAGTGAGTGAATGCTTTCCCTTAGTGGGATCCCTCTTTTGTCTCAGCAGGGTCGATGAGTGAGCTAACTGTGTTTCTCACAAGGAGCAATTAAATGCTTTCTGCCCACTGCAAACTTGCTGGTGTACTGAGAGTTGAGATGAACGCTTGAGCCTATTCCTAGAATAACTACATTTGAAACGTCTCCCACATTGTGAAATTGTCGAAGGGACATCAGTTCTACAGAGACTGTTAAGCACATCCCACGGACTATACATTTGATAGGTCACTCTTCAATGTGAAGACATTAATGATAAACTGCCACCTGGAACTTTGAGAGTGAATAATGTCTTTCCACAGTGTGAACACGTTGATGACATGTTCGTCTCCAGGAACTTGTGCAGCACTTCCTGCAGTCAGGACATTTAGAAAGCCACGTTAATATTGTGAGAAAGGTGATGAGCCATCCGGTCACTCGGACTGTTACAGCAGGTCCCATCGATTTGGAAAAGAAGATGTCTCTCCTCCCGGGTGACCACATAGATCAGACGGCACGTCTCCAGAATTCTTAAAAGGTCTCTCATTAATGTGAGCATATTTCTCAGAGATGAAGCACACAGAGGTTTGATAACATTTTCCAAAATCTGGCGAGATGAAAGGTTTCTAATTAATATGAGCGTTGTGCTGGACGTTTTAAAACATTTTCGGCAGTCCAGACTTTGAAATGGTTTCTCCTCATTTTGAACGAGCAGGTGCTGCAGCAGGTCAGAGACAGAGTGAATCCCTTTCCACACTCTTTGCAGGTGAATCGCTTTTTCCTGGAATCTTTGCCTCCATGGGAATTCAGCTCAAAAAAGGAAATGAATACGCACATTTCCATAGACTTTCCTTAGTATGACTGCATTTGTGGTTTGTGAGCTCTGATAATGGGTAGAACCATCGTCCACGCACACAATAAGAGAATGATTTCTCTCTCACTGTAACCAGAGGGTTTTTTTTTTTCCTTTCATGTTCTCACTCTGATCAAGTTCTACTTGTGATAAAATGTGCGACTTTATCAGATCACGGTGGAGAGATTGGTTTGTAAATCTTCCCCTTCGAATATCCTGTAAAATTGATGTTATCCAAAAATGAGAGTGTGAAAGCAACTTTCACAATACTTTGGATACTTTCTAAGATATGGTCTGAGGTTGAGGGATTTTCGACACTTAGAATGTGATCAAAATTTCGTCAGAATCTTTCATGCACACAGCATCCACCACAGAGAACAAATAGATCTGCAGGTGGATATAAACACGATCACCTCCCTGTTCCTTCCAGGTCAAACGCTGTCCTGCCTTGTCTGACCTGCAGTTCTGTTGGAGCAGACATTTCTTAGAATTGCATCATGGCAAAGCTGCGGCCTCTGTCTTCAGTCCCGAAATCAAAATCCACTGACTCCCTCCTGAGTCGAAAGTGTGCTGCTGGAAAAGCACAGCAGGGCAGGCAGCATTCAATGAGTAGGAGAATCGGGCAAGAGCCATCATCAGGAAATAAGCTTGTAAACCGAGGGGGTAGAGACAAATTGGAGTGGATGGGGCTGGGACAAAGTAGCTGAGAGTGTGATAGGCGGATGGAGGTGGATGTCGTGGTGATTGCTCGCAGAGCAGTGTGGAGCGGATAGGTGGGAAGGAAGATTGATACATAGCACAGTTCATGAGAGCGATGGAAGCCCAGGACCTGCATGAACTGGGCTGATTGGGAGGGAGAGTTGAAGTGTTCGGCCACGGGTAAGTGATGTTGTTTGTTAAGGGTGTCCCGGGGGTGTTTTCTGAAGCGAACTGTTAATATGTATCCTGTTTCCGCAATATAGGTAGACTGCATCAGGAGCAATGGATACATTCAATGACATGTGTGGAAGTGCAGGTAAAATTCTAATGGATGTGGAAGGCTCCTTTGGGGCCTGCGACAGAGTGGAGGTGTGGGTGGATGTTTTGTAAATCCCGTGTTGGAATGAGAATGGGGCGGGAGGGGAGGGTGGTTTGGCGAGGGGCGTTCACTTGACAAGGGAGTCGTAGAGAGAATGATCTTTATAGAAAGCGGATAGGGGTGGGGAGGTAAACACATCTTAGCTGGTGGGGTTCATTTTCAGGTGGTGGAAATGTCAGAGAATGACATGATGTCTGCGGAGGTTGCTGGAATTTAAAGTGATGAATAAGGGAGCTCTGTCCTTGTTGGAGGGATGGGTTTTGAGAGTGGAGTTGCGGCAAATGGATGAGATGTGCTAGAAAGCATCATTGACCATGTGCGAGGAGAATATGCCTCGCCACTGACTCAATCTTCTCCCTCGCAACTGTCTGAGTCTGAACGAGTCACGTCATAACCATAGTGACATCCTTCACCGTGTTTTGTGCTTTCAACCGCATATCACCATCGTCACCATGTCAGCCTACTGACACCTCATTAACATCATTAACTCTTCCACGTCTCCGCTCTTCTGCAGCTCAAACTCTCATCCATTCATTTGGATTAAACGGTGCTAACACACTTCCATCCGTCCTCTCAAATTCCCCCTCTGCTCTGGCCTAACTCCCTCTGCCTATATTCAAGGGTGTACTTGCGTTATGTTCCGTGTTTCATTGTTCCTTACCTGAATCATATTTTTACCACTGCACATTTTCCCAACTTGCACTGCTGCCTTCGCAGCTTTATCTTTACACACGGGCTCCCACATGCTGGAAGGGCAGGGATTGCGGGTTATTCATCCAAAGATGGAGTCCTGTGATATTTCAACAACTCTGCTGCGCGTGGGAGTATTAATAAAAAGGGCTGTTCACCCATTAACGGGCAGCTAAATACCAACTTTTTTATCATTTCTGCAAATCTCTTGACTGTCTTCGCTCTGTCTATCACTGTCATGTCCTCCAGCCCACTCAAGAGTAATTAGTATTGTTCAATAAATGCCAACCCAGCCAGTGAACACGACACCCAAGATTTTGTTTTAAAACGCACTCTCAGATACCTGCATAGCCTGGAATTCCAATCTCCGGAGTATGTTCGATTTGAACTGTTCCCCGTTTGGTAACTCAACTTCATCAACCAAGGTCATAAATTGTGAAATCTCTTCACGACGTAAATCGCACAATGCTATTGGAAACGAATTAGTCAACTACGGAAGAAGAAAAAACTGTAATCTTTGTTGAAATGAAGGGCAATTAATTGCTATCAAAACTACATCGTGCCTTTCACATAATGGAAACTTCAAAGCTGTTCCTCTGGAGGGAGTTTAAACGAATTTTGAGCCCAGTCACATTATGAAATATTGGGAAGCTGACAAAGTGTTATATCAAACAAGTGATCAAAGAAATGGGTTTCAAGTTGTGTTTTAAAACAGAAAACGAAGCTTGCATCACGAACCTCGGACGACGGAATTTGCTGTGCTAGAGTTCATCATTTTCTGTTAGTCAGAAAAAATGCTTTCCTTGCCGGTGGCTACATAGCTCAGAGGTCTTATCAACCGTTGGTCGTGTATTCGAATCTCGCTTGGGCCTTGCTGAATTTGTTTACAACTGTTACAACAAACATTCACAGAAGCATTTTCCGTGCAGCTTTGAATTATTTCTGAGGGAACATCGTGAAGTGATTTTCCCCACGGGCCAGGCCTCATCTGCTTGACTTTCGAAATCCCCCTCTGTGTTTCTACTTCGAGGAACACAAGGACGACAAGCGTCTGATGCCAAGAATGCTCTCGTTTAGCCGGAAGAACAACGTGATACAGTCGAAACAGTAAAGTAACGGTGAAATAGTGATGGAGGAAAACATACAGCGAAGTGGCTGAATGCTTCCATTCCTTATTTAGAGGCAGGAATCTGCTGGAATCCAAATGAAACAGGTAGGAGGCTGGAAGAGCACGGCTAGCCAGGCTACCTCAACAGGTGGAGAATTCAACGATTAGCATGTCCCAATTATTCATGACTGTGCCAGTCCTCGAAGGACAGTCGCCTGCCTGTTTACCCCTTTGCTTATGTAAACAGAATCGGGTTTTAAAGCCCGAAGTGAAGAAAGAAGAGGCAAACAGTTCAATTCCTCATTTTCTGAATGTTGGCCTCTCCTAAGGCCTTTGTCATTCTCACAAGATGTGTCTGTATATTTCCCTCTTTGGTTAAAAATGCGGTTCAGTTCTCCCGCAGCTCATGATCAAATTTAATGGTATCTGACTTCAGTCTCATTCGCTTCCTCACTTGAGATTAAACCTTTGCAGGGAACGTCTCTTTAAGATGAACACTTCAGAAGTCAGGCTGCGGGCTAATGGAAGCTGGAAATGAGAATGGATGGATGTTTGATGGACTGGCGTTGACATAATGCATTATTCTGTGCTTTAAAAGCTCGGTGTCACGAATAGTATTTTAGAAGAAACGCCTCATCGCAGGAAATAAAAACTATGCTGTTCAGAGAAGATGCAATTGTACCCGTCGTCCTAAATTTCAGCGCGTGGTTACAATTCAGCTCTATCACCGCTGTGGTTTGGTTTCATTGCCTGGTCAGGGAATCAGGAATATTGCTCCTGATAAGGATAACAACAAAAGCGTAGCACCTTTGACAGGAAACGCATTTTACACGCTTCCGCATGTGCCTTGAAATATTGCTGCAGGGCTGCAAGATGGCTCACTGGTTAGCACTGCTGCCTCACAGAGCCTGAGACCTGGCATGAATCCAAATGGGTCGACTGTCAATAAGGTGCCTTATTCAGGAACAAATGAAGAGTAATAGGGTAAGGAATTGTTCTGTGGGGGTTAATACCTGGAGGATCGGTGTGAATTTGTTGCAACAAATGGCCAGTTTCTTAACTGTCGGCATTCTATGATACCTTACTGTTTTGTTTTAGCACGTGTTCAGAGAGGGGAGAAAAGTGAAGAAAAACATCATTTCCCAGTCAGTTGTTGATCCATTCTGTGACAACCAACCGATTGACCTGTGACTGAACTAGCTCCCATCTTCCCTATACTGATAATGACAGTATACACGATTCGAGCGGGTTTTCATGTGTTGCATCAGAACAGCATTCTTTCTCAAGATGGACTTCCTGGGATATAAAAGAGATGATAAAAGACATGGATGCCGATGACTGGAATCAAAAGGCGTTTGAAAGAATGGACAGCGTCGACTGAGAAACAAAAAAGAATGGAAAGGAAGCCAACGACGTACTGGGGCATAAAGCCATTAGAAAAGACAATGCGGGGTTTCATGGGATGGTGGAACAGATGAATAGATCATGTGGTGTGAAACCAGGTAAAACTGAGTTGCGTCCATATGGAAGTTTCCCTGATGATGTGAACTTTCTGAGAGTAAACAGGAGGGAAAATCCTTCATTCAGATGGATCTATAACTAAACTTTCGAACTTCAAAACCAGCGATGAATGATAAGGAAACGTTTGGAGCACTTTTTTTAATTCTACAGTAATTGAAATCGAAAATGATTATTTTTCAGGAAAAATGTGTCAGAAGTTGATTCTAAAGTATTTGTAAAAGTGCGTGCAGAAACATGAGTGAATTTCACCAAGTCTGGTCGGCCGTATCGGGTAAGCGTTAGGTGCACAATTTCTAATTGCTTAACGTTAATTGCAAATATACCACATATCAACTCCAACTGAGTATGACTAAGAGTAGAAAGTGCTGGTTGTGAAGAAAGGTTTAGCAGCTTGTTCTACGTGAAATTCATAAATTGTAAAAGAACTGTTTCTGTTAGCTCAGCATTAAAGGGAAGTCGGTAAGCTCAGTCCGCTGCATAATTGGTTTATGATATAAAGTGATGCCAACAGTGTGGGATTAATTGTCCCAATGTCTCAGCTTACCATCAGAATCCCGATCTCCCTACTCACCTAACCCTTTATACGATGGCGAAAATCAAAGTGAAATTATACTATAGTGAGTGGGAACTGGCCTACCGATGGAATGCACCATTTTTTTCATCTATTGCCTTGGACATTTGGCTGCAATCACAGAGAAGGCAGTGAGACCACTTGCTGCTCTCCCATCTCCCCCAAAACTTCCAGTGAGAAGACTCGAAAAATGTTCCTGTTTGAATCCTATAATCTTTAAAGCAGTACTTCAAACATCTTTATCATTTCGGTTCCAGTTTTGCCGACCACATTGGCCAAGGAGATAAATCTAATAATTTTTGGATTGTTTTATGGCCTGTGCGAGGTTGCAACAAAATAAGTAACATGAACCAAACAAACGTCCTTTCCAGAATTTAACACAGCACAGGATCAGCGATATTAGAAACGTCAACATCTTCAAACGTCACCTCTGTATCTCTATTGAGAGATGGATATTCACTCAGGTAGTATTTCTGCTGGTTGTAAGTAACTGAGGTATTTCCTAAGGACAGAACACTCCACAAAATCATTTTTTAAAAAACAAATGCCATTTCAATCAACATCCTTTTGCAACTTTTATATATGTGCCCACGCATACATGCAAGTGCACACAAATTTTTATATACATGTATATATGTTTGCAATATTAGGAATGGATTGCCAGACCATTGAAATTTCTTTCTGTGGAATGTGAGAGGTAAGGGTCTTCAATAATGTCCCAGATATACACATCTGCGGGAAGTGCACCCAACTCCTTCTCCTCGGCAACTGCGTTTGGGAACTGTAGCTTGATGTCAGATCATTTGGAGTCTGAGTGGAATTGAGCGAAGTTATATGGAGGCAGTAACACTTCGGGTAGAAGAAATAGATAGATGGGATACAGTTGGGAACCGAAACGCTAACAGGCAGACAGTGCAGGCATCTGCTGTGGTCGTGGCCCTCAGTAACATGTATACCATATTTGTTATTTTTGGGTGGGATGACTTCCGAGGGGAAAGCCATTGGGTATAGGTGTTTGGGACAGAGTTTGCCCTTTTTCTCAGAAGGGTCAGGAAGAGAGGAGGAGATCATTTGTTAATGGGACTCCATATCGATGGGAACAGATTGAGATTCTGTGAATATCGGGCAGACTCATGATTGGTGTGTTGTCTCCCAGCTACCAGGGTTTGTGATATCTCACATCGTGTTTTCAGAATCCTTAAGGGAGAGGGTGGGCAACCCCAAGTCATTGTCCACATATGCACCAACATCGGTAATAAAAGTGATGTGAATGTATGGCAGAATTTCAGGGATCGAGGGTGACATCTTAAATCTAGAACAAACAGAGTTGTTCTCTCTGATTTGTTGCCCATTCTACGTCGTAGTGAGGTGAAGTGTAGGGGGAGAGCATTTGAAAATGTTGTTGGAAGGATGGTGCGGGAGGGAGAGATTCCGATACCTGGATAGTTGGGGCTCATACTGGAGTCGATGAACCTTTACAAACAGGATGGTCTTCACCTGAACTAGAACAGTAACAATACCCCGAGGGGATCATTTGCCAAAGCTCTTCATGAGAGTTTGAATGAATTCAGCCGCGAAGTGGGAAGCTGAATTGTACCTCCAGTTTGCAGGTGGTTGTGAGTGGTTTTGTCATAAATAGCGTTTCAGGTTTACAAGAGTGTACTGCCAAGGATGAAGGTGGGTTGAAGTGTGTTTGCTTCAACGCCAGAAGCATCTGGGATAAGGGAGGTGTCATGGGTTGTTACCTGGGACTTCGATGTTTTGGCCATTTCAGAGACATGAACGGAGGACTGAAGAGAATGGTTGTTCCTGGTAGCACAGTTTCGATTTTTCAGTCAGAACAGGAGGGTCGTTTCAGAGGGGGAGATGTGGCATTATTCGTCAAGCACAGTAATATGGTAGCAAAAAGGATATTGGTGAGGACGCGACTGAATCTGCTGAGGTCGAATGTACTGAGATTAGAAGCAGTAATGGAGTGATCACCACAAAAATGTTCTAGATTTATGGAGGAAAAGATTGCAAAGATGATTCTGGATAGGAACAAAAGTGACAGGGTAGTTGTTATGGGTAGCTTTAACTTTCCAAATATTGATTGGAAATGTTATCGGTTCAGCACCTCGGATTGGTCAGTTTTTGTCCAATGTGTGCAGGAGAGTTTCCTGACGCAGCATGTAGACAGGCCAACAAGACGCAAAGCTACATTGGATTTGCTTATGTGTAATGAAATCAGAAAGCTGTTCTCTTTGGAGGTATGTGAGCACTTTGTTGATAGTGACCACAATTCGGTTCTGTTTATTTAGTGATGGATAGGCATAGGTATTTATTGCAGATATGAAGTATCGCGTGGAGAAAGGCCATTATGATGCGATTAGGCAAGAGTTAAGATGCACCGCCTGTGGAAAGTAACTTCAAGGATTGTGCACACCTGAAATATGGAGCTTGTTCAGGGAAAAGCTACTGCATGTCCTTGGTAAGTATGTATGCGTCATGCAGGAAATATGAGGTCGACACAGGGAGCTGGGCTTACTGAAGAAGTTGAATCTCTTGAGAAGAAGGAGAAGGAGGCGTATGTAAACATGAGATATGAAGGCTGAGGTAGGACGCTTGGAAATTAAAAGCTAACCAGGAAGGGCCTAAAGAGAGAGCTACTTCGAGCGAAAAGGAGGCAGGAGAGGTCTTTGTCTGGCAGGAACAATCCTGAAGCTTTCAATTGATAGTTCAAGAATAAAAGAATGTCTAGCATATGATTATGGGCTGTCAAGAACAGAAGTACAAAGTTGTCAGCGGAGTTCAATGATAGCAGAGACGCTGAATGTATTTTTTTTATCATATCAAAAATGAAAAAGACAATGTTGTCGAAGAGAGTATTGCGATGCAACCTATTAGAATAAACGAAATTGACATTTATAAAGAGGAGTTTTTAGCAATTCATGAAAGTCAAAAATAGGTTTGTCCCCTGGACTTGATGGGATGTATCCGAGGATTCTCTGCGAATCGTGGGAGGAGATTGCAGAACTTTTGACTATAAGCTTTATTTCGTCAGTGTTTATGTCATTTGTGCTAGAAGACCCGAGTTTAGCAAATATTGTCCCCTTCTTCAGGAAGTGGAGTAGGGAGAATGCTGGTAATTATAGAACAGTGATCCTTAGCTTTCTTGCAGCTAACTTTTTGGAACAGATTATGAGAGACAGGATTTATGATCATCGACAAAGGAAGAAGTTGATTCGGGATAGTGAGTGCGATTTTATGAATAGCAGGTTGTGCCTCACAAACCTTAGTGAGGTCTTTGAGAAGGTGAGCAAACAGGTGGATGAGAGTAAAGTGGTTGATGTGGTGGTTATGGTTTTCAGTAACGCACTGTCGGCTGTTGCATGAAATACAGAGTCATGGGATTGAGGATGGTTTAGCAGTTTGGATCAGAAATTGGCTCGCTGAAAGAAGAAAGAGTGTGGCAGTTCATAGGAAATGATAATCCTGGAGTTCAGTAACTGATGGTGTACTACAAGGTTCCATTTTGTGTCTGCTGTTGTTAGTCATTTTTATAAATGACCTGGATTAGGGCATGGAATGATGTATTCATAAGTTTGCAGATGACATTAAGATTAACGATGTTGTCAATAGTGCCAATATCTGCTCACGGTCACAGAGGGACATGGACAATCTGCCGAGCTGACCTCAGAAGTGGCAAATGGATTTTAATGTGGAAAAGTGTGAGATAATTTACTTCGGAAGGAGCAACAAGAATAAAGATTTCTTGACTAATTGTAATATTCTTGGAAGTGTGGACGTGCAGAGCGATCTCAGTGCCCATGTATATAAAATTCGGAAAGTTACCACCCACGTAGACAGGTTCGTTTGCAAGGAGTACGGTGTGTTAGTTTTTCTTGGGAGAGTGATTCAGTTTCAGAGTGAAATTATCACTTTGTAGCTCCAGAAATTAACTGGGGTGGCCGCACTCGTAGAGTTGCGTGCATTTCTGGTCTCCACATTATACGATGGATGTGAAAGCATTGGAAAGGGTGCAGAGGACATTTTCTAAAATGTTGCCTTCTATGGGCAGATGGTCTTACGAGGAAAGGTTGAGGGACTTGAGGCGGTTTTTGATAGCGATAAGAAGTTTGAGGGGAGAATTTAGAGAGACATAGAAGATAATCAGAGGTTGCCATAAGGTGGACAGTGAAGGCATTTTTCTTCAAATGGTAATTTTGGCACAAGGGCACATCGATGTAAATTGAGGGTGATAGTTACCGAGGTAGGTTCCTTTATCAGTGAGTAGTAAGGGTGCTGAACGCCTTGCCTTCAACACTCGTAGACTCAACAACTTTCAGGGCAATGAAATGGTCATTGTATAAACTTGCGGATTATGATGGTAAAATACAAGTCAGATTGGTATCACAGGTCGATGCAACGTTAGGGCCAAAATGAACATGATTGCGGTGTAATATTCGGTGTTTGAACTGTTCTTCAGCTTGAAGTTGCAATCATCTCTGGTCACTATCAGTAAAACCAACCCCTGGCGAGAACCAAATGTGCAACTTTGGCACCTTACACAATTCCAGTCTGTCGCGCAATTACATCAAACTGACGAATTGCACCACCGGAGCTGCCGTGTCCTGATGACCAATGGATATTGACCTTACCACTGGGCCCCTCAAACCAATTACTCCTTTTTTACTGAAGATCTGAAATGAAACACAGCGCAGAGGGGGTTATACTGATGATGGATCATCGATTATGGAGCATCTGGTTCAGGAAAATGAATAGTAAAATGTGGTGAAAATAGGCATAATTGAATTCTGTGTTCGTTTACCGTGGCTTCCTGCATTGATCACAGGCAATGTTATGTCGCTACTGTGCTGGGATTTTCCTTCTATCGGTATCAATTCATCAGAGAATTCGATTCACCTTTACTTCACCAGCATCCTTTGGAATGTTCATACGGCACAATGACCCACACTGTACACAACGTCAACAATCTTCTACATCACTACATCCAAGGGCATGTGGCATGGTTTTTTTTTATAAATAGTGAAAAATTAATCATGTTATGCAAGGGCAAATTGAATTTTAGTTTAATTAGTAAAGTCGCAAGAATCCAGAGTAAGTTTCAAAATGTCAGAAATTCACGTTCATTACCTTGGCCAGAATTCTAGCCGAGCAAGAGGGAAATCTGTCCTTCAATTCCCAGCATCCATGCAATCGTTTGCTCCATGTGTCCACTTGGAAACCGATATGAAGGGATGTTCAGCCTGACAGAGAACTTGTGAGAATCCTCCACTATCTGACCTAAAGCTGAAACAGGAGCTATCTATTCCAGATTGGAGGTGAGACAGAAAATATTACTTGGTGTAGATTCACATTATTCTCATTGTGGTTGTTTAAAAACCTGGGCCAGAAAAGACTCAAGCAGAAAGGAGCAGAAGGAGGCCATTCTTAACACCGCTCCTGCCCCGCCACACCATTCTGTACCATCATAGCTCACACAGTACTTTATGTCTTTTTCCAGCGTATCAATATCATCGTTTTGCCAAGTGGCTAACACATATTTATCGATCTCTACCATAAATAGACATCGAAGTTATTCATCGCTGTGAGGAAAATGTTGCATTTCGAGACAGTTGGGTTTCTGCATGAATGTTATAGGTTTTGCAGATGAGCAGCCGAGTCTGGTCTGAACACCTTTTAAACCATAAACTAAAACTCGACTCTGATGAGATTTGCATCCACAACTTTTGAATGGCAGTCTTAAGAAAGACTTAGAAATTCAACGCGCTTTCCAAAGCACCACAGAGTCGCGGCCTCACCCAGGTTTCACGACAATAGTTTGCCGTAGAACCATTTCGTTTGGGACACCCATCTCACGTCTGTCTGACCTCGTCACACTTTCCAGTATCTGGTCCTTATCCACGTGTGCTCTGGATCTTTAAGTGTTCGGCTACATACCGCTGAAATGTCCTCATCACACGTAGCATTACCACACGTTCAAATAAGAAATTCCAGATGAACAGCACACTATGGGTGAAAGTGTTCTCCCTAAATCTCCTCTCAACCGCTTTTCTCCTGCTTTTCATCTATGTCACTGGTTATTATTCCTTCCCAAAAAGCCTTATTCCTGTCATACATATCTATCCTCTTCATAATATGTGCATGTTAATCAGTTTCTCACTCAGCCTTCTCTGTGCTTATTTACACAGTCCCAGCTTAGCTCATCTACCTTCACAATGGGAATGGTCCAGCCTTTGGCATTATTTTCATTTCCTGTGAACTTCTCCTCCTGCAATCAGACGGTTCCTGCAGTCTTGCGATTACATCGGAAAAAGAAATGCTCTTTGAAGAAATGCCAAAATGTCTGAACAAATTCAGCAGCTCTTGTCCATCTATGATGAGAAAGGACAGTGAACGATTGGAGTCCAATGATTCGTGTTCGGAACTGATGGGATGTATGGGTGGGTGAAAAATGTGGAAGAGGGCGGACAGGATCCAAAATGATTGAACTCGATGTTGGGTCCTGAAATCTGCATGGTCTTTCAGTAGAAAATGAGTTGCCTGATCATCCAGCTTGCGCTGTGCCTTGAAGAAGAACTGCAGCAGACCAGAGACTGGTATGATGGCTTGGGTACACAATGCAATCTTAAAGTGGCAGGACACTGGAAGACTGGGGTAATTTTTGTTGATTCTGGACAGAACTAAAGTGATCTCAGCTTTGTCACCGACTCTGTTTTCCTCTCTCCATTGTAGAGATATCACATTCTCAGCAGGAACTACAGTTTTGTGGATTGAATGAAGTGCACACAAATCACTGGAAGATGTGTCTGGAAGTTTCCACAGTGAGGAGAGACATCAGAAACCAGCAGGAAATGTATGTCACAACATAGAACGTTACAGTGGAGTACAGGCACTTCGGCCCTCGATGTTGCACCGACCTGTGAAAATAATGTGATGTCCATTGTAATGGAAAATTAACATTTCTTTTGAAACCAATAAAAGCACAGGGAAACAAAAAAAGTAAGGGCCTGACTTTGCAGAGGGCAAGTGTTGCAGACAGAAAGAAAATCTATGTATATTTAAACCGAACTGATAGCAGACTTACAAGGCCAGCAAACTACCATATCAACAGCCAAGGAATTAGAAAAAAACAACTCCATATCTGGAAAGGAACTCGAATGTTTCAGGCCACTGACCTTGAAGTGTTGATAAGAAGAAGCGAATTGTACTTTAAAGGGAATATGCAAAAGCTATCAGGCGCCCATTACATGAGGCGTCTTGCCAATGTATTACCTGGGACACGGAAAACCTGAATTTGATGGAACTCCACGCGCTACATGCTGAAAACTTTCTGGTCCAAGAGAAGGAAAAACGGAAATTAAAGATGGAACAGCAAATATTTAAAGCTCAGTTTACTATGATGCAAATGGTCGCCCAGCCGCTGGAAGGAGGTGCTGCGTGAAAAGAAGGGCTGGCAGAGGTAAATCTGGCGGGTGCTTTGTTTGCAGAGCATTGGATCACTGAGTGAGGCAGCGCACGCCCAGAGAGCCTTAATCTGCCCTGGAGGCTGGGCAGCAGGGTGACTAATGGAGGAAGGCTGAGGTGGTGGGCAGGCCCAAAGTTACAGGTAAACCTCTTTGCTTTATGTTTGGCAATGAATACTCGCTTATGCTCATCTCTACTACTAACCTTATGGGCACTGAAACATGTCCCACCTCTATACTGAGCACTGAGTTTGCGAAGCATGAACTATATTTTCAGGACAACGATGATGCATATAAGTCAATGCTTACATCTATGTGATATGTGGAAGGTGCACCTCTTACTTTTTTGGAAGATACAAGGGCAACATATTCAGTTCATAAATCAAGGCAGTTCAGAGAGTCGACGCAAATAAAGATGAACGGAAGCTTCCTGAACTTAATGGGCGCATCAGGAGTCGTGGCACGTGAGAGATTTACCTCACCCCTACTGTGCAAAACCAGTAATGGGGAAACATTCCAATTCTCATTTCTGTTATCGGAATTCTGTACTTTAAATCTGATGTCTCGGGATCTCATAGTGAGACTGGGGTCCGATTTGCGCAGTAGCCCGACAGGCTTGCAGGTAATACAAAAAGAAGATTTAACAGTGCAGGCTGGAAAATACGAATCACGACCCCTGATGCATGTCAGAGAGCGATAGTTTCCGTGAGCGATTCACTCACCCAGGAAGCAAGTAGTCATGTTAATCCCATTAACACCGATTTCCTTGCTGGAGATATGCTGCACTGCACAGCACTCATACACCGCGATGGTCCTGACAAATCATAAGAGAAGGATTGGTTCAGGAGATTGGTTAAACCAGATCAGTTGTTATTGTGCGAATTTTATTGGAATGATCACAGATGTGCTGTCACTTTCAACTTTTTTAAGTATCTGTGACGGTAAGTAGACCCTTTTTTTTCATGTGGAAGGCTCTTTTCCTCACGGATCATTGGCGAAGGCATCCAGCGACAGGTGTCAGAATTTGGGACCATGGGTACGACAGGCACAAAAAAACGCAAGGTTGTATCTTCAGGATCGGTGTGGGTATCTGATTCAATGCAGTTATAAGGACGTATAGGAAGAAACAAAATTGGCTAACTCAGGCAGACAGGGCAGTCCAGGTAATGCCCGGCAGGAGTGTCGTCTGGCGTTTACCTATGGTAGATGTCTCGGACCCAAGATTAAGAAGGGTCCCAACTGATTTCAGGGCAAAAGGCAAACACGATGTGGGGATCAAACGAATCCTTAAGAATAACCCCGAAGTCTGAGTATAGTCCTGGCAAAGCAAAAGAGCCTTTAAAGCCCGAGGGTGTGCAAGGAATTACTCCAGTCTTTGAATCTCTCTTACAGGCTGGAGTGATTATCCCCCGTGAATAGTCACTGGTGAGAACACCCATTTTTATCGTTCAAACAGGCAAACATTCCAGGTGAATCGGGGGAATCGAGAGGTTTGTTCATGACCTGCAGGTTATCAAGAACGCTGTTGTTCCGCACACCCCAAATGTTCCCAACCCCTATATTATATTGGCTCAAATTCCCCTGGATGTAAATGGCTGTCTATTGTGGATTTAGCAAATGCCTTGTTTTGTGTACCGTTACACGCCGACAGTCAATTCTGGTTCACTTTTCCATTCAAAGGCAAATGGTACAATTTCACGTGACATTTTCAAGATTACTGTGAGTCCCCACCATAATTAACGAGGCTCTCCACAGGAGACTGGAGACTCTTGTTTTAACCGGGGCGGGGGGTGAGGGGGGATGTCAGCGCTTCTGCAGTATGTAAACGAATGCTTAATCGCAGCATCAACAGAGAAACAATGTGAGAAACGTAGGCTTGCGATGCTCTGCCATCTAGTCTCGTAAAACTACAACTTGTGGAACAACGGTTGAAGTTCTTAGGTCACTTAATATCTGAACAAGGAAAGGCCATTGGTCAAGACAGAGTTCAAGCAAACCAGTAAAATTCAAATCCTCACATGAAGAAACAATTGTTCTCCTTTTTGGTCATGTGATCGTACTTAGAATGTTTAACCCACATTACGCAAACCTTTAGGCGCCTAAAAGTGTCATAGTTCATGGTTCAGGTTTGCAGAGCTCGAGTCCATTGCAGTGACCCCTGAGGCCTAGAGTGCCTTTGTTGAATTGAAATGGCACTCCAAACTACACCGACGCTGGGATTCCAAATCCAAACAAGCCTTTTGTACCAACAGTGGATGAGAAGCGTGCCTGCATGACATTTGTGCTGATGCAGAATTGTGTGTAGAAAATTGAGGCCAGTAGCTTATTTTTCACCACAACTTCGATCCCGTAACGGCAGGATTGCATAAATGCCTCTGTGTCGTGCCTGCATTTCAAAAAGGCTGTTGTAGCTTCCAGGGACATAGTCAGCTTTGTTGAATTAAACCGACTGGTCCCACATGCAGTATCCTTACTGCTTTCTGAGCAAAACACAGCACACATGTCGGCTGCACGTTGGCTCACATACAATGCTATGCTATTGGAGAAGCCGAACCTGACAATAAAGCGATGTAACGTCCTTAATGCTGCTTGACTTCTCCCCACAGAAGGAGACGGAGACCCACATGACTGTGTCGCTGTAATTAATGACATTTGAACCCCGAGAGCAGACGTGTAGGATTCACCAATTTAGAATCTGGATATGGGGTTTTATTGTGGATAGGTCAGCATTCAGAAGCAAAGAGATAGGCCAGTGTCTGTTATGTTGTAGCAACTACCCACGAGGTAGTCAAAGCGGGATCACTTCCTTCTCATCTGTAAGCGCAAGCAGCAGAGCTGATTGCCTTGATTGAGGCATGTAAATTGGCCGAAGGAAGAACAGTGAATATTTACATCGACAACAGATATGCATTCGGGGTTGTACATAATATTGGATCCCTGTGGAAAAACAAGGGCTTCTTGACCTCCACTGGAAAGCCAATCACATAATATGGCCTGATCTCTGACCTCCTGAAAGCAGTCCGATTGCCTAAATCAATCACTGTATGTAAATGTGAAGCCCACAGGAAAAAATATGATTCAAGTTCTCAAGGCAATGAAAATGTAGACTGAGCGGCAAGGACAGCAGCCAATCAGCCGCCAAGTGATGAGTTTGACATGTGTATGTCACATATTTGTAATCCAAAGCAGACTTATGGGAGTTACAGTCTCAGGCCACATCGAAGGAGAAGCGTGAATGGATAAGGGCAGTGTGCAGAATGGGGGAATGGGTGTGGTGTGGCCCCAGTGGGAAACCCTGTCTACCACGATCTTTATTCCCTTTCTATGCCAAAGTAACACACGGTAAGGACCATGTGCCAAAAGTGGGGATGTACGACAATATTTCAGCATGCTGGTACAGAAAGGAATTTACTCATTACTCATAAAAATAAGGTGAATAATGTGTTATTTGTGACACTAATAATGTGGGGAGGTGAATACAAATGAATCAGGCAGAACACCCCCAATCCCAACTAACACCCAGGGAAGGGAAAAGGCATTGTCTGGTAATAGTTGATGTTTTCCCATGGGGTGGAAGTGCTCCCATGTCTAAACAGGATGCCAGTGCAGTAGTCAAGGCTTTGCTAACTGAAATAATTCCGAGATGGGGCATCCCTGAAAGGCTAAGCAGCGACATTGGAAAGCCATTTATAAATATTTCCCTACAGCAGATCAGTGATTACTTGGGAATAAAGGTGAGGCAACATTGTACTTACCACCGAGCGAGCGGTGGGGCCGTGGAAAGAGAGAAAACTATCCTTAAAAATAAATTGGCAAAATGTTGTGAAGAACTAGAGGTGACATGGACAAAGGCATTTCCAATTGTGCTAATATATATGAAGGAGAGGAAGAGGAAATATTAGGACGTTTGAGATTTTGTTTGGAAGGTGGCCTAATGCAGGAATTGGCCAAGAACGATTGTAAAACAGATAACAGACCACTGTGAGGACGAGATATTATGTTACGGTATAAATCTCACCACGCTTCTGTCTCAAATACAGAATCAAAAGAAGGGCAGCACTACCCCAATCAGCAGAAGGGAAGATGCACAATCTAGAACCTGAAGCCTGGATAGTGGTGAAAGACTTCAGGAGCAAAAGCATGAAGGCGAAGAGCTGGTTGGGACCGTTCCAAGGGCTCCCTACAACACAGACAGCTGTTAAGATCGCCGAAAGAGCCACGTTGATACACGCCAGCTGTTGCAAGCGTGTAGTTGACCTTGAGGAAACATCGGACAACACCGGATCCAAATAAGTGTAAGTAATGATTAGAAGACTCATAGAAATATGGGGCTGCATGGCACGACGAGTCGTGAAGGCAGGGGTGTCTGGGATACAACAGCAGACGGTAATCTTAACCAAGGATGTTAAGTTGACCTTTACATGCCACCCATGCCCGTTTGGTAACCAGGACGACTATAAACAAGGCAATAAATATTTACACAGAGATCCTTTTGTACCCAGTTACTGGCACTGAGTAGTATCCATCACGGCGACAGGTACGCCTGACACGGGATATCGGTTTCTTGTTATGAAAGAAGGAGGTGCCATGGCAAGGGTAATAATAACCAAGATTCAGAAGAGCGATGAGGAAGCCTGGTGGTGTGGAATAGATAGACCCTTCTCCGATATCTATAGACAGGTGAATATAGTGGTACAGCCTCGCACCCACCCCACCCGAGATGCAGTGCAGAAGGTCCTCCAAGAAATAGTAGCTCCTGGACTCGAAAAGATGAATGTCCAATGACCCGCACTGCAGATGGGAGGAAAGGCCTTTTCCAAGCTGATAGAAATGGAAGAAATAAATAAACTGAATGTGCAGCTAAAATGGTCACAAATGGAAAAAATAACAGTGGATTCATTGAGAAAACATACAGCGCCATATTTCACTTTCCGTGGAAGTCAACTGTTAAGGACTCAGTGGTCTCACTGCTGTCGCAATGGGGGATTTCCTCTGACCGTTTATGTTGTTGACAACCTTCCCAAAGCGGGGAATTTGTATGGAACTGGCAATTCGTCCAGTATTGTCACAAACAGGATTCAGACTAGCATAAAACAAAGAAGTGTGAATCATAGAAATCTGAATCAACAACAGGAATTGACAGAGAAACTCTGCAGGCCTGACAGCATCTGTGGAGACAAAGAGATTTAATGTTTCATATCACAGATTCAGGCTACTTATGCTTTTTATTGTTTTATTGCCTGGGTGTTTGTCAATTTCACTTCGCAAAACAGCATACTTACCAGAATCTCTCATTAGCTGACAGACGTCATCTGTAAAAATGCAACATTCCTTTATCGGCTGTAATGCTGTTGCTGTTGCCCTGAGTTGGTGAAAGGCTGGCCTACATTACCTTTTTCTTCTCCTTTATGTCGATGAGCAGCCATGGTGAATGGAGAATTTCTGTTTGTGTCCCTTTGTCTCTCTGCACCATCTCTCTCTCTTCTACATTCTCCCACTCTCTGTCTGTCAACATCCCTCATTTTTCATTTCTACTCTTGGAAAAGTGTTAAAATCGGAGGCTGTTCCGTGGCTTTCTCCGACCCCCGGCCAGAGTGTGTAGAACTGGGCTCACAGTCTCCAAATAATGTCTGTGTTACTTTGGTCTGAGATCACGTGACATTTGTTCAATCAAAACGTTATGAGGTTTTACAATTCTAAATAGTATTCATAATAGACCAGAAAAAAAGCAGTTTCACTCCAATTATAGGATTTCTATGATGCCATTGCCGTTTGCCGAAAATAAATGAATGGTGACAGCAAACAATGAGAGCCATTATCTCATTGGATGCGTTATTACTACAACATTGTCCTGCAAGTCTCCAGTGTCTCCTGCGTCTGTTCATTATTCCCAAAAAAATTGAAAAGACGGATGGAGAATAATAGTAGAAGAGATAGGCAAATTCTTGTCGAACAGAGTAAAAAGAACTCTGCGTTGAATTAGGAGGATAGAACATAGACTAATGGGTCCACATCAGGTGGTAGGGCTTGGTAACACTAAATAATAACGGTCTGAGCTCAAACACAAGAAGCATGGTGAGCCGTCACTTTCGCGATGTTGGATAAACAATACGGCTTTTACAAGAAGTTTAAACAATGAACTTTCAATGTACAGAACATTTGACAGCATTTGACACTATTAACGTCTGGTTATTACGATATGCTTTAACTGACGACACCACAGACACGGTTCTTCAAATCAATAAGGGCATTTAATGAGGTATTTGATCACAGTTAATCGGACTACCTTTCTGTAATAAAGCTGCTCGATGAGAATTTATATCAACGTCCGCTTGTGCAGGAAAGAAGTTCACAGTTGGTGACTGTCCACTGAAAATGTACGGGAAGAGGCAATCTCTTCTTGCTTTGATTTCAAACTGATGCTTTCACCTCTTTAACCTGACAGGATAAACAGTATGCGTTCATCCTCTCGGGGACGATTTACAACCTGAATGTGCGCAGAGGGAAACTCATACCAAGAGACCAGGGTAATTGTGGTGAATTTACCAGGAGTGGTGTGTGAGTTGGTGTTAACAGTGGGCAGTAAGGGCTAAACCATGAGCACTGACATTGATCCTTGTACCAACAGCTCCTCACTCACTTTCTGCATCATTCATCTCAGTCATCATTGACTTTCAGTTTATCCTACTTTCCCTTCGAAACTTTACTTTTGTTCCCGACCACTTTCGGATGTCCACTTGGAAACTGCAGTTTTTTTCAAACGAAATTCTGGAGAATGCACGTCACTCTTTGGGATAGATTTCACTGCCCAACCATAATTACTCAAGAGATTGAGATGGTAAGTTACGTTACTTCGTCCTCGAAGTGCTCAACACAGTGATACAGCCATGATGTCGATAGGGAGGGAGTTCCAAGAATTAGACATAGCGACATTGAATGAACAACGAGATAGTTTCAGTTCAGAAAGGCGAGATCCTTAGAGGGGATTTGCAGTGACAATTTATTCGTGTATGTGCTGCCATGGCTGCCAGAGGATGTGGTGGAGGCTCGTACAATTGCAACATTTAAGAGGCATTTGAAATTGTATATGAGTAGGAAGGGTTTGGAGGGATATGGGCCGTGTGCTGGCAAGAGGGACCAAATTGGGTTGGGATTTCCTGTCAGCATGGACAGGTTTGAACGAAGGGTCTGTTTCCCTGCAGTACATCTCTATGACTCTATGATTCCAGTTGTTTGCAATCAATCACTGGATTCCTTCTGGCAGAACCGGGTCTGTGCTCGCTGTTGAAGCAGAAAATGGTTTTCATTCAGAGTAGCCACAAGAAGAGAAATAAATCTTCATTTCCTGACTTGGAATTTTATCCAAGCCTGGGCGATTCAAACCCAGACTCTGAAGCAGGGACTCCACTGAAGTTGACAATAACCCTTTCGACCTAACCTGTACAAACTCTTGTGCCTATCGTTCTTTGTCCCCACATTTTGAAGCACCGGTCCTTGCCGTGGGTGGTGAAGGAGCTAACTACTGCCTCGCAGAAAAACCGTGGGGTCAGAGACCCGATCGATCTGTCATGCAGCGGGGATTGCATTGCTCAGAACAGACGTGTTTGCTGTGTGGGTCTGAAATTGAGCTCGATCACACACAGATACGGTGTAACAGCTGCCAGCAGATGTGGAGACGGTTGGGACCGTTTCATTCGCACTCTGGGAAAAAGACTGGATCCTAAAATCAGGGGAGATAAGTGTCACAGATAGACGGCTGAAAATTGGTTTGGGAACGATATGAGTCATGACCGAATGTCGGGCAGACCAGATGGGCTGAAAGCTCTAACTGTCCTCCGATGCCTTCTGGTCTCCGACCGTCCAGTATCTAAGGAAATAGAAACAGAGTTAATCGTGCATTTCGAAGTCCTCCTCTCATAACTCGTCGAGGTGAGAGATGGAACAGTTCTGCTATTAAATTTTGAGACTGGCAGAATGTTTGGAGTCGGAGTAATAAAAGAGAAACTGAGTATAAAGTTGAGAGTCAGGAGATATTCAATAAAATAGGTAGACATGGAATAATAAGTGACACTGGTCTTGAAGACTTAACTCGGTTTTCCATTCCAAGATTCTACCAGACCTGCTGAGATTTTTCTGCAATGTCTTTTGTTGGTACTGAAACAGAAGGGAAAAGTCTGATCCTGGACCAATCAGCTATGTCTGCTCTGAGGACGTTTGAATTCTCTATTCGAACAAATCACTTCTGACCCACACGGCAACCTCACTATCCTGCATCAACCCCACCCCTGTTACTGACAATAAGCTGTTCATTACGTAAAAACATGTGGGTACACAACAGCATCATTGACCGTGCGAATTGGGAAAATTTCAGGGAGAGTTCCATTCGGTTTCCATCTGGGCATTCTCATTCAGTTAATTGTATTGCAGCACCATTTGACATGCAGCTGTCACTGTCATCTGGCCATTCACATTCGACGTCTCTGGACACTTTGGTTGGGGCACGTTTGGAATGGAACCTCACGTTTTGGAAGGGACATCGTTTATAGCATATTCGGCTGAACTGATAACCTTGTCTCTTGCACCTGCAGTACAGTGGAGACAGTTTTCACTCAGAAACCAAGAGATGATCAAAACGGAGGAAAACATATGTCAAGAAAACCTGCCTCAGCGAGCGAATTCGCTCTTGCAACATTAAAGGAGAGGGGCAAACCTATTAACAAACAACAGCGCCCTGCGTGGGTCTCGACCCACACCATTGAGATAAAAGGTTTCAAGCTCTACCGACTGAGCGTACCAGGACAGGATTGGTGTTGGTTAATTTATCATTTCATACTGAGTTTAATTCAGCTGACATGGCAATTTTCAAAAATCTCGTTCACTCCTCCCCATTGCAAATAAAATTATCCAAGTCTTTCAATTCTCAGATTTATTCCTTCAGACCATTACAATCCATTTAGGCCTTGCCCCGGGATTTTCGATTCTCTGTTAATATTTTCATATTTTTACCCTGATCCTTAGGTCACCGAAGTGATTCCCAAACACTCTGGCAGACTGCAAATCAATCGGGAAAATACCTTGGGAAACCAAATCATTTCTGATTAGAGTGTAGGGAATCCCATCTGCTGAAGATACAGAGTCCTCACAATCAACACTTTCTTTGTTCTACCTGCCTACAAAGTTTACCACTTCTAATATTCGAGAAAGGAATTCTGATCATAAAATGTTTTAAAAGCAGGAGCAATCTTCTGAAGACATTTCCAATTTGAATTAGAATTTTTTACCCTTTCACACATTTTTAACCTTTCACCCGTTCCTGAGGAAGAAGTTTCCATGAGCTGTGTCACGGGGTGGGCAGGAAGCCGCTGATTGAAACTGCAGGGGCCCCTTTCTGTTGGCAGCAGGGGCTTGTAGAGAGTGGGGTCACATTTTGCTGCACGTGACCGTCTCACTCAGTGCGGACTCAGGGTCAATCATGGATGAGTTCTCGTGGTTGTATTGTCAGCACATGGTCGCTCTCAATACTTCATGTGAAATATTTCAGGCTCTGTGCTCTTTTTGGGCTAGGACAACCAACATTTCAGCCAAATGCTCTAACCATTTCAGACACAGCAACTGGCAGCAAAATTGTGTGTGTACACATCCAAACGCACAGTGATCGAGAGGATGTGGAGAGCAGTAGTTCTCATTATTTTAAGAATCAGTTGCTCATATTCCCGTGTTTATCGCAGAGAGGGTGAGAGACCCGAGGAGTAACAAACACACCCATAAAGCAATATCAGGACCTGTGTAGCTCCGTCATAAAAAGCTGCCTGCAGTTGTTCTATTGCAAAGTTGGGTTTCAAACCCACGACGCAATAGAGACTGGATCCTAAACGCAGCACATTAAACCTCTCTGGATTAATGGTGCTGGAAGAGCACAGCAGTTCAGGCAGCATCCGACGAGCAGTAAACTCGACGTTTCAGGCAAAAGCCCTTCATCAGGAATACAGGGTTTCGCCCGAAACGTCGATTTTACTGCTCCTCGGATGCTGCCTGTACTGCTGCGCTCTTCAGCACCACTAATCCTGAATCTGGTCTCCAGCATCTGCATTTGTTGCTTTTACCTACATTAAACCACTCGGCGACGTTCCCTGACGATAACTAAGCGCCAAACCTGTCAAGACTAATGTTTCAGCATCGTTTCACTTCAGGCAATTTCCCCTGACATTTTCTATATATACCTTAGCATAATTTAAAAAAAAATTTACAACGACTTGAAAGGTTTGCACGGTGTGGACATTATTGAGACGCTGAATATTCTTCGACAGTTTTCCCCGGAGCTTCAGGCCTGGGGGATGTTCTTGGAAAAGTTTACAAAATCATGAGGTAGACGAACAGAGAACATAGTCAATCTACATTTTTTCAGAAGTCACATGAATGTACAGTGAGATAGCATAGGTTTAATGTGAGAGCCGTACAATTTGAAAGGGACGTGAGCGACACTTGTTTTTAATACAGACATTTTTGTGCGTGTGGAATAAATTGCCCCATTTAGTGGCAGAGTTTGGTGCACTCACAACACTTCAAAGGCATCTAAATGGGTATGCAGACAGGAATTATTCGGAGAGATAAGGGACAAATATTGGCAAACATGTTTACATTAGTTACGGTCATCTGTTCAACAGGTGCAAGGTGGATAGGAAGGTTTGCTTCCGTGCTCGGCAATTCTGTGACACTCCAGTACCTGACAACAGATCGAATAGACCATTTGCAAAAACGCATGCTGTGTGTTACTAAGTCAGCGTGTTTGAATTTTATTTTTTTCTTGAGGGGTAATGTTTTGAAATGACACAGAGAGGAATGTTTTCCAGACATTTACAGACAATGACCAATCTCCTTGATACATTCCCAAGTTCTCCATCAAATAATTTCGTTGACTAAAAAAAACCTCACAAATCGTGTTATCCCCTTAACTCTCCAGTGAATCCAAAAACTGACAGCTCTTAACGTGGACCAGGTGCAAAACTCAAAAGGCAGAGTCATTATCAGACAGGCAAACTGATTACTTCTGTCTGTGGGGCAGTGCGAGACGTGTATGTCAAGAACTGCTCACACAAATAACACCGAAGCAATTCCAAACGGAGCTTCCCGACATTCTGGAGATTTAGTGCATTGCCAAGTAACAGAAAGTGCTCAAGTAACATTAAACAAAACAGAAAAATGTACCATGCAAAGTGAATATGACCAATTACATTCTCGATTAAATTAGGTCAACAATGCGCTGGTGCCTCCATCTGATCGAGCGAGCCAATCTCCAGCCTCCCTCACCAGGACAGTAATGAAGGAAATGTGAGAAAAATATAACAAAGTTTCACGTTGCGATTGCCCACCTTTTAGCCACAACAACAAAAAACGAGGGAGCAGATTCAGTGCAGAATCTGGCTTCACAACAGCGGTGAAACAACGACGTCCACTCACTTTCAGGGAAAACTGTGAACAACTCACATTGTCCAGAATATGAATACACAGCGCAGGCTGTTTAGTTCCCGTATTCTACTGCTGCCCCGACATTCATACGATAATGTACCTTTCAAAGAGAGCGTTTGTAGCTGTGGAATGACAGTGGCAGCTGTTTCCCCTCACTCTTACTGCCGCCCTTGGTCGTGTAGGGGCTGCAATTCTCATCTTACACGCGGTAGTTGAGTGTGCAATTCTCTGTTGTGGAAAAGCGGAGTGTTTTGGAGCAGAAAGATGTGAAGTTCGGATGCTTCTGGAGTTCTTGCTGAAAAGTTCGGTGACGCTAGGAAGATGGTTTGCAGACTTTTCGTCCCTTTCTGGGTGACATTCTCAGCGCTGCAGAGGTTCCTGTGAAGCGCTGCTCTCATCGTTTGGTACGAATGCATTTGGTTTCATTCCTGCTGCTGCCGTTTGTTGGGATTGCAGATTGGGTCCAACGGATGGAATCCATGGATGAGTGCCCTGCTTCCATGAATTGTCTGCCTGTCTTCTGCTTGCCCTGTCCTATTATTGTTGTGCTATTCTAGCCGAATGTGTGGCCCCTGCCGTTTGTACGTATTGCTACTAGGGACTGCTGGACTTACGCCCACACAAAGTCTTTGCCAAGAACCAATATCCACCCACCTTCATTCGCAAATGCATGGCATACAAAGTTTGCAACGTGGATTTGGTATGAGGTAATTTTTAAATCATGCTTCCCTGTGTTAAAAACAAATTCTGGAAAACGATATCCAGATTCCTCCGAACACTCGGACATATAACAGCACAGAAACCGAGGGACTCACTCGGACAACAACTCACGAGAAAACAAGGCCGAATATCCCATCATGTGCAGTTCAAACGTGGTTGACGAGATTCCACGCATGGACTGCACGAAACACGACATAGGAGAAAGAGGCTGACAACTAGAGAGCTGCATTCATAATTTCATCTGGACTGTAAAAACGCCTTGGACAGCTGTTCCTTGCAGTTATGCACAGAATATTGAATGTCTCTGATTCCAGGGCTTGGAATTCGGATGATATGACAGTCTGCAGCACTGGTTACTTCCTTGTGTGAGGTAACTCCTGATGGAACACATGTCACACTCTATTGCTCATTGAGAAATACATCCAAAATAGGAGCTTAGAGCAGCATTTCTGTTGTCCTTCTAGTGCTGTCCTTGACATGCCCTGTGGCACTGCACTTATTCTGTGTTTCCTGAGGGTTCGGCACATGGTTCCACGATCGTTTTATAGGCAGAAATCTGCATTTTCGCTTCAATAACGGGTGTATGAAGCGTAGGTCCACCATTCTCTATTCCATTTTTCTCTTCTTATGCACAACTGCAATACAGTAAAAATCAATTGATATTGAAAGATGATATACAGAGGCCTGTGAAATACCGAAGTTTTAATGACATTTATGCAATAGTTAGAGAATTACCTTGATTCAGGAAATAAGGATGTAAAGTCTGTTTGGCTGGAGTTGAGGAACAGTGAGGAATGGACTCACAAGCATGTGTAGTTTACAAGCCCACGCGCAGTAACCACAAAGCGAAATAAATCGTACAAGGGGAAAAATGCGTGTGAGTGACAAAAATGGCAGTAGTCATGCGTGATCTTAACTTCCCATCTAAAACTCTCGGTTCTATTGTAAAAACGTTTGGAGAACCAAAACCAAAACAAATCCCACATGTCCCATAAAACATCACGAGGGATATCTTGGTAATTGATTCATACCTTTGCTGTCATTTGTAAGGTGCGAGACACCAATGTAAAAGAAGAAAAGCACAAAGTTAGGACAAGATATTTGCAGCAAAATTGATTCAACATTATTTATTGAAAGGAAAATCACACTTGACAATTTGCTAGACATCTTTGCGAACATGACCAGCAGAGGTAATCAAGGGAGCTATTGATCTGAGTATTCTTGGCCATGAAACAAACAAAGGTTAGTGACATATTCATTTCTCTTTTTAGCGAAGGAAATGGTCTTTCCTGATGGTTCCAATGAAGGAGATGGTTCCCAATAAAAGACAGAGATTAAGTCGCTTGTAGATACACTTCAATGTGATACGATTCACTTTCAGCCCCTAATTACCCCAGAGATGGAGGGGGTGAGTTACTTTTCTTCACTCTTCAACTCGACAGCATGGAGGTACAGACATGAATCCGCTAGATTTGGAGTCCTTGAATTGGGAACCAGCGACACTGAAGGAACTAGGCAAAAGTGAGGACTGCAGATGCTGGAAACCTGATTTTAGATCAGAAAATTTTGGAAAAGCACAGCAGCATCCGAGGAGCAGGAAAGTCGATGTTTCTGTTGCCAGTCTTTCTGCGTTCCGCAAACAATTTTCGTTTTTGGCTCAGATTTCCAGCAACTGCAGCTATTCATATTATGTTAACATTCATAATGTTTTGGACAAAACCAATGACCTATAGAATCGGAAAATCGGCAGAAGTACTGGTACACCGACATGTTAGCTGAACAATACCAGCATTCCATGAGCCGGAATACGATCCGGGCCACGGTTCTGAGAGTATGGAATCCTCACAAGTAAATAACAAGACAAGGCGATAGATGCTGTCGTATTTGGTGTAAATAAAACACCCTTTATGAACATTTTCCTTGCAGATTATTTTCAACATGTCTTCGTAGATTTACAAAGTGGGAAAAGGCACATTCCACCTGTGTGCATCGCGGCTAATCAGAGAGCCAATCATTCCAGTCGCAGTTTCCAACTTTGGCCCAAAGTCTCGTGTGTTCTAATGTTCCCAGTGCAAATGTCAATGACTTTATCCTGTGTTCTTAAATGGCACAATAATGGGGCAGATGAGTGACCTTTGCACAGCGACTTGTAACTCTTTTTTTCTAATTCATTGACTGCTGATATAATAGATAATTGGCCTTGAGAGTCAGCTGTAAATTAGGTTGAACTTTCTCAGCTTGACATTGAACTGATCCTAAAAAATAACTCATCACCTGCAGGGAAATGTATTGCATTGCTTCTTGTTTTGCTTAATTTCAGCCCCCCCACCCCGCCCGCCTCCCAAACATCCAAATTTCACGATAGTTCGACAAATGTTTGGAAACTGATTCGTGTTGGAAGTTGATGGCTTTTTGTGTCTCGACATATAATTTATTCAATTAGACATCTTGAAATTACTTCTGATTCTTCACGGTTAAAAATTTACTTTTAATTGAATGCAAAGCTCAAGCTCCACGTAATCCAAATTCTGCAAAGCAATTAATGACTTTTGAAAGAGTCAACGCTGTGAACAGGATTCGAACCTGCGCAGTGAAACCCCATTGGATTTCAAATCCAACGCCTTAACCTCTCGGCCATCACAGCTGCATCTTCATTGCGAATTTTCATAGTAAAAGAACTGAATTCATGAAATACGTAATTTGTTTGAGAACAAATTGTCAAGACCCAAAGATGTCGCTGAATCCTTTGCAGAGACCCAGACAAACGTTACCTTAGCAGATTGACAGGCTTTCACCGAAAACTAGATCCTGACACAGCTGAAGTTGTCGGAATGATTCTTCATTGAATTATAGAGTCACGGATGTACACCACACGAAGAGAGGATTATTGTATCACTGCGTCCGATCGATTTTGACTCAATTGCTCGTCATCTGGTGCCAAAGTAGATATGCTGTTGTGTTTTAATATTCATCGAAATATGGTATTAGAAAGATTGATGCTAAGTCCATTAACACTAGCTACATTCGTTAAAAAAAATCGGAATTAGAAAGAATGCAGATCCAATTTACAGAAAGGGATCCAGAAACTAATCCGTCAGTTCTGACATCAGGTAATGAACTTGTGAGCACAAGAGAGGAAGATTGACCGAAGATTTGGAACTTGAAATCGTCTTGATGGAATTATTTGCAAAGTTTTTGCGATTGTTCCAGAGTCATCAAGTCCTTGAACAATACAACATGGAAAGTGGCCCTTCTTTCCAACTTGACCATGGTGGACAGTTATCCTAAATTAATAGGTCCCATTTGCCAACATTTGGCCCACAACCCTCTAAACCTTGTTACTCATATATCCATCCAGATGCCATTAAATGTTACAGTTGTACCAGTCTCCAAGAATTTCTCTGGCAGCTCATTCTGGACACGACTGAAAAAGTTGCCCCTGACGTCCCTTTTAAATCCTTACCAACTAATTTTAAAACAATGTTTTCGAAATTTTGACTTCCTCACCAGCAGGAAAACACCTTGGCGAGTCAACCTATCCATGTCCCTCATGATTTAATAAATAGCAACGATTTGACTTTATCACACTTGTCAGGAGGGAAATGTGTGGAGATTATTATCGAAGGTTTGAAGTAGAAAGTCTGATGTACAGATTTTTGGAATTGCATCTTGGAGAAGTGTTTAATATGTCAATGAAGTCTAGTAGCAGTTGTAGAAGTCTGTTGTGAAAGCTGCAGAAGGATTTCAGAGCAGGAGAACAAAGCATTATTTCCAATGTATTGTGGCTCAGTTCGACCGCACTTGGACTACAGTGTGAGGAATTATGAGCAATTTAGGAAAGATACTAATGCCATATGAGGAATACCACGAATGGCGATTAGCCTTGATATCATGGATGAACATTAGTCCTGTGAATTGAAATTGGGCAAATCCGGTCTTTTTTAACAGTTTGAAAACAAGAGAGGTAATCTCATTTAGAGTTGCAAAATATTTGAAGAGATAAACCGGGTGGTGCAATTAAATTTTGTTCCCTCATTGGTGAATCGAGAAGCAGGAGAGGACAATTTTAGAATGAAGCATTGTGAATTTTGACCAGGATGAGAACTATTGATTTTTGTCTTAGCCTTGAGAAGTCTCGCTATTCAGCACGACATTGAGCCTTGGATATTTGGTCTTTGTATGCATCACTATCAGCCTGACCCGCCGACACTTCCTGCATCACTCTAGATCTGACCCCTCACACTTACCGCCTTAATATCAGTGTGAACCCCTCAAACTTACTGCATCACTATCCATCAGGCGTCCTCACATTTACTGCGCCACTTTCACTTCGAGACCCTCATTTTGACTGCGTCACTATCAGCCTGACTGCCAAACACTTACTTTGTCACTATCAGTCACGCCCTTAAACTTCCCATGTTACTATTACCCTGACTCCTGACACTTACTGTGTCACTATCAGCCTGAATCCATCACACTTATTATGTAAGTACCAGACTGACGTCTCACACTTACCGTGTCACTGCAACACTGCTTCCTCAAACTTACTATGTCACTATCACCTTGACCCTCTCACATTTACTGCGCCACAATCACACTGACCACCTCACACCTACTGCTTCACTATGAGCTTCAACACTCACACTGACAGCGTCACTAACAGCCTGACTGCGTTGGTATCTCTCTGATCCCCTCAGAATTACTGCATCACAATCATTCTGACCCCCTCATACTTAATGCGTCACTATCCCTCTTGCACCCTCATACTTCGTGCATCACTCACACCCTGACACATGTGCATCGACTGCATCCCTATCAGCCAAACCCCACTCACTAACATCGTCACTCTCTCTCTAACCTGCTCACACTTAATGCATCACCATCACCTTGACATTCTCTCACTTAGTGCATCAATATCAGCCTGACCCCCTCACGCTTACTGCATCACTACCAGCCTGATCCCTTCAAATGTACTGTGTCACTATCAGACTGACCCACTCATACTTACAGCATCACTATCACCTTGACCCCGCAAACTTAGTGCGTCCAGATCACACTAAACCTTTCGCTCTCCTTGCATCACATTCAGCCAGACCTTGCACACGATCACTCTGACCTCCTCATTCTTGCTGCATCACTATAACTCTATCCCACTCACGCCGTGTGTATCACTATTACCCTGACAACTCATGCTCACTGCACCACTATTTTCCTGACTCCAATATCATTATCAGCCTGACCTCTTACACTTACTGTGTCACTCTCAACCTGTCCCCCCACATTTCCTGTGTCACTCTCAAACTGACACCCTCAAAGTGTCTGCGTCACTGTCACCCCGAACACGTCACACTTACTGCATGGGTGTCTACCTGAAACCTCACGCTTATTGCATCACTATCATCCTGAGCGGCTCACACTTACTGCGTCACTAGCACACCAACACTCTTTCCATTACTGCGTCACTATTGGCCTGACACCTCACACGTACTGCATCATTATTAGCCTGACCCGCTCACACGTTTTGCGTCACCACTACCCTGACCCCCCTCACAATTGCTGTGTCGCTATTAGCCTAAGCCCCTCACTATCATGCTGATCAAGCTCATAATTACAGCATCACTATCAACCTGAACCCCTAACACTTTTTCTGTCATTATCACCCTGACCCTCTCACATGTAATGGGTCACTGTCACACTGAGACACTCACATTTTCTGCGTCGTTATCAGCCGGACCCGCCGGCACACAGCATCACTATCAATCTAACCCCTCACACTTGCATGCCTCAATATCAGCGTGAACCCCTCACACTTACTGCATCACTGTCCATCTGCCATCCTCACACTTACTGCACCAGTTTCACCTTGACATCCTCATTTTTACTGCGTCACTATCAGCCTGACAGCCACACACATATTGCGTCACTATCAGTGACGCCCTCGCACTTCCTATGTTAATATCACCCTCACTTCTAAAACCTACTGCGTCACTATCAGCCTGACTCCATTACACTTTTTGTGTCAGTACCAGACTGACGCCTCACGCTTACCATGTTACTAAAACTCTGCCCCATCACACTGACTGCGTCACTATCAGCCTGAACCCTCAGACGTATTGCGTTAATATCACCCTGACCCACTCACACTTTTTGTATCAGTTTCAGTCTGACGCCTCACACTTACTGTATAAATAAAACTCTCCCCCCTCACAATGACTGTGTCATTCTCAGCCTGACCCCTTCATACTTACTGTGTCAATATCAGTCTGACCCCTCAGACTTACTGTGTCACTCTCACTCTGATCCTCTCTCATTTACTTTGTCACTCTCACCCTGACCTCCTCACATTTATTGTGTCACTATCACCCTGACCCACTCACACAGTCTTTGCCATTTTATTGCGTCCCCATCAGCCTAACCGCCACACACTTATTGCGTCACTTTCAATCACGCCCTCACGCTTCACATGTTACTATCACCCTGAATCCTTACACTTATTGTGTCATTATCAGGCTGACCCCTCACACTTACAGTGTCACTATCCGCCTGACTCCATCACATTTATTGTGTCAGTATCAGACTGACGCCTCACAATTATCTTGTCACTAAAACACTGCCCGGTCGCATTGACTGTGTCACTATCAGCCTGACCATCTCACACTTACTGCAACACTATCGCAATGCCCCTCTCTCACTTACGACATCATTTACACCCTGACAAACCCACACTTGCTGTGGTACTATCACACTGAGGGCCGTACACTTAGTGTCACTGTCATCCTGACCCCTTACACTTACTGCGTCACTATCACACTGGTATCTCAAACCCACTGTGTCACTATCATCCTGAGCCACTTACACCTATTGCGTCACTATCACTTTGACCCCAACACACTAACTGTATCAATATCAGCCTGACCATTTCACACATACTGTGCCAGTACCAGGCTAACTCCCTCACATATACTGCGTCACTATCAGGCTGACCCACTCATGCTCACTGCATCACTATCACCCTGACTCCCCACTCTTACTGCGTCAAGAGCATTGTGCCCCCATACACTTACAGCGTAACTATCATCCTGACAACGTCACTTACTGCGTCAAGATCAGCCTGATGCCCTCAAACTTAATGCGTCACTTTCAGCTTCAACACTCACATTTACGTCGTCACTTCTAGCACAACCCCTGCACACTTACTACATCCCTAACTGCCTTACCCCCTCGCATTTACTTCATCACTATCAGCCTGAGACACTCACACTCACACTTGCATCTACATCACTGTCACCCTGACCCCTTGCCCATACTGCATCACTATGAGTCTGGCCCCTCAAATGTTCTGCGTCACTAACACACTGACATCTCACACTCCCTGCGTCAGTACCACCCTGACCCCTCACAATTACTGCATCACTACAACCTGACCTCCTGAAAGCATCTGCGTCACTGTCACCCTGACCCCATCACATTGCCATGTCACCATCACAATAACAGTCTGCTTCACTGTCATCCTGACACCTCACACTCACTGGACCACCACCATCCTCCCCAAAGGACTAGCCACACTACCATACATCAGGAGCATTTCTGAACTGACAGCCAGACTACTGCGACCACTAGGACTCATAACAGCACACAAACCAACAGCCGCGCTCAAACAACAACTCACCAGAACAAAGGACCCGATACCCAACTTGAGCAAATCTAATGTAGTGTACAAAATCCCATCAAGGACTGCAGAAAACACTACATCAGACAAACAGGAAGACAGTTAACGATCCGTATACACGAACACCAACTAGCCACGAAACGACACAACCAGCTATCCTTAGTAGCCACACACACAGACGACAAGCAACATGAATTCGCCTGGAACAACACTACCATTATAGGGCAAGCCAAACAGAGAATAGCCACGGAATTCCTAGGGCATGGCACTCATCCACAGACTCTATCAACAAACACATCGACCTGGACCCAATATACCGGCCACTACAGCGGACAGCTCGAACTGACAACCGGAAGCGGCAGAGACAGGCCACTATAAATGCCAGAGGAAACAGCACAGAAGCGCTTCACAGGAGGCTCCCAAGCACTGAGGATGTCACCTAGACAGGGGACGAAACGTTTGCAAGACAAATTCCCAGCTCGGCGAACAGAACCACAACTCCCTCTGTGTTATGTGTGGAAGGTACACCAGTTACCTTTTTGGTAGATACATGGCCAGCATATTCACTCCTCAAATCAAGACAGTTCAGAGAGTTGACGCCAATAAAGATGAGTGGAATGTTCCTGAACTCAATGGAGGCATCAGGCATCGTGATATGAGAGAGTTTTACCGCACCCATATTGTGTGAAATCAGTAATGTGCATCCATTCTAATTCTCAATTTTGTTAGCGGAATTCTGTTCTTTACATTTGATGGCTTAGAATCTCATGGAGAGACTTGGTTGCATTTGCTCAGTACTCAGACGGGCTTGCAGGTAATTCAAAGGGAAGATTCAAAAGTGTAAACTGTAACATACAACCCACCACTCTTGGTGTATGTCTATGAGTGGCTATTAAGCCAGAGAGCAATGAGTTCAATAAGCAATTCACTCGCCCTGGAAGCAGGTAACCATGTTAATCCTATTAACACCGCTTTTTCTTGCGGGAATATGCTGCACTGCACAGCACACATACACCACGATATCCCTGAGGAACCATAAGAGAAGTATTGGTTCAGGAGATTGGTTAAACCAAGTCAGTTGTTATTGTGCGAATTTTATTGAAGGGATGGCAGATGTGCAGTCAGTGTGAACTTATGTAAAGTACCTGCGATGGCATGTAAGCTCTATATTTTTGATGTGGAAGGCTATGCTCCTCGCGTGTCACTGGCGAAGGTGTCCAGTGACTGGTGGCAGGATTTGGGGCCATGGGGACTAAAGGCATAAAGAACGAAATGTTGGGTGTTCTGGTACGATGTGGGTCTGTGGTTCAATGCAGATGTGTCGACATATAGGAAGAAATTAATTTGTCTAACTCAGGAAATAGAACAGTCGTGGTAACCCCCTCTAGCCCTGAAGAGCCTAGAAGGCTGGCCTGGCGTTTCCCTCAGATAAACCTCTCAGACCCAAGATTAATAACGGTCCCTGCTGAATTATGGGTAAAAGGCAAACATGATGTTCTGAACCAATACGAGAAACCACGAAGTCGGAGTATCGTCCTTCCAGAGCACAATACCCGTTAAAACCCGAGGCCATGGACGGAGTTACTCCAGTCTTTCAGTCTTTCCCAAAGGCTAGAGAGATAATCCCCTGTGTAAACTCACCGATGAGAACTCCCATTTTTCTGATCAAAATGGCAAAAATTCCAATTGAACCGGAGGAATGGAGGTTTGTTCAAGACCTGCAGGCAGTCAATAACAGTGTTGTCTCGCACGCATCAAATGTTCCCAAACCCTATACTGTATTAGCTCAATTTCCACCGGACAGTAAATGGTTCCCTGCTGTGGATTTAGCAAATACATTCTTTAGTGGAATGGTGCATCCAGATAGTCAATTCTGGTTCACTTTTTCATTCAAAGGGAAATCTTATGAGTTCACACGACTTTGTCAATGTTACTGTGAGTCACCCACCATATATAATGAGGCTCTATGCAGGAATCTGGAGACTTTTGTTTTAACCACTGGGTCTGCACTTCTGCAATCTGTAGACGATTGCCTAATAGTAGCACCGACAGAGGAACAGTTTGAGAAGGATTCCCTTGCGTTGCACGAGGGAAGGGCACAAGGCCAGTCTCGCAAAGCTTAAATTTATGCAACAACAGGTGAAGTTCTTCAGTCACTTAATATCTGAACAAGGGAAGACCAAGGGAAGGTCAAGTCAGAGTGCAAGTAATTCAGCAAATTCCAAGGCCTCACATGAGCAAACAATTGCTATTCTTTTTGGGCATACGCTCCTACTGAAGAACGTTTATCCCACATTACACAAATCTTGAGGCGCCCTGAAGTGACATGGCCCATGGAAAAGGGTAGCAGAACCAAGGTCCGTTGCAATGGATCACAGCGGCCGAGTTGAATTGAAAAAGACGTTTCAAAGTACACCTACACTGGGGATTCCGAATCCAAACAAGCCTTCTGTCAAAGGGTAGATGAAAAACATGGCTGCATGACATCTGTGTTGTTGAAGGATCATGGGGGAAAATTCAGGCTGGCAACTTATTTTTCGGTTAAGCCCGACCTCGTAGCGGCAGGATTGCGTAAATGCCTGCGAGCTGTGGTTGCTATATAATCGGCTATGGCGACTTAACCAAACTGATCGCACATGCAGTATCCTTACTGCTTGCCGAGCAAAAGACAGCACATACGTCGGCAGCACGTATACATTCAGATACAATACTGTGTTCTTGGAGAAGCCTAACATTGTAACAAAACGATGTAACGTCCTTCATGCTGCTAGTCCTCTCACTAGAGAAGGAGACGGAGACCCACATGATTGTATCGCTGTAATTAATGAAATGTGCTGCCTCGACAAGACTTGCAGAATTCACCACTTCAGAATCCAAATATGGCGTTTTTTTTGTGGACTGGTCAGCATTCAGGAGCAACGAGACAGGCCAGAATTGTATTCGGTATGCTGTAGTAACTACCCATGAGGTATTCAAAGCAGGATCACTCCCTCCACAACTGTCAGCGCAAGCAGCGGAGCTGGTTGCATTGACTGAGCCATGTAAATTGGCTAAGGGAAAGACAGCGAATATTTAACCGAGAGCGGATACACATTCGGAGTCCCACATGATGTTGGAATCCTGTGAAAAAAATAGGGACTCCTTGTCCTTCACCGGAAAGCCCACCACACACCGTGATCAGATTTCTGACCTCTTGGAAGCGGTCCTAATGCCTAAATCAATCGCTGTGTTTACATATGATGCCCACACGAAAAATAACGATTCCGTTTCTCAAGGAAATGCAAGGACAGACTCAGCGGCAAGGACGGCAACCCAGCAGCCGATAAATGATCAGTTTGACATGGGAATGACAAAAATCCTTACACCAACCTCAGACGGACGGGAGTCACGGTCGAAGTCCAGGCTTGAAGACACGTTTGAGTGGGAAAAAAGCAGAGTGCAGTTTGAGGTAAGGGGTATAGTGTGGCCCCAATGTTAAACCTTTTCTTCCACGATCATTAATTCCATTCTATGCTAAACTGACACACGGTAAGGAACATGTATCAAAAGAGGGGAGATATGACAGCATTTCAGCACAGTGGTACAATGAGGGATTTACTCATTACTTCCAGAAATATTGTGAACGATGTGTTATCTGTAACAATAATGTGGGGAGAGGAATACAGAGAGTCATGTAGCACATCCGAAATCCCAAAAACAATTTGAACATTTACAACTGGATTTTACCGAACTAACACCCTGCGAAGGAAAAAGGTATTGTCTGATAATAGGTGATATGTTTTCCAAATGGGTGCAAGCGTTCCCCACGGCAAAACAAAATGCCAGTGCCATAACCAAAGCTTTCCTAACTGAAATAATTCCGAGATGGAGCATCCCTGAGAGGCTTAGTAGTCCCAAGGTTTGTGAAGGTTTATAGTTCAGGTTGAATTTTATGGTGTAGGTTTGCTCGCTGAGCTGTACGTTTGTTATCCAGACGTTTCATTACCTGGCTAGGTAACATCATCAGTGGTGCTCTCCAAGTAAAGTGAAGATGTTGTCTCCTGCTTTCTATTTATATGTTTGTTATGGATGGGGTTCCTGGGGTTTGTGGTGATATCATTTCCTATTCGTTTTCTGAGGGGTTGACAGATGGTAAATCGATCTATGTGTTTTTTTATGGCGTTGTGATTGGACTAAGAGGCCTCCCGGAATTCTCTGGTGTGTCTGTATATACAGCAAACTGACAAACACTGACCAAATACTTAACTACACCAGCAACCATCCCAACACGCAAAAAGGAAGCTGTATCAGAACACTCTTCCAAAATCCACCACACATTTCAGCACAGACGAACTTCGGAAAACAGGAGAACCACCGATAAAACGTATTTAAGAAGAACGGATACTTAAAAGATACAGTCCACAGATTCCTCAGGAACAAACCACGACAAGTAGACCTAACACAGCCAGAAACCCGATCGACCTCTCCATACATCAGTGAAGTCTCAGAAGTGGCAGCCAGACTATTAAGACCTCTCGGAATCCCACGAACAGTCTCAAACAAAACAAACAAATTTAAAAGACCCAGTACAACCCATGGAAAAACCAACGTCATATACAAAATTACATGCGAGGACTGCCACAAACAATACGTAGGACAAACAGGAAGAAAGTTAGCCACCAGGATACAGAACACCAGCTGGCCACAAAAAGACATGACCCTCTCTCCCTCGTAGCCCTTCACACAGATGAAATTTAAACACCATTTCGACTGGGACAACACATCTATCCTGGGACAGGCTAAGCAAAGACATGCCAGAGAATTCCTTGAGGCCTAGCACTCCAACCACAACGCCATAAAAAAAGACAAATATCTAGATAGCATCTATCAACCCCTCAGAAAACGAACAGGAAATGGCATCACCACAAACCGCAGGAACCCCATCCTGGACAAACATATAACTAGAAAGCAGGAGACAACAGCTTCTCTTCACTTGGCGTTCGTCACTGATGATGTTACCGAGAACATACAACATAGAAAAATACAGCGCAGTACAGGCCCTTTGGCCCTCGATGTTGCGCTGATCCAAGCCCACTTAAACTACACTAGCCCACTAACCTCCATATGCCAGGTAATGAAACGTCTAGATATCAAACCTACAGCTCAGCGAGCAAACCTACACTCTAGGCTTAGTAGTGACAGTGGGACACAATTTGTCCATAATGCCCTACAGCAGATTAGTGAGTATTTGGGAATAAACATTGGATAACACTGTGCCTACCACCATACGAGCGGTAGGGCAGCGGAAAGAGAAAAGTCTACCTGAAAAAAATATATTGAGAAAATGCTGAGAGGAACTAGGGATGACATGGACAAAGGCACTTCCAATTGTGCTAATGTGTATGAGATCTAGGAGGAGAGGGAGAGCTAACCTTAGCCCGTTTGAAATTTTGTTTGGGAGGCCGTCAAACACAGGAATTGTCCCGAGACGTAAGGGAAGCCAGATAACAGGCCATTGTGAGGATGAGATGTTGTGTTACTGCATGAAACTCTCTACACTTCTGTCCCAAATACAGAATCAACTGAAGACAGCACTACCCCAATCAGCAGAAGGCAAGATGTACGATCTATAACCTGGAGTCTGAATGGTGGCGAAATACTTCAGGAGGGAAAACAGGAAGGCGAAGAGGTGGCTGGGACCGTTTCAAGTATGTCTTACAAGCACAGATAGCTGTTAAGGTCGCCGGAACAGCTTCGTGGATACACGCCAGCCATTACAAACGTGCAGCTGGGACTGAGGAGACATCGCACAACACCAAAACCAATTTCGAGAAAGTATTTATTAGAAGACTTAAGCAAATGCGGGGCTTCCCCAGTTCACACTGTTGGCAAGCGCCCTGGTAGGACAATTCATAAAGGCAGGGGCGTCTGGGATGCAACAGCTGACGGTAATCTTAACTGATCGGACGAAGTAGATCTTTACATGCGACCCATAGCCGTTCAGTAACAAGGACAACTATCAATTGGATAATTAAGATTTATGCAGGGATCCACGCCGCGCCGGTGACTGGCATTTAGTAGTAGCCACCAGGGCAAAAGGGGCACCTGACATGGGAAATAGATATTCTATGATCAAAGTAAGACTCAGAAGAGCAATGAGGGTGTCTCGTTGTGTGGAGTAGATAGATCCCTCTCCGACATCTGTAGACAGGTGAATACAGTGGTGCAGTCGCCCCACCCGCGCCCTCCGAGATGCAGTGCAGAATGTACTACAGACGATAGGAGCAGTGGGCCAAGGCAACCAATCAAACCAGATAATGGACCTTACCCCAAGCTGGGCAAAGGTCATTAATGACACACCCGAACCCGAAGGGAGACGGCCGTGGCGAGAGAGCAAATTTAAAGCAGGAGGGGAATTTGCTTGCTGGATATAATTGGCGTAAATGCGACACCAGTATTTTGGGAGCTGCGAAAGGCCATTGCTAGATGTGAAGGGAACAGAGCATGTGCTGTGGTCATAAGACAAAACGAGAGATTAGACGTTGGCTACACTTGTTGGAAATGTTTTCACACAGCCCAAAGGTAGACTGCCCAGCAAATTACTGAGAGCCTGGCGAGAAATGCCAGCTGGCTGCTTCCACGGGAGGCGACTAGCCTGACCATGATAGTGGGGGGCAATTTGGGCAAATCTCGTGTCACCACCGGAACTCCAGGCTAACTACAGCCCCAAGCCTGACACGCTACCGTCCACAGCCTTCCACATAGTGGGTTGCAGGGGAGAAACGTGTATTTGCACCAATCGGGGGAGACTCCTTTTGGGTATCTCCCAGTGTACCTTGATACTGTACTTGAACAATGACTCTTGTACACCAACATACACAAATGATACGACCATAAACATTGCTTGTTCCTTTATCAATGGTCAGACCATGAGCGGCATAGTGGCACAGTGGTTAGCATTGCTGCGTCACAGCGCCAGAGACCCCAGTTTAATTCCTGCCTCAGGTGACTGACAGTGTGCAGTTTGCACATTCTCCCTGTGTCTGCGTGAGTTTCCTCCCACAGTCAGCAGGATGTGCCGGTCGGGTGAATGGGCCATGCTAAATTGCCCATAGTGTTAGGTGTTAAGTAAATGTAGGGGTGGGTTGCGCTTCGGCTGGTGTGTGTGGACTTCTTGGGCGGAAAAGCCTGTTTCCACACTGTAAGTAATCTAATCTAATCAGGATTGCAGGAATAATATGGGCAAGTGGCGAGAAAGGGTACCACCACTCCCCCGGGGAGAAAGCGGTGCTGCTACACTGCGATACTGTCCACCAACACAACAGTGTTTGCCCGAAAAGGCAGCAATTGCCGAACTGGAAGGGGCATCCCTCTGTATTGGAAAGGGTACACACTGGCAGAACATCCTTGCATATGGTGTATTCGCAAATGCGATGGAGGAAGGCCTGGCACTCATTAACACTGAGTTAATGGGGCGGTTAGGAAGCAGTGACACAAAATCGATTAGTACTAGACATCCTGACGGCCAAGAGAGGGGATGTCTGCAAAACGTTAGGTACCTCGTGTTGTATTAATGTTCCTGATGAGACCCAAAAAAAAACAGGTTTAATAAATGGTATGAAGGCAGCTAAATGACCGCCTCCACGAGCAGATGACTTCTCCTCCCGATGGCTCACGTCCCTTATGGAGGATGGGGGTAATGGACCCTTATCTTTCTACTAGTTGTTGGACTGGTCTTACTCATACTGCTTTGAATAAAACCCTAGTTGTGTATCTGCCTACACCACTTGCTTATGAATGCAGTAGGATACGAAATGTTAAACTATCAGTGGCCCCAAAGAAGGAATATCCGATTGCTTGTCCACACCCTACAGCGACGTTGACGAATGTGACGTGTGAAGATGGGCTGTGTATCGGGCAAACCAGGGAAATGGAAAAACCACCACAAAGCCTTGTTAGAGTTAGGTGGCGTCTGAGGAAATGCCTGGTGTTCATAAATTATTTTTGATATATAGCAACCTGGCTTTTTATTTCGTTGTTGACCTTGTTGTAAAATGACAAGAATTTGAAAAATGCAATGGAAAATTAACAAAATTAACATTTACTGTGAAATCTGTCAGAGAATGTTTTGCAAAATTTAATACTTCGCTGAGGTTGAAATATAAAGCCTTTCCTTTGCCCTTGCTGGCAGTTGATTCCAGTCGATTAAATTTCCATGACAGGTGTCAGGGTGTCAGGCAGTGGGAGAATTGTTGGGTATCAGTAAATGGGAGAATTGTTGCACAGTGCCATTACATTGGAGAAATAGTACAAATTGCCTATTCATTAAAGAATTTTAGCAGAACACCTCTAAATGGAAGAATAGGGGCCGGGAATGATTGAGAAGGAACAATTTTGCAAGCAGCAGTAAAGTCGAGATTCGAGTCCGCCCATTAAGAAATGAAAAAAAAACTTTGGAGCAGGGAAGCCAATACGTGGAGGAAGTGTATCAGGAAACAACGCAATGGGACAATTGACGTAGGGCATCAATAACGGGAGAGTTGGTGCCGATGTCACGAAAGTAGAGAATTGGTGGAAGACGTGGGAGAACTGCTGCTGAATAATATAAAATGTGGTGGAGGTGCAATTGCTGATGAAAAGAAGATTCTTGCAGGACTCGAAAATGGGAGAATCGTGCACGGAAGTGAAGCTGTATTTGGGACAATTGTTGCACGAACCACAAAATGGAAAAATTGCACAGTGGAACTTTAACAGCGAATTGGGGTATGGCACCACTATCTCAGAGAGTCAGAGTGGCGTTTCCCACACTGGGAGCAGTTGATTTGGTTATCAATGAACATGAGAATTGTTTCAGGGCAATATTGAATTCGAGAATTGGTGTGGGGTGCTTAAAGCATGCAGGGTTGGAACAGAGCATAGTTAAATGGGAGAACACGGGCAGGAATCAGTAAGTCGGAGAAATGTTGTAAAGTGCAGGAAAGTGGCCATTCGATGCAGGGCGCAAATAATGAAAAAAACTTTGAGCAGTAAACCATTATGTGGAAGATGTATGTCAGGAAACAGCAAAACAGGAGAGTTGGGGCAAGGCAATACTCAGTGGGAGAGTTTCTTCAGTTCATGACGAAAGGGTGGATTAGTGCAGAATTTGTCAATTTGAGAATTTGATGCAGTAAACGCCGAAATTGGAGAATTGCAGCAGTGGACCACGACATGGGAGAATCATTGCAGCTACATAGTTAATGGAAGAAGTGGTGTGGAGTGGACCTAAATTAGATATTTGGTGAAAGTCACCATTAAAATGTAGAATTAGAGTAGGGCACTCCTAAATGCGAGATTTGAACTCGGGGATCAGAAAATGAGAGAATCATACTGGGATATGAGGAAATGGCAGAATTAGTATCGTTATATGAAAAATCAGAATTCAGTGTCGGAGTATGAGGAATTGGGAGAATAAGTATAGGGGTATGAGTAAGTGGAGCTGCAACAAGATCTCGCGGCTCTTAAACTCAATCCCCCTGTTAATGAAAGCCAAAAACACCATATGCTTTCTTCAAAACCCTGACCACCTGGGTGGAAATTTTAAGGGATCTATGTACCTGCACACCAAGATCCCGTTGTTCCTCCACACTGCCAAGAATGCTGCCTTTAGTCCTGTACTCAACTTGCAAGTTCGATCTTCCAAAATGCATCACCTCGCATTTATCCAGTTTGAATTCCATCTACCACCTCTCAGCCCATGTCTGCATCCTGGCAATGTCGTGCTGCAGCCTGCAACAGTCCTGTATACTGTCAATGATACCTCCAATCTTTGTGTCCTCTGCAAACTTGCTAACCCATCCTTCAATCTCCTCATCCAAGTCATTAATAAAAATTACAACGAGTAGAGGCCCAAGAACAGAGCCCGTGGAACACCATTCACCACTGACGTCCTGGCCGAATATTTTCGATCCACAACCACTCGATGTCTTCTGTCGACCAGCCAATTCTATATCCAGACAGCTAAATTTCCCTGTATCCCATTCCTCCTGACATTCTGAACGAGCCTACCATGGGAAATCTTATCAAATGCCTTGCTGAAGTCCAGATACACAACATCCACCGCTCGACCCTCATCAACGTTTCTAGTAACATCCTCAAAGAACTCAATAAGATTCGTGAGGCATGACGTGCCCTTCACAAAGCCCTGCTGATACCATTTAATCAAGCCATGCTCTTCCAGATGGTCATAAATCCTATCCTGCAGAATCCTTTCTAACACCTTACAGATGACAGACGTGAGACTGACTGGTCTGTAATTTCCGGGGATTTCCCTATTTCCTTTCTTAAAGAGAGGAATTACATTTGCCTCCCTCCAGTCCTCAGGTACGAATCCGGTGGAGAGCGAGGATGCAAAGGACTTCGCAAGCGGCGAAGCAATCACATTACTCTCTTCCCATAGCAGCCGAGGCCAACTCTGGTCTGGCCCTGGCGACTTGTTCAGATTATTGTTTGTCAAAATATTCAACACATCACCTTCCTCAATCTATCTGTTGCAGCAGGATTACATGCTCCTCAATGGTTTCATTCACTACAAAGTCCTTTTCTTTCGTAAAGACGGAAGCAAAAAACTCATTTAGGGGTTTCGCTACCTCCTCAGACTCGAACCACAAGTTCCCTAAGCTATCCCTGATCGGCCATACTCTTTCTTTGATCATTCTCTTATTCCTCACATATGTGCAAATTATTTTAGATTCTCCCTAATCCTTCCTGCCAAGCCTTTTACCTGCCCCATCCTGGCTCTCCTCAGACCATTTTTTGAGCTCCTTCCACACCTGCCTGTAATCCTCTAGAGCTGAGCAAGACCCTTGCTTCCTCCACCTTACGTAAGTTGCCTTCTTTCCTTTGACGAGAAGCTCCTTCGCTCTCGTCATCCAAGGTTCCTTTATCTTACTCCTTCTGCCTGACTCAAAGGAACACATTTGTGCATCACTCGCAACAACTGTTCCTTAAACCGTCTCCACATGTCTATAGTGCCTTTTCCATGGAACAATTGTTCCCAGTCCATGCTTCGCAACACAGTCTGATAATATCATAGTTTCTTTTTGCCAAACTAAATATCCTTCCATTGTGCCCGCTTCGCTCCTTCTCCATAGTTATGTAGAAGATGAGGCAGTTGTGGTCACTATCACCAAAATGCTCTCCCACCGCAAGATATGACACCTGCCCCAGGTCATTGCCGAGCACCAAATCCAAAATGGTCTCTCCCCTCGTCGGCCTGTCAACGTACTGAGTTAGGAAACCCTCTTGAACACACCTTACAAGAACAGCTCCTTCCAAATCATCTGCTGGAAGGAGGTTCCAATCAATATTGGGAATGTTAGTCACCCATTACAACTACCCTATTCCATTCACACTTCTTCCAAAATCTGCCGACCGATGCTTTCTTCAATCTCCCTGCTCCTATTGGGGGGCCTGTATTTAACCCCTAGTAAGGTGATTGCTGCCTGACTGTTCCTAATCTCCACCCATACTGACTCAGTCGGAGGACCTTCCTCAATAATGTTAACTTCTGTAGCTGTGAAACCCCCTCTGATTAGCAGTGCTACACCCCCTCCTCTTTTTACTTCCTCCCTATTCTTTTTAAATGTTCTAAACCCTGGAACATCCAGCAACCATTCCTGCCCTGAGAAACCCATGTCTCTGTTACGGCCACAACATCATAGCTCTCAGCTCATCACTTTTATTTACATTTCCCCAGTATTACCAAGCACAGTGACTCCGTTTTGGGGGAAGGGGCGGGGATGGGGAATTGTGTCTCAGTGGTTAGCATGGTTGTTTCACAGTACCAGGGACAGGATTGGAGGACAGGAGGAGGGGGGGCTGCATGTTGTCTCAGTGGTTAGCACGGCTGTCTCTCAGTACCAGGGACCTGGTTTGGGAGGAGGGGTAGGGGGCATAGTGTCTCAGTGGTTAGCACGGCTGTCTCACAGTACCAGGGACCCGGTTGGAGAGATGGGGGTGGGGAATTGGGACATGGTGTCTCAGTGGTTAGCACGGCTGTCCCACAGAACCAGGGAATCGGTTTGGGAAGAGGGGAGGGGGGCATGGTGTCTCAGTGGTGACCATGGCTGCCTAACAGCACAGGGACCTGGTTTTGGAGGAGGGGGTCCTGGTGTCTCAGTGGTTAGCACGGCTGTCCCACTGAACCAGGGACCCGGTTTGGGGGGAGGGGGAAGGGGGCTTTGCGTCTCAGTGCTTAGCACGGCTGTCTCACAGTACTAGGAACCTGGGTTGGGGGGATGGGGAGGGGGGATTGTGTCTTAGTGGTTATCACGGCTGTCTCACAGTACCTGGGACCTGGAGTGGAGGAGAGGGGGAGGGGGTCATGGTATCTCAGCGGTTAACACGGCTGTATCACAGTACCAGGGACCTGGTTTGGTGGGAGGGGGAAGGGGCATAGTGTCTCAGTGGTAAGCACGGCTGTCTCACAGTACCAGGGACCCGGTTGGAGGGATAGGGATGGGGAATTGGGACATGGTGTCTCAGTGGTTAACACTGCTGTCTCAAAGTACCAGGTAATCGGGTTGGGGGGAGGGGAGGGGGTCATGGTGTCTCAGTGATGAACATGGCTGTCTCACAGTACCAGGAACCCGGTTTGAGGAGAGGGGAGGGGGGCATGGTGTCTCAGGGGTGAGCACGGTTGTATAACAGTACTAGGAACCCGGTTTGAGGGGAGTGGAGGGGGGCATGATGTCTCAGTGGTGAGCACGGCTTTCTCACAGTACAGGGACCTGGTTTTGGAGGACGGGCTGGTGTCTCAGTGGTTAGCACGGCTGTCCTACAGTACCAGGGACCCGGTTTGGGGGGAGGGGGAAGGGGGCTTGGTGTCTCAGTGCTTAGCACGGCTGTCTCACAGTACTAGGGACCTGGTTTGGGGGGAAGCAGAGGCGGTGCATGGTGTCTCAGTAGTTATTACGGCTGACTCACAGTCCCAGGGACGCGGTTTGGGGGGAGGGGGAGAGGGGCATGGTGTCTCATTGGTTAGTACGGCTGTCTCACAGTACCAAGGACCCGATTTCGGGGAATGGGGAGGGGGGGCATGTCGTCTCAGTGGTTATCATGGCTGTCTCACAGCACCAGGGACACGGTTTGGGGGCGATAGGGAAGGGGGCATGGTGTCTCAGTGGCTAGCACGGCTGTCTCACAGGACCAGGGACCCGATTTGGGGAGGGGGAGTGGGGCATGATGTCTCAGTGATTAGCACTGCTGTCTCGCAGTACGAGCGACCCCGTTTGGGGGGGGGTAGGGGGAGAGGGGAATGATATCTTAGTGGTTAGCACAGCTGTCTCACTCTACCTGGGACCCGGTTTGTGGGGAGAGGGAGGGGGCTGGTGGCTCACTGCCTTTGACATCTTCCAAAACCTTTCTCCAAACATCTTAAAATTATGCTCACCTCGTGACAACCATTTCCGCCCTGGGAAGAAGAATCTGGCTATTTACTCTGTCTGTAACTCTCACTATCTTTTTCAGCTCTATCAAGTTACCTCTCATCCTTCTTTACTCCAATGAGAATAGCCATTGCTCCCTGAACCTTTCTTCATAAGACAAGCCCTCTAGTCCAGGCAGCATTCTGGTAAATCTCCGCTGCACCCTCTCTAAAGCTTCCATATACTTTCTTTACTGAGGCGAACAGAACATTTCAAATGTGGTCTCACCAGAGCATTACAGACCTGCAGCATAATCTTGTGGCTCTTCAACTCAGTCCACCTGTTAATGAAAACCAACACACCATACGCCTTCTTATCAACCCTATCAACTTAGGTGGCAACTGAGACACCTACAGACATGGACCCCAAGATCGGTTTGTTCCTCCACACTGCTACGAATCCTACATTTGACCCAGTAATCTGCATTCAAATTCGAAATCCAAAATGAATCCCTTCACAAAATAGGAAATTGGAACGGAATTAGGCCATTTAGCCCCTTGGATCTGCTGTGCCGTTTGATCACAGTTAAAATGTTTCTCAGCCACATTCTCCTGCCTTCACCAACTGACCATTGATTCCCTTAGTCATGAAAAACATACTTATCTCTATCTTAAAGAAAACTCGGTGTCTGTGTGCGGGCGTGTGCATGTGTTTGTGTGTAAGTGTCCATATCGGTATGTATATGTGTTGTGTGTTTATTGTGTCTATGTATGTTTGTGTGCATCTCTGTGAAAGGATGGCTCTGCGATTTTGGGGGTAAATCCATTCAAATTGCCAGAAACCCTTACTCCCCTCTTCCACCTCTACGTCTGCCCCTGTTAAGTTTATAGTCATACAATGCCACCCTCTGCTGGTCTCCCCATGCCACTGCACAAGTGTCAGTTTTTTTCTGTCAGAGTCCATCAAATATTGTGAAACTCTCACATTGCACGGCTGTTTGGTTTTGCAAATATCTTTGGATGCACAGAACAGTTTTGTCTGATACCTAGATATATGACCATCACCACTGGGTCAGTTTCAGGACTTTTCAAACATTTCTCACTTACACTTTGCAGGGGTGAATTATAAAATATCTCAATTTAAAGAACATGTAATAAATTCATCGCATCACCTTGCAGATGACTTGGTAAGAGTTGCTTGGATGCAGTTGCAGTGGAAATATTCTTTAAGGTGTACACTCTGTGTAACGAATAACCTTCAAAGACAAATCACTTTCACATTGCAGAGAGAGTACAGATATTACTCAGGAGCATTCGCCACTCTGAGTGTCTGCAGTACAATTGTGATCCTCCCTGTAACCAACTCTGTGTGTGTGTGTGCATGTGCAGATGGTGCTGTCAGTTTGGATGGTGCTATGATCTACCTCCGTCTCCCCACTTCCTTGGCTGAATCCCTTATGGTTTTCTCCCTCCACTGCCATCAATGCAGTAGAGTGTGAAGGCCAGCAGATGCGGACATTGCATAACTTTAAACACCACAGAGGCTGGCAGATCCGCTGTGCACACGGATACGCACAGAGACTCGGAGATACACACAGATATGCAAATAGATACACAGGCACACAAAGAGATTGGTGCAGTCACACAAATACTAAAGCACACAGAGAGAAATGCCAATACACTGATGCATGTGCACACACAGATATACAGACATCAGTACAGTCACACCACAAACACTGACACATTGACGTTTATACAGACATGCAGAATCTGCCAGTATTTATTTTTCGCGTGGTGTCTTCCTCAATATTTCACTCGATCGTGTGGTGTGTGCCAACATTTCTGTTGATCCCTTGGGATTCCTCTGCATCCTCACTATAGCTTCTACATCTTTCCTATAACAAGGCAACCAGAACTGAACACAATGTTCTAAGTGTGATGTTACGACAAAGCAATGAACCCGTTTGTGAATTAAACCAAACACCCAGAAAAGCTAACCTTGCCTTATAATCTGTTAAAGCACCCACCCTCCTCCTCGAACCAAAATCAAAGTACCTGTGCCACAGCTTGGAAAGTTAACAAGTTTTTTTTTTATTCCTTATTTATTTTTCAACAGTCTCTTTGGGAATTTAGACTAGTGGGAATGGAGGTGAGGGAAATTGAATGTTCCTCCTGCAGAATGTGGGAGGTAAGGGTCACCACCAGTGTCCCTGCTGCCTACATCTGCTGGAAGTGCACCTGACTCCAGCTCCTTGAAAACCGCGTTAGGGAATTGGAGCTGGAGCTGCGAGAACATCGGATCATTCGGGAGGCAGTGGGCGTTATTGAGAGGAGTTACAGAGAGGTAATCACTCCTCAGGTACTAGAAAAAGGTAAATGGGTTACAATCAGGGGACAGAAAGGGAACTGGCAAGCAGTGCAGGGATCCCCTGTGGCCATTCACCCCAACAATAAATATACCGTTTTGGATACTATAGGGGGGACTTACCAGGGGAAAGCAGTGGGGTAGAAGGATCTGGCAGAGCGTCTGTCCCTGCTGCTCAGAAGCGAAATGGGAAGAGGAGCTGAGCAGTAGTCATTGGGGACCCCATAGTTTGGGGGACAGATAGGAGGGTCAGTGGGGACGAGAGACACTCACGGTTGGTGTGTTGCCTCCCAGGTGCCAGAGTTCGTGATGTCACTTATCGTGTTTTGGGGATCCTTAAGGGGGAGAGGGAGCAGTCCCAAGTCGTGGTCCACATAGGCACCAACGACATAGGTAGGAAGAGAGATGGGGATAAAAGGCAGAAATTCAGGGAGCTAGAATGGAAGCTTTGAGCTAGGACGAACAGAGTTATTGGCTCTGGTTTCTTGCCCGTGCCACCTGCTAGTGAGGTAAGGAATAGGGAGAGAGAGAAGGTGAACACATGGCTGCAGGGATGGTGCAGTAGGGAGGGTTTTGGATTCTTGGATAATTGGGGCTCTTTCTGGAGTAGATGGGACCTCTACAACCAGGATTGGCTTCATCTGAACTGGAGGGGTACCAATATCCTGGGGGGGAGTGGAATTCGCTAAGGCGATTGGGGTGGGTTTAAACTAATCCAGCAGGTGGATGGGAACCAAAATTGTGGTCCAAGTATAGAAAGGGTTGAGAGTAGGGCGGTCTAAAATCAAGTTTCAAGGACGCAAGATGGCACCGGCAAGCAAGAAGTTGGTTTGAAGTGTGTCTACTTCAACGCCAGGAGCATCCGGAATAAGGTGGGTGAACTTGCAGCATGGGTTGGTACCTGGGACTTCAATGTTGTGGCCATTTTGGAGACATGGTTAGAGC